>NC_060120.1:461395496-462595496 GCF_021461395.2 Schistocerca americana | reverse complement strand
GTGCGGCCAACACACAGGAATTCAAGAGTGGCCATCTGTTCGTGCTGTCGAGTGCACGTATTAAAAGCGTTATATAAATGTAAGTAATACTTGTTTACTGTTTCCCATTGTTCTTATTCTCATTCACATCTCAAAAGGTGCTTTATTCCTATAGTTTCCATGGTTAGTTATAGTTTCTTGTAAGCATGATCAGTCAATGCACTGTCGTTGTTATTGTCGTCCCGTCAGATCCAGTTGGGGTCGGTGGCTGTTTTCCTTTTCAGTCTTGGACATCCATCCCACGCCAGTTCGTACAAAAATTCAGACTCTAAATGAAATCTGGGTTGTCTGCAGTCCACTCCAGCATAATACTGAAACTCAGATTTTATCTCAGACACTCAAACAAATTTTGCGTAAAACCGAACACTTTAGGTCCTTGTAGTATACGTGGGGCAGTCACAATTTTTAAAATTCCATCTTCACTTTCCATAAATCTGACACTGTTAATTTGTTATAGCCCTCTAGCTATTTTTGTAATTAAATGTCTCAAATCGTTGTTGTTGTTGTTGTGGTCTTCAGTCCTGTGACTGGTTTGATGCAGCTCTCCATGCTACTCTATCTTCATCTCCCAGTACCTACTGCAACCTACATCCTTCTCTATCCGCTTAGTGTATTCATCTCTTGGTCACCCTCTACGATTTTTACCCTCCACGCTGCCCTCCAATACTAAATTGATGATCCCTTGATGCCTCAGAACATGTCCTACCAACCGATCCCTTCTTCTGGTCAAGTTGTGCCACAAACTTCTCTTCTCCCCAATCCTATTCAATACTTCCTCATTAGTTATGTGATCTATCCGTCTAATCTTCAGCATTCTTCTGTAGCACCACATTTCGAAAGCTTCTATTCTCTTCTTGTCCAAACTATTTATCGTCCATGTTTCACTTCCATACATGGCTACACTCCATACAAATACTTTCAGAAATGACTCCCTGACACTATACTCGATGTTAACAAATTTCTCCTCTTCAGAAACGCTTTCCTTCCCATTGCCAGTCTACATTTTATAACCTCTCTACTTCGACCATCATCAGTTATTTTGCTTCCCAAATAGCAAAACTCCTTTACTACTTTAAGTGTCTCATTTCCTAATCTAATTCCCTCAGCATCACCCGACTTAATTCGACTACATTCAGTTATCCTCGTTTTGCTTTTGTTGATGTTCATCAAATCGTTGTTCCACAAAATTTCGGGATAACTGCCGTACGCTCAAGCGTCGTCTATTCAGTTGGCGCTACACATGCGCTGTTTCAAAGCATGCGGTTCTGCTTCAAGATTTGCATTGGACCGTGCATGCCCTTTGGTGAAAACTCGCCGCACCGATACCAATTCGATTTTCTTCGCACGATGAAATCGGAGAACGCAGAGAACGAAGTTTTTCTGTGACGGGATCCCATGCAGAATTAAAGTGGAAGACGCCGTCCCGCTTGATAAAGGACTCAGACACTCTTATTTCCACTGATTTGTTGATGATGGAGCTCCAGAACTTTAACGTATGGGCTACATTTTTTGTTTCATTGTATTTCACCAAATGACCAGTGGAAATACAATGTTCGGCTATAGCAGACTTATTGGCTTGAAGAAGGTGAGTATACCGTTGGTATTCTACAATGCGATCCTGCACAGTGCGTGTCATTTTCCCTACGTAAGAACTGCCGCATTCGGGCGGAATCCTCGAAACATCTGCCTTGTGCGAGTCTAAGTTGTCTTTGAAAGAGCGCCGAGAGTTTAGAAGGAGGCCGAAAGATTACTTTGACTTTATATCTTCATAATATTGTGCCTATTTTCGCTGAAACATTCACAATATGTGGTAGGTAAGCAGTCGTTTTTAAGGCCTGATCCTTTTCTTTGTTCTGTCGTTTGTAAATCTGTAGCGCTGTCTGTACTTACTGCGATGAATATCGATTGTTTAGGAACATAGTTTTCAGGTGTTCCATTTTTGTTTACAGACTATCAGCATCCTAGATGGTATGGGCTCGGTGGGTTAGGGCTCCAGACGGCCATCGTTTCTACTGAATGGTGGCAACAAGTAGCTTGTAAATATAGGTCTGTAAGAATGGGCTTTCGAAACACCGAGCGTTCAAGTGTGTCATCGCATTTCCGTCGCAAGAAAACATCTAAAAACTGCAACCAATTATCTTTCTTCATCCTCACAGTAAATTTCATATTTTCATGTATAGATTTTAGATGTTCAAGGAACTATCGGAGACTGTCCAAACTATGAGACCAAACTATGAAAGTGTCAATAACATATCGCCACAGTACTGTTGCTTTTAAAACAGCTGAGATGAGTGCTTACTCCTCAGAATCTTCTATAAAAAGATTGGCCACCGCGGTAGACAAAGGATTCCGCATGATGACACTGTCAGATTGTTAAAAAACTCGTTGTTAAACAAAAAGTACGTGGAGGAGTGAGTATGATCAAAGAATGCTATAATGTCGATCCCAAAACTATTGGCCCTGAGATGTAGTGACGGCACCACAGACACATATGTAAAAAGTGAAACGATGTCAAAATTGACCAACAAGTCGTTGCTTTCCAGCTAAAGTGACTGAAGTCTGCTGATAAAATCATTGGAATTTCTTACGTGATGTGGGCACATGCGCACAATGGGTCTGAGTAGAGACGCCAAGTACTTTGCCAAGTCATAGATGGGTGCTCCATTACTGTTAACAACAGAACATGAAGGCATACCTTCTTTGTGGATCTTCGGCAGTCCATACAGCCTGGATATAACTGACTATTTGGTCTCAGTCTCTTAATGACCTCTTTGATAGAGTACTGTTAGAAGTTCTCTGTTTTTTGCATCACTTGGTTAGAGTCTTACAAATTGATACTAAAATAATTTGTGGTATGTTGTAATAATTGTTGTACTATAACAACGTACTACTAGAACGTAGAGTACGTTTGGCGGGAGATATAATAATGAGTGACTGTGAAGGGCGCACTAGAGGGGGCCAGTGTATTTATCTCGGAGAGCGAGCAAATCCCCTAGAGGTGACACTTATTGGTCTCCCCAGGCTGTACAGTTTATTATTACACTGTTCAAAATGGAATGTGTTACACCATCAACACCTTGACCGAACGCTACCAAACTGATACCTGCCTGTGAGGTATGTTGATTGAAATTTAATCCCTGTGTGAGCTTATTTTCAGTACAGGAAAAATACATCTCAACAGATGTAACATAGTGCATAATGGCTGTTGGGTGTTTACACAGTTATTAGAACTTTTCAAGTGAAGGTTGCAACACAGCATGCCCAAACATAGTGTACGAGAGCTTATCACCATCTATTAGATTTCGACAAGGATCGAATCATTGGCCCGGGGGACGTGTGTGCATCTTATCAAGAGAAAGCACAGTCAGTTTTGGCTTTTGTGCAATGACTTCAGAATAAGTGGTGACTAGATGGACTTAGGACAACAATATAGCAAGACCAATAGGTGCGGGTCCTCCTAGAAGGACTACCCACGAGGAGTTCGTAGGATTATTCAGTCTGGCGAATGTACGACTGACAACAGCTGAAATTCGGGCAGCGATTGCAGGCAGAGCGTCACCATGAGCCGCCCGGAAGAGATTACTGGAAGCTGGTTTGAGTTGTAGCGTTGTCACGCGTCGTTTACCACTGACACCATACCGCATACAACGTAGACTCGTATTGGCCTGCTGTATAGCCAGAGTATACTTGGGCACTGACTGGTGTTGGGCGAGGAGTCTCGCTTTTGTTTGTGGTGGTTACATCGACGCCATCGTTAGTGCAGTCAATGTGGTGAATTGTCACAGAAAGCAGCGATTCTAGAGATTCATACTCGTCCAACATCTGGAATCACGGTGTGGAGAGCTACTGAATAAGACAACAGGACTGATTTTGTAATTAGTGAAAGGAGGCTGCATGCTAGTCAGTATATGGAAAGAATGGTCAACTCTACCATCATACCCTCTTTGACCAGGTTACCAAATGGGATATCCTAGGAGGATAACGCACGAGCCCACACTGCAGTTCACACAAAAAACGCCTTGAGGAGCGTACGGCACCTTGACTGTCCTGCCTGGTCGCATGGTTTATTACTCATATAGCATGTCTGGGGTTCAGTGAAAACACGTATACGTTCATAGCAGCCTCCACAGCATGAGTTTCAGACGTGGCAAGAAATTCCTCAAGATGACATTTGGAGGCTGTTTGCTTCAGTGCCTCAAAGAATACAAGACTGTACCCATAGTAGTGCCAGAGGGTGTCGTACCTCATACTGATGATAAAAATGGAGAATAGATAGCAGTGGAATGAAAGTTTAATCATTTAATACTCGCTCCGTGACTAACATCTCTACAAAGTGTAATTAACATCCGACTCGTGCTTCATGGTACAACACTTTGCAGTTCCGGCAACGTAGGGTCAAGACTCTGCATACAGAACTCTTCGCCTCCATTGATTTATGAGTGAGAAGTAGCAGTTATCTTCTTCAGCTCAACCACGCTATAATATATGAACTTGCCCGTCTTCAACTGATGAGGAAAGTGTCATTCATAATTCGATTGTAAAAGGATTGTAACAGATAGTAACAGAACCTTTTACTGCTACTGGGAAATAGCTTGTAAAATATCATTTTCGAAACTGTAGAGGTACGTGTTTTGAGGATTATTTACCTGACTTGGATTTTAATTGGAACAGTGAATTTTATGTTTACATGAATCTTACGAGTTAGAGGACCACGCTTTGCGACTGATTCTTAACTGCCAGCTCTTGGCATTTCCGAGTTTCTTCGGCAACAGGTGTTCGCTTTCGTCTGTACACGGGAGCCGCAGGGTCTGTTCTCTTTAATCTACGTAACGTGTCTGTCAGGGACTTTCACAGTGCGTGCTATGCTGAACGTTGTGGTCGAAGCCTACTAAGCTTGTTTAAGTGTTGGCGGCTTCAGGTACTCTCCAAGCAACAGTCAGTGCCAAATAAAAATGTAAGACGTCCGGCCAGGAGACAGCACTTAGCACGAAACAGGGAATGAGGAATGAGAGCGTCCGGCATCCACATCTGTGTCCGTGGTCTGCAAGCCGCCTTACTGTGTGTGTCGGAGGGTTCTTCGTGCACTACTGTCACTTCTCTCCCCTCTCCTGTTCAACTCTCCAATGGTAAGCGGTAAGACCGATTCTCGGCAAGCCTTCGTGCGAGCTCGGGTCTCTTTGAATGCACCGTCAGGATCTTTCCGCGAAATATATGTAGCAGGAAGCAATACATTTAAAGGAACGTACACTCTCGAAAATTTAGCAATAAAGCACACCGTGATGCACGACTCCTCTGTTGTAGCCACTGGAGCTGGCTAAATATTCCGTGTCTCTTTCACGCTTGCTCAACGGACCCGTGACGGCGAAACGCTCTGGCCTGCTTCAGATCTTTTCTATTTCCTCTACCAATCCAGTCTGTAATAGTTCCAGACTGTGAATCTGTCAGCCATCGGCCGAAAAACGACTTTGTAAACGAACGGCTTTGTTTTTGGATTACGCTTTCTGACGATTCTACCTGTGAATCTACACTACTGGCCATTAAAATTGCTACACCACGAAGATGACGTGCTGCAGACGCGAAATTTAACCGACAGGAAGAAGATGCTGTGATATGCAAATAATTAGCTTTTCAGAGCATTCACACAAGGTTGGCGCCGGTGGCGAAACCTACAACATGCTGACATGAAGAAAGTTTCCAACCGATTTCACATACACAAACAGCAGTTGACCGACGTTGCCTGGTGAAACGTTGTTGTGATGCATCGTGTAAGGAGGACAAATACGTACCATCACGTTCCCGACTTTGATAAAGGTCGGATTGTAGCCTATCGCGATTGCGGTTTATCGTATCGCGAAATTGCTGCTCGCGTTGATCGAGATCCAATGACTGTTAGCAGAATATGGTGGGTTCAGGAGGGTAATACGGAACGCCGTGCTGGATCCCAACGGCCTCGTATCACTAGCAGTCGAGATGACAGGCTTCTTATCAGCATGGATGTAACGGATCGTGCAGCCACGTCTCGCTCCCTGAGTCAAAAGATGGGGACATTTGCAAGACAACAACCATCTGCACGAACAGTTCGACGACGTTTGCAGCAGTATGGACTATCAGCTCGAAGACCATGGCTGCGGTTACCCTTGACACTGCATCACAGACAGGAGCGCCTGCGATGGGTGTACTCAATGACGAATCTGGGTGCACGAATGGCAAAACGTCATTTTTTCGGATGAATCTAGGTTATGTTTACAGCTCCATGATGTTCGCATCCGTGTTTGGCGACATCGCGGTGAACTCACATTGGAAGCGTGTATTCGTCATCGCCATTCCCGGCGTGATGGTATGGGGTGCCATTGGTTACACGTCTCGGTCACCTCTTGTTCGCATTGACGGCGCTTTTGAACATTTCAGATGTGTTACGACCCGTGGCTCTACCCTTCATTCGATCCCTACGAAACCCTACATTTCAGCAGGATCATGCACGATCGCTTGTTGCAGGTCCTGTATGGGCGTTTCCGGATACAGAAAATGTTCTACTGCTGCCCTGGCCAGCACATTCTCCAGATCTCTCACCGATTAAAAACGTCTGGTCAATGGTGGCCGAGCAACTGGCTCGTCACAATACGCCAGTCACTACTCTTGATGAACTGTGGTATCGTGTTGAAGTTGCATGGGCAGCTGTACCTGTGCACGCCATCCAAGCTCTGACTCGATGCCCAGGCGTATCAAGGCCGTTATTATGGCCAGAGGTGGTTGTTCTGGGTACTGATTGCTCAGGATCTATTCACCCAAATTGCGTGAAAATGTAATCACATGTCAGTTCTAGTATAAAATATTTGTCCAATGAATACCCGTTTATCATCTTCATTTCTTCTTGATGTAGCAATTTTAATGGCCAGCAGTGTATAAACGTCAGTCAAATGAAAAGGAACCCGATGAGAAAAAGTAAACAAACAGTTTATTATTTTAAAAATAATAGCCATAACTCGTAATAAACTTTTTCAACTGTGAGGCCAGACGGTCAATGCTTTCATGGAAATAAGTTTGCGGTTGCCTGCGGGATTATGACTGTACCCAGGCGTGCTCCTCTTCGTCCGAAGCAAATCGACCGTCATGAATAAATTCCTTCAGAGCTCCAAAAATACAGAAACTGCTTGGAGAGAGATCTCGAGGATGTGTAAGAGCTTCCCAGCTTCAGCAGCGTAGTCGAAATGAGTGTTCCAAGGCTTTTTCGCCTATGCTCCATAAGTACCGCTGGTAAGCCCTTACACACGCTTCGTACAATCCTGATCTCTCCCCATGTGATTTCCATATTTTTGGACCCATGAAGAAAGAGATTCGTGGGCGTCGAGTTGCTTCGGGAGAAGAGATGCACGCCTGGGAACAATCATAATCCCGCAGGCAACCGCAAAAGTTTTTCCGTGAAGGCATAGATCGTCTTGATATATTAGCAGTTACACTTTTGAAAGAAATTAAAGAGTTTGCTTACTTTTTCCCATCTGTCTCGTTTTCATCTGACTGTTCCATATAAGTCTACCATTGGTCTTTCCTGCGATTAGTTTTACGTGGTTGTTTCACTTTAAATCGCTTCGTACGCATAATACCAGGTATTTAAGAGATGTGACTGTTTCCAGTGGTTGTTCAGCAATCGGACAATCAATCAATAATGGGGCTTTTGTCTGTTTGTGTGCAGTACGTTACATTCATTTATGTTGAGGGTCAACTGCTAACTCGTACAAGAAAGTGTCGATACTCTGCAGGTCTTCGTGCATTTTGCTACAGTTTCCTAGAGTTGTCACTCCTCCATGTAAAGCAGGATCGTCCTCTAATGGTGTCATGTAGCTGGTAACGTTATGAATTAGGTCATTCGTGATGTGCTTTGTGATCAACAGGGGTCCTGTAACACTCCCTAAGGCTATACCCGAAACTACGTTTACGTCCAAAGATTTCTGTCCATTAGGAATGGCATAATGTGTTCAATTTCCCACGAACTCTTCATTTCAATCGCACAACTGGTCTAGTATTCTGTATCCTCGTAGTTCGTTCTTTGGATGGAAATGTGAAACAACTTCCTGACGTTAAGGGAACACGCTATCAAGATAGGCGCCAGTATCTAGTAGGCACCGAGCTGGGTTTTACTCGACCACTGGCAGCAGAATGCATGTTGGATCCTATAGAGTAGATTTTCGGTCTCCTGGAATTTTATAACAAGCGAGTATAAAATGTGTTCCAAAATTCAAAAACAGACTGACGTCTCTTAGGGCCTGTCCTAGTGTCTAATTATGAACTGGCAAAGATCAATGAAATCTGCACTTATAGAACTGTTTTTACTTAAACTCAGCGCTTTTATAAATGTTAACCGCTTGTAAACCTGTTTGTTCATTTTCAAGGCTATGTAAGTATTCCGGAGCATTTAATGGAAATTCAGAGGGTTGTTCTTTCAACATATATCACTTCACTTCTTCTTACTTCAATTATCGTTTTGATAATTGGATTTTCCCCTAAGACACAATGCCAGTATTTGCAACTGAGCCAGGAACCAGTACAACTACAGTGTTTTCCTTCTGAAAATAAATAATTCTGTCCTCTAAATTCGGTAGGAAATCCTGAAAGGACAAATTTTGAAAATACGTAGCTCAATTTATCGACCCTGAAAGAGTTAATGAATTTATCTTTGAATAATTGTAGCAGTAGTATTTAGTATCAGAATAAAACTCAATGTTTAACGTCTGGCTTTTAAACAACCAACTTAACGAAACTTTTCAAATAAAAATTCATTTAGTTATGATTATCAAACTGAATTTGCTTTCGTCTTGAGAAACTAAGCAAATTAATTAATTATTGTTACAATGTGACTCATCAAACCTGCACTTCTCCACAGTCCTATTTAAAGTAACCGCATAAATTTTAGATTAACTGCAATCACTTTTCCAGTTAACCAATAATATTTTAGGTAGGATTTAAGCAAAACTAATTATAAGATACTTTAAAAAAGTAACACTTTAACTTAAAGGATTACTGCATTGTTTGCAAAGACTTTCCTGTTACAGTACTAAGCACGAATAAATTGTCCGTAGCTTGCCTTTTCAGACGCAGTGCAGTTCAGAATATGGTGCAAATGTGCTTTCTCAGTGTCTTCACGTTTCCTGTTATTTAGACAGACCAAACACGCTGTATTGTCTAATTTTTGGAAACATTCTTGATGTAATGATGCTACAATTCTTTCAGCACTCTATTTTGCCTGAAGATATCTTGCGTATCCGGCTACAATTTGCATGACACGATTTGTTACTGCAGAAGTGCTAGTTATCGCCTTTCTCCATAAATTGCACCATATTTAGCAAAAAATATCAAAATCTTGTAGAGTGCACTATTATTTGAACCTTACTCAACCACTGCACTCTGGTTACTCTCTCCACTAAGGTCTGTCTGCCGTATACTTATTCCAAAGAAAAGGCGTACGATAAAATGGAAAAGACAAGGCCACCCGCTAAGCCTATAACAACACTGTCCACTGGATCAGCCTATTGCAAATTTCTCCTAAAGAAAATGCGTTCCAGGAACGGTTGACAACAAGGGAAAAAGCTTGACAGTTAAAAGGTGTAGCGGCTTCCCTATTTCGGAAGTTGAATACCAACCATTTCTTTATAATAAATTATTTCTTTCTCAGGAAGAGAACAATGTTCACAACTATGATTGTTGCAAATATATAAGGGCATAACAATGCAAAAAAGTAATCAATTGCTAATTACAAAATACTTATACTATCATCTTTCGACATCTTTCTCCCTATATCAAACACATTATAATAATCATCAACAAGTTATCTATGTTGCTGGTGAGACATTACGAAGAAGTAAATGTGATGCTGTTCCGTTACAACTTTAAGTAAGCTTAATGGTTTTTTAACTACGGGCGGTGATAACGTTGATATCTCTTTTCTGTGTGTCTTTGCGGCGTCTAACAATGGTACAGCAGTCTCCTCTTGCGTGTATGCATTTCTAAATGTGGACTCTAATATTTCTGGTTTCTCTCTGCATACCAGACGGATCCATGGAAGACTGAATGGGAGGTCTTTGTACGTTCATTAACTTTACGTATGCACAGAAAGCTTGCAAAAATTCGCGAGAGCATTTCCAGGCATGGGCGTTCAGATATGAATAATTTTTTTCCCAATTTTGGTCGGCTGTTTTTGTAATTTAATACGAGCTCACGCGGTTTGGCGACAGTGATCTATGTTTGTCATGAACCCACTAACCAGCTACTAGAATCGGACTCGATGACGTTTACTTAAAGTAAATTAAGATTAGCAGCACTTTTTTTCGAAGAAACTTGAAGCGATTGATTTCGATGTGACTCTTTATCTAGGTAGCTCTGAAAGGTTATCCCGTTTTGTCTATATGAGGATTTCTGTGGAAGTTACCAGGAAAAGATGAAGCTAGTTTTTTTTTTTACTTTTTTCAGTCCAGTAGGGAGACCTTGGAGTGTTTCTGTGGGTTACTGGACTTTCTCAGACCTTATATCGCTGGAGTGGGAGCCGTTATTATGTTAATCTTCTCTGGTGGGTCAGAGACAGGATGGTACTCATTATAAAAAGGGTATTGGAAGCCAATAACTGATTCGGGTCTGTCCATAAACGCTTTCTTAAGTAATGAGTAGCGCAATACGTTGAATAATTTACCACACGCGCGGCACATCACTGGATTTTTCTGGACGGTGCCCGAGGGCACGCGTGAGTAGTCGCGCGGCGCTGTATCGCCAAAAACGAGAGAGGAGGTTTTTAGTCTTTATAAATTATTTGACTGACGGTTGTGGTCCTGTTACCTCACTCCGTGGAGCTTAAGATGCGACGTCGTATTCTGTACTCTGCAATATTATAAAGAATTATTTACACAATTCCAGTCAACATTCACGTGGACTTACTAGCTAATACTATTTCAGCAGCTGAAGAAGTTCACGATTCTCCAGACATGTGGTCAAGTACAGGTTTCAGAACAAAGTTTCTTGTAACTCTGTTGATCTATATTCTAAATAGCTGCTTCGTAGTAATAACAAAGGGCATTGGGCAGTTTTGTAGAATTTAATGTCACTTTACGATATGACCACTTTTCTATTATTTTTATTTGTTGTAAGCGACATTTGAGAATCACATTAAAAAAAACGTCGATTCACTATATCTTGTGAAATTCCCATGTAAAGTCGTAAAGTCGTACGGTATGGTAATTTTTTAACAAAAAACGTTTAACGTGGGAAATTACATGAACTAGTGATAGTGATTGTGGACTCTATGATGATTTTAAGTCCTTTATTGACAGAATTGTTTTTGAAATAGAGCGAGTGTCGTCGTCGGGCTGTTAATGTTAGGCACGTGAGTTTTGTTTCTGTAAATACAAAAACGTTTCTGTCATTTCTGACACTACCATACCTATCTGGGTAGTACGAAGTAACGTACCATCTGCCTAGTCCACAGGATGTTACTAACACACCAAAACAAAACTTGATTTTATCAGCTACGTGAATAGGATAGTATAAGTGTCAACAGAGTTAAATTAATGCTCTTGAACAAGAGCAACAATCTGTGCAAGCTTGTCAGTATAGTTCGGCGATTGTACTTATCCAAACTGACTAAAGCTGATCTTCTCTATATGTACTACTGCAGAATTATGAGTAGGCTCACATTCACATCTGCCGAGCTACTCGTTCTTTTCTTCTTTTTCTTTCTGCTGTAGCTACGCCTATCTCCGATATTTATTTGACAGTTATTCCTAAATGCTGGATATAATAACAGATGTCAGACCTTTTGTAACATACTTGTTGTATGTTATGCACCATAAAATGTGTAGAATACTTGGTGAGATATTCAGAGGCTCTGATGACCCTAATTCTGTCAAGGAAAATGAAAAAATAAAAACTGATGCAACTTAGCAGCAAATATCACCTGCGCGGGACACGGCGACCGTTAGGAATTAACGTACAGATAAACCGCCACAGACCACGCGGTACAATGTCAGACAAAAAAGTGAAGCACCAGAAGACATGGTCGGATGTCAACGTAACTTCGCTCACGTACGCACCATCGGCGGGTATGCAAACGATTAGAGTTGCAGTCCTCTGTGACGCGTACAACGACCGGCAAAGAGCAATAGTGTTGTTCGTGATTAGTGTTATTAAGAAGCCTGGAAGCGTATACAGGATGGTTCATTGATAGTGACCGGGCCAAATATCTCATGAAATAAGCATCAAACGAAAAAACTACAAAGAACGAAACTCGTCTAGCTTGAAGGGGGAAACTAGATGGCGCTATGGTTGGCCCGCTAGATGGCGCTGCCATAGGTCAAACGGATATCAACTGCGTTTTTTTAAAAAAATAGGAATCCCATTTTTTAAAAATATTCGTATACTACGTAAAGAAAAATGAATGTTTTAGTTGGACTACTTTTTTCGCTTTGTGATAGATGGCGCTGTAATAGTCACAAACGTATAAGTACGTGATATCACGTAACATTCCGTCAGTGCTGACCGTATTTGCTTCGTGATACATGACCCGTGTTAAAATGGACCGTTTACCAATTGCGGAAAAAGTCGATATCGTGTTGATGTATGGCTATTGTGATCAAAATGCCCAACGGGCGTGTGCTATGTATGCTGCTCGGTATCCTGGGCGGCATCATCCAAGTGTCCGGACCGTTCGCCGGATAGTTACGTTATTTAAGGAAACAGTAAGTGTTCAGCCACATGTGAAACGTCAACCACGACCTGCAACAAATGATGATGCGCAAGTAAGTGTTTCAGCTGCTGTCGCGGCTAATCCGCACATCAGTAGTTGACAAATTGCGCGACAATCGGGAATCTCAAAAACGTCGGTGTTGGGAATGCTATATCAACATCTATTGCACCCGTACCATATTCCTATGCACCAGGAATTGCATGGTGATGACTTTGAATGTCGTGTACAGTTCTGCCACTGGGCACAAGAGAAATTACTGGACGATGACAGATTTTTTACACGCGTTCTATTTAGCGACGAAGCGTCATTCACCAACAGCGGTAACGTAAACCGGCATAATATGCACTATTGGGCAACAGAAAATTCACGATGGTTGCGACAAGTGGAACATCAGCCACCTTGGCGGGTTAATGTATGATGTGTGGCATTATGGGAGGAAGGATAATTGGCCCCCATTTTATCGATGGCAATCTAAATGGTGCAATGTATGCTGATTTCCTACGTAATGTTCTACCGATGTTACTACAAGATGTTTCACTGCATGACAGAATGACGATGCACTTCCAACATGATGGATGTCCGGTACATAGTTCGCGTGCGGTTGAAGCGGTATTGAATAGCATATTTCATGACAGGTGGATTGGCCGTCGAAGCACCATACCATGGCCCGCACGTTCACCGGATCTGACGTCCCCGAATTTCGTTCTGTGGGGAAAGTTGAAGGATATTTGCTATCGTGATCCAACGTCAACGCCTGACAACATGCGTCAACGCATTGTCAATGCATGTGCGAACATTACGGAAGGCGAACTACTCGCTGTTGAGAGGAATGTCGTTAGACGTATTGCCAGATGCATTGAGGTTGACGGACTTCATTTTGAGCATTTATTGCATTAATGTGGTATTTACAGGTAATTACGTTGTAACAGCATGCGTTCTCAGAAATGATAAGTTCACATAGGTACATGTATCACATTGGAACAACCGAAATAATATGTTCAAACGTACCTACGTTCTGTATTTTAATTTGAAAAACCTACCTGTTACCAACTGTTCGTTTAAAATTGTGAGCCATATGTTTGTGACTATTACAGCGCCATCTATTACAAAGCGAAAAAAGTGGTCCAACCAAAACATTCATATTTCTTTACGTACTACACGAATATGTAATAAAAAATGGGGGTTCCTATTTTTTAAAAAAAGTGCGGTTGTTATCCGTTTGACCTTTGGCAGCACCATCTAGCGGGCCAACCATAGCGCCATCTGGTTTCGCCCTTCAAGCTAGACAAGTTTCGTTCTTTGTAGTTTTTTCGTTTGACGCTTATTTCGTGAGATATTTGGCCCGGTCACGATCAATGAACCACCCTGTATAAAGGGCATCAACCGCGTCAGATCTTCAGTGACCACTGTGAAGGACACGGACACGCTGCATATTCGAGTAAGATAGCGTCATCAGCGCCAGACAGAGTTTGAAAGAGGCCTCTTGAATAGCCTCGCATTTGGCCGGGTGGTCGAATCGTGCGGTACCCAGCTTTGTGGAGCATTCGGATGTGACAGAGTGACAGCTGGACTGCGCAGGAACATGAGGGTCAAGATTCAGTCGGCCACGTCTGACCATCACAAGGCACGATCGCTGTATTCTGCACCAAGAACATCGAAATACCTTCACATCTGCGTCTAACATCCCAGAACAAGCAGTGGACTGCCTGCAGCATCCTACACCATCGGTCGGCGACTAGAAGCAGCCGAACTAGGGAACTACCATGCCGTTTTTTCTAAATCGCTTTGCAATTTATTTTAATCTTCAGATGACTTTATTAGTCGATAAACGACAGCGTCATCTGCAAACAACCGAAGACGGCTGCTCAGATTGTCTCCCAAATCATTTATATAGATGAGGAACAGCAAGGGGCCTATAACACTACCTTGGGGAACGACAGAAATCACTTCTGTTTTATTCGATGACTTACGTCAATTACTACGAACTGTGACCTCTGTGACAGGAAATCACAAATCCAATCACATAACTGAGACGATATTCCATAAACACGCAATTTCACGACGAACCGCTTGTGTGATACAGTGTCAAAAGCCTTCCGGAAATCCAGAAATACGGAATCGATCTGAAATCCCTTGCCAATAGCACTCAACACTTCATGTGAATAAAGAGTGAGTTGTGTTTCACAGGAACGATGTTTTCTAAATCCATGTTGACTGTGTGTCAATATACCGTTACCTTCGAGGCAATTCATAATGTTCGAACACAATATATGTTACAAAAGCCTGCTGCATATCGACGTTAATGATATGGGCCTGTAATGTAGTGGATTACTCCTACTACCTTTCTTGAATGTTCCTTGCGAGGCAGAATATTTGCTTTATTACTGCAGGGCAATGAGTATCTGGAGATGTTCTTTTCCGAAGAGCGAAACTAGTAATAAGGGAAATATTAATGTGACCTGTGGCGGTTTAACTGGCATTAAACAGATTTGAAATGCTCGTTGTTTCGGTGAAGAGCACGAAACGAATCTTAAAATAAATTCTAAAAGAAACTACTCAGCATTCCGTCGTGTGTAATTTCCAGACTCACAAACGTAGATGTCCAGTGACGTCACTGTTGATAGGTCATTGAGCGCTAGCAAAAAATTCGTATTACACTACTGGCCATTAAAATTGCTACACCACGAATATGACGTGCTACAGACGCGAAATTTAACCGACAGGAAGAAGATGCTGTGATATGCAAATGAGTAGCTTTTCAGGGCATTCACATAAGGTTAGCGCCGGTGTCGACACCTACAACGTGCTGACATGAGAAAAGTTTCCAGCCGATTTCTCACACACAAACAGCAGTTGACCAGCGTTGTCTGGTGAAACGTTGTTGTGATTCCTCGTGTAAGGAGGAGAAATGCGTACCATCACTTTTCGGATTGTAGCCTATCGCGATTGCGGTTTATCGTATCGCGACATTGCTGCTCGCGTTGGTCGAGATCCAATGACTGTTACCGAGCGAGGTGGCGCAGTGGTTAGACACTGGACTCGCATTCGGGAGGACGACGGTTCAATCCCGCGTCCGGCCATCCTGATTTAGGTTTTCCGTGATTTCCCTAAATCTCTCCAGGCAAATGCCGGGATGGTTCCTCTCAAAGGGCACGGCCGACTTCCTTCCCCGTCCTTCCCTAATCCGATGAGACCGATGACCTCGCTGTCTGGTCTCTTTCCCCGAAACAACCAACCAACCAATGACTGTTAGCAGCATATGGAATCGGTGGGTTCAGAAGGGTAATACGGAACGCCGTGCTGGATCCCAACGGCCTCGTATCAGTAGCAGTCGAGATGTTTAGCAGGATGTCAAGGAAAACAAGGATACACACAGAGATCTATGTAAATCACGATGGTGCCCATACATATCAGCTGGAAGAATAATTTTTTTATTTAACGCTAATATCTGGTTTAAGAATGATGAATGGAGGTTGTTTACACAGAAGAGCCCTGGGGACACAGAAGTGTTCCAGGTTGATTATAAAGGCTGTTTCATCTAAGAGTCGTCAGGCACGTTTTCTCTGGCGTTTCAGCATGTATTTGCAGTTTCTTTTATGAGTTGTGAAGATGGAGTCAGCTCAAACAATTAGTGCTAATCACGTTTTCCGTGGCATAACCAGTGTCGACGGAAAGCGTCGGTTTGTTTCCCATTACAAAGAAAATGATTTTTTGAAGAGGAATTTGACGTGTCCATTCGATAGTCCCAGATTGGCCTAGTGCGATATTCGTTTTATCGGTGTGTATTAACAGGCACAGTAAAACTCGAAAATTAACGAGTGCTCCAGCAGCGACTGAGTAGCCTCGCCCTGGCCCGCGCTGACTGCTACTGTCAAGCACGCTGCAATACTCAGTCGCTGTCCCTGTTAATAAACACCGATAAAACTAATATCGCACTAGACCAACCTGGGACCTCTCTCCCGAATGGGCACGTAAAATGCAAAGTGCAAAATGGCTAAGCAGGAATGGCTAGAGGGCAAACGTAAGGATGTAGAGGCTTATCTCACTAGGGGTAAGATAGATATTGCCTACAGGAAAGCTCATAGATGGCAGTAAAAGGCTATAAAATGGTTTAAATGGCTCTGAGCACTATGGGACTCAACTGCTGAGGTCATTAGTCCCCTAGAACTTAGAACTAGTTAAACCTAACTAACCTAAGGACATCACAAACATCCATGCCCGAGGCAGGATTCGAACCTGCGACTGTAGCGGTCTTGCGGTTCCAGACTGTAGCGCCTTTAACCGCACGGCCACTTCGGCCGGCAAAAGGCTATACATGTGAAACGGAATCGAAAGCGATGTTATAAAAGGGTGAGGGAAGTTAATGAAGATGAAATGGGGGATATGATACAGCGAGAAGAATTTGACGGAGCAGTGGGAAAGACCCAAGAGGAAACACGGGCCCTGGAGTAGTAGATGATATTCTCTGAGAATTATTGAGATCCTTGGGAGAGTCAGCCATGGAAAAATTATTGCATTTGGTGCGCAGAATGTATGAGACAGGTGATATACCATCAGACCTCAAGAAGAGAGTAATAATGCCAATTCCAGAGAAGGTAGGTTCTGACTCGTGTGAACACTATAGAGCCATCAGTTTAATAAGTCATGGTTCAAGACACTGGCACAGATTCCTTACAGAAGAATGGAAAAACTGGGAGAGCTCATTGTTGATAATGGAGAGCTCGCATTGCAGCACGGTATCTTAAAAAAATATTACGTTGAGGTCGCCCGGCAATGCCATGTTCAACCGAGAAAATCGTGGAAAAAGTGAACGTCAAATCATAATCAGAGAAGTCGCTGATGATGTTGATGTATAAGCTGGTTCGTGCCATGGCATTTTATGTCATGTTTTGGGTATGAAACATGGGGCAGCGAAATTTGCTCCAAAACTATTGAATTTCGAATAATAACAGCGGCGAATGCAAGTAGCACAGGAGTCGCTAGATGATGTCATCAATGGTGCAGAAGTACGGAAATGTGTCGTACCAGATGATGAAACGAGGGTTTACGGACATAGCGTCGAAACTAAGTCTGGATCATTTAAGTGGACGCATTCTGGATCGGCAACATCGAAATTCGGAGACGTGGGCTGTAACGCGGAGGTTCTGCTCACTATGGTGTTCTGTTTTAACGGTATAGTACACCGTGAGTTCCTACCAGAAGATCCAACAATCAATAAAGACTACTACTTCAACTTCAACGCTGTTTGTGAGAAGCCATCAGAAAACAACGCCCGGACTTGGGGAGAAATTTTCATTGCTTTTACAGAACAATAATGCGCTTGGAAATACTTCGTTGACTGTCCTTGAATTTTTGGCCAGAACAACACTGCAGTGATGTCCCGACCTCTATATTCGCTAGACATGGCGCGAAGTGGCATTTTTCTGTTCCCGTAATTGAAGAAAGCCTTAAAGAGCCGCCGTTTTACATGCATAGATTAGACTACAAACGGATCGCTGAGGGAAGCTATTCCCAGTGACCGAGTTTCAGAAGCGTTTCGAAGGATTGGAAATAGTGCTGGAATAATAGTAGGACATATAATGGGGACTATTTTGAAGGGGATTGTATTGATGTAGACGAATAAATAATATTTTTTTTAAAAAAAAGAGTCTCGTTATTTTTTTAACGCTCCTCAGAGTTACAGCCACTTTAAATCGCGATACTCTTTCTGAATTACCCTGTACAATAGAGAGTTTTTCATAAGTACTTCCAGGTTTTAAGAAAATGTTTGCTCGGAAACTACAAGACACACAGAAAAATGAAACGTATCAGTAGACAGAGCCTCTCTCCAGCTATCGACTCGCAATTTGCACCGTGATGTACTTGTAGAGCGCTTGAATGGAGGTCAGGACTATCAGAGGATGGGGTGTAATTGAGTAATGCGTGCGTTTTGCGTACCTGAGTTCTTTAAATATGAGTCAATTATGACGGTTCAGCGATATCTTATCAAGTAGCAGGTAAAAGCTCCAACAGACAAAGCAATCCGTTGGCGGTACAACACATTCCGCGATACTGGTTACTTATGTGGTGCGAAGAAAACAGGGCACAGAAGGTCGAGCATGAACGGGGATCATTCGCCGGTAGTCCGAAGAAATAGAAGACACTTGCGACGAGAGAACTACCGTTACTGTAGTCAACTGCGTGGCACAATCTATGCACTCGCTATAGTGCGCTTCTTTCTGATTTTTACAATAGTAGTCTCGACGGGCACTTGGCTTAACTCCGTGTGATTTCCTCTTATGGGATTATGTCAAAGATCGTGTATTTCTGTGTCTACTGCCACTTAATTTAGAAGAGTTGCAGTGAAGGATAATTAATGCTGTCTCTGATATCGACCATGACGTTCTGTGACGTACACTATATGATCAAAAATATCGAAGTACGCTTAGGTAATGCAGAGTTAACCACTAGATGTTGAGAGAGGTGGAGTCACCAGTATAAAAAGAGGTGGGGAGTGCTGTGTTGTGTTGTCACTGGAGACGCACAAGAGCACAACGTGTCGGTCAGCACAACTCACTGACTTCGGATGTGGACTAGTCACTGGATGTCACTTGGTTAAAAAATCCGTCAGGAACGTTTCAAGCCTTCTGAAGTTGCCCCAAGTCTCCCGTTGGTGATGTGACTGAAGTGGGAACGCGGAGGAATATTCACAACTAAATCAAGACCAGGCACCTACTGACGAACAGCGACCGTCGAGCGCTGCGAAAGGTCGTTGTTAGAAAATTGCATTAAATGAGAGGATGGAATCACTTGTGAGTTCCAAAGTGCCAACAGCAGTCGATCTAGCACAACGACAGTGTGTAGAGTTTTAAAAGACTGGGGTGTGATGGTCGAGCAGCTCCTCAGACACATATTTCTGTAGTCAATGCAGCCGGCCGCTGTGACCGAGCGTTTCTAGGCGCTTCAGTCAGGAACCGCGCTGCTGCTACGGTCGCAGGTTCGAATCCTGCCTCGGGTATGAATGTGTGTGATGTCCTTAGGTTAGTTAAGTTTACGTAGTTCTAAGTCTAGGGGACTGATGATCTCAGATGTTAAGTCCCATAGTGCTCAGAGCCATTTGAACCATTTGCAGTAAGTGCTAAGCGACGCTTTAGGCGGTGTGAAGAGCGACGTCACTGGACAGTGGATGACTGCCAACGAATGATTTGGAGTGATAAATCACGCTGTACCCTGTGGCGGTCCGGTGGAAGGGTTTGGGTTTGGCGAATGCGTGGGGTACGGCATTATGTGTGGTGCCAACACTGAAGTAAGGAAGAGGTGGTGTTACAGTATGGGGGTGTTTCTCGTGTTTAGGCTGTGGTCTCCTTATTGTGCTTAACATAACGGTAAATGCGGATTGGATATGAACCAATTTTACAACACTGTTACAGAAGAACAGTTCGGAGACGACGATTGTTTATATCAGGATGACAACGCACTCTGCCACAAAACAGCATTTGTGGGACAAGGGTATACGTGCTGTAACATTTCTGAAACGGACTGACCTACCCAGAGACACAACGTGAAGCCAGGGAAACGCCTTTACAGTGAATTAAACGTCAACTTCGGTCCAGATCGAAGTGTCCAACTTCATTAGGTTCGTTGGTTTCGGCTATTGAAGAAGAATGGGCTGGTGTTACTCCACAGCCGTTCAGACGACTCATTTGAACTGTCCCCCACAGAGTTCAAGCCGTCATGGAGGCGAAGGCAGGAGATACCACATATTAATGTCCAGTAATAGGTGTCCGGATACTTTTGATCAGATAGTATATATGGCAAGTTTTTGACTATGTTATTGGCGTTTGCCGTATCAAAAACTGGGCGCTTATTAAGCACTTACGAGGGTCACTCCAAAAGAAATGCACACTAATTTTGTAAAAATACAGTTTTCATTCTGCATGTGTGAAAGTTTTACAGTGTGTAGATACATCCTTCCCGCTTGTTTTCAAACTTAGTTCAACCTGTTCCCGTGAGTGGCGCCTTCACAGCATGTCTTCAAGACGGCTGCTACACTTGACGTTCGTCAGAAGCAACGTGCTGTCATAGAATTCCTGTGCTGTGAAAACGAGACAATGGGAAACATCCACAAGAGGTTGAAAAAGGCGTATGGAAATGCTGCTGTCGATTGCAGTACAGTTAGTCGGCGGGCAAGCAGGTTATGTGATGAAAGTGGACACGGCAATTTTGAGTATTGTCCTCTCGGCGGCAGGCCTCGTACTGCACATACTTCAGCCAATGTGCAGAGAGTTAACGAATTGGTGACTGCTGACAGACGCATCACAGTGAACGAATTGTCACGCTACGTTGGGATAGGGGAAGGAAGTGTTTGCAGAATACTGAAAGTGTTGGCGTTCAAAAAGGATTGTGCCAGGTGGGTTCACAGGAAGTTGACAGTGGCTCACAAAGAAACAAGGAAAACGGTATGCAGCGAACTTTTGGAACAGTACGACAAAGGTGGATATGAATTTCTTGGAAGAATTGCGACAGGTGATGAAACTTGGCTCCATCATTTTTCACCAGAGACGAAGAGGCAATCAATGGAGTGGCACCATGCAAATTCACCCAAGAAAAAAATTCAAAACCACACCTTCTGCTGGAAAAGTTGTGGTTCAAATGGCTCTGAGCACTATGGGACTTAACAGCTGTGGTCATCAGTCCCCTAGAACTTAGAACTACTTAAACCTAAGTAACCTAAGGACATCACACACATCCATGCCCGGGGCAGGATTCGAACCTGCGACCGTAGCAGTCGCGCGGTTCCGGACTGCGCGCCTAGAACCGCGAGACCACCGCGGCCGGCGAAAAGTTATGGCTACAGTGTTTTTGGGTTCCGAAGGACTCTTGCTTATGGACATCATGCCAAATGGTACCACCATAAATTCTGATGCATATGGGACGACACTGAAGAAACTTAAAGCTCGACTGAGTGTGTTGGACCACATCTGCAAAAGCAGGATGTTTTGCTGTTGCACGACAATGCACGGCCACATGTCAGTCAAAAAACCATGGAAGCGATCTCAAAACTCGAATGGACAACACCCGCCTTACAATCCTGACCTGGGTCCATGTGACTATCATCTCTTCTGGAAACTGAAAGACTCTCTCCGTGGAACAAGGTTTGAAGATGATGACTCCCTTGTGCACGCTGCCAAACGGTGGCTCCAACAGGTTGGTCCAGAATTTTACCGTGCGGGTATACAGGCGCTGGTTCCAAGATGGCGTAAGGCAGTTGAGAGGGATGGAAATTATGTGGAGAAATGAAAATATTGTTCCTAAAGGATGTATCTGCACACTGTAAAACTTTCAAACATGTAGAATAAAAGATGGATTATTAAAAAAATAGTGTGCATTTTTTTTGGAGTGACCCCTGTATAATATGAATTAAGAATATGGAAAGATGCTGTGTGTACTGTTATTTGTAAGTCTTGCAGTTTTCGCGCAGTCTCCTTCTGAAACCCCAAAGCCGCTTATAAAGTACCCTGTATTATTTTGAGCTGAAGTACGTGGACTTCTGCATAATGACGGCTACGGTGACTGGATGCTAAACTTTGATCTGCCTCCTGTCTTTCCTGTCGAAATATACTGAATCGCTCGCTACGTCTACCGCCGGGTCGAGGACAGCCGAGAGGCCGGGGGTGTCGGAATGCGGCGCCCGTCGCCCACACCTGGCCGCAGGTTCCCACACGGCGCGACCGCAGAGAGCGGCTGGGCCGGCCGGCAGTCGGCGCCCTGCGCGGCGCGGCGCGGAGCTGGCAACGCGGCTTTGGCGGCTTGCCACTGGCCGCCCGCCGTGAGACGGCCGCTCGTATATATACGGGTTATTATTTCATCCGGCCCAATTGAGCCCATCAAGGCTCGTTGCCGGCAATTGGGCCGGCATCCGCGCCGCAGCCGGCGGCCGCCGCTCGCCGCTCGCGCTGCAGACTGCAGAGGCGGCCGCGGCCAAAGTACGCGACTCGGCCAGGCCGGGCAGGAGCGGGCGCGGCCGCGACCGACCGACCGCCGTTTCGCAAGCTGCGGCTGCCCTGCAACCGCCACGTCTCAGCGCGACGCAGCTCGCGGAAGGCGAAATCCGCGTTTCGGAAATCCCTTTTCGTTGCCGCTTTTTATACAGGGGCGGCTGGAGGGAGAGTCGCCCTTTGATACTTGAAAAGATGTTCTATCCTTTGATGTGTCAAATTTTTCTACATGTCTTGTATCTTTTGCGCAGTCGTCTTCTGAAACCCAAAATTCCTTGTGAATGACCCTGCACAGGACAGTTCAAAACAAATTTAGTGATTAATATTATCGGTTAGGGATCTGAGGTACCGGTTGTTATGTTTTTACGGTAATAACTGGTAGCATTCAACAGTATTTCTCGCCTGTAGACAGCTTTTCTTTTTCAATTTATTGGCCTTCGGGTCGTGCCCATTCAGCCGTCTCACAAGAGACGCCGACGACGTTGGGATGACGGGTTTCAAATGTTCAAATGTGTGTGAAATGTTATGGGACTTAACTAAATGGTTCAAATGGCTCTCAGCACTATGGGACTTAACATCTGAGGTCATCAGTCCCCTAGAACTTAGAACGACTTAAACCTAACTAACCTAAGGATATCACACACATCCATGCCCGAGGCAGGATTCGAACCTGCGACCATAGCGGTCGCGCGGTTCCACACTGAAGCGCCTAGAACCACTCGGGCACACCGGCCGCCTATGGGACTTAACTGCTAAGGTCATCAGTCCCTAAGCTTACACACTACATAACCTAAATTATCCTAAGGACAAACACACACACACGTGCCCGAGGGAAGACTCGAACCTCCGCCGGGACCAGCCGCACAGTCCATGACTGCAGCGCCTGAGACCGCTCGGCTAATCCCGCGCGGCGATGACGAGTTTATATCAAACTTTATACACCACTAGTATTCCATTAGAACAACATAATGTGCAATTAGTAAGGTGTACTACTCTGGAAATTCCGAGAAAATCGCAAGAGAAATTTTGCGCGTCTACTATGTAACCGACGTACCCGTAGGTGCGGGACCTTAGAGTTCGTAATGGGCAAGTGGTAGCCGGCAGGGTAGCTCAGCGTGTCAGAGAGCTGGCTGGCCCCTGTAACAAAAAACAACTGAGTGAAAGGACCAACAACAAACAATAACGAACAAAATGCAAAAACGTGGTTAGCGATCGAGATTTGTAAGATGAATGTTTATGAGGCGACGGTTCGACTCCCGCTCAAACCTTCATTTTTTTGTAGTACAATTGTTAAGTGGGTGATACTCAAAAAATCTTCACCTACACTGTTTGTTCTTGGCACGTCACACTCCTACACACGTTTACTCCACATGGGGCCTGCCTCTGCGTCTGCAGCTCGAAGCTTCGAGATGGAAAATAGTTCCGGGTACCTTACCAAATTGCATGTATAAGGTATAAAACAGGGCAGGCATACGTTTTCAGGAAAAGTCTATGCTTTACTTCATTTACTTGTCAATAATCACAAATATGTTTGTTATAATAATCAAATTTAATTAAAAGCAGTAAGTACTCAAATAACATGAATTCACTAAAACTTCATGCAAACACATGTGGTTTTTTTTTTTTAAATTATATTACCTCTCAAATGTCATATACATTAAACAATATGACAAGTGATGAAAAAAAATATAGAGCGGGCATCGAACCTTCGCCTCATCTACGGGTGTCTTACGAAACTTGAACGCCAAGAACTTGACCACTACGAACTCCAAAGTCCGTCATAGATACATCAGTCACGTAATCGAAGCGTAAAACTTCTCATACGATTTTCTCGGAACTGTCAGAGTAGTGAATCTTACTTCTTACACACTATGTTGTTTTAAAGGCGTACTAAAGGTATACAAAGTTTGAAGTAAATCTGTGATCCCAACGTCGTGGCCTCCCCTTGTCAATAACGCAAAGACGATACGGTAGCTTGTCAGTTGCGATACGGACGAGACAACAGCACAGTGCCCAGTCCCCGAGTGGAGAAAATCTCCGAGCCGGGAGGAATCGAACCCGGGCTCCTTCGGTTAGCAGTCTGCCGTGCTGACGTCACACCTACCTAGGCGGTCGTGGGTACAGTTTAAGCTGTCGAATGCTACCTATTAATAATTAATGGCGTGTGACGAGGGCCTCCCGTCGGGTAGACCACTAGCCTGGTGCAAGGCTTTCGATTTGACGCCACTTCGGCGTCTTGCGCGTCGATGGGGATGAGTTGATGATGATTAGGACAACACAACACCCAGTCGCTGTGCGGAGAAAATCTCCGACACAGCCGGGAATCGAACCTTAATACTGCATGAACTTAGTGATTTTAAATGGCTATAACTCTGAGGTGTGTTAAAAACTAACGAGAGTTTTTTTTTAATAATTTTATTTATTCGTCTACCTCTGCGGTATCCCCTTCGAAATAGTCCGCATCAGATATTATGCTCTTATGTCGGCACTTCTTTCAGTCCCCTGAAACACTGTTGGAACTCTATCTTCGGTATAGCTCCTACCTTTCTCAGTGATGCGTTTTTAAGCTCGTCTGTGGTTTGAAAACGACGGCCAAAGCATGAGGAGTTTCGCACGATTGTTGTTTGTGGAACCCACGTTGGTTCCTGTACCTGGGATTTGCAATTTCCAGAAAGGTCATAATAAATGAGAAGAAAACATTTCCAAAATTCTAAATCAAACTGACTTCAGCAAAACAGGATTATAGTTCTGCGCGTTTGTTCGACGACCCTTCTTTAAAACGAGAATGACATGTGCATTTTCCTTCATTCATTTCGAACAACTCGTTCCTCCACCGACCTACGGCAGATGGCTGCTAGAAGAAGTGCACTTTCTTTCGCTTAACTTTGACTAGAATCAAACGAGTATCCCATCAGCCACAGTCTCCTTCCCTCTGTTAAGTGATTTTGCCGATTCTCTGCCTTTCGGTCACTTACTTCGATATCTGTCATTTTGAGCTCGTGTGACAGTTTAAAGGAGGACTCTAAATATGATCTTCATCAGTGGATCAATTTCGGAAAAATGAATTTAGGAGTTCGGCCTTATGCTTGTCATCCTCATTCTCACGGAATGTGTTGCACTACCTGCGGATTGTTTTGTCTGTCGCTGCTTTTACCTAAAAGCTCATACGAAATCGTTGAACCGTCACGACTAACGCACATCAAACGAATACAAGTAGACAAAATGCACGCATCGCTCAATTACACTCCATGTTCTAATACGCCTGACTACCCCCCCCCCCCCCCCCCGTCCCCTCCGCGCTTTCCTTTCCTCCTAAATATACTTGCTATTACCGACAGTTTTATCGTGCCATAGATGCGTTTGATTTTAATAATAACAGCAACAAATGTGTAAAGTATTGTAATGTAACAACAAATTTCTTACATCGCTGCTTATGTCATTTTTCAACGTGACGTCCAAGAAACTGTAATTCAGAAAATTCATCCTAAAATTTGAGAAGCTTTGTTTAAGAACTATGTGAGCAACAAACTCTTACTACTTTAATAACGTTTCGATTCGTAATGCGCCCCGTAGTGTAGGTGCAGAGCGCATCACTATAGGTCAAATCAAATTTATACGATATAAAATAGAAGTGTGCAGGCACCAATGTCAGTATTTCACTGATATTTATGACTATGGTCACAGATCTGCAGAGAATGGACGTGAGAGCTTGAAAATGAAGGTAATGTGAGCTCTTTCAGTCGTGTCCGCATATTTTCGGGAAATCAGCTTCTTTTGCCGTTTTGTATCGCCCTACTCAACTTCTTGTGGTTTCCTAGCTCTACCCGGAAACACTCGAATTATGTCGAAATCGCTGTGACAGGAAATTCAGCTGGCTATTTTTCTGAATGCGGCTTGCCTCTCGAATGGAGTGGGGGCTGAGCTATTAATTTACAATCTAGTTGCGGTCTCTGATTTGGCGCCGAGTGGGGCTTTACGATGATATGCGATCTTAGCTGTAGATTTTCCGATCTTCGTTACCGAGTGGCGATTCATAGGACCCCTCTTGATCGGCGTACCTACTAGGGCAGAAGAGTATGGGTGGCGAGCACACTTGTGTCTTTTAGGATAGAGAAATTCCTGATCGGGCCCTATAAAATTCCCGATTTCATTGAGAGAAGAACAGCAACACCAATAATTACAGAAGGATGTATTAATCATGACACATCGGAGAAAGAGAATGTTAATACAGAATTAATTAATTGCAGGACGATCCATGGAAAGGTCACAGAGCTGGTCTCTCTTATAAAGGGAAACAGTGCCCACCAAGTACTAGTGGCAGAAAACTACTTGAAACCAGACTGTAATAGTAAGCCATTCAATGACAAAATAATATATAATGCAGAGAACAAAAGCAAAGCAGTCTGGGATGTCATAAAAAAGGAAACGGGGAGAGGCAAACAAACGCAGAATAACATACTGCAAAGGGAGGGGTATAAAGTAATAAATGATCCACAGCACTTAGCAAACTATGTAAACGAGCATTTTTCAAGTATTGTAGAGAAGTTACAGCAAAAATTCCCCCAAACAAATATAACACCTATAAATAATGTTACACTAAATACAGTGATGTTACTTCCAACCTCAGAGAATGAAGTCAGTTAAATAATCAAAAACTAAAAAATAAAAATTCAGGTGGCTTGGATGAAGCACCAATGTGTGTGCTGAAACAATACATAGGGATTATACAAGACTCCTTAACAAATATAATAAATGAATCCTTCGCATCATTGACATTTCCAGAGCAGTTAAAACAGGCAAGAGTTGTACCTTTGCTTAAGAAAGGTAATGCAGTAGACATAGAAAATTACCAGCCCATTTCCCTGCTGTCAGCATTCTCAAAAATGATAGAAGCAATTATGACAGACAGATTAATGAATTACCTGAATAAATACAATCATTTAAGCGAATCACAGTTTGGTTTCCGAAGTGGCAAAAATACGGAGTCAGCCATAGTAGAATACACAAAAGTTGTACTTGATGCTCTTGATAAAGATGAGTGTGTCACAGGCATATTTTTGCATCTTTCTAAGGCGTTTGATGCAGTCGACCACAAGATTCTATTAAATAAATTAGAAGCATTAGGAATAAGAGGAGTAGATAACGACTGGTTTCGATCATACCTAACAGGTAGGGTACAAAGAGTAGAGATAACACATACTTCAAGTAGATCTAAACATTTGGTAAAACACTTATCAGAACCAAAATACACTAATACTGGGGTTCCGCAAGGTAGCATATTAGGACCAATACTGTTCCTGATATACACCAACGACTTACTCAGTTGTGTTCGTCATGGTGAAAAAATCCTCTTCGCTGATGATAGCAACATTATAGTCACTGAGAAAACAAGAGAACTCCTTGCCGAGAAAGCAAATGAAACTCTCAAGGAAGTCTATGATTGGTCAATAAGTAATATAGTGACATTGAACATAAAGATAACTAATGCCATAAATTTCAGTTTGACGAGAAAAAATGACAATGTTAAATTAAATGTAAATGGCACCTCGACAGACTGTGTAAAAAATGCTAAATTTCTACGAATGAGTATTGATTCTCAGTTGAAGTGGTGTGAACACACAAAGGTACTTGCAAACAGAATGTCATCAGCATGGTATGCCCTTAGAATCCTATTATCAGTGTGTAACATGCAGTGTCTTTTAGTTACATGTTATTCATATGTACACTCAATTCTTAGCTATGGAATTCTTTAATTGCAGTATTGCACAAAATATGAACACAATTTTCAAACTCCAGAAAAGAGCCATAAGAATAATAACCAAAAATACTAGTCGAGCTCATTGTAAAGACCTGTTCAGAACACTGGGGATTTTAATTGCTCCATGTGAATACATTTACCAGTCAGTTGTACACATAAAAAATAAAATTGGTAATTACTGCACAAACAGCTCTGTCCATGACCATGCAACAAGAGATAGACTCAACTTACATTTACCAAGAAAAAATTATCATAAAACTCAAAACAGCGTTTTCTACCAAGGAATAAAACTGTACAATAAATTACCAAAGGAGATTAAAGAAATTGTCAAAATACACTTATTTAAAAGGGCAGCTAAAAAGTACCTGTTATGCAACACATTTTATACATTCAAGGTTTACTTAGTTAAAACAGAGTAGGGGTTTGATAAAAAATGTTATACAAATAAATAATAATGGTTATAAAATATCAAGCATTACACATAACACCTTCACTTTATGTTCTTTTTCCTTCTCTTTTACCTTTCGAGAAATACTTACCCCCAAGCTATGCATAGCACAATACTAACACCTCTTCCTCTTTCTGAGCTCAACATCTCATTCATTATGGAGGGTTGCTGACTCAGTTTTTCAGGATAGCAAATGGGAAGTTGCGGTACAGGAAATGGCCCAGAGATCACCAGTGTGTAAGTGTGTGTGTGTGTGTGTGTGTGTGTGTGTGTGGTAAGTGTAGTTTTATGAAACAATGTGTGTTTAGTTTGTGTAGTGACTGATAGCGATATATGAGTGAACAATGTGGCATTACATTATTCAATAAGTTATTTGTAAAAAAAGTATTGTATACCAGGAGTAAATCTAATGATTGTCTCTAACTAGAAGTCTGTAAATATATGTGTATACGAATTAGTATATTTTAAATTGATCTGAATTTGTAAGTACTTTGACATTTCCTATATCCTTGTAAAAATAGATCTACGGATGAATAAAGCTGCTGCTGCTGCTGCTGCTGCTACTACTACTACTACTACTACTACTAATGAAATTCTAAATTCAGATGTGAATGTGTATTGCAAAGAGCGACTGGACGCCGGTGCTGAGGCTTTTTGTAATTGTAAATAAGACGGTGGTATCCATCGAGGCTGATGCAGATTCCGAACGCGAAGTAATTCAGGCAAAAATGAGTGTTAAAGTCAGGTCAAACATGTTACTCGGATAGAATTACACGAGTAGACCCCCATGCGTCAGGAACAGTAGTGGCAGAACATTTCAAGAAAAAACTTGGAGAAGAAGGTTGGGTTTATATTTCTTGGTCGTTTTACAGTATTAGGAGGAGATTTCGATTTACCGTCTATAAAATGCATGATTATAGAGTATAGTTGGAGTAGGAAATTGTGCGAAATTGTTCTACATGTATTAACCAAAAATTGCCTTTTATCATTTAATGAGAGAACCGTCTTGCGAGAGTAACACTTTAGATCTCCTGGTTACAAACAGATCGGAATTTTTTCACACAGAGTAAAGGATTATTGATCATAAGGTCTTCATAGCATCAAAGACTGTGAGTGCCAGGACGAAGGTAAGGAAAGATAGGATTAGATTTCTACTTGGAAATTCCTACAGACAACAGACTTCAGAATAGCCGAGCAGTCCACATGTAATACTCATCACTGAAGCTGAAAATGAATGTTGAGTAAAACTGATAAAAGGTCAAGAGCATTGTACAATACGCCTTAGACAAGTGTGTACCGCGCAAAGTTGTGACAGATGAAAAGCATCTGCCATGGTTCGACAGACATGATAGAAAGTTGTTCCGAAAGCAAAGGGAGCTTCGCTGTACTTTTAAAGGCCACAGTCTTGTTGACAAATAATAACAGAACGAAGCCAAAGCTAGCTTACGGAGAGCATGAGTGAAGTCTTTATGGAATTCGAAAATAAAATTCTATCTACCGATCTGAAAGAAAATCCTAATAAGATTTGGTCTTGTGTTAAATTAGGAAATAGGTGAAAACAGCTTGTGCAAACACTTAGTGACAAGAACGAAATCATTCATTCATTTCCGTGTCCGCTCAGCATTTCCAGCAGAAGGTAGCAACTCCGATGGCCTTGTTGTTTCCCTCGATTAGGTCCTGTGTTGTGCAGGGTTGTTCAAGTTGAGGGCAAATTAGCAGGTGGGCTGGGTCCTGTATTGTTCCGCACTCGCAGGATGTATCTCCGTCAGCTGAAAGAATGTCCCATTTTCGCATGTTAGTCTTGCAAAGAGGAACGCCCACTCTAAGACGGTTGAGCGATCTGCAAATAGGGTAGGGCAAGTCATTTCCTGGAGCTAGCTCTTCCTTTACAGGGATATCAGGTGGTAGCCTGCTCTTCCACCTGGTGATGCGGTTAGACTCTGGTGTTCTCTCTAGTGGCTGAGTTCAACAAAGAAGTAGAAGAACAGAATGAAAATGGGGGATGATAGACATAAGGCCGAAATACTGCAATAGTTCAAAATGGCTCTGAGCACTATGGGACTTAATTTCCAAGGTCATCAGTCCCCTAGAACTTAGAACTACTTAAACCTAACTAACCTCAGGACTTCACACACATCCATGCCCGAGGCAGGATTCGAACCTGCGACCGTAGCGGTCGCGCGGTTCCAGACTGTAGCGCCTAGAACCGCTCGGCAACCCCGGCCGGCCTGCAATAGTTTTCCCGAAATTGTTTAATGATAAAGATCATACTGAGAACTGTCGCACGGAAGTCGCAGTGACAGACATCAAAATACGTCACCGGACGATAGAAAATTGCCTAAGATCTCATAACAGAGAGAAGGTGATTCGTCCTCTTGGGGTACCTTTACGATTCTAGATAAAGTATGCGAAAGAAATTGAACATCTCCAAGCAGTCGTATGACGTATGTCGCTGGAGGAGCGAAGTGCTCCAAGTGTATGAAAAAAAAAAAAAAAAAAAAAAAAAAAACGCTCAGGTCATGTCCGTTCTCAAGAAAGGTCGCCGGACAGACATAGGTCTGTACTGTTGAAGTCAGTCTGATGTAGAATGCTGCAACATGTTTTATGCTTACTTATTATGACCTTTCTGGAGAACGAAAATCTCCTCTGTAGGAATCAACATGGGTTCGAAAATCAACGTTCATGTGACACACAGCTCGCCCTGTTCATCCAAGGCGCCCAGAAAGCAGCAGATACTGGCGTCAAGATTGATGCAGTGCTCCTTGACTTCTGGAAGTGGGGAAGTGTGTCGAATGCCTATTCGATACGGTAGTTGAAGAGCGCATCACTAAAGGTCAAGCCTAAATTTACGCAATATAAAATCGAAATGTGCACACACCAATATCAGTATTTCATTGATCTTTAAGTCTATGATAACGGAACTAAGCCAAAACTAACCTGCGGAAGCCACGAATGAAACCTTCGTAGAATTCGAAAATAAAATTCTGTCTATCGATCTGACAGAAAATCCTAATAGGTTTTGGTCTTGTGTCAAGAAAGATAGATTTTTAGTTTGACTCGGTATAGCCCAGCAAACATACGATTAAATGATTGCGGAGAACTTTCCAAAATAATTTTTAGGTTGATTGAGTATTATGTAACCCAGTGCCAACATACGATTAAGTAATTGCGAGGAACTTCCCAAAACCATACTCGATTTAGCCAGTATGGTCAATATTTAGCAGCCTAATAATATTCGATACAGTTCCTCACTTCCGCCTGATGAACAAAATATGGGCGTATGGAATCACTGGCGTCAGCAGAAATATTCCCAAGAGGGGACAAAATTCTAATTTTCTAATTTTCATATAACTGATTCGGCAAGTTTGAAAAGGAATAGTGTACCAAGGTCTAAATTTGACAATAAATACTTAGTGTACCTCAAAATATTGACAGTTATCTACTTACCATTTTAAGACAATTTACTCTGACACAGAATTGTAAGTGCAAATCAATAGTATAAGCAATGTAAATCTTTTTATGTTACCGCTGTGCCTATGGGTGCTACAATTTAATTCAACGATTTAAAATTAAATCCTCTTATGATTCAATTCAGCATATCCAACGAGTTAATGAAAGAAAGACGGAAAGTATTCATAAAAATAATTAATTCGTCCCCCCATAATGTCAGATTGAAACTGAAAACTAAAAATGTGAAATAGGAACCAAAGGCAGGATAACGGAATAACCTCCCCCGATGTGGAGAAACAGGAAATAAGCTTAAAAAAGACTTATTCAATTTTAATGCTATGTATGTTACTTTTTTTTATTTTACATATAAAGCTTCATATCTGTTCACGTTAATGGATATATTACATTACTTTCACGATTTCTATTTTTTAGTGGTGGCTCGTGTTACTGAACTTGAAAGTGTTTTGAAAGATAAATTTTTTGTGTCGATTGGGTATTGTGTAGCCTAGGGCCAATATACAATTAAATGATTGCGGAGAGCTTCCCAAAATGATCCTAGAAATGGCCAGTATAGTCAATATTTAGCAGCCTTGGATTGCACCAAGGTAATCCTCGTCCTGAAATTTCGCACTTTTTTGCTCTCTTCTAGCGCAGAAAATAATATTACCTTTTTACGACTGATGTGCTTGGTAAGCATGCATGTACACACCCACAACATACTATGGCTTTGTTTTGTTCTTCCGAATGCACTACGATAGCTCTGTCTTGTAAAACTGAATGCAGAATCATCAAGACAACATAGATTTCCTTCTTCACAGACAAATTGTAAACTGCTGTTGTGCCTCTGTTGTGTATCAACTGTGACAGATATTGCAGCCATGTACGTGTCTTGGGAATGGGCGACGGAATCCATGCGCCAAGGTGATACAACTGCTCCTTTCTGCAACTCGGTAAGGGCCTAAACAAGGTAACGACAGAGGATGATTGAAGGCAATATTTCGGTACAGTTCTGTAAAGGTTTGTATCTATCTTGAGTGCAGATCAACGCCGAAACCGCATCGGCAAGAAGGAATCGGCATAATTTCTCGTGAACAGCGTGACGTCTAAGAAAACCCAAGATATACAGAGATCGTTAAGGGTGAAGTCTTCTCGTCGCGGTCGGCAATGCTAAATCTGTTGGTTAGTGAGTCGCAGACAATGATTGCTAGAAATCCGATAGAATTCTGTAATGAATAAAAAAGGCTGTACCAAGATTACAGAAGGGGCAAGGGCCCGCTCTTGTTCCCCCCCCCCCCCCGACCCACGACCCCCGATAGACCACAGTATGTCATTCGTCAAGGACAGAAATCCCCACACGTAAAAGTAACGTCGGGCGTAACCCAAGGAAGTGTTGTAGGACCATTACTGTTCACTAAATATATAAAAAACGTAGGTGGGTAGCGTCGGAAGATGCATCGGGATTTTCGCGGATGATCCTTTTGTATACAGAGAAGTCGAAACGCTAGAGAAATGTAGCGAAACGCAGGAAGACCAGCAGAGGATCGACGTCTGGTGCAGAGATTGGCTGTTGACCTCCAACATTAACAAATGTAACGTATTGCACGTAAATAGGCAGAAGCCTCCGTTATCATATGATCACACGATTGCCGAACTGTTACTGGAAACAGCTGCATCCATTCAATATCTGGGAGTATGCGTAAAGAGCGATTTAAAGTGGAACGTTCACGTATAACTAGTTGTAGGAAAGGCAGATGCCAGCAGAGATTCACTGAAAGAATCCTGATGTACTGTATTGCACCCACGAAGCCCCGTTCGACCGATACCTCAATATTGCTGGTTAGTTTCGAATCTTACCATAGTGGATTGACAGAGAAAAATTCCAAAGACCCAAAGAAGAGCAGCACGTTTCGTCACATGTTCGTTTAGTAAGCATGAACACTTCAAGGAGATGCTTGCTCACTTCCAGTAGTATACAGTACGAGAGAGGTGTTGTGTATCTCCGATAAGTTAACTTTTAAAATTCTGAGAGAAAACGTTCCTGGAAGATTCAGCTAATATATTTCTTCCTCTTATGTATTTTTCACTAAAACACTGTGGAGGCAAGATTGAGAGAGTCGAACTCACACGGGGGATTACCAGCAATCATTTTTCTCACACGTCGTTTGTGACTGTAAGATGAAAGGGGCGAAGTGACAATATTACACAAAGTACCATCCGCCACACACGATAAAGTGGTTTGAGGAGTATATATGTAGATTAAGTTGTATATGACTATGATAGGTGCGGTCAGCGAGTGAATGTGCACCTTCACCTGGCTGGAATGATACCAGTCAGGCCACAACCCCTTCCACGTGGGAAGGCATGAGACGATCAACTGAAATATATTTGTGTTGAACGTTGCCTTGTGATCTGGAGAGTCCCTTTCCATTTTCGAGACTCTTAGTTTTCATGTCGCTTTATTTTCCTGGGACTATTAAATGTGAAAGCTGATGTGAGTAAAAGTACAACTACTTCTAAAATTTTTTTTGGATGGTTGGGGATGGGGAGGTTGTAGAGCATGACGTATCCCACTCCCCCCCCCCTCCCCCCCCCCCTCCACCTTCTGGATCCGTGTGTGTGTTTACATGTTAAGCTTGAAGCAGCTTTGCTAATCTGATCAAATGTCGGTTGTTCGATAGTCAATTGTTTTGCATCTAGACCACGAACGTTCTGGAAATAGTGCGAAGCTATGTCCGGTATTGGAACATAAATGAACTCAACAATTTTGTCGACTGTTAACTGCTAGAAAATTTCTGGCTGAGTAAAGATACAGACTAGTTCTGTGCAGAGAAATATCAAATGTTTTTTCATCAGGCAATGATCGTCTACGAGAAACTTAGCCAATAAAATTGATAGCGAGTACAGTAGTTAACAAATTGTCCCGCTGCATAAGGTCTTGCGTTGTTGCCAAGTAGTTCAATTTTCCTAATTCAGGAAGTATGTTAGCATTAATGTATCTCCATATGTCTAGTAAATGCACTGACGGAAAAAATCACAACGACAAAAAATAATTAACATAGAGTAATGAAATTTCGGGAATGCATTGGTCTAGGTAACATATTTAAGTGATTAACATTGCAAGATCACAGGTTAATGTAGTCGCGAGATATGCCATTGCAAAAGCGGAATCCTGGTACATTAATAACCGGTGTAACCGCCATAATGTTGAATGCAAGCATGCAAAAGTGCACGCATTGTGTTGTACAGCTGCGGGACGTCAGTTACTGGGATGGAGTTCCATGCCTGCTGCACTTGGTCGCTCAGTACAGGGACGGTCAGTTCTGTTTGTGGATGGCGCTGGAATCGTCGTCTGATGATGTCCCATATGTTCTCGATTGGACACAGATCTGGTGATCGAGCAGGCCAAGGTAACATGTCGACACTACGTAGAGTATTTTGGGCTACATCAGCGGTATGGGCGAGCGTTATCCTGTTGGAAAAAAACCATGGAATGCTGTTCATGAATGGCAGCCCAGCAGGTCGAATCACGAGATTCGCGCACAAATTTGCAGTCAGGGTTCGTGGGATAAGCACGAGAGTGATACTGCTGTTATACGAAATCGCACATCAGGCCATAACTACAAGTGTAGGTCCAGTGTGTCTAGCGCGCAGGCAGATTAACTGTGTTAACCAACACATGGCCATCATTGGCACCGAAGCAGAAACAGCTTTCATTAGAAAACACAACAGGCCTCCAGCCCGCTCTCCAGTGAGCTCTCGCTGGACACCACTGAAGTCACAAATGGCGGTGGTTAGGGATCAGTGGAATGCACGCTGCCGGGCGTCTGGCTCGCAGCTGTCCTTGAAGTAACCGATTTGTAACAGCTCGTTGTGTCACTGTGGTGCCAACCGCTGCTCGAACTGGTGCTGCACATGCAGCACGTTGCGCCAGGGCCACACGCCGACACGATGGTCTTCCCTCTCTGTTGTGCTATGTGGCCGTCTGGAACCAGGTCCTCTTCCGACCGTGCACTCTCATGACCATCGCTGCCAGCAATGATGTTCAGTGGCTACATTTCTCTCAAGTCTTTCTGCAGTATCGCAGAAGGAACATCCAGTTTCTCATAACCCTATTACACGACCTCGTTCAAACTCAACGAGGTGTTCATAATGACTACTTTGTCACCTTAAAGGTAATCTTGACTGACGCCAACTCTCGACGTCCGATCTCAATTTAACTAACGCTCACAACCGTTACAGCGTGTTTTTTAAGTAAACCTGATCAGCATCCTCATATTGCCGCTTCTAGCGCTGATTGGATATCGTCCTTCGGATGTAGAAACACGCCTACCAACTTTCATTTAAGTCCCTAAATTTTTTCCGTCAATCAAGTAATGGAAATGATAGCTTCCTGCCCAGTCTCGTACTGCATCTTATCCTTAATTAAGTCTACACAAAATCAAAATCACATCGATTACATTAAGCAAAATTTTAAAAAGCAGTTAGCAACCTGAGAACGCTATCACAACTCGAGTGTGGTAGAGCGACTAGGAGGTGTGTAAATAGATTGTGAAAACTAAAATCCGACTTTCAAGCCCGCATTTCTTGTATTGGACTGTTTATTGGTCCAAAAAAAATGTGTTTCTTGGAAATAATTTTACGTAAAATTGGGAAAACCCATACAAACGTAACGACTGCGTTTTTTGCAAAAAAAAAAAAAAAAAAAAAATACTGCAGATACCGTTTCGTCCATCTCAGCTGCTACCTTACATTCATCGGATAGTTTGCGTGATTTTTCTGATTAAATTTGTTCTTGGTTTTCAGCACCCATTGAGGGCGTATGGGATACAAACAAGAGCATAACTGCTGTCCATCATTCATAAGAGGGTCTGAAGATTACAGCAAGTCTCACTGTCACTAATGTGATCCTGGCACAACTCGCGAGAAGAATTTAAATTGTAGAGCAATTATTTAGTCCTGCCACATTTACATGCCCAGCGCTCTTTTATCAAGATAGTGCTCGGTCAGAAGATTGGATTTCATATCGTAGTGTGTGGACTGACATGATCGTTTTTACATTCTCCTGTCTGAGAACGGTCTAACGTACCCTCATATAAGATGATATACAGTTTAAGGTCTAATCTGAAACATATGCCACTTAGTTATTTCACAGATGCAGAACATTGTCAGAAGTGAAAGTCTTCAAACTGCCATGAAATATCTTACAACAAAGACAGAGCCGTGAATCTTTCGATGTATGTTTCGACTACAACAACCGAGCCCTGTCAAAGCAGACACGATATAATGCTGTCAATTTCTTTGAAGACGGAGTACCGTCTACTTGCACTTTCGCAGCCGGTGGAGATAACACATCTAGTGGCGCTCGATCCGGAACAGCCGAGTTCGAATCCCGTTGACGGAAGACATTTTTCCAGCGGTGTTCGACCAGCAAGGAGAGGAGAAGTGATGTTCGCTTCCTAAACTCCGCACTACGTATATGCCACAGTTCTTGGCTAAGTCTCAACATCGTCAGTCTCATCGATGAAATACATATGATTCTATGGTTGAAGAATCTCTTTTAAGCTGGGTGTCCTGCTTTAGTTATTCAAGAGGAGCAAACGCATGTACTCCACAGCTTTAGTAGGACCTTGCCATAGGAAGTGTGTGTGGTGTCTCTTAGTGTCACCCCACTGAGAAACAGATAAAAAAAATTCAGTCAGTCGGTCACTTACATTCTACAGAAAATCAGCCAAATGACGTCTCACAAATTTGCAACTATGATACAGAATACTGCAGCACAATGACTGACACATTCTATTCGTACTCAAGATCAATGGAAGCGACTAAGTTGGTGCAATGGTTTAGAGAATGGTAGGAGTAGAGCTAAGTGGGTTTTGGGGCATTTCGTTAAGGGGAGCCGGAGGTGCCTATGCTGTCCATGTTAAAATCACTAAGTTGGAGGAAAATTTATGAATAAACTACCAAATAGAAAAATTTGATTTTTTTTTTACATATAGAGTGGTTTAGTATTGCAGTTATGACAGAGGGATTTTGGAGTATCTTTTCTAGTTTCCTTCCAATTATTTTTTTTTATTAATGACCCAAATTTTTTTACAAATAATTGCTTTATAATTAAACTGAAATGAAACTACTGATCATATTGCCAAATGGCTGTGTTACAATGTAAGTTTGATCACTAGGAGTGCTGTATAAAAATTTCATCTCTCTAGCTTGAGTGGATTTTGAGAAAATGTTCCTTATATTCGAAAAATTCTAATTTATGGGAAATGGCTATCAAAGTTTCTCAATACATTCCTGCACTATAGGATGGATTATCAGGGTCTTCTTCTTCATCCTCCAAAAGCTTCCTCTTCTGTCTTCTTTTCTGGCCTGTTGTTCCATCATACTTCATATGCCTTTCTCTTCTTTCTGCTCCTCTTATCCTTTCTCTGTCAATATTTCTTAGTGCTCGTACAGTGTTCACCCAAGCTGTAAATCCTAATGCCTTCAGAACTTCACACTTCACACTGTTCCCTTGGTTGTAGGTTGCTATTGCGTCATAAATGCCAAAGTGCAGTGTTTTTATGCTTACAAACACCCTTTTAGGAATCACTTTCCAAATCAAATTGTTTACGCTCTCGTTAGGATTCTGCGTCTTTCCGTGTAGACATTTGTGTAACAATTCTGGCTGTGCTAAGTCATGAAAAATTGGTTTTATTGCATTTATCACAGCTGCTGGCAAACCATGTTTGTGATCATAGTCCTTTTTTGCATTATATTTGCACCAGGAATCTTTTGGGCACAGGCTGTGTTGAGGGTATTCATTGGAAGAGGCAGTATGAAGGAACAATGCCCACACTGCTTTTCGCATGTCACTAACACTACTAGTATTTTGCCTTATAGCATATCCATAGTATCTCTGTAGACGTTCAATCACCTCATCAGTAAGCCTGCCTCTCCCTCCTATTGTCTTTCCATCACTGAGCTTACTTGAACCCAAAGTTTGTTTGAGCCTTCAAAGCCATGCACCCATACGCTTTCGCACATGCCCAATGCATTCCAACTTTTCAACTACAAATTCATTTCTATATGGTTTCAGTTCCTCTATAGTCTTGAAACCTTTGGAGTCACCATCCCCAAGGTAGTATTTGTACCTAACGTTGTATCTGGGAACTGAACGTTCAAAAATTTGTTTCACTCCATCCACTTCCATTGCTCCACTTGATCCACTAAAATTTGTCTCACAGGTTCCACTGTGCTCTCCTTTGATTTTATTTTTGCACCTACAATGTTTTGATAATATTGCAACATCTGTCACTTTTGCACTATCACCACAAGTAGCAGTTACAACCCCATTCAGGGATTTATGACCCCTCTTTTGCCAGGAACCATCTAATGCCACTACCAAATCCCTAGAACCACCGTTCATTTCTACAGATTCCTCCACTGCTTCCTTCATGGTTTTCAAAGCCACATCTTCAACAGAGGATCCTACCAGTTCACAGTAGTACCTAAATTTGCTTGGAGGCGATGGCAAGTCCATAATACCACAAAACAGTTTACCAGCAGCAGACCCTTTCCCAATGGATCGAAGACCATACACAAGTCGAACATTCACATCAAACACTCTAGATCGTCCATTTTCACCAAAGAGACAGGCATGTGAATTGTAGAAAGTTACTTGATACTTGCAACATGCACAGATTATCTTCATCTCACAAGCTAAACCAAAGTGCTTTGTTATCTCTAGTCCCACTCCTACACTTGAACACATTTTGCACAGAACACTTTCTTTCAGCACAGAAGATAATAATCTAATATTCAGTACTTCGTTAATATCATCACTGTCACTAACATATTCACGAAATCTGTCACTTCCACCAGTCAGCTTCTTGCTAGAAGATGTCACAGGGCTATGGCCGGCCATGTGTTGCTTAGCAGAAGAACGCACTGTTTCAGTAATTGTAGTATCGCAACTTGGTATTAGTGTTAATTTTCTTTTCCCTACGTTCTTCCTCTTCTTATATGCACGGTTTCTAAAACGTGGCATCGTAACCAGAACAACGCTTTACACAAGAAGTATAATACTACCAACAACAGGCGCAACACTGAACTAACTCGAAACGGTAAACAGCAAAGAGACGACGTTCCGCGCTCTTAGCGCTTCATTTGTCACAGAAAACAATGTAGCCAACCCTTGCACACTTGCTGTATGTGTAACATAAGGCGCTGTATGCGTAAAAGGCCAAGCAGTTCGCCAGGAAGTCACCAGACGGTGTTAGATGCTTTCAGCGGCCGCCCATTTCCTCTGCAGGCGTGGGGGAAAATGGTAATAACTCCACTTCTAGGGCGAGTGGAACAATAATTCAAAGTTTACTTTAAAGGGGAATGTTCCAATTAATTTTCGGTAGCAAAAAAAAAATCGTAATTTTTTGGATTTGACCACCTCCGGCTCCTCTTAAAGCAGCCTAGATACATTCAGGGGAAAATTTCATTGAGTTATGACCCCTTCCCCTTAACCTATAGTTCTATTAATTGTTTTATAATCTTCTGGGGATAATCTGACCTTCTGAGAAAGCCCTCACCCCTCCACCTACTTCAGCCCTTTGAAAACCTACAACCCTCACCCTTACCTCTCGCTGATACATCGCATTTTCAGGCATGAGTTATTCGGAAAGGCCACCCCATCCTATCAATTTGATTGACTAATTAATTAAATCAATAAATTAATTAAACCCTCCCCCTCTGGTAAATCCCCCATCCCCAATCCCCTCCCAAATCTGGAAATTGGCAGGAAAAGGAATCAGTCTGTGCTGGAGAGGAAGGATCTCATAATAGGAAATTCAAATAACTGTCACTTACATACACTATGTGATCAAAAGTATCCGGACACCTGGCTGAAAATGACTTACAAGTTCGTGGCGCCCTCTATCGGTAATGCTGGAATTCAATATGGTGTTGGCCCTCCCTCAGCCTTGATGACAGCTTCCACTCTCTCAGGCATATGTTCAATCAGGTGCTGGAAGGTTTCTTGGGGAATGGCAGTCCATTCTTCGCGGAGTGCTGAACTGAGGAGAAGTATCGATGTCGGTTGGTGAGGCTTGGCACGAAGTCGGCATTCCAAAACATACAAAGGTGTTCTACAGGCTTCAGGTCAGGACTCTGTGCAGGCCAGTCCATTACAGGGATGTTATTGCCATGTAACCACTCCGCTGCAGGTCGTGCAATATGAACAGGTGCTCGATCGTGTTGAAAGATGCAATCGCCATCCCAGAATTGCTCTTCAACAGTGAGAAGCAAGAAGGTACTTAAAACATCAGTGTAGGCCTGTGCTGTGATAGAGCCACACAAGAAAACAAGGGGTGCAAGCCCTCTCCATGAAAATCACGACCACACCATAACACCAGCGCCTCCGAACTTTGCTGTTGGCACTACATACGCAGGCAGATGACGTTCACCAGGCATTCGCCATAGCCACACCCTGTCATCGGATCGCCACGTTGTGTACCATGATTCATCACTCCACACAACGTTTTCCCACTGTTCAATTGTCCAATGTTTGCGCTCCTTAAACCAATCGAGGCGTCGTTTGGCATTTACCGGCGTGATGTGTGGCTCATGAGCAGTCGCTCGACCATGAAATCCAAGTTTTCTCACCTCCCGCCTAACTGTCATAGTACTTGCAGTGGATCCTAATGCAGGTTGGAATTCCTGTGTGATGGTCTGAATAGGTGTCTGCCTTTTATACATTACGACCCTCTTCAACTGTCGGCAATCTGTCACTCAACAGACGAGGTCGTCCTCTACGCTTTTTGCTGTACGTGTCCCTTCACGTTTCCGCTTCACTATCAGATCGGAATCAGTGGACCTAGGGATGGTTAGGAACGTGGAAATCTCTCGTACTGACGTATGTCTCAAGTGACGCCCAATCACTTGACCACGTTCGAAGTCCATGAGTTCTGTGGAGTGACTCATTCTGCTCCCTCACGGTGTCTAATGACTAGTGAGGTCGCTGATATGGAGTACCTGGCAGTAGGTGGCAGCACAATGCACCTAATATGAAAAACGTAGTGTAGCCTAGGAACTAATGTTCATTCATAAAATTCACTTGGCAGGGATGGGATCCCTCTTTAATTTAGTGGTCAGTGTCTGCTGTACTGGAAGATTCAGATCTTGTAAAATACATCAAAACGAAGTAACTAAATAGATCACTTTTTTTCTAATCATGCAAGCAAAACCGTCATGTTATCGATATGAACATAACTCACCGCACGTAATTACACTGTTAAAAAATCTGTTGATCATGTCTTCGCACCAACCATAGAGCAGACATGCCAGACACGACATCGTGCAACCATGTGCTGACTGGTTCACCGGACTGCACCCCACAACAGTGTCCAAGAGGCCGTAATACAGCTGCTCGGGCCCCGTAACCACTGTTGACAACATACTGTCAGCTGTCTCATGAAATTAGCATACCCCAAGAGGCTACAACCTGTCACATGCCACTGCTTGGCAGAATTCAGACCAACATAACCAAACCAGCAAACCATAGTGTCTCAGAACACTGTGCTCATTTTTTGTGACTGTCCAGCAGCCAGATTACCTCCACAACTGCAGTTCCATTTGTTTGCAGCGATGTCCTTTGCAACCTCAAGTGGCTAATTCTGACTGCAGTAACTGCAGAATCTGCTGCCAAACACACACCTTCCATACTAGGTCAGTGGAAGTAGTTGCTCTATGTGCTCGCCATGCTTCACAGATAGCGACTGAGTTAGTTCACAACACCACCAGCAGAAGACGCTGGGACAAATAGCCCCTCCACCCCTCCTCTCTCCAATTCCTTCTTCTTCTTCCCTTCACCTTTCAAACTACTTCCACTCAGACAAAGCATCAGGTGGTGGCAATTCTTTGATACGGATGGCGGCAACTGTCTGATATTGATAACTGGGAAATTCCTCTTGAAACATATGCTCTGTCTCCCTGTCTCTCTCTCTCTCTCTCTCTCCCCCCCCCCCCTCTCTCTCTCTCTCTCTCTTTCTCTCTCTCTCTCTCTCTCTCTCTCTCTCTCTCTCTCTCTCTCTCTGAGGCGGCTACTTCCTGTTGAGCGAGCGTCTGTCATGTGCTACACTAACCACTCCTTTACCTAAACAAAGTAGTGGATAAATCCCCAGCTGTTGATCTCTTATAAATATTCCCTCACTCTATCAGATTGACTGACTAATTAATCAATTAAATCAATACCCTTTGTGTGTGGACAGTTTTTCCTTGCATCCTATTGGTGTATACTAGGACTGGTATATGTGGTGGGATTCGTTCCCACAACTACTCGGTTTCCAAATCCTTCCAGATATGATTTTTCCCTCGACTCCTCTTGGTGGATGTTGGCACAGTTAGGTCATTTGACAGGAGGTCCATTGCGTTGGAGGTAGCTGACAATTTCAAAATCCTACTCAATTGCATGCTATGTCCTTAAACAATCTGTGGAAGGGTTGGATTGGTGTATATGCTCTTAGTACCATTATTGGAAACAATAAACTGATGGCTCACAGAGAAACTGTCACACATATCCTACTAAGTGTAAGACTTCTTCAATAACTGAATGGTGGTGGTTCCAAACTGTATTGATCGATAATCTGCGATAGATGGATATGCCTCACTTTTTTTTTCTTTTTGCGAGTGGTACCATTGTGTCTTAGGAAGAAGGACATAATCGTATTATAAGTGACCAGCTGTTAAAAACACGATCACAATGACTAGAACATGTTTTTTGCTCGAGTATCATGTCGTTTTTGGAAAACCAGAATCTACTATGTAGGAATCAACATGGATTCCGGAAACAGCGATCGTGTGAGACCCAAGTCGCCTTATTTGTTCATGAGACCCAGAAAATATTAGATACAGGCTCCCAGGTAGATGCTATTTTTCTTGACTTCCGGAAGGCGTTCGATACAGTTCCGCACTGTCGCCTGATAAACAAAGTAAGAGCCTACGGAATATCAGACCAGCTGTGTGGCTGGATTGAAGAGTTTTTAGCAAACAGAACACAGCATGTTGTTATCAATGGAGAGACGCCTACAGACGTTAAAGTAACCTCTGGCGTGCCACAGGGGAGTGTTATGGGACCATTGCTTTTCACAATATATATAAATGACCTAGTAGATAGTGTCGGAAGTTCCATGCGGCTTTTCGCGGATGATGCTGTAGTATACAGAGAAGTTGTAGCATTAGAAAATTGTAGCGAAATGCAGGAAGATCTGCAGCGGATAGGCACTTGGTGCAGGGAGTGGCAACTGACCCTTAACATAGACAAATGTAATGTATTGCGAATACATAGAAAGAAGGATCCTGTATTGTATGATTATATGATAGCGGAACAAACACTGGTAGCAGTTACTTCTGTAAAATATCTGGGAGTATGCGTGCGGAACGATTTGAAGTGGAATGATCATATAAAATTAATTGTTGGTAAGGCGGGTACCAGGTTGAGATTCATTGGGAGAGTCCTTAGAAAATGTAGTCCATCAACAAAGGAGGTGTGGCTTACAAAACTCTCGTTCGACCTATACTTGAGTATTGCTCATCAGTGTGGGATCCGTACCTGATCGGGTTGACGGAGGAGATAGAGAAGATCCAAAGAAGAGCGGCGCGTTTCGTCACCGGGTTATTTGGTAACCGTGATAGCGTTACGGAGATGTTTAACAAACTCAAGTGGCAGACTCTGCAAGAGAGGCGCTCTGCATCGCGGTGTAGCTTGCTCGCCAGGTTTCGAGAGGGTGCGTTTCTGGATGAGGTATCGAATATATTGCTTCCCCCTACTTATACCTCCCGAGGAGATCACGAATGTAAAATTAGAGAGATTCGAGCGCGCACGGAGGCTTTCAGACAGTCGTTCTTCCCGCGAACCATACGCGACTGGAACAGGACAGGGAGGTAATGACAGTGGCACGTAAAGTGCCCTCCGCCACACACCGTTGGGTGGCTTGCGGATTATAGATGTAGATGTAGATGTAGATGCTTGAATACTGCTCAGCGGTGTGGGATCCGTACCAGATAGGGTTGATAGAAGAGATAGAGAAGATCCAACAGAGAGCAGCGCGCTTCGTTACAGGATCATTTAGTAATCGCGAAAGCGTTAAGAGATGATAGATAGACTGCAGTGGAAGACTCTGCAGGAGAGACGCTCAGTAGCTCGGTATGGGCTTTTGTTGAAGTTACGAGAAGATACCTTCACCGAAGTGTCAAGCAGTATATTGCTCCCTCCTACGTATATCTCGCGAAGGGACCATGAGGATAAAATCAGAGGAATTAGAACCCACACAGAAGCATACCGACAATCCTTCTTTCCACGAACAATACGAGACTGGAATAGTAGGGAGAACCGATAGAGGTACTCAATGTACCCTCCGCCACACACCGTCAGGTGGCTTGCGGAGTATGGATGTAGATGTAGATGTAGACTATGTTACTGTCATCCTGCATAGAAAGCGGACTTGGTTCTACAGGCACACACAAGTATCACTGACGATATCCACATTAAAAACTATACATGCTTTATAAATAGAAGTATGGTACTGCTTCCGAATGAAGTGGTCTTCCACGCAGCTACCGCAACACGGAGTATAGACAGTGGTCGCGGGAAGATGTGTGTTAACAGATAGAAAGTGCAGGTGCACGTCTCCAGAAGTGTAAGGTCGTAATAAAATCACCCCTCTCATTGAATTTAGAAAGTGATTTGGCTAAGGAACATGGTATTAAGCCGATATTTGAATTTCCCTCATGCTGGTGCTAGATATTTCCCATGCCGACAAACAGTATTTGTAATGCATTCTATCTCAATACTACGTAAACAGTGTAACAGCGGATCTGTGATATATCCACAGAGTTAGAGGGGAGGAAGGATGATGGTTGATTGAGAATGATCACATACAATAGATGGTGTGCCATGTGAGGAATAACTTAAAAAATGCAATGCTAGATTGAAGTTGTAAGAAATGTCCAAAGTCCTACGATTAATCACCAGCTCTTTGGCTCTATGATATTACGCTTTCTGGTGGAAATTCTATGTGTGATTTGAAATCAAGTGTCTTCATTCAGTCACATACTTGTGTTGGATACTATTGAGATGTCTTTTTAATTATTACCGCCACTGGTGAATAATATTCGTGGCACTCTCACATCTCGAAACGAGTCACTTTTTCGAACCTAAATGCTAAGGACCCCATACAGCAAACTCCAGCATGGTTTTAAACAGTCTCTCTGTATCTTGTAGCTGATCCTCGATCTCTGCCCTGCCCAGCCCTTCCCTCCATACAACTTTCTCCACGTGATCGTTACAGTTTTACTCTGAACTGAGCGGAAGTCGAACAGCACTATATCTGACAAACTGCCTACTGGCTTCTGTCTCGGGTTCTTCGGCCGACGTTCATCTAATGATTTTTCTGACGTTTCACCAGCACGAGTGGCTGGCATTTGCCAAAGCTTCACCCTCCATTGCCGGTGGTGAACTGGAGCCGAGCTCGCGGCCGCAGACTATATGTACCTGGCGCGCCAATGTCCGAGGGCTTCTCCGCGGTCATTTCCGGTGCGGTTCTCCTCTTGCTACCTGCGACGGTCGTTCGCTGCAGTACGGGAAGCCAGGATCCGTTTACCTTAAGGCTTTCCTCTTTCTTGTTGAAGCTGTTCGCGTGTTTTTGTATTTCTACAGCTTCTCTAAATAAGCGCGCGTGATAGTGCTTCTCTACAGCCACGGAAGTTCTGGCTGTAGAGAAGCACTATTACACGCGCTTGTTCAGATAAGCTGTAGAAATACAAAAACACGCGAACAGTTTCAACAAGAAAGAGGAAAGCCTTAAGGTAAACGGATCCTGGCTTCCCGTACTGCAGCGAACGACCGTCGCAGGTAGCAAGAGGAGAACCGCACCGGAAATGACCGCGGAGAAGCCCTCGGACATTGGCGCGCCAGGTACATATAGTCTGCGGCCGCGAGCTCGGCTCCAGTTCACCACCGGCAATGGAGGGTGAAGCTTTGACAATGCCAGCCACTCGTGCTGGCGAAACGTCAGAAAAATCATTAGATGGACGTCGGCCGAAGAACCCGAGACAGAAGCCAATAGGCAGCTTGTCAACAAGTGGCCACGAAAGCCTTAACAATTTTGTAGCACTATATCTACCACCTTCTGCATCCTGTGGAGAAACAGGGTGAGCTGAGTTAATGCAACAGGACCATGTTTTGACCACTCGGTGGAAATGGGAACATGTTGTCATAGCTCCATCAACCATGTACAATGTGTAAGGCCAGCGCCAAATAAAGCATTCTTCAGCAACACGAGATTGTAGGAAAGACAGTGCAAGTAGTTACAAGGGTGTTTCTTATTGGGAAAATTAGAAAGACTTCACAGCATATGGGAACTGAAAGAAGGACGAGGATTTTGCTGCTCCATTGTGGTGTATTTCCAAACTAGATACAGGTACTGCAGTCCAAAGGAGATCTGTCTCTCAGGGTGCATATATATGTTACCCAAAATTTTCTCCCTCCTCGTTATTCTGAAACACTCAACTGAGAAAAACTGTGATCTGTGAATACTTCACTAACGTTAGCCGGTAGAGAACTCGATAAGATATTACCACATTTCTCTCTTCGATATATTGAAAACAAATACCATGTGCATGCTGATATCGATCGTAATGTGGCGATCCTGTTAAATATACAGGTATTAATCCATTGGAGGAGGTGACCAGTGACCAAAGTCGCTTGCACACACCAGGGTAAAGTTTTATCACCTGTACTATAGGAGGATCATATCACACAGGCTATCAATCACAAGAGAGGGTTCCTGTGTTGTTCTTTCATAAGCAGTTTGATGCACTGTTTTCCACTGTAACACATCCAAGCAGTGTGTGACTACAGCATTGTACACCACCATAAATTTTCTTTTTGCATCACGACTTTGAGGTCTGTATCAGGTGCTAAACCAACATTTACACTTTTCGATCCACTGGCTCTAACAGAAAGCTGGACTCACATGGTGTAAACTATGCTGTTTCCGCAACACACAGTATGATTGAAATAAAAGAAGGGGCAGTGTTTATTATTGACATAAATGAGGAGGAGAGCATGACATATGAAACTGGAGGAATTTGCGGCATTGTGGAGCGTTTCCAAACAACTGTCTGAAGGTGATGGTCTCTAAATTTAATGTCAGCTTCCATCGTGATGGAGTAGAAGATGTTCCCTTTTTCGAAGAGACTGTGAGCATTGATTCTTCATATTGGTGGTGCATTTTACGTATTTTCCGTCAATTTTCGTAATTTTACCACATTTTATGTTATTTTAACGCAATTTGTTCAATTACTCAAGGTCCAAACCACCACTGTTGATGAGTGGTCATGTCAGCAGAAGTCTCATCATGTTTATCTTGTGATGTTAACAGCCAGTGACATTGCAGTATGGTCTTCAATTTCTGTATCTTCGCTAAATCACACCCTCCATTACTTTGGAAGGGTTATATATAAATGGATATATCGCAAACCCTGTTACACAGGCTACATCACACGACGGATATACTGGTTCTTAGTGTAGGAAACAGCCATCAGCAGACAGGTGGTGCAAAAACTACATTTCTGAATCCAGAAATTTGGTAAGATTTTATTATGATTTGCCACCAACCCACTACATGGATGGAGTCTCAAAGCATTCTCGTATTTGTAGGATGAAGTAGGAGATTCAAAGCTCTTGCAATCATTCCTCTACTTCGAAATCAGCTACTCTTTCACTGAATCTATAGGTTAAGGACCCTGAGCAAACTCTATATGGCCTCTCTCTATGCATCTTGTAACTCTTCGACTGTCTATAACCAACCCTCCATACTACAATGTGTCTGATTTAATTTGAAACTGACCAGAAGTAGAAACTACATTCGACGTCTCTTGAAGGAGCAGAACAAGCTGAGTTCCATATAATCAGTACACTTCGATATTTTGCTTTTGTAAAGAGTATAATACCTGTTACAAACTTGCACTGGTTGGCGCTAGTGATATAGACCAGTTTTCTCGTTCCAATAGCATAACTGCCTTTCTGAAAACACTGTTCTGTACCAATCTTACTCATGCCACCCATCAAATTACACATGATGTTTCTAGATGTTTGCATGCTGAGGAGTTTAGCGCTCATTGGTGTATACTAGATAAACGCCTGATACCATTTGAGAGGGTTGTGGTAATATAGCAGATGATTAAGGAGAAGAAGTAGTAGTAATAGAAATGTTTGAGTTATGGATGCTGGAACTTCAGACAGAAGAGTTTGAAACATTTTACATAAATCACTAATCCTATCAACTCTGTAGAACTGTTGTAGCGTCTGGATTCCATACCAGAAGGTGCTGGGAAGGTAGAAATGACTGTAGAACATTAACACAAACGTATGGCAGCGGTGTTTGATATGTGAAATTACATGCCATACTGCACTAACTCCATGAACAGAACACACTCTCTTCCATACACACAACATTTCTCAAACAGATGTCTACACAGGGATTGCAATATCTCACAAACCCCTGTCACTAACTTAGAATTACTGTAGTTATGAAAATGAAGACTCGAATTATTCCCAAGTTGTAGCAGAGAAGTGGAGTACTTCTTTGTTCATCCAGAGGAGGCTGTTCAAATAAGTTTTCCATCGACAGACATGCACTGGAAGTCTCTGCTGACAATGGTATGGAGAGATTTACTGTTAACGATTGCATGTAGACAGTGCTCTAAGTCACACACAGATTACGAAATTGTATACAAGTCGACTGGAAGTTATACCACACAACTGATGCACCCCAAGAGAGCAATGGGAAAAAATGGTTAAATATGTGATAAATGACCTGCAGCATCTCCCTCTGTCTGGAGTGTATCATCAGTCTTTCTGTCATCCTTTGACTCAGATCCATGTCACTTTAGATGCAGGTGTCTCTATTTTCCAGGAAAGCATTAAAGACAGCAGCCAACTTGCACTTATCACTATTAACTCAATAGATGAACCGCAGAATGTTGTTACAAACCATGCAGAAACTGTTCTATGAGGTATTTGTTAGCTGACACTGCATGGTTGTGATTGGTGAAGAGTACAGAGGAGCACACTGTAAATATTGTTTGTTAGAGTTTAAAATACTTAAACAGTCTTGCACAGGGTAAAACACATGCACCATTCTGTAGTTGTATATTGCAGTCCCCCAGCTGGTAATGCACTGCTCTACAGCTAGGACATTTTATAAAAATCTATAAGGTGGTTACAATAACTTTGGGGTCACATATGGATTTGCCATCCAATTGGTATATTTATAAAGCATGTGTAGTTCTTAACATGGATATCGTCAGTGATAGCTTTGTGTACCTGTAGAATCAAGACCGCTTTTTAAGCAGGGTGACAGTAACATAGTCATTACGATCACGTTTTTAGCAGCTGGTCACATACCAGACGATTATGTCTCTGTTCGTAAGACACACTGGTACCACTCGCAAGAAAAATAAATGAGGCATGTCTGTCCATTGCGGATTGTCATTCAATATTGTTCGGCACCACCAGCATTCAGTTATTGATGACGCCTTCTACTTAGTAGGGGATGTGCGATACATTTGCTGTGAGTGGTAGGCTTATAAGGTATGTACTGAGTTCCAAAACTACTGTGGTTAGTGTCCCGACATATGCAAAGAAAATTACTTTGTCAGGTCGTAAGGGAGATAAGGATATGGCATGGAGAACTGCAATTTCAACACATTGATAGTCGTAAGAGGGATGAACGATTTTATGTGGGAAACCATGTCCAGTCAAAAGACGGATATAGATATTGATATTTCAATGTGATATTCATCCCAGAGCCACAGACGTCAGAAGAAAGTATTTCCAATACTTTGCTCATTGCCGAATGTCATCAGACACAGGAGCTCCAATCACAATATTTAACTGTAATTACAATAATGAATATATGGCTTGTTCCTTAGGATGACTCTGCTGGCTGTTTGGGTGCATTGTGGAGGTAGCTGGTGACCAGAATGAACTGACGTTTCTGGCTTAAGGCCATCGCGAGTGCCAGGCACAAAGAGAAGTTCCGACCAGGTGGTAGTCAGTTCATGCCCGTATCTGTGCGGGCAAGTCCCAGTAGTGGTCCTTGTGACACTCTCTGGTGAGCCGAATAGTGATTTAATACTGAATTTGCATTGGGCTGTCTCCACAATCATGTGTGTTGCATGTACTCTCCAGGAAAATTCAGCAATTCAATATTTATCACTGCCAAGTATTGGCGCTGGATCTGTCGATAACATCCGGATTCCTACCACTCCAATCATCCTCAGATCACGTCCACAATTTCAGCTGCTGTCACGGTGGCAGTTTTCTCTGACCTCTGGCCGTTTGCACTGGCGGTGTACGAGGGGATGGGCGCACTGTGTGTGGTAACATATGGGAGGTGAGTCGGCTGTATGTATGAGTCTTTTCAGCGATCTCAGGTATCTACCCATGACAACTACTAGGGATGTTGTGTAGTGTTTCTCATTACATTGCAGTGCACTCTATCATTTAGTGGTATTTATTGTTGTTACTATCCTACCACATGGTAGATCCTTTCCTCCTCCTTTCTCATCCTGGTGTAGCTGAGAGAAGAAACTTAGGAATTATATGGTGCTTTATAAAAAAACACTTAGCAGTTCTGCAGTGGTCAGGAATTCCACAAACATGGCGTTGTAAATTCACACCGAAATTTGAAACTCCAACTATAGTTTTATACAGCACCACTTCCAGTCATGATGTCAAATCCCTTACTGGTCAATTTATTGATTCCAATAGTGGTGCTGAGATCAAACACACCAATCTGACCCCTCTGAAAATTGCTTAAGACACATACACCAGTCCTGGTATCGAAAGAGAGGATGCAAGGAAAAATTGCCCACACACAAAGGTATTGATTTATTTAATTAATTAATTAGTCCATCAGTCTGATAGAGTGAGAATATGTTTCCAAGAAATCAACAGGTGGGAATTTATCCACTACTTTGTTCAGACAAAGTAGTGTTTAGTGTGCCACATGACAGACGCTCACTGGGCAGGAAGTAACCACCTGATAGACAGACGGAGAGAAAGAGAGAGAGAGAGAGAGAGAGAGAGAGAGAGAGAGAGAGAGAGAGAGAGAGAGAGAGAGAGAGAGAGAGCATATGTTTCGAAAGGAATTTCCCAGGTATAAATATCAAAGAGTTGCCACCACTTGTATCAAACAGTTGCCACCACCTCATGCTGTGCTTTGTCTGACTGGAAGTAACCAGAGGGATAAGGGAGAGGAGAAGAGGGAATTGGAGGGAGTGGGGGTGGAGGGGTTGCTTGTCCCAGCGTTCTCTGTTGGTGGCACTATGGATTAACCCAGTCAGTGTCTGCACAGCAGGCGAGCACAGAGAGCATCTGTTTCAACTGACCTACATTGAAGGTGTGTGTTTGAGAGCAGACTGTACAATTACTGTAACTAGAATTGGACACTTGAGATCGCAAAGGGTACCACTGCGAACAGAAGGAACTACAGTGTTGGGGTGACCTGGTTGCTGGACAGTCCCAAAAAAATGAGTGCAGTATTCTGAAACACTATGGTCTGCTAATTTGGACAGGTTGGTCAGAATTCTGACAAGCAGTGGCATGTGACAGGATGTAGCCACTTGGGGTGTGCTAATTTCATGAGGCAGCTTGCAGTGCAATGTCAAAAATGGTTCTGGGACCTGAGCAGCTGTAATGCGATCTCTTCGACACTGGTGTGTGGTGCAGTCCGATGAACCAGTCGGAACATGGCTGCACAGTGACCTGGCCGGCATGTCTGCCCTGTGGTTGGTTCAAAGACGTGATCAAAACATTTTTAACAGTGTAATAACGTGTTAAGCTATGTTGACATCGATTTTATGTCGTTTTTCCTTGTGGGATCAGAAAAAAGTGATTATTTCATTACTTCTTTTTGATGTGCTTCACAAGACCTACATCTTCCAATACAGCAGAGAATGGTGAAATATTCTCACCAAATGAAAGAGATATCCAACCCCTGCAAATTGAATTTTATAAATGAATAGTATATCCTTTGCTATGTAAGTGACAGTAATTTGAATTTACTGTCATGAGATCCTACCTCTCCTGTACAGACTGAGCCCTCTCCCCACCAACTTCCAGGTGGGGGAGGGGAGTGGGGATGGGGGATTTACCAGAGGGGGAGGGGTTAATTAAATAATTGATGAAATTAATTAGTCAATCAAATTGATATGTTAGGAGCCCATTCGAATAATTCAGGCCTGAAAATGTATCAGCGAAGGGCAGGGGGAGGGTTGGAGGTTTCCAAATGGGTGGAGGAGGTTGAGGGGGAGGGGGAGGGGCGGGGGCTTTCTCAGAAGGTCATATTATCCTCAGGGCTCATAATTCAGTTAACAGAACAATAGGTTAAGGGGAGGGGGAGGGGGTCATAAATCAATAAACTTTGTCCCTGAATTTACACAACCCACGCTAATAATGTGTCCCAGAACCACCTTTGCCCTACTACTAGTGGTACTTGTTTTTGGTAGGAGCTCGATTCAAATCTCACTCCACTCGGACTGTTGTAAGTTTTCCCTCGTTTCCTGAAATTACCTCAGGTGAATTCTATAGAAAGGGCATGAGCACTCAGGTCTCCCAAGTGCTCCTTCTCTAATGACCCTGAAGTCGAAAAGATGTTAAAACTAGTGAAGCTTTCCTTAGCGAATGTTGTGATCCACACATTCAATTGTATATTGTTTTGTCAAAATACGTGTTCAAATAATACATCTTCTTTTTCTTTTTCCTGGCCTTATCTCTAATGTTCATGGTATCAGCATATTAATCTGGGTTTGACAATGCTAATTGTACAGGGTTTGCAAGATTCCCTTCCTGTCATCACCACTTCACTTCCCCTTCATCCTCCCATCCCCCAGTGATAGGACGCATCCCAGTCATCGAGTGGAGTGCCTTGTGGTAATACATTTTTTGTATTTGAGGTGGAACAACGCTGCGACAGTTCATACTGAGTTAGTGGAAGTGCACGACTTCAGTGCACCATCATATGACACAGTGATTAGATGACCACGTGCTTTCAGAGTGGTCAGACAAGTCTGACGAAAAACGAAATGAACGACCATCTGTTTATAAATAACCGGAAATCGCAAGAAAAATGCACACTCAATTGCTCGGAAATCGGCATAGCACAAACCAGCCGATAGAGGAAGAGATGAAAATCTATCACGAACCAGTTTCAGCAGCACTCCAGCTGGTCTACGCGATTGCTCACACACCAAAAACGCCGCTGTACCGCAGGAGCTGCGGCAATGTTTCAACTATGTCGGACCAATACAGACCAGTTTTTCTATCGCTAAGTCACGAGTGCTGGGTGTACAACTACGGCAGAAGAGCAAACTAGCAAAAAACTTGTGGATCCACCAACGCCGGAAAAGTTGAAGACGCAATCAGCATCAGATAAGATAATGCTGCGTTTTCTCGGGAATGACATGGATTGGTGCTAACAGATAAGGCTCGGTATGGGAAAACCATCACAGCAAGCATACTACCAACAGCTCCTGAAAGCGAGTTTCTTTCTTCTTTTTCCATGACAACTGCAAAGGACACGGTCACACATCCTATTCCTTTGAGCTATCAAATTTTGCTTCATCCCGTATATTCTGCGGACATGGCAATACGTTACATTTGTGTACGCTGATGGTCAGTTGCCAATCCCTGAACCAAGCGACGATTCACTTCCGGCCTTCTACATTTCGCTACAATTTTCTGCCGTTGAGACTTCTCTCCACACAACAGTACCATCCGTGGACAGTCAGCCTCATGGAGCTTCCTAAGTTATGCAGTAGGTCGTTTATGTACGAGAGGCGTTCATTGAGTAATGCAACACATTTTTTTCTAATATTCCCGCTTCACTTCCTCTAATCTCATGAAGTTCCGATAAATGGTGGCGCTATACGTAGCCATCGAAACGGCTTCTGTAACGTTTCAAGCAGAGAGCTATCATTGAGTTTCTTTTGGCGGAAAACAAGTGCATCACAGATGTTCATAGGCTCTTGCACAATGTGTAAGGAGACCTGGCAGTGAACAAAAGCACAGTGAGTCGTTGGGCGAAGTGTCTGTCATCATCGCAACAAAATCGGGCAAACCTGTCCGATCTCCCTCGTGTCGGCCGGCCGCACACAGCTTTGACTCCTGCAGTCTCGGAACGTGGGGCACTCTCATTCGAGGTAATCGACAGATCACAACCAGCACCTCGCTGCTCAACTGGGCTTCTCTGTTTGGTAGTGCTGAGACACTCATCAACCAACTGTGGTACTCACTGGTGTGTGTCCGCTGTGTTCCTCGCAGCCTAACAGAAGAACATGAAGAACAACATGGACTATCTACACGGAATTGCTTGCGCGTTATGATGGTCATCGCGACAATTTTTTGTCGAACTGGGTTTCATCAGTTAGAACCGGAAATAAAGCGGCGATCCATGGAGTGGCACCACACCAACTCTCCTCGGAAGGAAAAGTTCAAAGCCGCACCCTCGCTCGGTGAAGTCATGGCGACGTCTTCTGGGGCTCTGAAGGCGTTATTCTACTTTATTTCCTCCCTCACGATACAACGATCAACTCTGAAGTGTACTGTGCTACCCTTAGGAAATTGAAGAAACGACATCGGCATGTGGGGCGCCACAAAAATGCAAACGAAGTTTTCTTTTCTATGACAATGCAATTCTGCGCACCCGAGAGGTGCTCGCAAAACTTCTTTGAACTTTTCTTCTTCATCCATCCTACAGCCAGGATGTCGTACCTTCCGACTTCGATCTGTGTGGCCCAATAAAGGATGCACTCCGCAGGAAGTGGATGATGAGGAGGCTGTTGATGCAGCAAGACGTTGGCTCCTACGTCGATCGGTAGAGAGGTACCATGCGGGCATAGGGACCCTCCCAGTACAGTGGCGATGGCCGTCCCATTGAACGGAGATTATGTTGAATCCCAATATGGTGTGTTGGAATCCTCAATAAAATCAGCCAGCTTTCAGAAAAATGTGTGTTGCATTACTTACTGAACGCCCTCGTGCACAGTGAAAAGTAACGGTCCTATGATACATCCGAAGTAGAGGTCGTACCAAATGCATGTCAGTACGTCTTATTTAAGGTGAAGAAAAAATGTTTCCAGCCGGCATTGAACCATTGCCCGTCTGCGTGTTGGGCAAACGTTATAACCGCTACACCACGGAAACTACTGCTGTGCACTTTGCTTCACAGAGAACTTGTAACGAGGTTGCCATCGTAACTTAAAAATTCAATAAATGCGGTACTTGCGTACCGAAGGTACATTCAGCAGATCCACACATGACGTGGCTCACTGGCGTAGAATGCAACATAGGCAGGAAAATAGTGTTGCTGCATGGCATCGAACCGGAGACCTTCTGCGTGTGAAGCCTACCTTATAACCGCTACATTACGGAAACGACGGTAACGATGACTTCATCTTTGTGCACTCGAAGTTGCCTCAGCTTTTCTCCCGTCCGCTCAGGCACACTTGATAGATCTTTTGACTACCTGAAATCCATCACAGGCGAGGGCTCAAGAAGTCTTCAGAGTGCTCGAGCGCGTGTCTGCCGTAGCATCCCGAACGAGATTGCGGCTTTTCGCACAGTCGTTATTGCAAGTAATATCACCAAAATATCTGATGGTGCCCTTTTTGCTAGGAACTCTCAAATCTAATCACAGAGCTGGACCGATATCCCGCACGCTAGTAGCTTGTTCACTAAATGACAGTGCGGAACTGTATCGAACGCCTTCGGGAAATCAAGGAACACAGCATCAACCATGGCGCAGGGTTCCACAGTGTTCTGGGTCTCGTGACTTTCGGAGAGTGCAGTATAAAACAACGAAGTTTAAAGAAGCGCTACCGATATGCTATTTCGCCATCTGTGCATGGCAAACAACTGTATATTCAATAGTGAGTTAGCAGATAGTGTTGTGGAAGTGCGAGAAAATAGCTGAACAGCCATTTTGTTCGACAGGCATGGAGACATCGTTCACAGGATAAGCAGCAGTGTAAAGCTAAAGGAAGGTCACATTCAGACAAGAAGTGGCTAAGTGATCTGTTGAGCAACGATCGTGGCAACAGTTTCTTACTAAGTGTTCGGCTTTCACAATGTGTCGACCAAGAATGACGAAGAGTCAAACACCGATATATGCAGTACCAACATAAAGCATGCGGCTGTAATCCCATCCCTGTTAAGGCTTACCTTCGCTACAGACACGTTAATGACAGTGGTTTGTTGTCCACGTGATCCGCCACGTATGGAATCTCTCACTATTCTTTAGGGAGGTCAATGTTCGCAGTGAGCTCGCCAGTGTGTGACGGGACTGCTGATACGGCAGTTCTTTTCACGACTGCGTCTCAGTTTAGTTAGCAAAAAGCGTATTTTGATTTTGCGACAAGTCAGAACCCATTATCACATACACAGACAATCCGTGTAGAGCAAACCTTCCGACGACTCAGTGTTGCGTCGTATAGGGAATAGGCAAAATAATGTGAACACCTTTACTTACTTGGGAATGGTTTATTGATAAGGGGTTGGACCCCCATTTGCCCGTAATACAGCTGTTGTTCTTCTTGGAACACTGGAATATGATGATTGTATAGTCTCTAGTGGAATGTTATGCCACTCTTCGATCAGAATCCCTTCTAACTCCTGCAGTGACGAGGGAGGCGGAAATCTGCTCCGGAGTCTGCGCTCCTACACTGCCCACAGGAGTTTGATAATGTTCTAGTTCGAGGACTGGGCTGCCCAGGGAAGACGCTGCAGTTCAGATGCATGCTCTTCATACCACGATTGTACGGTCCTGGCTGTGTGAATGGGTGCATTATCGTCCTGAAATATGACATCATTCTTGGGGAACAACATTTGAATCATGGGGTGCACCTGATCATCTAAAGCGTTCGCATAATCGTTGACTGTAACACGGCCATTGAGATTAATGATGGGAGCAGCAGAATACCATGATATGGCTGCCCACACCATCTCACTACCACCTCCATGCTTAACCGTTGGAATCAAGCAGTCAGGATTGTCGGCTCCGTTTGGCGTTCTGCAGACGTAAACCCAGCCCGATGTTGAAAATAACGAAAACGTTGACTCGCCGGACCATATGACGTGTTTCCACTGATCAGTCGTCCAGAATTTAAGCTCCTGACACCATGTTTTACGCTTCTTTGCGTTGGCTGTCGTCACTAATGGTTTCGGTATAGCAGCTCGTCCATGAATATTCGTTTTATGGAGTTCTCGGCGCACAGTGTCGATAGATACGGGGTCTCTAAGATGGCTATTGAGCTCTGCAGTCGCTTCAGCCGCCATAGTTTTATATTGTTTCAACACAATTCGTGTTAGTGTATGACGATCTCTGTCATTTAGTTTTGATTTGCGCCCACTATTATGTTTACACGATTATGTCTTTCCATGTTTTGGAAACTACGAGCACTGATGCCTAGTCCGTACTGAACACTCACAGTCCAGCGTAACACGTGCCTTAGCTGCTTTGTTGAGCGTCAGACACAACCATCGCATTACTACCACTGTCCACATTATTTTGGCTATCCCCTGTAAGTCTTTAGATGGACACAAAGGTCACCATGAATTTCCACGTGCTACAGGAAATGTGTAATCTTATTGCGATCCCATACTTGATGCTCAAGTACGTGCCTACACCGTTTCAATAGGTGCTGATTTCATTATTCAATACGAAAACGCTGGTCCTGTCTCCAGAATGAATGCAATACTTGCATGGAGTGTTAGCTTGAACTCCCGACGCGAATCCCTCGTCCGAAACGTTGTCGGGAGGCAGCTACCTCCAGTCCTCTCCAGAATCAGGCCGCGCTGAATGCAGCTCTATTACAAGGGATAGAGTCCACTTACAGAGGATCTCATTAACAGTATCACAATTCGTGATAAGTGATACGTTGCTGCTCTCTGTATTCATGATGCTTAGGCTTCACGAAAGGGATGTTCTTCTTCCTTTTCTTCTTCTTCTGCGTCATCTTCTTCGCCCTTTGCCATTTCTCTACGGGGTCGGCATTTCTTATACGGCATTCTGCCGTGTTAAGAACAGTTGACGGTCGGATTCCCTTCCTGACACCACCACTTCCCCCGGGGTGGAATCTGTGTAACCAATCTGTCTGCGTCTAGAATTGTTTGTGTAGTGTGCATATGAATCCGGACGTGGGTAGCAGCCCAGTATTTTGGCTACACGGTCTAAGAACCATACCCAGGCTGGCCGGTTCACCAGTCCTCGTCGTTAATCGGCGAGGCGGATTTGATCCGGGGCAGGCTCGCCTTCGTGAATCCCAGAATCGGCGCATTAACGCTCGTTTTTGTTAATATTTTGTTTGCTATTATTCGTTATATTTGTTTGGGACGGACGTCGCGTGACACCCGTTGAGGTTAATCGTTGATCCATTCACTCCGTTTTTTTATTACAGACAGCAGTTAACCCTCTCGTTTATCCAAGCGAATCAACCGAAGGGATACACATAATAATTAAATATGCTCTATAATATCGCTAAATCTCACATATAATTATTCTTATCAGTTTTTTTCTTTTATCTGTGAAAGCTTGGGTAGTACTGTGGTAGTGAGTTCAGATACGTTGTCTTACGAGGTATAATCTACTCAGTTAAAATATCTTTGATTTATAAACATATATGCTACAAATATGAATAGTATAAATAACATGTTGCTCCACCAAGTTGTTCTGTTATAGATAACATTTCTTTAATCATGCTGAGATAAAACAATACAGTTATATTACACTCCTGGAAATGGAAAAAAGAACACATCGACACCGGTGTGTCAGACCCACCATACTTGCTCCGGACACTGCGAGAGGGCCGTACAAGCAATGATCACACGCACGGCACAGCGGACACACCAGGAACCGCGGTGTTGGCCGTCGAATGGCGCCAGCTGCGCAGCATTTGTGCACCGCCGCCGTCAGTGTCAGCCAGTTTGCCGTGGCATACGGAGCTCCATCGCAGTCTTTAACACTGGTAGCATGCCGCGACAGCGTGGACGTGAACCGTATGTGCAGTTGACGGACTTTGAGCGAGGGCGTATAGTGGGCATGCGGGAGGCCGGGTGGACGTACCGCCGAATTGCTCAACACGTGGGGCGTGAGGTCTCCACAGTACATCGATGTTGTCGCCAGTGGTCGGCGGAAGGTGCACGTGCCCGTCGACCTGGGACCGGACCGCAGCGACGCACGGATGCACGCCAAGACCGTAGGATCCTAGCAGTGCCGTAGGGGACCGCACCGCCACTTCCCAGCAAATTAGGGACACTGTTGCTCCTGGGGTATCGGCGAGGACCATTCGCAACCGTCTCCATGAAGCTGGGCTACGGTCCCGCACACCGTTAGGCCGTCTTCCGCTCACGCCCCAACATCGTGCAGCCCGCCTCCAGTGGTGTCGCGACAGGCGTGAATGGAGGGACGAATGGAGACGTGTCGTCTTCAGCGATGATAGTCGCTTCTGCCTTGGTGCCAATGATGGTCGTATGCGTGTTTGGCGCCGTGCAGGTGAGCGCCACAATCAGGACTGCATACGACCGAGGCACACAGGGCCAACACCCGGCATCATGATGTGGGGAGCGATCTCCTACACTGGCCGTACACCACTGGTGATCGTCGAGGGGACACTGAATAGTGCACGGTACATCCAAACCGTCATTGAACCCATCGTTCTACCATTCCTAGACCGGCAAGGGAACTTGCTGTTCCAACAGGACAATGCACGTCCGCATGTATCCCGTGCCACCCAACGTGCTCTAGAAGGTGTAAGTCAACTACCCTGGCCAGCAAGATCTCCGGATCTGTCCCCCATTGAGCATGTTTGGGACTGGATGAAGCGTCGTCTCAAGCGGTCTGCACGTCCAGCACGAACGCTGGTCCAACTGAGGCGCCAGGTGGAAATGGCATGGCAAGCCGTTCCACAGGACTACATCCAGCATCTCTACGATCGTCTCCATGGGAGAATAGCAGCCTGCATTGCTGCGAAAGGTGGATATACACTGTACTAGTGCCGACATTGTGCATGCTCTGTTGCCTGTGTCTATGTGCCTGTGGTTCTGTCAGTGTGATCATGTGATGTATCTGATCCCAGGAATGTGTCAATAAAGTTTCCCCTTCCTGGGACAATGAATTCACGGTGTTCTTATTTCAATTTCCAGGAGTGTATTTTCATCACGAAATTTACGATTCATAACTACATAAAGGAGTTTTGCTATTTGGGGAGCAAAATAACTGATGATGGTCGAAGTAGAGAGGATATAAAATGTAGATTGGCAATGGCAAGGGAAGCGTTTCTGAAGAAGAGAAATTTGTTAACATCGAGTATAGATTTAAGTGTCAGTAAGTAGTTTCTGAAAGTATTTGTATGGAGTGTAGCCATATACGGAAGTGAAACATGGGCGATGAATAGTTTGGAGAAGAAGAGAATAGAAGGTTTCGAAATGTGGTGCTACAGAAGAGTGCTGAAGATTAGATGGGTAGATCACATAACTAATGAGGAGGTGCTGAATAGAATTGGGGAGAAGAGGAGTTTGTGGCACAACTTGACAAGAGGAAGGGACCGGTTGGTAGGACATGTTCTGAGGCATCAAGGGATCACGAATTTAGCATTGGAGGGCAGCGTGGAGGGTAAAAATCGTAGAGGGAGGCCAAGAGATGAATACACTAAGCAGATTCAGAAGGATGTAGGTTGCAGTAAGTTCTGGGAGATGAAGAAGCTTGCACAGGATAGAGTAGCATGGAGAGCTGCATCAAACCAGTCTCAGGACTGAAGACCACAACAACTACACCTTACCGTATAAAATATTCCAAAACTCAAAAGGCAACATTAGTGTGTTGTATCAAACTCTTCTTTGACTCCCGACGAGGTGAGGGAACAGATCATTAAAGAAGTCGAAGACAGATGATTCATTTTAGAATGAAGAATTTTCTTTCTTGAGGTTACTGGTTTCGGTCTGTTTTAGACCTTCTTCAGACCTCATACTGAAATATGACCGTATAATAGAATTAGAGGGATGTAGCGATATATAAAATACATACATCTTACATAACAAATAATAAAAGAAGAAATTATACCCACGAGGGTAGATGGCGGCAGTGAACGGAGCTGGCGCACGACTCCACAAACACTGACTGCTAAGTAGGGCAACGGAGCCGTTAGTTACATACACGATGCTCCGCCCACTGCACACCGAATTACATCTGCGATAGCCAGTCAGGCATACAGTACGTAAAACGGTTGTTACAATAAAGTGCATACAGAATGGTTGCACGAAAGCTAATAGCAAATGATGAAATGGGTGCCTTATAGCATATAAAGTAACAGCTATAAACAGCATTTCGTCAATTTGTGATATATATATATATACATATATATATATATATATATAAAAGAAATAACCAGTCATAATCTGTTGTGAGAACACCGATAGCCGACTGTAGGGATTTATCGCAAAGTCGTAGATTGTATGGCAGCAAAGATGGTGGTCAGGCAACGCAAATGGTTCCCATGGAGTCGGCATGGCCATACAACAGAATTTAAATGCTTACTGTTTTTCGTCCATTTTCCATAAAACTTTTTATTTGTCAACCAATTCATAATGAGAATAATGGAGAAAATGGTTCTACGAGAGAGTGAAAAAGAAGGCATTCCGTATATGATCATTGGCATATCCCCTAGGGCACAGTCAACACAATCTTTTAATTTTCACCAGATTGTGCCACAGTGTAGTTCGCTCTCCATGGTTCATTTCGTGCTGTCACTGGACCGCTTCTACGGTTTTTTAAGGAAACGTTGTCAGGTACTTTAACGTCTGATCAACTGCTAGTAGTAAGACCATAATTAGTTGATGAGTCGCTGTCGCACTTGCCCGTGAAATGAGACATTGACAAATACATTGTGGCGTCGGGGACACAACTCAATGATCACAATGTAAAATCCTGAACACCAAGGGATTGGAAAACCCATATACACCGTGGGCACAAGCTGTTCAAATGGTTCAAATGGCTCTGAGCACTATGGGACTTAACTTCTGAGGTCATCAGTCCCCTAGAACTTAGAAGTACTTAAACCTAACTAACCTAAGGACATCACACACATCCATGCCCGTGGCAGGATTCGAACCTGCGACCGTAGTGGTCGTGCGGTTCCAGACTGTAGCGCCTAGAACCGCTCGGTCACTCCGGCCGGTGCACAAGCTGCGGGCAATCACGAATCGTTAGAAGCCATCTCAGACAAGTGCCCTCTAAAGATGGCTTCCAAAACTAGAGGCTTTGTAAAAAACAAAATGCAAGGGGCGACTGCGGAAAATAACTGGCATGCCGTGAACCTATCTGAAAAAATTGGGATCATTAACACTTATGTAAAAGCGTCTTACGCCCCACAGTTATTTCTAATTGCAAACAGCAAGATATCAGGCTAATACCAATGCATATGGAAGGGGAGCATATTCAAGTTGTTATTTGATAGGCTAGCCATATCAGCCGAGTCCAATGGGCCCGAATTTGTTCATATCAACAGAAAAGCAACGGCGTTGTTCTTCAAGAGAATAATAGCACTGCTAAACAAAATTCCAGGCAACATTACAACAAAGCTTTTCCAAACTGTGCACAAAGCAAGTACGCACCCCCCTTATTCCACTCGATCTATATAAGCAATATCATTAAAACATATTAGAAATATCTGTCTCTAAGCCTCTTACATAGACGCTAGTGTGATTTCCCTAAATCACTCCAGGCAAATGCCGGGATGGTTCCTCTGAAAGGGCGCGGCCAACTTCCTTCCCCATCCTTCCCTAATCCGATGAGACCGATGACCACGCTGTCTGGTCTCCTTCCCCAAACCAACCAGCCAACCAATAGACGCTAGTCTCCTATAGAAGTACTTGACAACAAAAGATTTTCAACACGAGTGGAAGAAGGCGGGAAAACTCAACAAAACAGAATGAAAACAGTGGACCACCGACTGGGAGACAGTGTGAACAAACATAACCCTTAAAACGCAACATGGAACAGGGCTATTAACAATACCATTGCAATAAGCGAAAAGCTCCACAGAATAGGACTTGTTAGTGACACGGATAAATGCCCTCTAAGTGTATTAGTCGGTTATTTTCGCCACCATTTCACTTGCTGTGGTCATTTATGCACCTGCTGATGGATCAGGAATAAACTGCACTGCTGAAAGGAGCTCCTACATCAGCTACAAGGCAGACATGTTATTTCACCCTGCATACAGAATGGATCCCTCCACTACAAACAACAATGTAATATGGGTGCTAGGACATTATGGCCATTACGTAACTAGCTTCACGGTGGATGAAAGCTTGTCAGCTCATTACCCACATGGAAACGGTTTACTACAAAACCAAAAGGATCGGTAAAACAAAAAATTACTAGAAAACATTCTGGAAACAACATGTGACAAACTTGCTATAGGATAATCCCTTGGAGGACTGAACCGTACTTTACAAGAGGAAAATTAAGTTTGACAACAAATGAATTTTAACACTCAAGAGCATTTTTGTTGCTATACTTGTTAATTTAAATTGAGCCGCTGGGAACCTAAGAGCATAAAGCACATCATCGTTGATTATGAGATTCATGCATCTGACATCTGTTGATGTTGTGGTGATTCAGGTTCATCTGTGCTGAGGACCCTCATTATACATATGAACATTGACGAAAAGTTGTGTCACCGATTTCTCTGGTATATCGCCTCTGTGTGGGCGCGACGACGGTATGTTTTAGCCTCGCAGGTTTCTCAGCACCTCAACTGCTTAAGACATGCATTTTATTACGTTTTTCATGTTTATAATTACCATTTGTTATAAAATAAAATGTAAATGTCGTGTGACGAGGGCCTCCCGTCGGGTAGACCGTTCGCCGGGTGCAAGTCTTTCCATATGACGCCACTTGGCGACTTGCACGTCCACGGGGATGAAATGATGATGATTAGGACAACACAACACCCAGTCCCTGAGCGGAGAAAATCTCCGACCCAGCCGGGAATCGAACCCGGGCCCTAAGAATTGACATTCTGTCGCGGTGACCACACAGCTACCAGGGCCGGACACCATTTGTTATTAAAGGAATTTGTTAAAAAATCATTACCTAACGCAAAGAAAAAAACTGATTTTAGTCTAGCGAACGAGCAAATTTGCTTTAGAAGTAGATGCAGAAGAATGAGTTTACACGTCCGGTCTGTCTGAGATTCATAGATTTTAAAGAAAAAAAATACTATGTATCACCTTCAACAAAATGTCTACTAACAGTCTTTGAGGAACATTTCATTGAGTCAATCGATGTTAGTATACTGAAGAACATATGCCTCAATGCTACAGCTTACATTAGAGTTCATCAGGATAGTAGGAATTTCAGAATTTGAAGAAGAGGCAGGCAAGGAGGATTGTCAAAACTGTTCTCAGCAGACAGAGGTGATATTTTCATAAACTTAAACTGGGAAGACGAAGTAATAAATGTCAACAGAACATACCTGAGTTACTATCTTTTGCTGATGAAATTGTATTGCTCTTTTCTGCTGCAGAAAAACTCCGACAAGGAATGGACGAAACTTAATAGATAAAAATTGGAATATAGAGCCGATAATCAGTTATAACACAGCTACAAGAATATATAATCAACCACATTTAAAAGAAAATTGGACAAATTAACAATGAAGTCAATGAATCAGTTGATGAGTGTTTTCAATTAGGACGGTTAGAGACAGCGATTGGTTGCATGAAAAAGAAACTTAAAGTGGAAAACGTGTCTAAAGTTTATTAAAAAAATAAATAATTTTCAAAATGAAGACTACAGTATGTCTGAAAAGGAAAGTTTACACTCAGTGCATATTACCAATTACAAGCTGTGCCAGTGAAACATGGACTTTCACTGAGGAATCCGTTCGATAATTACTGGATGCTCAATAAGTAATGGAGAGATGTGTTTTGTCGATCTCTGGGATGACCAGGAACACGAATAAATGAATCAGGGGACAAACTGAGTGAAAAACAAAATTGTGACTGTCAAGAAAGTGAAATGGAGGTAGTTGGGGCATTAAAATAGGTGACTGGTGTGGTATATTTATTAAAAAGGTCATTTGCTGGATTCCAAAAAACAGAGGACAGAGACATCGGCCTAATGAAAGATATGTAGATGACATCAGGACATATGAAGAAACAACGTGGATGCATACGGCTGAAGACCGTGACGCGTGGGAAAATCAAGGAGAGTATTTTCAGCATCAGTGGAAACCAACTGGCGAATGGCTGTGCTGCGGTAGATACACTGGTTCTCGTCAGATCACCGAAGTTAAGGACCGTCGGACGTGTTTGGCAGTTGGATGGGTGACTATCCGGACCGCCATGCACTGTTGAACTACTGGGGTACATTCGGCCTCGTGATGTCAATTGAGGAGCTGCTTCCCCGAGGAGTTGCGGCTCCAGGTCACGAAAACTGACAACGGTCGGGAGAACGGGGTGCTGATTCCACGACCCTGTCGCTACACACTCGATGACGGCAGTCGGCTCAGGATGACAGCGCGGTCGGTCGGTAACGTTGAGCCTTCCGAGGCCTTTTCTGATGGAGTTCCGTTTTTAGGAAATCAAATGGCGGAGCGTGGCAGGATTTATGGAGCTGAAAATTTAACAGGAACTGTGAGAAGTCGGCTTCCTGGACTACAGATAAAAAGTTGAATATTGTAGAATTAGGAAAAACTTAAAATATATGACCGGTTGACGAATTTTGCTATCTTGTTTCATATCATGGAGAGTTTCTTCTGTGAAAGAACTTGTGCAGTGATGGATCACAGTCTGAACAGTTCCTAAACCTCGCACCTTCCATTATTGCAGTACTGATGGACAGTTGAAGTTGACTGGAATTTCGTCAGCGGTTTTTGAGGTCTACAGAACTACTACGGTGTCTCCAAAGTGTCATAGAGCTCTGTTTTGTGTCTCTAATTTTAAATCTACCGAAAGCTCTCCACTCAGTGTTAAAGAATGAGTAGTACGTTTGACAGGAAAGAAAGAACCAGGGGCCGGCCGCGGTGGTCTAGCGGTTCTAGGCGCGCAGTCCGGAACCGCGCGACTGCTACGGTCGCAGGTTCGAATCCTGCCTCGGGCATGGATGTGTGTGATGTCCTTAGGTTAGTTAGGTTTAAGTAGTTCTAAGTTCTAGGGGACTGATGACCACAGTAGTTAAGTCCCATAGTGCTCAGAGCCATTTGAACCAAAGAACCAGGGTAATTTCTGATGAGTATATCCCTGCGAAGCGATGCACGGCATCACCAGAGGAATGTATATAGAGGATCTGAGGTGTTACCGGCTGTGACCTAAGAACAGGAAATCTAGTAGTATGTGTCAATTTATTGGTAAGTTTTACTTGTGATACTTAGACGTTCCTGAAACTTCTTTAAGATGCGTCAGTACGCCTCATCGTCGCTGTAGAGCAGTTATGGCACCTATTAAGAAGGAATGTTGACGATGTATTGAGGACGCACGTGAAAGCATCTACATAAGAAAACAGTTTAGTGTAGATGAACATGTAATAATTCCAGAACAGATTGCTTATGAAACTGAGGATTCACAACAAATGTTCAACGAAAGCAGCTGCAGAAGACTTTGCAAAAGAGAGATGCTAGCTCAATACGTTGGTATTTATTCTTTCTTTGCGTTTTTTTCGTTATGCTGTGACTGAGTTATTTCTTTTAGTTAGATTAGTAAAAGATTTGGAAACTGTAACACATCAGCGTGTACAGTAACGCCTTGTTAGGTAAAGCTATCTTCACCGCGAAGCTTGGTTCTACACACAACAGACATATTACGTGGTAACTGGTCGGGACTACACTACTGGCCATTAAGACTGCTACACCACGAAGATGACGTGCTACAGACGCGAAATTTAACCGACAGGAATGCTGTGATATGCAAATGATTAGCTTTTCGGAGGATTCACACAAGATTGGCGCCGGTGGTGACACCTACAACGTGCTGACATGAGGAAAGGTTACAACCGATTTCTCATACACAAACAGCAGTTGACCGGAGTTGCCTGGTGAAACGTTGTTGTGATGCCTCGTGTAAGGAGGAGAAATGCGTACCATCACGTTTCCGACTTTAATAAAGCTCGAATTGTAGCCTATCGCGATTGCGGTTTATCGTATCGCGACATTGCTGCTCGCGTTAGTCGAGATCCAATGACTGTTAGCAGAATATGGAATCGGTGGATTCATGAGGGTAATACGGAACGCCGTGCTGGATCCCAACGGCATCGTATCACTAGCAGTCGAGATGACAGGTATCTTATCCGCATGGCTGTAACGGATCGTGCAGCCACGTCTCGATCCCTGAGACAATAGATGGGGACGTTTGCAAGACAACAACCATTTGCATGAACAGTTCGACGACGTTCGCAGCAGCATGGACTATCAGCTCGGAGACCATGGCTGCGGTTACCCTTGACGCTGCATCACAGACAGGAGCGCCTGCGATGGTGTACTCAACGACGAACCTGGGTGCACGAATGGCGAAACGTCATTTTTTTCGGATGTATCCAGGTTCTGTTTGCAGCATCATGATGTTCGCATCCGTGTTTGGCGACATCGCGGTGAACGCACATTGGAACCGTGTATTCGTCATCGCCATACTCGCGTATCACCCGGGGTGATGGTATGGGGTGCCATTGGTTACACGTCTCTGTCACCTCTTGTTCGCATTGACGGCACTTTCAACAGTGGACGTTACATTTCAGATGTGTTACGACCCGTGGCTCTACCCTTCATTCGATCCCTGCGAAACCCTACATTTCAGCAGGATAATGCACGATCGCATGTTGCAGGTCCTGTACGGGCCTTGCTGGATACAGAAAATGTTCGACTGCTGCCCTGGCCAGCACATTCTCCAGATATCTCACCAATTGAAAACGTCTGGTCAATGGTGGTCGAGTAACTGGCTCGTCACAATACGCCAGTCACTATTCTTGATGAACTGTGGTATCGTGTTGAAGCTGCATTGGCAGCTGTACCTGTACACGCCATCCAAGGTCTGTTTTATTCAGTGCCCAGGCGTATCAAGGCCGTTATTACGGTCAGAGGTGGTTGTTCTGGGTACTGATTTCTCTGGATCTATGCACCCAAATTTCGTGAAAATTAATCACATCTCAGTTCTAGTATAATATATTTGTCCAATGAATACCCGTTTATCATCTGCATTTCTTCTTGGTGTAGCAATTTTAATGGCCAGTAGTGTAGTATGCAGTTATATGTTTGGTACTTTCACCGGTGATATAAAGTTTAATTCACAAGAACACTTAAGCACTTTAGATGAGTTAGTTGCTGGAAGACCGTCAGAAAGAACAATTTCACACGAGATACGGAACTCCAACAGGCAACGATACTTATTATACCGTAGTACCCATAAAAATCTGATTTCAGCCAAAAAATAAGTATCGTAATTAGGTGCAACTGGCAGACAATACAACCATTCCAACATGGACTAACATTGGTGAAATATAATGTCTTCCAGCGCGAAAAATTAAAAACAAGTTAAGGAAACACGAAACTCAATGATCGCCAATTCGCCTGTGTCTCTACAGTATCACTGCATAGCTGTTGGTTTGCGTCGGCAGCTGTTTACTGAGAGCGTAGTTAAACGGATGAACTCTAAGCGACATGGCGCATCGATGAAGGCAATGGACTCGCATTTGGCAGGACCAGTGTTTAAATTCCTGTCCATTCATCCAGACTGAAGATTTCCGTATTTTCTCATAATCAGTTCTGGTGCGTACGGAACGATTATTTTAAGCAGACCAAAGGCAATTTCGCCTCCTGTCTTAATCCAGCTGAGCTAGTGTAAATAATAAAACGTGTTGTACTTAGCGACTCCAGAGAGTGAGTTGCACATGCCGTCCCAAGCTAATATCATTGCATAACATGAGTGGCACATTGTCAGAAGGAAGAACATGTTCTGGTTGTCCTGTAGACACAAATCTGTTGCGGAACACATAACAGGTGCATCACGGTGTGCGACTGGAATGACGTGGCAACTGCAAACGTACTCCAGATTTGAAGTACGCTAGACAGTACGTTTCTTGTGTACAAAACGTGGGAACTGCACACAGATTCACCGTGAAATTGCTGGCGGTACTTGAAGCAAACGCAATATCGCTTCCGGTGGTAGTGAAGTGGTGCCATCAATTTTATCACCGTCGCACAGACGTGGGTGATTCGATCGGTGAGGAAGGCCATCGACATCGAACACAGACGACAGTATCAGGCAATCGAGGAACTAATTCGCAGCAGTCGCAGATTTTCCGACGATGAGAACTTTCACTCAGCGGTTCTCGAATGGCTCCGTGACCAGGGACAGGATTCCTATCGTCGAGGGACTCAACGGCAGTTCAAACGTTACGACCGCTGTTGACAGAGTCCTGGCGACTATGTTCAAAAATGTTTGTGTGTATGTTGAAAAATACTGTCGAGTATGTGTGTCACTTTCAAGTGTAGTGAAGCATTCAATGAAAGTTACTTCGTGTGTCATAATAGTGTATTACTCACTTTGTGAATCCACCTCGTTTCTGGCAGGGAGCAGGCTATCAGTCGGCACCGGCTTCCAGTTCCTCCCATCTTAAGCGTCGTCAAGATAAATGTATTAAAAACGTCACACGTGCAGGTCGCCGGAAGGTTGTGCCAGGCTGTGAACCCAACAGAAATTAAGTGAATACTGCAGTTCAACGGAAAAAGACAACGTAGGAGACTGAACAATGAGCTCAGTGGAGTGACTGATCAGGTCAGGGAAAAATGTACGAGAGAAATCTGCTCAAAAATTGAGACACTGGAGAAAGAGTGCAAGTACGTGAAGATGTATCGAGTTGTTAAGGACTTAATGTTTCAGGAAAGAAAAAACAAAGCAAATTTGGAGACAGAAAGGAAAGACGAAACTCTGTCAAGCGATCTACGCGTACGCGAAGTCCAGGATATGGTTCAAATGGCTCTGAGGACTATGCGACTTAACTTCTGAGGTCATCAGTCGCCTAGAACTTAGAACTAATTAAATCTTACTAACCTAAGGACATCACACACATTCATGCCCGAGGCAGGATTCGTACCTGCGACCGTAGCGGTCGCTCAGCTCCAGACTGTAGCGCCTAGAACCGCACGGCCACTCCGGCCAGCAGTTCAGGATAGGTGGAAATAAAATACTGGAAGTCTCTATGAAACTGATCAAAGACGTTCTGATCTGCAAGTTGGGAAGGACAAAGCAGTAAATGAAGCGGAAAGGGGAGACTATCGTAGGATCAAAAGTAAGTAAGGGGTTGAAGGAAATGAAAAATAACTAAGCGTGTGGTTACACAATATTCCTCCAGAAATCTTAAAGAGTTTAAGAGAAACAGGTGAAAAGGAGTTGAGTTCTCTTTGCAATTACATCTACGACAAAGGGGTCTTGCCGGAGGGCTTCCTTCTATCCATAATAGTCTCAATCCCAAACAGCATGAATTCTAAAATTTGTGAAGAATGCAGCATCATCTAACTAATATTGCAAACAGCAACAGTTCGTCTTAGAGTGCTGCATAGAAGGTTGTATGGAATGCTGAAAGAAGCACTTGGAGAGGACAAATACGGTTTCAGTAGGAGATAGGGACACGAGATGCTGTTGGACTTCTAATGACTACTGGTGAAATACATACAGAAAACAGCAAAGAAGTATTTGCGTCCTTCATAGACATCGAAAAAACCGTTGACAGAGTGCAGTGGGATAAGCTGACGGATATCTCGAGGAGAAAGAGAGTAAACTGAAAGAAGGGAAGATTGACTATGAATCTGTACTTAAATGATGAAGCAAGGGTTCGTATAGGAAATGAGACCTCTTAAGACAGCAAAATCGGGAGAGGGGTCGAAGAGGGCTGCTGTCTCTCGCCGGTCCTATTTAACATTTCTTTGGAGGAAATAGCGAAAAGTTGTTTGGATGGGAAAAGATGTGTCAAAATAGGTGGATGGAAAATAGAATGCATAAGATTCGCGAATTACATGATGATCTTTACAGAAAATGAAGAGACACAGATCCAGATGATAAGTAATCTCAATGAAGCCGTTGTAGCATACGGTATGAAAATAAATAAAAAGAAAACGAATGGATGGTTATAGGTTTAAAGAAAAGAAGTACAAAGTATAAGTTATGGCCTGAAGCCATGGAGCAGGTGAGAGCATTCAAGTATTGGGAAGCTGGATTAGAGGAGATTTTCTCTTAGGACAGGATATCATAGTCAGAATGGCGCTGGCGAAAGAGGCATTGCAAAAGCAGGGAAAACTCTCAACTAGCGGTTTTAACACATAATTAAGAAAGCGAATAGTGAAATGCCTGACGTGGAGTGTGGTCTTGTACGGAGCAGGAACGTGGACATTTAGAAACTTGGACGAGAGGAGACTTGGAGATTGTGAAATGTTGATATTGCGCAGAATGGAGAAGAACAGCTGAATTGATAAAGTCAGGAATGAGCAGGTACTGAGAAGAGTTGGTGATGGTTGGAGGGCGTTGCTGAAGTGAAGAATAGGAAGCTAAACTGGATAGGACATTACTTGAGACAAGACTGCCTTCTAATAGGGGCAACTGAAAATTTTATTCAGGGGAAGAGAGGGAAGGGCAGAAGAAGCTATCAGATTCTGGATGACGTCAGTAGACTGCAAGATGGATACCGAAGAATGAGAATAAAAGCGGATGATAGGAAAGCACGAAGGACCATAACGCCTAAACCTGCCGCAAGGCAGATAACCAAATGATGATGATGGCAGTTAAATGTTCTCAAAAACTTTACCGCCAACTAAAAAACACACTCACTTTCCAAATGTGTCGCTTATGGAGCGACATCATGGAACGGAAAAGAGTAAATAATTTCTATCTCACAAGGAGAGGACGCCTACTCGTCATCGCCGAATTCGTCCAAATGTATGGTACATGTAGGGCATGGTGAGGCATGAAAGTGACCCAAGTGGGAACTTCAGATGGACAAGCGTTTAGAAAATAAAAGGAATTTTGATACGGATCTGTCACCATGTGCACATTATCAATGGTCCCTGTGACAGCATGTTCATGAAGCGGTGTTTGGTTCAGCGGTAACAGAACGTATTTGTATTGAAAGGGTCGCAGGTTCGACTCCACGCAGCAGCAAATAATTTTGTGCTCCTTGGCAAATATACGACGAACTGTTCCAAGGTGAAGACGGATTGCCAACGTACGGTATCAAAGTAATTCCCCCCAATGTACGCCATTAGTGCAACCCTGCGATGTATATTTTTATCTTCAGGTAAAAAAACCTAATAAAAAATGTCAAAACTGCACCTGCCTCATCGAGAAAGAGGAAGAAATCACTTCCCGAGAAGCTTGCATCAAACTACATTCCATTATACATCATCATCATCATCATCATCTATCCTTGCACGCATTCAGCGACATGCTGTGTTATGCGTAGTTCACTGCTGGACTGTGCGATGAAAGAAGCTGTTTTCAGAATGTCAATCATGTTTGTTTTTCTATGGAGATATTAAAAAAACCATGTCACTGCAAAAAGGCCAAATAGGCGGCCTTTATAAGGTGCTCAAGATGCAGTCAAAATTATTGCTTCCCATGTTTCTTTGATGAATATCACCCCAGTACATGTAACTGATCAATTGTAAAAAATGGAAGCATCGATTTACATACACGGACGTTCCCGTGTACGCGTTAACTACAATCCCTTTTTAAATGTTTGCCGTCTTGCATTTCATCCCATGCCTATACTCTTTGTGCTTATATAAATTGATAAAATAACCTATATGATGTTTCGGTTAATTGTGATGTCAGTAATGTACGCATTGCCAAGGAGCACAAAAATATTTACCACTGGGCGGAGACGAACCTACGACCCTTTCAATGCGAATCCAATCTCTTACTGCCCTTTTTTTGTAAGTTCTACCGTAGGGCTACCTTTTTTTTTTAACAAAAACAAAACTAGTGCCACCGTTACATTCACCCTATACCACCTTTTTATTTATTTATTTTTCTTTATTGTTTTATTCAAGCTGGGATCTCTCATTTACCGGGCAGGTGCAGTAGCCACTACGCCAACTTTATTTTATTTTTTTCATTGTTTATCAGAAACTAAATAAATCTTTGTCGTAGCAAACTGTCCAATATCCGTTAAACAGAATAAATCAAAATCAAACACTTTTGAAAAAAAGTTTTTCTTTCTTTATTTATTTTTATCTTTATATATATATCACATGTTATGGTTTCTGCCATAATTAGCTGTCCTGGGGCACCTTGACTTGGCTTACTAACAAAAACAAATTGTGCTAAACTTAACTAAAATGATGCAGACTTTGTAGCGGCTCGCTTTAGTGTTATGCGCCAACCAAAAATTACCTCTTCATTATGGCAAAGTGTGAAGTAAGAAATTTTGAAATAAAGCTTTGTATTTCGGACTCTAAGATTATGTTGCTCTTCCATTATGTACTACATGTACTCGTCTATACATGCATTGCAAAATGTGCGAACTGGCCGATAATCCAAGTGTAGCTATTGTTCTTTGTTTCAGGAAAGACACGCCAGTTTGATTGAAGTACTTCTTTATGTGTTATAGCAGATTCTGTAGTCCGCCGGCCGGAGTGGCCGTGCGGTTCTAGGCGCTACAGTCCGGAACCGCGAGACCGCTACGGTCGCAGGTTCGAATCCTGCCTCGGGCATGGATGTGTGTGATGTCCTTAGGTTAGTTAGGTTTAAGTAGTTCTAAGTTCTAGGGGACTGATGACCTCAGAAGTTGAGTCCCATAGTGCTCAGAGCCTTTTGAACCATTCTGCAGTCCTAGTAATTGTTGCGAGTTTTTTCCTAGTCTAGTTCCACATGTGGAATTGGTCTCGGCAGATTAGGATGTGTGCCAAGGTATCTACAGTATGACAATCATCGCAGTACGGACTCTGCTTCAATTTGATATTCCGCAATTTTTCACCTGCGCGGACCTTCAGGTTTACAATGTCATACCATGTGGACACTATTTTGGAGTGGAGGATGGGATTGTTAATATTTTTCCAAATGTTACTCCAATTGACCGCTAGATATTTCGCTTCCTCGGGGTTTGGCCTATGGCGTCTCGTGAGGTGGTAATAGGTCCTTCTGGTGTTAAGCTGCTGTGGAATATCTCGAATATAGGTCATTTCCAGGTACTAAGTCCGGATGTAGTCGAGTTCAGCGCTGATGCGACCAACATCGACTGTAGCCTTTTTGGCCGTTGGGGCTAACCTGTCGAATAACGTTTTTGTAATTATCGGATGGGATGTCTGCAGTATTTTGCGGACACGGTCCATATATATGGCAGTGCATTGTTTCTGGACGTCTTTCACGCCCAAACCGCTAGAGGGGCGGGTTAATACTATGTTTGGCATGATCACTTTAAAGATATTTCCGCTCCGGATGAACCAATACGCTGCATCTAAAATCTTGTGCTCTATATCCTTGGGTACTGGTAACACTGCTGCGATGTGATATATTTTGCTTAGGGCGTATCTGTTAATCAATAGAGCTCTACAGAGAGCTCCGATTTAGCGTTCTAGTTTTGTGTTCACGGCGAGTACCCCTGAATATATTGAGCTTATGGTCCCGGTTGACAATTGTCTTATCTCGCGGATTGGACATTAAAATCATACCTAAGTGGTCCGTCTTCTCTGTACTTTGTAGCCATGTAATTTGAATGTGCTCCATATGGGGTCGGACAGGTAAAATTTTCGATTTGTGTTCACTGAGTTTGGCTCCAGAAGAAGTGATGTAAGTATGGATTACTTGTTGAACGAATCCAATCGCTGACTGCGTGTTAACTGTTACACTGATGTCATCAGCATATGGTGAAGCACGGTTTTCGTTCTCAACACCTGCAGACCTTGCAACGTGTGATGCGGGTTTAACAGTAACGGTTCTATGGCAATTGCGTACAGTGTCATAGAAAGGAGGCAGCTTTGTCTCACTGTTTGGTTAATCGGTACTGGTGAATCTAGTTGGCCATTAACTTTGATTCGAGAGGAAGTCCCGACTGTAGATTTGCGTATGATGTGAATAAAATGAGCACTGAACCCCATCAGTTGCATTACGGTTAGTAGAAAGTGGTGGTTGATTCGGTCAAATGCCTTTTCAAAGTTTAAAAACATGATACGAACGTTCCATTTATATAACCACGACAAATTTATGATATTCCTATGTTAACATAATGCGTCTGACATAGATCTCCGTGGGACAGCATTCATTTGGTAAGAGCCAAGTACCTTCGGCAGTACCATTTTCATTCTACTATTTATGAGTCAGGTGAAAATTTTATAGTCGGAATTGAGTAGAGATTGTGGTCGAAAATACTTCAGCGTAGTGATAGGTGATTTTTTTTTTTTTTTTGGGGGGGGGGGGCCAGGACAATCAGTCCTTCTGTAACCTGAGGTGGCATCTGCACGCCTCCCAAAAATAATTTCATATTTTGGTGAACTCTGGTCCTATGACGTTCCAAAAGCAAGCATAAAATTCTATGGGTAGGCCATCTAAACCAGCCGATTTATTTTTAGGTGAATCTTTGATTATGGTAAATACTTCTTCATCGGTTATGTTGGCTACAAGGTCGGCGTTGTCAGTCCGTAGGACGAATGTAGGATGAAAGCGGCTCACATTCCGTCGAACCAGTTGGTGACTCGGCGTAAAAATCTGTATAACGTTGCACCGCGTAGTTTTTTATTGTGACTTGTTGATCGTATTCGTTCCCCTGTTCATCATTGAGAGTATGGAGTAACTTTTGTTGACCTCTCTTGGCTTACCGGATCATGTGATATACTGACGTATTCTCCTGCGCCAGGTCAATCGGAGAACGCGCTCTAACTTTTTCCCTTCTAGAGTTTGTCGTACCAACGCTGTTATTCTTGCTTTAGTATGTTTTATTCTAGAGCTGTTTGCTACTAATCCCATGGGATCACCATATAGTTGGTGCAGGCATAGAAAATGATACTCCAAGGTGCGTTTTAGCCAGTACGCTTTCATACGACCATATCGTGGGATGCATGTTTTTATCTGCTGTTTTGCAGACTGTAGCCACCACATGATGCGTGTTGGATATCTGGATTGCTTCCGAAGGCATCGCTGCCATGTATCATGAATCTCGTGTTTCAGTTCTGCGTCCTCCAAATGTGACACATTTAGCTGCCATACGCCCCTTCCCAGGAATGTTTTTTTGTTTAGTGTGCTGCACGGTTATATGAAATGCGCAGTGATCCGAGAAGTTAAGGGGCCAAATTTCGCAGTCAGTTACGTTATGGATAAAGCCTTTCGTTACATACAGCCTGTCTAGTCTACTTGCCGAATTACTGGATACGTCCGTGTATCCTCGGATGTGCGGACGAAGATGGCACTAAATATCCGTCATATTAGTCCGTTAGTTAACAACAACAGTTCCTCGCAATAGTTGAAGTTCGGGACTTGATTTCTGGACGCAATACGCAGTTAAAATAGCCACCGAAAATTATGTGCAATCGAGAATCCGTTATTAATGGGACAATTTCGTCCCGGAACAGATTGCTCCTTGCTCGTTTTCCGCTGGATCCGGAGGGAGCATAAACATTAACAAGAAGTAGATCATATATTTTTGCAGTTATGCCTCGTCCAGATTCAAGTATAGCTTGTGCTGTAAATGATATGCCGTGTTTGAACAATATTCCCGTTCCGCATACATTGCCTATGTCCAAGATTACCTGATATCCATACACATCCGCTATTTTCGTCGTAACTACCTCTTGTAACATCGCTATGTCAATGTAGGCGGCGTATAAGTAGTCCTTCACAGATTCTAACTCTACGTCAGAAACTATTCTGTCGATATTGAGCGTGACAATTTTATATGCCTGCGTCATTCGGTAGTACTGCTAATGGCATTCAGTGTCATCAGACCACGCAGTCCCCTTACTGATAAGGGGTGGGCAACCGTTTTCATTGGGTCTTCAATTGTAGGTGCCAGGTTCATACGTACGTCCTCATTCGTGTTTGGGATGTCTGTTTTTCCGACGTCTACCACGTCATACTTTCCGCTTCGATTTGTTTTGAGAATTTTTTGGTACGTGAGAGTTTTTGCTCCAGTTCTTAAGTCTCTTCGGAGCTCTGTTTACGTGTTTGCCGTTTAGGTTTCACCGGCTGCTGTCTGATGCTGTCTTTCTCAGTATTCTTCAAATCTTCTGAGTGGGTGTTGTTTCGAGCCAAATTGTCACCTGTGCTCTATGTGGATGACAGTTTCATTAGAGAAATCGGTTCACTATGAGGTTGCTCATTCAGAGTTGGTCCTTGCATAATGTCATTCTCAGCAGCGGAGGGATCAGAGATTTGGGGTGGTTTCCAATATCTTCCGGAATCTGCTCTGTTGAAACCGTTACGGCTGTCACGATTTCCTTATGTTCGGGTGGTCTCGCTTCTGTTGTGTCAGTGATGACACCCTGGGCTACTGCTCGGGTTGGGTGGTTTTCCGCGATCATACTAGGGCTCTAGATCAGGACTTGGCCGCAGCGTACGTCGATGGCAGCGCAGTCATAGCCGGCGGTCTCGGCATCTCACCAGCCGGCAGCTGTGCGACTCACCGCTGTAAACACAGCGCGGACGTGGCCGGGAGAGTTGCATGCCGCGCACGTTGTCGGCTGGCCGTCGTACATAACAATGCATCGGTAACCACAGACGCCGATGTACGATGGTACATGCTTCTGCAAGTCGACTTTTAACTGTCTCACTCCGTTGAGCATTCGGAATTTGTATGCTTTCGACCACAGTTCGGCAACATCACTGAAAACTTTCCCGCACGGCGCTATCATTGCATTTATCTGTTCCGCTAGTACTTCGAATGGCAGTTCGGATACCCTGATCGACCGTATTCCAAACCCTGCATGTGCTATGATGACTTCTCCTACGTTTTCATCACAATATTTGAACTTCATAGTTCCTCTGCAAGACTCAACTACTTTGTCGCATAAATTAGCATTCTTAATTTTGACAAAAACAAAGCTGGTCACTATCGAAAGACTCATTCCAATGACATCCTCTGAATCGAGTTTCACTTCGTATTCTAACGAATCTTCGATTTCATTCTAACCAATCTTCGATTTCGTGTAGCTTGGGTCGGGCGTAATTACGATCAAATGATAATTTCGAAGTATTTTTTCTGTGCAGGTGGGCCATCGCGGTATCATATTTCAAATTTCAATAAGCATAGGGTTTCTGCAACGCTGCAAGAAGCACTGCGACTTACCACGCCGAAGCACAGCACAGCGTCAGCACGGCTGACGCGGCGAGACATCCGCTGAGCCAAACGCCGCTTCCTAAACACACTGTCACAGGCACAATTGATAAGGTGCAGATGGTGATAGATCCTTATCAAAATTTCTTTTATTTCCTAAACGCTTGGCTATCTACAGTTTCCAATTGGGGAACTTTGTCTCAGCACACCCTACATGTACCATAAATTTTGGCGAATTTCGCTTGTCAGTCAAATTAAATTTACTTGTAAGACGCAGACTGCATGCCTTCGAAAAGATAGAGGGAAAACATCATTTGCGGTCAATGCTACACATAACTACACGTTTGTTTTTGATCGCATGATGTGAAAGAGCGCTTACCAAGCAGATAAAAAAAATGGTTCAAATGGCTCTGAGCACTAGGGGACTTAACATCTGAGGTCATCAGTCCCCTAGAACTTAGAACTACTTAAAGTTAACTAACCTAAGGACATCACACACATCCATCCCCGAGGCAGGATTCGAACCTGCGATCGTAGCGGTCGCTCGGTTCCAGACTGAAGCGCATAGAACCGCTCGGCCGCTCGGGCCGGCAGCCGATCCTAAGTGCGGTTAAAGACGGGAAGGAGTAGTATCCTCACAGTAAATCTAATTTAATTTACCACCATGTAAGAAGCTCTCTTAGAAGGAAGAATGATGGCGAAATCATTAGAGATGGAGCAAGACGCCGCGTTCTTTCCACAGGAAGCACTAAAACAATAAAAAAGATAAAAAAAAAGACACCACCAGGGGTGGCGCCAATGAAGTGTTTGAACCACAGCGCCATTCCACTGATAGATTACGTGATGGAACGAATGAACTGCCCGGACTACATATAATGTCAGCATATGACAGGCTCAAGAGCCGTGTCCTGTTAGTGGAAGGGGCGTTTCTGTGGTAGCTGTTACTATACTTAAAAATCCGCAACTGTCTATGGACCGAGCGTTTAGTGGCATACTACGTTGCAGTGCCTGTGTTATTCCGAATTACGATGCAAAGTTCCTTCGGACATGCATGTCGTATCTCCCCCATACTAGAATATACGTAATGGATGTACAAGTACAGGTTGTAGACGCGTGGTTGGCGACATATGGAAGTTTGGTTGTGGGTCTGAGTGATGCTCCGGTAGTCAACTAGTAAGGCGAGCGTTTGTGATGAGCAGGAAATCTGAGTTCGAGTCCCGGTCCGGCACAAATTTTCACTGTCGTCATTCCATTATACAGCTGATGGTTGTCCATATTCGTAACTGCGAATACATTTACTGTATTTACTGACACGGTCAAATCGACTTGAACGGGAATAATTCAACGTTGGAACAGTCCAGTAAGATGACTTATTTTCTTTGTTGATATTCTCTCCTTTTTTTGTGATCTTCAGCTTTATTATAAAAATGTTTTATATCAAATGCATTACATATTTTGTGGGTTAAACTGTGATGTTCCTTCAAACTGACGGATAATGAATAGTCTGTTGGAGGTTAGTATGTCGTTGATGCTGTGCTTTGATGACTGCTGATTAGTGATGTTTATGGTTTCCAGGATGCAGACGACAATGCTGGCAGGGGGTGTGATGTAGAGATTGATGTCGTTGCGCAAAGTTGTTGCTCATTTTTGGTATTGCGGATACTTTCAATCTGGATTCACAGGTAAGGATTTTGACCAATTGTTTTTTCTGAGATACGATTTGAAAAAATTGAAGAGGTTCAAATGGTTCTGAGCACTATGGGACTTAACTTCTGAGGTCATGAGTCCCTGAGGACTTAGAACTACTTATACCTAACTAACCTAAGGACATCACACACATCCATGCCCGAGGCAGGATTCGAACCTGCGGCCGTAGCGGTCGCGCGGTTCCAGACTGTAGCGCCTAGAACCGCTCGGGCACTCGGGCCGGCTTGTAGAGGAAACAAAGTAGCATATTAGCTACTATAGTGGTAAGTAAAGCTCAAATTGTGGGAGTGATAAATTTTAGCAAGGATTTTGGGATCTTGTAGAGGAAACCGTTTGAAATTACCTATGGGCGGGATGTCTGCAGGAGATTAAGAGATATACATGGGAGAATACGCATTTGCCGGAATAGAACGTGAGTCTTTAGCGCCGACTTATTCGACCAGTGCGCTACCAATATTGTGCCATGCTCACACGTCACAAAAACAATATTCTAAGCTATCATTTGACGCTAGATCCTCTCCAAACCTTCCAAACTCTGCAAAAACTGTCTCATGAAGCTGCGGAACTAGGACTCCTGGGAGAAAGGGCTCTCGCCTTTCTAACTTTCCGAGAGTACCTAGTAAACAGCGAAATTATTGAGTCGTTCCGTGAGGCGTGCTCTGACGACACGGAAAAGGAGATTCATAATACAAAATTTTAATTTGTTACAATTCTTTATCGGAATATACACGGTGGTGAGAAACTGTTCGGAAAGCTTGTGAAGGTGCTCGACGGGAGTTTGCGCTGAGAAATAACTCATAAGAAAATAACCGATACATTCCACCGTTTCCGAGTTACAGTATTTAGCATTGGAGTTACCTAATCAGGTCATCACTCGCGCAAATTCAAGCTGCATGCCACAGAGTCACAAAATTTGTTCTTCGTTTGGTTTCCACAAACCGAACAAAAGTAGCTTTCCCTCCCCTAGATTAAATTTGTAACTTCCGAAAAAGGTACATTTTAGCTGGTAATGAACATCTGTGACATCTCACGGATCGACATATGTCTGTGCACTACCGAATTTTTGCACGTGCAAGCGCTTGAATTACGTGCGGAACGCACTGACTGGCTAACTACAATGCTCTGAAACGACGCAGTGTAACGAATATTTTTCTTAACAATTATTTCCTATCAAAACCTCTCCTGCGACGCCCTTACAATCTTTTTACACTTTTTATGACGACGCAGTATGCACTGGTAAAGAGTAAAAACTTGAAGTTATGGGTGTTTTGTTATAAATACGGCAGCAGTTGAGGGTTGCCGAGGACGGGGAATAGAGTACGAAAATTGTGAATCTTATAGCATTTTCGAAGATGGCAAAGTGCTGTAGAAGATTTAGGAATTTTAACTGATGGAGCAGGCTACAGGGGGGGGGTCTATCTGTATATGGAATGCGAGAGAAATTGCTTGCAAATCGTGGAGTCAGTGGACGAGTAGCTGGATGAGTAAATGGGGGTACGGATCGCAGCCTGATACTTGAAGTGCAGAAGAAGAAGACTAACGTATTTCTTCCCGTAGAAGAGCAACTTTCAAATGGTTCAAATGGCTCTGAGCACTATGGGACTTAACTTCTGTGGTCATCAGTCCCCTAGAACTTAGAACTACTTAACCTAACTAACCTAAGGACGTCACACACATCCATGGCCGAGGCAGGATTTTTTTTTTTTTTTTGGACAACATGGTTGTAGTGATGAAGCAGCGATTAGTATGATTAATCAATTATTCAAAAACAGTCTTAATCGCATTTATTATTACGAGGGCAGTTCAATAAGTAATGCAACACATTTTTTTTCTCGGCCAATTTTGGTTGAAAAAACCGGAAATTTCTTGTGGAATATTTTCAAACATTCCCGCTTCGTCTCGTATAGTTTCATTGACTTCCGACAGGTGGCAGCGCTGTACGGAGCTGTTAAAATGGCGTCTGTAACGGATGTGCGTTGCAAACAACGGGCAGTGATCGAGTTTCTTTTGGCGGAAAACCAGGGCATCTCAGATATTCATAGGCGCTTGCAGAATGTCTACGGTGATCTGGCAGTGGACAAAAGCATGGTGAGTCGTTGGGCAAAGCGTGTGTCATCATCGCCGCAAGGTCAAGCAAGACTGTCTGATCTCCCGCGTGCGGGCCGGCCGTGCACAGCTGTGACTCCTGCAATGGCGGAGCGTGCGAACACACTCGTTCGAGATGATCGACGGATCACCATCAAACAACTCAGTGCTCAACTTGACATCTCTGTTGGTAGTGCTGTCACAATTGTTCACCAGTTGGGATATTCAAAGGTTTGTTCCCGCTGGGTCCCTCGTTGTCTAACCGAACACCATAAAGAGCAAAGGAGGACCATCTGTGCGGAATTGCTTGCTCGTCATGTGGCTGAGGGTGACAATTTCTTGTCAAAGATTGTTACAGGCGATGAAACATGGGTTCATCACTTCGAACCTGAAACAAAACGGCAATCAATGGTGTGGCGCCACACCCACTCCCCTACCAAGAAAAAGTTTAAAGCCATACCCTCAGCCGGTAAAGTCATGGTTACAGTCTTCTGGGACGCTGAAGGGGTTATTCTGTTCGATGTCCTTCCCCATGGTCAAACGATCAACTCTGAAGTGTATTGTGCTACTCTTCAGAAATTGAAGAAACGACTTCAGCGTGTTCGTAGGCACAAAAGTCTGAACGAACTTCTCCTTCTTCATGACAACGCAAGACCTCACACAAGTCTTCGCACCCGAGAGGAGCTCACAAAACTTCAGTGGACTGTTCTTCCTCATGCACCCTACAGCCCCGATCTCGCACCGTCGGATTTCCATATGTTTGGCCCAATGAAGGACGCAATCCGTGGGAGGCACTACGCGGATGATGAAGAAGTTATTGATGCAGTACGACGTTGGCTCCGACATCGACCAGTGGAATGGTACCGTGCAGGCATACAGGCCCTCATTTCAAGGCAGTGGTTACACACTGGACTCGCATTCGGAAGGACGACGGTTCAATCCCGCGTCCGTCCATCCTGATTTAGGTTTTCCGTGATTTCCCTAAATCGCTCCAGGCAAATGCCGGGATGGTTCCTCTGAAAGGGCACGGCCGACTTCCTTCCCCATCCTTCCCTAATCCGATGAGACCGATGACCACGCTGTCTGGTCTCCTTCCCCAAACCAACCAACCAACCTCATTTCAAGGTGGCGTAAGGCCGTAGCATTGAATGGAGATTACGTTGAAAAATAGTGTTGTGTAGCTAAAAGATTGGGGAATAACCTGGTGTATTTCAATGCTGAATAAAACAACCCCTGTTTCAGAAAAAAAAATCTGTTGCATACTTATTGAACTGCCCTCGTATTATACCGCCAACCGGTTTCAACCCGACGTAGGGGTCATCTTCTGGGCGTTTACACTGTGAAATTATAGATATCCGTCAGAAAGACTCCATTATATTTCCTGCCGTTGTGTAGACAGGGGTGGCACCACCAGCAGTCGACCAATGGGTAACATATTTTACAATTTACGTAATTTTAGCTGTTGTATAACGGAGTCTTTCTGACGGATATCTATAATTCCACAGTGTAAACGCACAGAAGATGACTCCCACGTCGGGTTGACACCGGTTGGCGGTATTATAATAATAAATGCGACTAAGACTGTTTTTGAATAATTGACTATGGGACTTAACTGCTGAGGTCATCAGTCCCCTAGAACTTACAAGGGAACCTCCCCACCGCAACCCCCTCAGATTTAGTTATAAGTTGGCACAGTGGATGGATCTTGAAAAACTGAACACAGATCAATCGAGAAAACAGGAAGAAGTTGTGTGGAACTATGAAAAAAATAAGCAAAATATACAAATTGAGTAGTCCACGTGCAAGATAGGCAACATCAAGGCTAATCTGAGCTCAGGAGCTCCGTGGTCCCGTGGTTAGCGTGAGCAGATGCGGAACGAGAGGTCCTTGGTACAAGTCTTCCCTCGACTGAAAAGTTTACTTTTTTTATTTTCGCAAAGTTATGATCTGTCCGTTCGTTCATTGTCGTCTCTGTTCACTGTAATAAGTTTAGTGTCTGTGTTTTGCGACCGCACCGCAAAACCGTGCGATTAGTAGACGAAAGGACGTGCCTCTCCAATGGGAACCGAAAACATTTGATCGCAAGGTCATAGGTCAACCGATTCCTCCACAGGAAAACACGTCTGATGTATTCTATTCGACACTGGTGACGGCATGTGCGTCACATGACAGGAATATGTTGTCGACCCACCTAACTTGTACACTTGGCGAATGGGTAAACAGATTCTTCTACCTTGCCCGATTTAGGTTTTCTTGTGGATGTGATAATCACTCCCAAAAACAGTGATCGCATCGGACGGACAGATAATTGTCTGAAAATAAAAAATTAAACTTTTCACTAGAGAGAACACTTGAACCAAGGACCTCTCGTTCGGCAGCTGCTCACGCCAACCACGGGACCACGGCGCTCCTGAGATCACAATAGCCTTGATGTTGCCTGTCCTGTGCCTGGACTACTCAGTTTGTATATTTTGCTTTTTTTTTTCTTCATAGTTCCACACAACTTCTTCCTGTTTTCTCGATTGATCTGTGTTTAGTTTTTCAAGGCCTGTTCACTGTGCCAACTTATAACTAAATCTGAGGGGGGTGCGATGGGGAGGTTCCCTTGTTAGAGCTATTTAAACCTAACTAACCTAAGGACATCACACACATCCATTCCCGAGACAGGATTCGAACCTGCGACCGTAGCAGTCGCACGGTTCCGGACTGTAGCGCCTACAACCGCTCGGCCACGCCGACCGGCATAGGAGCAACTTTGTGAGTGGGAAAACACATGACAGTCGACGCAGGTCATCGAATACCGGCACTACGAGGAGAAGTGTAGGAAGATGAAGCAGACAGTAGAAGCAAAGGCGTTTCATAAATGAAGACGACGTGCGGCAGATCTGCAGCTCCGGCTGAAGAGCAGCAACGTGTCGCACGCCGTGGTCCGCGCCGGCGGCTGCGGCAGTCAGGCCAAATCTGGCGGTGGGGGTCGTGTCGCGCCGGGGTCAGCGCGCGGCGCTGCCAGCTCTCCTCACACTGGACGCCACTCTGCGAAACAGCTTGCTGCACTCCTCACCGAGAACAGTACACTCACCCCAACACTAACTGCAACTGTCGAACCGTAAAGCGTCGTCGAATCGAAGGTCTCTTCAAACGCCGTAGTTCATGTTAGTCCCACCAAAGTCTTAGTTTTTGCCTTCTTCCACCAGCCAGCTCCTCCAGAAAGCAGAGACTCATGCAGTATTTTGTATTACCAGTAGAAGTACAAACATGACTTTCCTCGCAATAAAAATCTTAGTACAAATCGAAATATTTCATTTTATACTATGCTTAGGACCAAATGAGTCACGGTACCTTTGTCGATTCAAATCAGTGACCGTGCTTGGGTAGCTCAATTGGCAGAGCACTTGCCCGCGAAAGGCAAAGGTCCCGAGTTCGAATCTCGGTCCGGCACACAGTTTTTAATCTGCCAGGAAGTTTCATATCAGCGCACACTCCGCTGTAGAGTGAAAATGTCACTCTGTCTCACATATTTCTCTCACCGAATACATACAGGGTCGTCCATTGATCGTCACCGGGCCAAATATCTCACGAAATAAGCGTCAAACGAAAAAACTCAAAGAACGAAACTTGTCTAGCTTGAAGGGAGAAACCAGATGGCACTATGGTGGCCCGCTAGATGCCGCTGCCATAGGTCAATCGGATATAAACTGCGTTTTCTTTTTTTAAATAGGAACCCCCATTTTTTATTACATATTCGTGTAGCATGTAAAGAAATATGAATGTTTGAGTTGGAGCACTTTTCTCGCTTTGTGATTGGTGGCGCTGTAATAGTCACAAACATACGGCTCACAATTTTAGACGAGCAGTTGGTAACAGGAAGGTATTTTAAATTAAAATACAGAAGGTAGGTACGTTTGAACAATTTATTTCGGTTGTTCCAATGTGAAAGATATACCTTTGTGAACTTATCATTTCTGAGAACGCATGATGTTACAGCGTGATTATCTGTAAATACCACATTAATGCAATAAATGCTCAAAATGATGTCCGTCAACCTCAATGCATTTGGCAATACGTGTAACGACATTCCTCTCAACAGCGAGTAGTTCGCCTTCCGTAATGTTCGTTCGTGAATTGACAATGCGCTGACGCACGTTGTCAGGCGTTGTCGCTGGATCACGATAGCAAATACCCTTCAACTTTCCCGACAGAAAGAAATCCAGGGTCGTCAGATCCGGTGAACGTGCGGGCCATGGTATGGTGCTTCAACGACCAATCCATCTGTCATGAAACATGCTATTCAATACCGGTTCAACCGTACGCGAGCTATGTGCCGGACATCCATCACGTTGGAAGTAGATCGCCATTCTGCCATGCAGTGAAACATCTTGTAGTAACATCGGTAGAACATTACGTAGGAAATCAGCACACACTGCACTATTTAGATTGCCTTCGATAAAATGGGGGCCCGCATCTCGTGGTCGTGCGGTAGCGTTCTCGCTTCCCACGCCCGGATTCCCGGGTTCGATTCCCGGTGGGGTCAGGGATTTTCTCTGCCTCGTGATGGCTGGGTGTTGTGTGCTGTCCTTAGGTTAGTTAGGTTTAAGTAGTTCTAAGTTCTAGGGGACTGATGACCATAGATGTTAAGTCCCATGGTGCTCAGAGCCATTTGAACCATTTTTTTTTTTTTTATAAAATGGGGGCCAATTTTCCTCCCTCCCATAATGCCGCACCATACATTAACCTGTCAAGGTTGCTGATGTTCCACTTGCCCCAGCCATCGTGGATTTTGCGTTGCTCAATAGTGCATATTATGCCGGTTTACGTTACCGCTGTTGGTGAATGACGCTTCGTCGCTAAATAGAACGTGTGCAAAAAATCTGTCATCGTCCCGTAATTTCTCTTGTCCCCAATGACACAACTGTACACGACGTTCAGAGTCGTCGCCATGCAATTCCTCGTGCATAGAAACATGGTACGGGTGCAATCGATGTTGAGGTAGCATTTTCAACACCGACGTTTTTGAGATTCCCGAGTCTCGCGCAATTTGTCTGCTACTGATGTGCGGATGAACCGCGACAGCAGCTAAAACACCTACTTGGGCATCATCATTTGTTGCAGGTCGTGGTTGACGTTTCACATGTGGCTGAACACTTCCTGTTTCCTTAAATAACTAACTATCCGGCGAACGGTCCGGACACTTGGATGATGTCGTCCAGGACACCAGGCAGCATACATAGCACACGCCCGTTGGGCATTTTGATCACAATAGCCACACATCAACACGATATCGACCTCTTCCGCAGTTAGTAAACGGACCATTTTAACACAGGTAATGGATCACGAAGCAAAGACCGTCCGCACTGGAGGAATGTTACGTGATACCACGTACTTATACGTTTGTGACTATTAGAGCGCCATCTATCACAAAGAAAAGTGGTCCAACTGAAACATTCATATTTCTTTAGGTACTACACAAATATGTAATAAAAATTGGGGTTCCTATTTTTAAAAAACGCAGTTGATATCCGTTTGACCTGTGGTAGCGTCATGTAGCGGGCCAACCATAGGGCCATCTGGTTTCTCCCTTCAAGCTAGACGAGTTTCGTTCTTTGTAGTTTTTTCGTATGATGCTTATTTCGTGAGACATTTGGCCCGGTCAGTATCAATGGACCACCCTGTATAATTTTAGATAACACTCTTAGTCAAAAATTACATTAATTTCATCGGCTGGAAAGGAACGAATTATAAATTTTTAACACATTCCCCTAGAATTGTTGAGGGCGCTGATGACCGCGCAGTTGAGCGCCCCACAAACCGAACATCATCATGATCTAGAATTGTTGAGATTCTTGCGAGAGCCAGCAAAGACAAAAATATATCAGCTGGTATGCAGGGTATATGAGACGAGCAAAATACCGTCAGTCTTCAAGAAGGACTTAGAAATTCCAGTACTGAAAATGGCACGCACTGAAAAGTGTGGACATGGCCGAACTCTCTGTTTAATGAGTCGTGGTTGCAAAATGCTGACATGAATTATTTACCGAAGAGTGGAAAACTGATAGAAACCGACATCGAGGGAGATCAGTTAGTTAATGATACAGAACTCCATTTACCGGATGCTATCTTAGGAAATAACGCACCGTGATAGCCCGGGAACACGTGCTCGGTTGTTGCTCAACAGCTGGTCAGGCTGTCGTCGGCGTAGGGGCAGTCAAATTCGGCCTCAGAGAGAAAAAAAACATGGACACTTTTAGCTATGAGCTCCCATAACATGGTTCAAAGGTATCCCATGCTTGCACACAAAAGTAACAAACGCAATATTTTTCTACTTCTCGTGCACCAATAAATGACTTAAGAAGTTCGAGCCAGTCACCCGCCAACCTCCGTCGGTGAACCATCAGGAGACTAGCGGGTCTCACATTTAGCTTTTTCTGTTTATTTTCATATTCGGTTCTCATGTTAGTAGTAGCAGGGTAGACAGGGCGCGTGCGTGCTGTGTGCGGGCGCAGGAGCAGCTCACAGCATTTCGCGAACAGCTGAAGACGCTTATGGCCACGGTCAGGCGTCTGCAGGCTGTTGCCTCTGGGTGTGGCGGCAGTTCCCAAGGGAACTCTCCAGTCTCACACGTCAAAATTTTAGCTACTAAGACTCACTGCGAGTACTTAAAGATGTTGAAATTTACCAAATTCGTAGCTCGCCGGGTGGCTAGACGAATGCGCACCCCTGCCGCATCTAAGGCAGACAGCATAGTCTTGGTTGACGGCATAACGGTAAACAGATTAACACGGCATAATGCGATCGTAATTTGTAAACTGAATTTCAAAAAAATGGTTCAAATGGCTCTGAGCACTATGGGCCGTAACATCTGAGGTCATCAGTCCCCTAGAACTTGCAGCTACTTAAACCTAACTAACCTAAGGACACCGCACACATCCATGTCCGAGACAGGATTCGATCCTGCGACCGTAGCGGTCGCACGGTTCTGAGTGCACCCCGCTTCCCAACAGCACTCGGCAGACCCAGACACTGACCCACCCAAGTACTAGCAAAGTCCGACAGCGCATATCCTTGGCGATCTGACGGGATCTGGTGTTACCGCTGAGGCAAGGCCCTTAGCATGGAGTGACAAAGAAATGCATGACATAATGGAACTAGCAATTTTGCGAAAGAAGAACCATTCGAAAGATTTAGAACTCTCTCGAGAGTCAGTGAACCGATACCGAGAGAGATCTATGAGAATGGGCGCTCTGGATTGCGAGATAAACATTTCTGATTTCCACGCTCCTTCGACCTGGATAAACAGATTCCGGAAATTATACGGAAAAGGAAGTCGCAAAATTACGAACTTCGTTTCAAGTAAAGTGTAGAACAGACTTCATTGATGTAATACACTAGAGAAATTCGTAGCTGACAAAGTTGAAGCTTCTTGTAGTCCTCTGAAGTGATATAGAAATCCAGTTAGTCAGGTTTTGTGCAAGAACTGCGAACAAACTATACTTTATCATTTCGAGTGAAAGAAAAAGCCACTTCTGCAGTCATATACTGCAACGCTAGTGATAACTTTCAGTAGATTTCTGCTTCCGCAGCTTTGTACCTGTCTTCAGAAATTTCAAGGCAAATTAGGACCAACATTTTAAAAAAGGTCTGTTCAGTTGTAAAAATTGTAATCCGTAGCAAAATCTGGAAAAATGTTAGAGAAAATTTTCAATACTACATACGAAAAGTCTTCTTACCAGTTGTAGCAAATAATTCATTACTCTTAGTAAATTCTTGTCGGGTTTCCAGCCGGATCAAACTGTCATCTGAACACAATATTTCAGCGGTCCACCTGGCCGCCATCATCAGGTGAGAAAAGCTACGCTGCTCTCGCCGATAACTGATTGCACTCGCAAATGACTGCACCTTTATATGCATCGGAAGTACAACAGCGCATGCGCTAAATACGGTGCGCACGCGCTCAATCATTCCTACTGCCCCCTGGGGCATCGCCTCCAGTGGTGAATACCGTTGAAACGATATATCGTTACAAATGATATTATTCATAGCCGGCCGATTCAGATGCCGTTGTTTCTTCATATCTCATAAAACATGATTCAACGTTTTACTTAGCGGGTATCCACTATCACAATTAATGATATTATCTGCTAGTCTGATTTCAACAAATAGTCAATTCATTACTCATGTTGGACTCCTTATCTGGACATAACATCATATCCGTCTTTAGGAGGTATGAAAAGGTTCAGCCTCTCGATAAAGAAATTTTTCGGTACTCTAAACCATTTTTCAGAAAACTCTAGGGCAATATAATTTCTGATAGCTTTCTTTCAGGTCAGGTTTATAAGCAAATAGTATTGTTAAACTTCAGTCACTTGTGCATTTTCAGTTTGCATCACCAGGGTTTACGAATTTGTTCAAATATGCCTGGTACGCAGCACAATATGCAGAACCACGGCCAGGACTATTCTTTACTCAAACCCAGTGGTTTCTAAATAAAACTAGTGATTTATATTTTCTCACTTATGCCTAGTGTAAAGAAAATCTGTTTCCGGCATTCAAAAGACACTCCGCATTTTTGTGACGACGACTGGAAATAATCTAGGATCTGTTTCATCGTTAATAATATATACCTTATTCAAAAATTAGCGTAAGAGCTGTGCTACAGAAATTGTTATAAAATGTTTCATGTCAACATATTTCAGTCCCGATTGACGGAAGGCGTCTGTAATGTAGCATTATACACTGCCTCGATTTTCTTTCTTCTGCTAGTTACTTGTGTAACAATTACATCTGCAACAGTTTAGCTCACGATACGAACTGCAAGTTACTCCAAAAATAATGATTTGAGACATTTTTGGTATGGTTTAAGTGCTTGAAATTCGCGTGAGTGCACTTTGGACTGCGAGACACGGAGCGCTACGTTCTCTTGTCACGGCTGCAGATGATCATTTGTTGATTCGCGCGTCAGGCAGGAAGGGCTGTACAGACTGCTGTGATAAGTGGTTCTTTGTGCGTCAAATATGAGTAACTAAATTAAAAAAAAAAAAGATACTGGCAGTGCGGCGTATCAGCTAAAAGTTTGACAGTACGTTTCTTTCGGTGTATTCTTCCTGTATGAAAAATTTCAGATTAGGTTTCGACATGTCGGACTGGACCGTTCCCTTGTCAGGTGTCGCCTGTTGCGCCCACGGGATTGGCTACTGAGGCACCTTCCAGAGTACCCGACACGAGAGATTTGCGCTCCCTGGACGGCGAGAGGCGGGTTGCCTACGCGGTGGCGTCACTCGAGGTGGAGAGTTAGTGTAGAGGCTGGCCGTCTGGTCTCGACCAGAGTGGACAGATGGCCGCTCCTTCAGCAGGGTCCGAGCAGGCACACGGGTTGTGGGGTTTTCTATGTATCGGGAGCTCCAGTGTTAGGAGAATTGTGGAGCCCCTTAGAGAAACAACGTCCAGACCCGGAAAGAATTCCGATGTGCACTCGGTGTGTCTGCCAGAGGGCCTCATCGGAGATGTGGAGGAGGGCCTGCCTGCGTTATCGAGGGTGCAGGTGCAGTAGTCTGCAAGTTGTTGCTCACGTCGGTACCAACGACCACTGTTGCTTGGGTTATGAGGACATTCCAAGTACCTTTGGATGGCTGCGGAAGTAGTGAAAATTGCTGGCCTCACTCGCAGCCTGCGGGCAGAGCTCACAATATGCAGCACCGCACCCTGAGTCGATTGGAGTCCTTTGATTTGGAGCCGAGTGGAGGGTCTCAGTCAGAGGATCCGTCGATTCTGTGCCGGTCATGGCTGCAGATATCTGAGCCTGTGTTATGGGGTGGAGAGTTGCAGGACTTCCCTTAATAGGTCAGGAGTGCACTACACAAAGGAAGCAGCTACTCGGATAGCAGAGTACTTGTGGAGAGCGCATGGGGATTTTTTAAGGTAGGCGGTAGTTTGTGGTCCTCTGATGAACGCATGCCAGTCGATACGCAGAGTGCGAAATCAGATCGCGTGCAAAACAGAGACACTTCGACTGTCGAAATCTTAACAGTAAATTGTCGAAATATTCGTAACAATGTTTCTGAACTACCACCCTCCAGGAAAATTGCCGCGCTCAAATAATTCTTGGAACAGAGAGCTGTCTGCTGCACGAAAGCTCCTGAATACATTTTAGCGATGCTTGAAACGTACTTCGAAAAGAAAGATAAGACGCCATTGTAGAGGAAGTGTCCATAGCTGTCGACAAAGATCTTGTGTCTATCGAGATCTAAACAGAGTCTGATTGTGAAATTATATCTGGGCACGAGTAGCAGGCCCAGGTGAGCTCAAGTTAATTATCATATGTTTTTAGCGGCCACCTGATTCCGTCGTAACAGCTGTAAAATCACTCAAGGAAAGCCTACGCCAGTAGATCGGAAATTCCAGATCGTGTAGTTTTGGTCGGTGGCAACATTTATCTACCGAGTATAGACTGGGACGGCTATGGATTCACTGTAGGTGGTAAGAACAGATAGTGTTGTGAAGCGCTTTTGAACAGATTTTCCGAAAACTGTCTTGGACAACTAGTTAGGCAACCCATATGCAATGGCAATGTTTTAGATCTTGCAGTTGCAAACAGCCCTGACCTTATCGACAGTGTTAGTGTAGAGGCAGAGATTAGTGATCATGATGTCATCTTAGCGATAATGGTTAGTAAAGTGATAAACCCGTCGAGCAAGCGACGAAAGTATTTAAGCTCGAAAAAGCAGATAAGTATTTGTTAGCATCGCACTAATACAATGAATGGATGTCATTTAGCTCCAATATGATGGACATAGTGCAATTATGGGCAAAGTTTAAACGGATTGTAAATCGCACTCTGTAGACGTGTGTGTCAAGTAAGTAGGTTAAAGACGGAAAGGACCCTCCGTTGTTTGCTAATGGCATTGGGAAACGCTAAGGAATCACAGATTGTTGCACTCTTGGTTCAAAAACGAACGCGTAAATGTTGACAGGCAAAAGTTAGTACCGTAAGAACCCCAATGTGCGAAGCATACAACTTCCACCATCATATCTTAGCGAAAGATCTTACCGAGAAACCGAGTAAATTGTAATCATACATCAAATCACTAAGCGGGTCGAAGGTTTCTGTATAGTCATTCATTGATTAAGTTGAGGTGGCAATAGAATGCGGAAAAAGGAAAGTTGAAGTTCTAAATTACACTTTTAAGAAATCGTTCACTCATGAGGATCATAGGAACATACCGCCGTTTGAGTGTCGTACAGTTTCCTGCATGGAGCTCGTAGAAATAGGCATCCGTGGCGAAGTGAAACATCTGGAAGAGTTGAAAAAAATAAACGACAGGTCCAGATGGAAACTCAATTCGATTTTTCGAAGAGTACTCAACTGCATTGGCCCCTTACTTAGCTTGCATTTATCTCAAGTCTCTCGCCCAGCGAACAGTCTCAAGCGACTGGGAAAAAGCTCAGGCGACTCCTGTATATAAGAAAGGTAAAAGAACGGATCCGCATATTTAGAGACCAGTATCCTTAATATCGAATTGCTGCAGAATTGTTGAACACCTTTTGGATTCGAATATAATAAATTTCTTTGAGACAGAATAGGTTCTGCCCACAAACCAGCATGGGTGTAGAAAACATCGCTCAAGTGAAACTCAGGTGGTCATTTTCTGACATGATCTGTTACAAACTATGGATGGAGTGCAAGAAGCAAATTCCGTATTCCTAGATTTCCACATAGCGTTTGACAAGGTGTCCCACTGCAGACTGTTAACGAAGATCCGAACATAAGGTTTAACTGCCCAGATATGTGAGTGGCTCGAAGACTTTTTTAAGTAACAGAACCCAGTACGTTGTCCTCGATGGCGACCGTTCATCAGAGACAAAAGTATCGTCAGGAGTGCCCTAGGGATGTGTGACAGGATCACTCTTATTCCCGGTGTACACAAATTATTTGACAGACAGGAGGAGCAGCAATGTGCGGCTGTTTCACAATGACGCTGAAGTGAACGGGATGGTGTCGTCGCTGAGTGACCGTACGAGGATACAAGATGACTTAGACAGAATTTGTAGTTTGTTTTGTGAATGGCAGCTTGCTCTAAATGTAGAAAAATGCAAGTTAATTCGGTTGAGTAGGAAAAACTCTCCTGTAACGTTAGAATTTAGCATCAGTAGTGTTCCGCTCGACACAGTCACATCGATTAAATATCTTAGCGATATGAAATGGAATGAGCACGTCAGGTAGGTACTAGCGAAAGCGAATATTCGACTTCGTGTTATTGGGAGAATTTTGGGAATGTATAGCTCTTACATGAAGGGGATGGCATACAGAACGCTAGTGCGACCAATTATTGAATGCTGTTCGAGAGATTGGGATCCTCTACCTGGTCGGATTAAAGGATGACAACGACGTAGTTCAGAAGCGTGCTGCTGGATTTGTTACCCGTAGTTTCGGTCAGAACGCAGGTATTACGAAGATGCTTCGAGAACGCAAATGGGAATCCATTGAGGGAAGAGGTAGACCATTCACAAAGCACTATTGCGGAAATTTAGAGAACCGGCATTTGAAGCCGACTGCAGAACGATTCTACCGCAGCCAAAGTCATTTTTCGTAAGGAACAGAAACATAAGGGAAAGCATGGGTTGTAGGGAGGCTTTTAGGCAGTCGTTTTTCCCTTGCTCTATTTGCGAGTGGAAAAGGGAAGGAAATGACTAGTAGTTGGTACATGGTGCCCTCCGACGTGCATTACGGTGGCTTGCGGAATATGCACCTAGGCCGGCCGGTGTGGCCATGCGGTTCTAGGCGCTTCAGTGTGGAACCGCGTGACCGCTGCGGTCGCAGGTTCGAATCCTGCCACGGGCATGGATGTGTGTAATGTCATTAGGTTAATTAGGTTTAAGTAGTTCTAAGTTCTAGGGGACTGATGACCACAGATGGTAAGTCCCATAGTGCTCAGAGCCATTTGAACCATTTTTTTTTTTTTGTACCTACAAGTAGACTTGTCTTATACACTGTCCAGTCTCATTAATGTGACCACCTGTCAAAAGCCTGTATTGTCCTGCTGTTAGATGCCGATGTGCCGAGGGAAAACGATCTGCTTGTAGAGGTGAACACGGGCCCCAAGGCGAGATGCTCCACTGTGCCTTCCACAATCACGAGATCACCCAGGGAATGCCTCGAAAACATTCCACAGACCATAACGCTCCCTCCTCCAGCCTCGCCCATGTCCGACGACTGTTGCAGGGTGTTTAATATCAGACGTTTCGCACCATACTCGCCAAAGGCTATCCGTCCGAAGCCGTACATATCTCTGGAGCCGTCGTTCGTCGCTGTCATCTATAGCCCATGATGCACCACAGATGACTTGGCGCCGGTTTTCGATAGCATCATTTTGCTACGCTTACTATGCTTTAACCCCGGCGGCTGGCAAACTGTTTACAAACTTAGCCGTTTCGGAAATTCTTCTAACCTTGGCCGGAAAGCCAATGTTCATGACCTTTTGGACGTCAGACAGATCGCTTTGTTTCCTCATTACAATGACGACTGTACTGTTTTTCCGAGTCTCGTCTCCCCTTCCTCCCCCCCCCCCCCCCCCCCCCACACACACAAATACCCTCCGATGTTATTGCACGCTGACGTCGATGACTGGATAGTGTACAAATAGTGCACAAATTTCAAAAGGGCTGTCTATATTACTCCATGATCAACATTTCGTTTTATTTATTTGATCATCAGCCCTACAAACGGAACCAAAATATTCCGTGATCCTCAGTGCCCCAAATTCTTCGCAGTTTGGAAACATATAGATCTAAAAGTAATGGTTTTTTCGTTTCACTTATAGGTACGCAGGAGGTATGAGACAAAAACTGAGTGCGTCGCACAAGGCCTGAATTACGAGGATGACGGCAGTGGATATATCTTGGCGACTGTTTCAGAGGCAGGCTATCAGATGCATTACAAGTACATTGCATTGTTAAGGTCTATTTTGTGCTTTTGTTATCTACAAACAATTGGAGTATCGTTTTCTGATGATCCTCATAAATAAGTGTACAAAAAGGAGGGTGGGGACTGAAGCTTTCACCTGCGAAACGTCACACAATTGTTCAAATACTTCTATTTCAGGCACCTTTCCTTCTTATTGATAGGTAAAGATTTCGACGATATATCCTTCAGTGTAAGGCCATTGGAACTGTCTGCCAGAATTATGGATGATATTATAAATAATCTTTTCGACAGAACAGCGGGAATATTCTGTCTGAATGAATAAGGAAAGTAACAAAGTTATTTAAAAAAAATGTTGTGAACGCTACTGATGCGTCAGCTCAGTCGGTTCAAGGATGAATGATGAGTGTGGGTGTGGGAACGTTCTCATACCGTCAACATGACTGGACTGTCGCACTGCTACGAATCGGCCCACGGCGTGGTTCCATGGAAGAGCGAGTAGGCCTGCGCTGCTGGTGCAGTGATTAATAGCCGGCCAGCTTTAGTTTAGTCACCGGCTGCGCACAGAGGCGGAAGCTGGCCGCTGACACCACCGGCTGCTCCGTACTCTGTCTTAATAGAAGCTCTTGCGCCTCACCACGCGGTTCTCCAACGCAGGCCTTCTTTTTCGACTGTAATGGCCTCTGTACCTCCACCAAGAATAATAATCCACGCCCCCTTTCATGCGTAGGGAGTCTAACTAATCGTGCTTCCCGCCGTATTAGTTGCTTCAACGCTGAGGACAGATGGTAGGTCGTAGCCTAACAGTTTCCGCTAAGTTAATACACGAAATATTAATCACGCTTTTTCTCGGCTACATACTTGTACCATGTCAAAAACATAACACGTGGAGCGCTGGCTTGTTACATGGGGAGGAACACCAGACTCGGACCGAATCTTCAAAAATGGTTCAAATGGCTCTGAGCACTATGGGACTTAACATCTCAGGTCATCAGTCCCCTAGAACCTAGAACTACTTAAACCTAACTAACCTAAGGACATCACACACATCCATGCCCGAAGCAGGATTGGAACCTGCGACCGTAGCGATCGCGCGGTTCCAGACTGAAGCGCCTAGAACGGCTCGGCCACTCCGGTCGGCGGACCGAATGCTGCGACCGATTAGTGACGTATCTGTTGTGAAGCCGTAGTGCAACTATGTCACGAAGTCGCAACGGAAATTATGACGCACAGGTTGTCAGAATGTCTCGTTTATTTAATATGAGAAACACAACATATTTCGAGATGACATGATCCCTTAGTTCCATAAACAGGAAAACATTTTTCATTATTTCACATTATTTCACGTATTAACATACACGAACTGGATGTCTGTCTACATTGTACATTAATAGTATTACGCTATTAGACAAAGTCAAACATTTGTAAGGTGCAAAAATGTGTTGTCAAACTCAACAAGACACTCCAGTTTTACTTGTAACATGGTATAACGATCTGAATTAATGGTGGCATTTAACATACAAAACTCTGTTCACTGACACGAAAATGTGTTTCCAGTCACCTACCAAAGATTGTAACATCCTGTTTGATATATAAGGGGCGTTCAAAGAGAAAAGAGCCAGAGGCATAATTACAGAAACCAGGAGTTGTACGCTAGAAGTATTGACCCTGGCTGTTGAGACGCTTATCCCAGTGTGACACAAGGCGGTGAATGGCTGTCTCATAAAATTCTCGGAACTGCGATGTTAACCAGTTCGCACGTCCGAGGTGTGTGTGTATTCATATATAGCCAAAATTACGACTCGTACTTCACGAGATATGATGACATAAACAATGAGATGCGTTAAAAACTACCAGATTCTCCATGACGTTTAAATTTATTACTTCTTTGCTACAATCTCTATTCGCAATAAATTTCGCAGACGATATCTACAGATGCCGCTGAATGTACCTGTAATATTATATCATTGTATGACACATATTTCAGGAGATATAACGCCGTAAGGATGAATCTCAAGGCCAGACGATGCATGGTACGGGAGTGAACGCTCATCTATAAATAAATACCTGGGCAACGTCGGGTTTCTCCGCTGGTTACACACACTGATCAGCCAAAACATTACGATCACCGACCTGCTATCGATACAAACCCGTCCAGGCGCTAAAATTGCCACCTGGTGAGGAATGACCGCTAGTCAGACACACGCACAGTGCATGTAGTATCAGTGAGCGTGCTGTCCGTGTGCAGAATGGGGAAGACGCGCGATCTGTCTGAGTTTGACCGAGGGCAGATCGTGGTGCCCCGGAGGCTCGGGACGAGCATTTCGGAAACTGCACGACTTGTCCGGTGTTCGAGGAGTGCTGTGATGAGTGTCTCCAGTACGTGACGAAACCACATCCAGACATGGGAGGGGGCGAATCCATCGTCTTCCAGGGGTACAGTTTCTTGGCAGCTGTACTGGAGGACGGAGACAAGTTGGCGGCCGCTCCATTATGCTCTGGAGAACATTCAAGTGATCATCCGTGGGTGCAGTGGAGCTCGTGCAAGGCACTATGACGGCCAAGGAATACCGTACATTATTTGTAGACCACGTACACCCTTTCACGACGATCGAGTTTCCCGACGGCAGTGGCATTTTTCAGCAAGACAATGCGCCATATCACAAGGGCAGGGGTTTGATGGAGAGGTTCGAGGAACACAGTGGCGAGTTCCAATTGATGTGCTGACCCCCAAACTCGCCAGATCTGAACCCAATCGAATACATCTGGGATGTGTTTGAACATGGCGTCAGAGCTCACCACCCCCCTAACAGGAATTAGCGGGAATTAGGTGAGTTGTGCGTGTAGATGTGGTGCCATCTCCCTCCACCGATCTACCAAGGCCTCACACCTTCCATGCTATGACGCGTCGCCGCTGTTATCCGTACGAAAGGTGGACATACCGGCTATTAGGTAGGTGGTCATAATGTTCTGGCTGATCAGTGTATTAGTGTAGCTGTTATTGTGGAATTTATAACATAAATTTTTTAGAAAAGCTCTAAAAATTTTTAAGCGATTTATTTTATAAAACTATGATTTAATGACTAACTGGTTAATTTTTCGCGTACTTCATTCGAGGGATCGTGAGAGTTATGTTGCATACGAACGAGTAATGTCTGTTTCCTTGAAATCTGCATCGCCCTGTAGTCGTTACTGAATGACCAGTCGAGGCTTACGAGTAACGGAAAGGAAAACCATGGCGGACGCTTTGATAGGCTCGACAGACAGCGAGCAGTTGTGAAGGAAAGGAAGAAATATTACGGTTTAAAGTCCTGTCGACGAGGAGGTCATTAGAGACGCAGTACACACTGGGATTGATGAAGGACGATGAAGAGAATTGGCCGTACTCTTTTCAAAGGAACCATCGCTACATTCGCCTTAAGCGATTTAGGGATGACCGGGCTGAAATGTGAACCGCTGTTCCCTCACTTGCGAGCCCAGTGTGTGACTAGTGCGTCACCTCGCTCGGTACCTATCAACAGCGACGCTAGGGGTAATGTCTGCACGTCTGATGTGTAACTCTCGGAAACAATAGTGCGCAAATGCGATTTTATTTGTGGCGAGATTTAGAGATAACCTGATTGCTTTTTCCTCATTGTGCTTATTCTACAGGATATCCCAAACCTATATGCTCAAAATCATACAGATGGTACACGATGCTAAACTGAGTATTTTTAAATGAGGAAGGTAATGGTCGGAAATGATTAATTTCGTCGGCACGAAGTCTCGAATGAACAACGCGTATCGAGCACTTCACGCGATAAGTGTATAAGCGGAGCAGAGAAGAATGTGGAAGCATCCACCTACCGTCCTCAACTCTCATACTGTACCAACTCATCCAGTTTCCAGACCTCCTTCTCTTCTTCTAGCACCTTCTGATGCGATACATTTATCGCAAAACCCAGTCTCGGCACCCGATTTCCCACCCACTAGTCATCCACCCAGGTACCCTGACGCACCGTTAGATCCCTATTCCAGTTTCCATGCGCCTTCGCGCCTTATGCATCCTCTCCCACCAGACTTTCAACCGACTCCTAGTCCCGCTCTCGAGATACAGTCCTCTCTCCAACCCTAGACACTACGGTACACCTTACACCATCCATTTCTTTTCCTCTCTCCACCTGCCTCCTCGTTGCTGACTCTTAGTCGCTATCTGCAGTTCCACAGGGCCCCTTAGTCATACTCGTTATTCCGCCTTCGTTATAACCATGAGCATTTTCATGGACGACCAGTATCACCATCGCATCATAACGTCACTCACATTGTTAGCGGTGATTTTTTTAAAAATGTAATATAAAGTCATCTATAAAGTTTTAAACATGATCAATATTTCCAGAATGAGATTTTCACTCTGCAGCGGAGTGTGCGCTGATATGAAACTTCCTGGCAGATTAAAACTGTGTGCCCGACCGAGACTCGAACTCGGGACCTTTGCCTTTCGCGGGCAAGTGCTCTACCAACTGAGCTACCGAAGCACGACTCACGCCCGGTACTCACAGCTTTACTTCTGCCAGTACCTCGTCTCCTACCTTCCAAACTTTACAGAAGCTCTCCTGCGAACCTTGCAGAACTAGCACTCCTGAAAGAAAGGATATTGCGGAGACATGGCTTAGCCACAGCCTGGGGGATGTTTCCAGAATGAGATTTTCACTCTGCAGCGGAGTGTGCGCTGATATGAAACTTCCTGGCAGATTAAAACTGTGTGCCCGACCGAGACTCGAACTCGGGACCTTTGCCTTTCGCGGGCAAGTGCTCTACCAACTGAGCTACCGAAGCACGACTCACGCCCGGTACTCACAGCTTTACTTCTGCCAGTACCTCGTCTCCTACCTTCCAAACTTTACAGAAGCTCTCCTGCGAACCTTGCAGAACTAGCACTCCTGAAAGAAAGGATATTGCGGAGACATGGCTTAGCCACAGCCTGGGGGATGTTTCCAGAATGAGATTTTCACTCTGCAGCGGAGTGTGCGCTGATATGAAACTTCCTGGCAGATTAAAACTGTGTGCCCGACCGAGACTCGAACTCGGGACCTTTGCCTTTCGCGGGCAACTGCTCTACCAACTGAGCTACGGAAGCACGACTCACGCCCGGTACTCACAGCTTTACTTCTGCCAGTACCTCGTCTCCTACCTTCCAAACTTTACAGATGCTCTCCTGCGAACCTTGCAGAACTAGCACTCCTGAAAGAAAGGATATTGCGGAGACATGGCTTAGCCACAGCCTGGGGGATGTTTCCAGAATGAGATCTCATTCTGGAAACATCCCCCAGGCTGTGGCTAAGCCATGTCTCCGCAATATCCTTTCTTTCAGGAGTGCTAGTTCTGCAAGGTTCGCAGGAGAGCTTCTGTAAAGTTTGGAAGGTAGGAGACGAGGTACTGGCAGAAGTAAAGCTGTGAGTACCGGGCGTGAGTCGTGCTTCGGTAGCTCAGTTGGTAGAGCACTTGCCCGCGAAAGGCAAAGGTCCCGAGTTCGAGTCTCGGTCGGGCACACAGTTTTAATCTGCCAGGAAGTTTCATATCAGCGCACACTCCGCTGCAGAGTGAAAATCTCATTCTGGAAACATCCCCCAGGCTGTGGCTAAGCCATGTCTCCGCAATATCCTTTCTTTCAGGAGTGCTAGTTCTGCAAGGTTCGCAGGAGAGCTTCTGTAAAGTTTGGAAGGTAGGAGACGAGGTACTAGCAGAAGTAAAGCTGTGAGTACCGGGCGTGAGTCGTGCTTCGGTAGCTCAGTTGGTAGAGCACTTGCCCGCGAAAGGCAAAGGTCCCGAGTTCGAGTCTCGGTCGGGCACACAGTTTTAATCTGCCAGGAAGTTTCATGATCAATATTGACAACCAATGTGGTTTTAAATCTTCATTTTGTCATCTGTTTTTCAGTAAAAATCGTAAATACTGGCCACGTGTGCTTTTTATTAAACCATCACTTATTGGCCGGCTGGAGTGGCCGAGCGGTTCTAGGCGCTACAGTCTGGAACCGCACTGCCACTACGGTCCCAGGTTCGAATCCTGCCTCGGGCTTGGATGTGTGTGATGTCCTTAGGTTAGTTAGGTTTAATTAGCTCTAAGTTCTAGGGGACTGATGACCTCATAAGTTAAGTCTCATAGTGCTCAGAGCCATATGAACCATTTGAAATGGCTCTGAGCACTAAGAGACTTAACTTCTGAGGTCATCAGTCCCCTAGAACTTAGAACTAATTAAACCTAACTAACCTAAGGACATCACACACATCCAAGCCCGAGGCAGGATTCGAACCTGCGACCGTAGCGGACGCTCGGCTCCAGACTGTAGTGCCTAGAACCGCACGGCCACTCCGGCCGGCCAATAAGTGATGGTTTAATAAAAAGCACACGTGGCCAGTATTTACGATTTTTACTGAAAAACGGATGACAAAATGAATATTTAAAACCACATTGGTTGTCAATATTGATCATGTTTAAAACTTTATAGATGACTTTATATTACAGTTTTAAAAAAATCACGGCTAACAATTTGAACCATCACTTATTGTCATCTGTTTTTATGTATATGAGACCATGTTTTCATTTTGTGTAGACTATGGCTGAAAAGTGGTTTTATCCGCTTCTAGTCCGTCGCCTCGTGCGGAACTGAAATAAAAATAAAGGGAAAATATTAATGATATGGGCTGCATACTGGGAACGTGGAGGTCGGACGATTATCCACTCTGTACAGTGACGACTGTGGTAGATCTGACGACAAAATACAGTGCTGATGCAGTCACCGTTCAGTGCACATTGTTCAATATGGAGCTTTGCAGCAAACGACCCCCATGCGAACCCATATTGATTCAACGATAACATCACTTACGATTGCGGTGGGTCTGGAAGCAGAAGCATCGAAACTGGACCGTGAATCAATGGAAACGTGCGACCTGGTCGGATGACTCGCTACTCTTGTTTCACCGGGTTGATATTCGTTTCCAGATACGCCGTCATTCAGGAGACCGGCTGCTCGAAAAATGCACCGCACCACGGACGCCTGGCGGTGGAAGCAGTATTACGTTATCTACATCTACATCTACATCTATACTCCGCGAGCCATCTTACGGTGTGTGGCGGAGGGTACTTATTGTACCACTATCTGATCCCCCCTTCCCTGTTCCATTCACGAATTGTGCGTGGGAAGAACGACTGCTTGTAAGTCTCCGTATTTGCTCTAATTTCTCGGATCTTTTCGTTGTGATCATTACGCGAGATATATGTGGGCGGTAGTAATATGTTGCCCATCTCTTCCCGGAATGTGCTCTCTCGTAATTTCGATAATAAACCTCTCCGTATTGCGTAACGCCTTTCTTGAAGTGTCCGCCACTGGAGCTTGTTCAGCATCTCCGTAACGCTCTCGCGCTGACTAAATGTCCCCATGACGAATCGCGCTGCTTTTCGCTGGATCATGTCTATCTCTTCTATTAATCCAACCTGGTAAGGGTCCCATACTGATGAGCAATACTCAAGAATCGGACGAACAAGCGTTTTGTAAGCTACTTCTTTCGTCGATGAGTCAAATTTTCTTAGAATTCTTCCTATGAATCTCAACCTGGCGCCTGCTTTTCCCACTATTTGTTTTATGTGATCATTCCACTTCAGATCGCTCCGGATAGTAACTCCTAAGTATTTTACGGTCGTTACCGCTTCCAATGATTTACCACCTATGGCATAATCGTACTGGAATGGATTTCTGCCCCTATGTATGCGCATTATATTACATTTATCTACGTTTAGGGAAAGCTGCCAGCTGTCGCACCATGCATTAATTCTCTGCAGGTCCTCCTGGAGTACGTACGAGTCTTCTGATGTTGCTACTTTCTTGTAGACAACCGTGTCATCTGCAAATAGCCTCACGGAGCTACCGATGTTGTCAACTAAGTCATTTATGTATATTGTAAACAATAAAGGTCCTATCACGCTTCCCTGCGGTACTCCCGAAATTACCTCTACATCTTCAGATTTTGAACCGTTAAGAATGACATGTTGTGTTCTTTCTTCTAGGAAATCCTGAATCCAATCACAAACCTGGTCCGATATTCCGTAAGCTCGTATTTTTTTCACTAAACGTAAGTGCGGAACCGTATCAAATGCCTTCCTGAAGTCCAGGAATACGGCATCAATCTGCTCGCCAGTGTCTACGGCACTGTGAATTTCTTGGGCAAATAGGGCGAGCTGAGTTTCACATGATCTCTGTTTGCGGAATCCATGTTGGTTATGATGAAGGAGATTTGTATTATCTAAGAACGTCATAATACGAGAACACAAAACATGTTCCATTATTCTACAACAGATCGACGTAAGCGAAATAGGCCTATAATTATTCGCACCTGATTTATGACCCTTCTTGAAAATGGGAACGACCTGCGCTTTCTTCCAGTCGCTAGGTACTTTACGTTCTTCCAGCGATCTACGATAAATTGCTGATAGAAAGGGGGCAAGTTCTTTAGCATAATCACTGTAGAATCTTAAGGGTATCTCGTCTGGTCCGAATGCTTTTCCGCTACTAAGTGATAGCAGTTGTTTTTCAATTCCGATATCGTTTATTTCAATATTTTCCATTTTGGCGTCCGTGCGACGGCTGAAGTCAGGGACCGTGTTACGATTTTCCGCAGTGAAACAGTTTCGGAACACTGAATTCAGTATTTCTGCCTTTCTTCGGTCGTCCTCTGTTTCGGTGCCATCGTGGTCAACGAGTGACTGAATAGGGGATTTAGATCCGCTTACCGATTTTACATATGACCAAAACTTTTTAGGGTTCTTGTTTAGATTGTTTGCCAATGTTTTATGTTCGAATTCGTTGAATGCTTCTCTCATTGCTCTCTTTACGCTCTTTTTCGCTTCGTTCAGCTTTTCCTTATCAGCTATGATTCGACTACTCTTAAACCTATGATGAAGCTTTCTTTGTTTCCGTAGTACCTTTCGTACATGATTGTTATACCACGGTGGATCTTTCCCCTCGCTTTGGACCTTAGTCGGTACGAACTTATCTAAGGCGTACTGGACGATGTTTCTGAATTTTTTCCATTTTTGTTCCACATCCTCTTCCTCAGAAATGAACGTTTGATGGTGGTCACTCAGATATTCTGCGATTTGTGCCCTATCACTCTTGTTAAGCAAATATATTTTCCTTCCTTTCTTGGCATTTCTTATTACACTTGTAGTCATTGATGCAACCACTGACTTATGATCACTGATACCCTCTTCTACATTCACGGAGTCGAAAAGTTCCGGTCTATTTGTTGCTATGAGGTCTAAAACGTTAGCTTCACGAGTTGGTTCTCTAACTATCTGCTCGAAGTAATTCTCGGACAAGGCAGTCAGGATAATGTCACAAGAGTCTCTGTCCCTGGCTCCAGTTCTGATTGTGTGACTATCCCATTCTATACCTGGTAGATTGAAGTCTCCCCCTATTACAATAGTATGATCACGAAACTTCTTCACGACGTTCTGCAGGTTCTCTCTGAGGCGCTCAACTACTACGGTTGCTGATGCAGGTGGTCTATAGAAGCATCCGACTATCATATCTGACCCACCTTTGATACTTAACTTAACCCAGATTATTTCACATTCGCATTCGCTAATAACTTCACTGGATATTATTGAATTCTTTACTGCTATAAATACTCCTCCACCATTGGCGTTTATCCTATCCTTGCGGTATATATTCCATTCTGTGTCTAGGATTTCGTTACTGTTCACTTCCGGTTTTAACCAACTTTCCGTTCCTAATACTATATGCGCACTATTTCCTTCAATAAGAGATACTAATTCAGGAACCTTGCCCTGGATACTCCTGCAGTTTACCAATATTACGTTAACTTTTCCTGTTTTTGGTCTCTGAGGACGGACGTTCTTTATCAACGATGATAATGTCCTCTCTGGTAAGCCGTCAGGTATTTTATCGTTTCGCCCAGGAGGGGGTCCCTCTAACCTAAAAAACCCCCGTGTGCACGCCACACGTACTCTGCTACCCTAGTAGCTGCTTCCGGTGTGTAGTGCACGCCTGACCTGTCTAGGGGGGCCCTACAGTTCTCCACCCAATAACGGAGGTCGATGAATTTGCAACCATTATAGTCGCAGAGTCGTCTGAGCCTCTGGTTTAGACCCTCCACACGGCTCCAAACCAGAGGACCGCGATCGACTCTGGGCACTATGCTGCAGATATTAAGCTCAGCTTGCACTCCGCGTGCGATGCTGGTTGTCTTCACCAAATCAGCCAGCCGCCGGAAGGAACCAAGGATGGCCTCAGAACCCAAGCGGCAGGCGTCATTCGTTCCGACATGTGCTACTATCTGCAGCCGGTCACACCCAGTGCGTTCAATAGCTGCCGGAAGGGCCTCCTCCACATTACGGACGAGACCCCCCGGCAAGCACACCGAGTGCACACTGGCATTCTTCCCCGACCTACCCGCTATTTTCCTGAGGGGCTCCATAACCCGCCTATGGGGAACATTCACGTGGGCTCCGTCGCACCTGCGATAGTAATCTAAGCCACCATGACAGCTCTGGTCTACGTGAGCACTATCAAGCTTGGTGATTTCCCCGACGGCGCTGGCATCTTCCAACAGGATAAATGCGTGTGTTACAAGGCCTGAACCACGTTACAGTGGTTTGTGGAGCACGATAGTGAACTGACTTTGATATCTTTGCCACACGGTACGAAAGGAAAGGAACACCTCTGGGACGTTATCGAAAAAAATGATTCAGATGGCTCTGAGCACTATGGAACTTAACTTCTGTTCGCGCGGTTCCAGACTGTAGCGCCTAGAACCGCTCGGCCACCCCGGCCGACGACGTTATCGAGCGCCAGCTCTTCCGCCACAGGCCACCGGCCCTTATCTAACGAGAATTTTAAGACCTGTGCTTAGATACTGGTGCCACATACCCCTTCAACCGTGCCAAGGACTTTTCGAATCCATGCCTAGCAGAATCGCTAGTGTATTGCGTTCCAAAAGTGGACCATAACACTATTAAGCAAGTGGGCACAGTGGTTTGCGTATCAGTGTACAATGCTGACCATTAAAATTCCAACATCCAAAAAGGGAAGAAAATAACGAAATTTTACTTATTGTGTGCGTATAGTGGGACGAATAAGTGATTAGATTTGTAGGTGATTTGGGGTATACAGAGTACGAAGCTCAGTTGGCAGAGTTGCCGCCTGTGGCAGCAACAATGGCTATAACCTGGCTGGCATCGAGTCGAACTGAGCTTTGATGTCGGGATACGAGTACGTCATCACATGTCGCTCAAACCATGTGGCAGGGTTCACCAGTAGAGATAGCTGGCGATTCCATTACCTCTTAATGAAATGTATAAACTCTATGCCAGCGTTCATCACTCGAAATAGCTGGCGATCTCTTAATAACACATCGGCATGTTTTCTGTGGGTGACAGTTTTCGAAACGTTCTGGTGAAGGCCACAGCCGAAAACTCCCTTATCCAGATAGGACTGGACGTTTTGGATAACAAGCGTTCTTGCGTGTGCTCGTTGAAAGGTAACGTCAGAATTAGGCCTTGAAGACAGGGCACAGCCACCGCCCTTTACACATCAGAAATGTAAAGGCAGCTTGTGGTGCCTAGGAAGCCTGCATGCTCGGTTCGCTAGACAAACAATCAAACAAGTCGTATTAATGAGTTTTATTACAATAAGAAAAGATACAATACTTAACTTTGGCGATTAGACAGATGTGTCGCAAGCAAAGGACGACGTGCAAAATAATCAGTCTTCTTCAGTATAGACAGCCCCAAGTCTGTGCTACACAGAGAGTGCAAGCGAAGTGGTCTAGCGTTGACGTCGCTATTGACGTTGCTAATGGCTCTGAGCACTATGGGACTTAACATCTGAGGTCATCAGTCCCCTAGAACTTAGAACTACTTAAACCTAACTAACCTAAGGACATCACACACATCCATGCCCGAGGCAGGATTCGAACCTGCGACCGTAGCAGTCGCGCGGTTCCGGATTGAGCGCCTAGATGACGTTGCTAATCTTGAAGCGGCTACTGAACTGGGTATCACCAGTCGGTCGCGGCACTTAAGTCCTCTTCACACAGAGGCCGCTGCTGTCACGTTGTCCTCCTAGAGGGAGGTCCGGTCAGCGTGCGATTGGCTGACTTGTTCTCAGAGCCTTCTCCTCTCTGTCGTCCCCGAATGGCGTGCCGGCACTTGACTTTACGCCGTAACACAACTGTTCAGTTATCGGCTAAGCGAACCATACATTACCGTTTTGTCTACCCAGTGGCACTGCATACCACCACGCCAGGTTTTGAGCCACTATCATGATTACGAAATCAATCGTAATGTTCGTCGTCCTCGGAGCCTCGGCACATGCACATACGAGGGTGAGTCAAATGAAAACCTTAAATTTCTTAAAAATATTATCTATCGTGCAGAAGTGGTACAAAGCTGTATCATTTTTCAACATAATCTCCCCCACGCTCAATGCAAGTCCTCCAGTGCTTACAAAGTGCATAAATTCCTTTAGAAATAAATTCTTTTGGTAGTCCGCGCAACAACTCATGCACCGCGTGGCGTACCTCTTCATCAGAACTGAACTTCTTTCCTCCCATTGCGTCTTTGAGTGGTCCAAACGTATGGAAATCACTTGATTGCAAAGTCTGGTGAGTATGGTGGATGAGGAAGATACTCAAAATGCGGGTCTGTGATTGTTGCAACTGTTGTACGGGCAGTGTGGGGCCTTGCATTGTCATGTTCCAAAAGGACACCTGCTGACAGAAATCCACGTCGCTTTGATTTGATTGCAGGCCGTAGATGACTTTTTAGGAGATCTGTGTATGTTGCACTGGTGACAGTGGTCCCTCTAGGCATGTAATGCTCCAAAATAACGCCTTTTTCGTCCCAAAAGAGAGTCAGCATAACCTTCCCTGCTGATGGTTCTGTTCGAAACTTCTTTGGTTTTGGTGATGAGAAATGGCACCATTCCTTGCTCGCTGTCTTTGTTTCCGGTTGGTGGAAGTGAACCCAGGTTTCGTCCCCAGTAACGATTCTTGCAAGGAAGCCATCACCTTCTCGTTCAAAGCGCCGAAGAAGTTCTTCACAAGCATCAACACGTCGTTCTCCCATTTCAGGAGTCAGCTGCCGCGGCACCCATCTTGCAGACACTTTGTGAAACTGGAGCACATCATGCACAGTGTGGTGTGCTGACCCATGACTAATCTGTAAACATGCTGCAGCGTCATTCAGTATCACTCGGCGGTTTTCCTCCACTATGGCTTCAGCTGCTGTAGTGTTCTGTGGAGTCACAACTCGTTGTGCCTGACCTGGACGAGCAGCATCTTCCACTGAAGTCACACCATTTGCGAACTTGTTACTGCATTCGCAGACTTGCTGCTGTGACAAACATGCATCATCGTACTGAACCTTCATTCGTCGATGAATTTCAATAGGTTTCACACCTTCACTATGCAAAAATCGAATAACAGAACGCTGTTCTTCCCTGGTGCAAGTCGCAGGTGGGGCTACCATCTTTATACTGATACTGCGACGGTATGTGTTCATTTGTACTATGCTGCCACCTACAGGCTATTCTGCACGCTGTTTGTAGCACGCTTACCACCTTACAGGATAACGGCGCGATATTTCGATTTGTTATTACTAATTTAATGTTTTCATTTCACTCACTCTCGTACATCCATCGAGATGCGGTACCCAGAAAGAGAATTCTTCTGAATAGACGATGCGGTGGCATTCCCGTGTCCAGAGCTATAGTTGGACGCACCACTACCTGCACGCCCCTCTCTGCTACGACGTCAAATGAAACAGCATCAATTGTCACCGTCCTGATTGTCTATGGCACCTCGGAAGTCGTTGCACGTCCGAGAGATGGTAAGATCAGTACCAACGTGAAAGACTATGTACCAGTTACAAAGAGATTACTATTCAGTTTTACTATTCAGTTTTTACCATTCAGTTTTTGGCTACTGGTGATGCATAAGCAGGTTTAAAGAGCACTGCTCATCTACACTCCTGGAAATTGAAATAAGAACACCGTGAATTCATTGTCACAGGAAGGGGAAACTTTATTGACACATTCCTGGGGTCAGATACATCACATGATCACACTGACAGAACCACAGGCACATAGACACAGGCAACAGAGCATGCACAATGTCAGCACTAGTACAGTGTATATCCACCTTTCGCAGCAATGCAGGCTGCTATTCTCCCATGGAGACGATCGTAGAGATGCTGGATGTAGTCCTGTGGAACGGCTTGCCATGCCATTTCCACCTGGCGCCTCAGTTGGACCAGCGTTCGTGCTGGACGTGCAGACCGCGTGAGACGACGCTTCATCCAGTCCCAAACATGCTCAATGGGGGACAGATCCGGAGATCTTGCTGGCCAGGGTAGTTGACTTACACCTTCTAGAGCACGTTGGGTGGCACGGGATACATGCGGACGTGCATTGTCCTGTTGGTACAGCAAGTTCCCTTGCCGGTCTAGGAATGGTAGAACGATGGGTTCGATGACGGTCTGGATGTACCGTGCACTATTCAGTGTCCCCTCGACGATCACCAGTGGTGTACGGCCAGTGTAGGAGATCGCTCCCCACACCATGATGCCGGGTGTTGGCCCTGTGTGCCTCGGTCGTATGCAGTCCTGATTCTGGCGCTCACCTGCACGGCGCCAAACACGCATACGACCATCATTGGCACCAAGGCCGAAGCGACTCTCATCGCTGAAGACGACACGTCTCCATTCGTCCCTCCATTCACGCCTGTCGCGACACCACTGGAGGCGGGCTGCACGATGTTGGGGCGTGAGCGGAAGACGGCCTAACGGTGTGCGGGACCGTAGCCCAGCTTCATGGAGGCGGTTGCGAATGGTCCTCGCCGATACCCCAGGAGCAACAGTGTCCCTAATTTGCTGGGAAGTGGCGGTGCGGTCCCCTACGGCACTGCGTAGGATCCTACGGTCTTGGCGTGCATCCGTGCGTCGCTGCGGTCCGGTCCCAGGTCAACGGGCACGTTCACCTTTCGCCGACCACTGGCGACAACATCGATGTACTGTGGAGACCTCACGCCCCACGTGTTGAGCAATTCGGCGGTACGTCCACCCGGCCTCCCGCATGCCCACTATACGCCCTCGCTCAAATTCCGTCAACTGCACATACGGTTCACGTCCACGCTGTCGCGGCATGCTACCAGTGTTAAGGACTGCGATGGAGCTCCGTATGCCACGGCAAACTGGCTGACACTGACGGCGGCGGTGCACAAATGCTGCGCAGCTAGCGCCATTCGACGGCCAACACCGCGGTTCCTGGTGTGTCCGCTGTGCCGTGCGTGTGATCATTGCTTGTACAGCCCTCTCGCAGTGTCCGGAGCAAGTATGGTGGGTCTGACACACCGGTGTCAATGTGTTCTTTTTTCTATTTCCAGGAGTGTATATGCCTCTTTGTATCAGACGTTTACAACGCTCTGACAGAAGGTTGCGAGGAATTCTTTAAGCCAATTTGAAATAAAAATCAGATGTTTACCTCAATACCTTATTACGGTTGACTAGTACAGTGAAAGAACTATGAATTTTATTTAGTTCTAAGCGTTTCATTTTACAACAACGATGACTTAATTATTGATTAATAAGTTAATTATTCGCATAATTATTTAGAGAGGTAACTGAGAGTTGTGTTGCAAATAAACAGTTAGTGTCTGTTTCGTTGAAATTTGCACCGTCCTGTAGTCGCTAGCGAACGATCCAGCTGAGTCTTAGCAGGAGGTGGCGGACGCTTTGAGTGGCTCGACAGACGGCGACCAACTGAGAAGGAAAGGAAGCAGGATTAGGGTTCAAAGTCCTGACTAAAGGTACGTGACGTGGCTGAACGATACTGCGTACTGGAGCGAACAGTATGTCCTTTCGAGCGCTATTCGTGTTGGTACATTGAGATCCAGGATGATGTTGAGAATGGCCCTCCTGAACGCATCAGTTCCGTACTTGCTTGACAATCGTCGGATGCCGAACAAAGCTAACAGCAATATCGCTGAACGATAAGCCACAGTCTCTATAAGCTACGACCATGTCACTGCCGACTTACGAGACATCCTGGTAGTTGTTTCTTTCTTCATTCACCAGCCGTAACACCGTCATATTACAAAATCCAACACTCAAATGCGATTTCTGATTGAAAAATCCGCTGCGTGATCTTTTCTTACATACGAGGATTTTTTCATTTTTTTTCACCACGGTGAACATAAAAATTGCTTTACTCAAATAAAAATATGTGGTTCCAAAACCTTTTCAAGTCCCAAACGTGTATGATGTGCATATGCAGACTGAAGCGACGAATGAAATTTGTACCAAGACCGGAATTCGAGCCCAGTTCTCCTGCTCACTACGCAAATACGCTAACCACTACTCCAGCCTAGCACAGTGGCTTTCCACAACTGCACAGACTATCCTAGCATGCCTCCCTCCTCAGTCATATTCCCATTTTTGAGATTTGAAACTCGTCTGCTACTTCTCTAATTAGTCGCCACTCCGACCTGGACATTTGTTGTAACGTTCTACTAACTCTCCAATACCGTCATCACACAAGGTAGCCACCTGTCATTTACTCCAATTCTCTACATTCGTCTGCAGCTGGTTGTCTGTGCCAAAATGCTCCCAACTGCAGTGCGCGGCCGCGCGTTGTCATGAAGAGGGACACTGTTTCCTCGTCGCTTGTTCTGAATTTGCTCTTCGTGGACTATCTTCCGGAATCGCCTGATCCACTTGTTGAACAAGATCATCTGTTGACACGCGCTTCCTTCCCTGACTGCCTGCGTGATAAACGTCTGTATGTCCTGCTTCGAAGTTCCTGCACCATTGCCGCACTTCATTGTCACGCATGACAGTTACGTTATATGGGTTGCATGAAATCAGGGGGAAACCCTCATCTTGAAGGACTAGAGTGGCATCACGCGCTTCACACTTGGCGGGAGACTGTTGTTCCTTAGGTGTTAAACCACTTTTAGTTCCGCTTCAGTATGGTCATAACTTGTGTTGCATGTGCGTAAGCTGGGCAGTGTTTCACGTAAGTGGTCACAAAAAAAGATCATCATTACAGATAAAAATGAAATGATCGTATGGCATTAGGCCCCACTCGGCGAGTTCGGCCGCCGTATTGCAAGTCCTTTTTAGTTGACGCCACTTCGTTGACTTGCGAGTCAATGATGATGAAGGACATACAACACCCAGTCCCCTGCCGGGAATCGAACCCGGGCCCCTTGCGTAGTAGGCGGTAACGCTACCGCTACGCTACGGAGGCGGACATCATTACAAGTGTTTGGCTGATTACGCAGTTGATATTGTCGTGAGGAGAGACCATATTTGCTACTTACTGACAGAAGGAAATCTTGTCGAGCAACTCCGATATGTTTTTGAAGAAGCAGCATCGCGGGTACAGAGCATGTGCCCAGCGGGCTCTGCACGGTCACAGATCAGTGACCTGGCTGGGGGCGGGGAGGCGCACCGGCGAACATTTGGTAATAACCGAGCCGAAGGGCCGCGTGGGCAGCGGCCAGAGTAGATGAAGGATCGTAGCGGCACAGGCGGTGCCGTGAACGGACTGTCGTCACGTCCGTACCGTAACAGCTGAATACTTTCTTCTTGATCAAATACCTTCCGGTCCTCACAGTGATTGAATGAGGCGCTATGGTTTCGCAAACAGTTACGTAAGATTTTTATTTAGTGTGAACTGCAGTAAAAACCGCAAGTAGTCACTGTGTTGTTTCATTGTTTGATTATTCCGAATGATCTCCAGTTTAGTGTGATTAACCTTTCTTACTCAGATAGCTATAAATGGGTCTTCATCATCACCTAAATCATGGATTGGGTCCTTTGGTCTGTCTGTCTCATCCAAAGTTGGTCAAGTCGTCTCTTTATTTGTTTTCCTGAAGATCTGGGTTTCTATTGTTTTGATAACTCTTGCATTTCGAATTTAGTTTATGCGAACTTTCCATCTTGTCCGATACTTTTTTTATTGTGCCAGTTACGTTTTGCATATTCAGTTTATCACGAATGCCATCATTAACCTATTTCTCCATTAAAACATACACAGCCATGTATCTCAGGAACTCGAGGGTGCAGTTTTCACATCCGTAGAGTAGCCCAGGTATAGCCATAGCCTTGTACAACTTCAGTAGAGTATCTCTGTCTACTTTCTTTCCCAACTTTCTGCGTATTGTTCCGCAGAAATACTTAAATAGGTCTAACTTATTTGATTTTTCGTCATTTGCCCCATAGCTAATATTGCACCCCGAATATTTCATTATAGCAATTTTCTCTATGATCTGCTTGTCAATTTCGATCTTAACTCACGTAGGCTGGTATCTTAAAAATGTCATTGATTTTGTCTTCGCAATGGAGATATTCAGTCTATATTCTCTGGCTATTTAACTTAAAATAAAAACAATTTCTTGTAGGTCATTTCATGAGTCTTTCCACAGCAGATTTTTTAAATAGATCGTTATGAATACAGTTCCATTGGTGTGAGAAGACACATTATTAAAATGACGATTCAATTTCGCTGAAAAGATGTAAAAGAACCAACTCACGTAAGTGCACTTACATGTCCCAGTTTGGCACAATTGTGGCTTGAAGTAATTATCATGTAGTCGTTTTCCTCCTGGGAACATTGCGGACTGCGTAGTACACTTCTTAGACGCAATCAGCAGAGCCTACAATGGGAAAAAAGGTTTTTTTTTTTTTTTTTTTTTTTTTTTTAAAAAAAAAAAAGGCCTTCGGTCTTCTGACCGGTTTGATGCGCTCCGCCACGAATTTCTCTCCTGTGCCAACCTCTTCATCTCAAAGTAGCACTTCCAAACTACATCCTCAACTATTTCTGGATGTATTCCAATCTATGTCTTCCTCTACAGTTTTTGCCCTCTACAGCTCCCTCTAGCACCATGGAAGCCATTCCCTCATGTCTTAGCAGATGTCTTATCATCCTGTCCCTTCTCCTTGGCAGTGTTTTCCACATATTCCTTTCCTCTCCGAGTCTGCGCAGAATCCCCTCATTCGTTACCTTATCGGTCCACCTAATTACCGGCATTCGCCTGTAGCTCCGCATCCCAAATGCTTCGATTCTCCTCTTCTCTGATTTTCCCACAGTACATGTTTCACTACCATACAATGCTATGTTCCAGACGTACATTCTCATAAACTTCTTCCTCAAATTAAGTCTCATCTTGGCCAGGAATACCTTTTTTGCCAGTGCTAGTCTGCTTTTGATGTCCTTCTTTTTCCGTCCGTCATTGGTTATTTTACTGCTTAGGTAGCAAAATTCCTTAACTTTATCTACTTCGTGAACCTCGATCCTAAGTTTCTCACTGTTCTCGTTTCTGCTACTTCTCATTCATTTCGTCTTTCTTCGATTTATTCTCAGTCCATATTATGTACTCATCAGATTGTTCATTCCATTCAGCGTGTCATGTAATTCTCCTTCACTTTCACTCAGGATAGCAATGTCATCAGCGAATCGTATCATTGATACCTTTTCACCTTGAATTTTAATTCCTCTCCTGAACCTTTCTTTTATTTTCATCACTGCTTCTTCGATGTACAAATTGAACAGTAAGGGTGAGAGACTACATCCCTGTCTTACACCCTCTTTAATCCGAGCATTTCGGTCTTGGTCGTTCACTCGTATTATTCCCTCTTGGTTCTTGTAGATATTGTATATTACCCGTCTCTCCAATAGCTTACCGCTATTTTTCTCAGAATTTCGAACATCTTGCACCATTTTACATTGTTGAACGCTTCTTCTAGGCCGGCAAATCCTATGAACGTGTCTTGATTTTTCTTTAGTCTTGCTTCCATTATCAACCGCAACGTCAGAATTTCATCTCTGGTGCCTTTACCTTTCCTAAAGCCAAACTGATCGTCACCTAACACATCCTCAATTTTATTTTCCATTCTACACTAGTGTAGTAGCATATTAAGAAAATTAAATAATGAGCTCCAACTACACAAGGTATTTACAATAAACAGACAGGCAAATCTTGAACGCTAGACAGTGCGGTTAGCCCGGCGGAGGTTCGAGTCCTCCCTCGGGCATGGGTCTGTGTGTTTGTCCTTAGGATAATTTTGGTTAAGTAGTGTGTAAGCTTAGGAACTGATGACCTTAGCAGTTAAGTCCCATAAGATTTCACACACATTTGAACAAATCTTGAAAGCACAGGCGTAATTGTTGAACCAAGATGTTTGAATATAAACTTGATTTCAGCATTAGAAAAAAAGATCAACCTATTTAAGAAAATCATCATTCTATTTTTTTTAATACGACAGGACATGTCCTGTAACGCTGTTCATCCATATTGGGTTTGAGGTATAAAATAACAGATAATGCATTCATTTTTGCATTGATTAAATGGCGATAAAGAAACAAATATTACTTCTTAATTGAACGCCAACGACCGTAGGTTGTGAATATTGAAGCATGCACTACCAATATAACTACTAAAATTAACATTTAATCTTAATTGGTTTCTATAATTACTACTCATATTTTCCCTCAGAATCATTATGAAGTCAGTGCAGCTTAGATGAGATAAGAGAATATACACCTAGAAATATTTAACAGAAACCTCCTAATATAATAATTGTGGCAGACAACGAGCGATCAGCACCGAGGTTATTGAATGCCCGTGTTTTATTTTATAAAATTAGTTAGCATTAAAAGAACGAAAGCACAGTTTCAGATAAGTAACTTCTTCAAACGACTAATGCTGTCAATCAAAGAAAAATATAGATAACATATATGAAGTAGTCGTTCGGATATCATACTACAATCTCCGCCAGAAATATCAGGAACATCCCACTTAAATAAATAGTTGTCCCGTAGTGACGAGTGAAGCACAGTCTATGATAAAAAATGATTTGACGTTGTCACAGTGTCTGAAATGAAGTAAGCAAGCCAAGGCTGACTAGAGAAGTACATTTCTATTCTTTCGCACACTTCTGGAGCTTATAAACAAGAAAATGACACATCAATTTACGTTGCCCATGATTTAGATAAATCGAATCAAGCGCTTCCTTAAACATAGGACAATTACTCCCCTCCCATCTCCTCCTTACCTGAGCTACGTTCTGTCTGTGACGATTTCCTGATAGACGGGTGCTAAATATTACCCTCTCTTATTTCTAACCTTCTCGACAACATCAGTGTCAAGGGACGACAGCTAAATTTTCTCAAAGATGACCAGAAGTGTTCTGGAACCAAAAACAGGGAAGACTAACAACTACTGATATTGCTTGCAAATATTAAAAATCATGATGACCTACTTAGAAACCACGTGGAAGGAGATTACGTCAACTGTTTCGCTGGCAAAGTCAGGAATGATATTCTCACTTATCTTCTTTAGTTCTTGACAAATGCAGTTGCCGGCCGGTGTGGCGAGCGGTTCTAGGCTCTTCAGTCTGGAACTGCGCGACCGCTACGGTCGCAGATTCGAATCCTGCCTCGGGCATGGATGTGTGTGATGTCCTTAGGTTAGTTAGGTTTACGTAGTTCTCAGTTCTAGGGGACTGATGACCTAAGTCCCATAGTGTTCAGAGCCATTTGAACCATTTTTGAACAAATGCAGTTAAATGCCATAACACACTAGAGCCATTACCGAATTAAGTACAAGAGGAAAAGAATTACGTATTGGCCACTATTGACGAATTAGCTCCACTTCTACCCTGTAGAACATTAATTTCTTCTCGGTGATATCAAACTGCCAGCAACTATTTTAATAATACAAGTAAACTAAATTGGGGAAAAAGTCCGTTTTTCTCTTGATTTCTTGGGCAACCAAAGGGGCCCAATCATCAAAATGAGTGTTGTTCCAAACAATATGCGTACTATATACTTTGTTTAAAGAATACATCTTGAAATGTAGATCAATATGCATAAATGCTCTAGCAACGGTAAAGGCTTCCATCAGTTCAGTAAATTTAAAAGTCTAACTTACATCGATTTCTCTGTTTATTGTAATATCTCAGAAGGTTCGTAAAGAAAACCAATCAATCGTCTTCAGTGTATTACTTTCTACATCTCTATTAAACGGATTCCAATAGTTCCACATTATTAGAATACTCTAGCTCAAGAACCATATTAAATTTTTTTCATGAAGTTTCATCGTTAATATGAAGCTTCCTGGCAGATTAAAACTGCGTGTCGGATCGGAACTCGAACCGAGGACCCTTGCCTTTCGCAGGCCAGTGGAAGTGAACGGGTGGTGAATCGTGCTCGGATAGTTCAGTTGGTAGAGCACTTCCCCGCGAAAAACGAAGTTCCTGGATTCGAGCCCCAGTCCGGCAGAAGTTTTAATCTGCCAGGAAAATTTACGAGTATATGAGCTCACACTCCATTGTGGAATGAAAAATTCACTGTTCATCATTAGTAAATATCATAAGAAACGTAAATACTACAGTCTGCTAACGAGACTAACATTTGTGACGTTAGATGTTTGCATGAAGCATTTGAATAAAACGAGACTGTTCACAGCTTCGATGTCTAACATTTCGAAGAAGTATCTCAATGACCATCTTTGGGTTTGCTGTTTGGTAGTCTTGTCTTTGCAAATTTTGTCCAGCACGTCCAAGCTACCTTTTTTTAGGTTATAGAATCCAACAATTTCTGGCTTACTTGACTCCTTGCTTATTACAAAATTGTTAAGGCTTTCGTGAACACTTGTTGACAAACTGCCTTTTGGCTTCTGTCTCGGGTTCTTCGACCGACGTTCGTCTGATGATCATCAGACGAGCGTTGGCCGAAGAACCCGAGACAGAAGCCAAAAGGCAGTTTGTCATCACTTACTGTTCCACTGTGGTGCATCGTTGAAACTAGGATAACTTTTTTATTCTTTTTACGGATGAAAGAAACTAACATATTGTTGTTTAGGTAGATGAACTTTACAGTACTAGCTGGGGCTATTGACAACATGGATAGTGGTATCTCATGCTTATTTTTACGTAGTGTACAGATTAACGTAAATTTTTTCTCAGCCGGTTTCTGTGCCAACTCAGATGAAGTGAACAAGTTATCAGTTACTCCCTATCATCACTGAGTCAGTAAGTCTAAGAGTATAGCCAGTGTGGATAAATCATCCTTCTTACTTGTTTGTTCTTTTCCAATATATGGTATGCCTGAAATAAAATAGAACGTTCTGGCATCACACAGTGAAACTATTTTTACACTATACTTATCAGGTTTCGATAGTATAAACATTCTGAAGGGACACCGACCACGGACACTCAGTAATACTTCATCCACCGTTAAATACTCTGATGGACAATAATACTGCAAACAATTACTTACAAAAGTATCCTATATTTTATGAAACGCAGCAAATTTACCTGTAGCCTTCCTCAAGTCTTTAGTATTTTTACCATCGAATCTCCAATTTCGTGTATGGAATGTAAATCTTTTCTGCGACATACGACAACGGAAGATCGGTGATCCATACGTCTCGGAAAACATATCATCTTGGTATAAGCCTGAATTTTTCATGACACCATTTATGAACAAAAGACCAATGAAATCTTTTATCTCAGTTACGTCTGTCGAAGGTAAAAATGAATTGCTAGGGACACTGTACTTAAGCTTTGAGTGTTCTATGTTGTTATTAGTATGACGAACAATGTTTTCTATCATTTCATCGGCCATAAAAAGTGAAAATAATGTTATTTCATCTGCAATCCCTCGCGCCTTCCCTTCGGATCCAGGCAGGGAAGTAATCACATTTGAAGATGGGGTTCGTGAATATTTTGAACGTAAAGGTTTGTCGGCGCAGACTGTTGCTCGTCCATACCTAATTCAGAATTTCTATCTTCTGTTCCTTCTTCTGTACCTCTCACCTAGGTCATTACAGCCGAAAACATCTTCTTCTATATCACTGTTCATAAAGCTTCTATCGTCAGATTCTGAGGCAGACTCTTTGAGGTCAGGGGTCACTGTCCTCTTAGCCTGCAGGGTCCTCCTGGCAATGTAATTCAGCTAGAACTGCCTCAGGTGTGTGCAACAGTTATTTCCAAGCCATTTTCATGTCAAAACTGTGAAAAAGATTCATAGTAAAATTAGTAACATTTCTGGTACGGTCGGGTCGGATACGAACCGGAATACACGTAGCAAGTCAAGGTCACTCGTACGATAATTACAGTTACGCCAATAGCCATCGGACGACTGGCTAGCAGGGATCCTAGCAGGCTAGACTTCCTGCACTGAGCGGGTATGGTGGTGTAGAGGAAAAATTAACCGTTGGGTCGGATCCGACCCGCACCGTACCGTTTGGGGGATAAGACTTGGTTTAGGTCTCAGTAGAGCGTTATTTTCTCCAAGACTTAACAGAATGTTTAGAAGTTTTCCATCTACACTTTTCCTCAACGAGTTACGCAAGGCTATTAGATCAAGGCTATTAGATAAGTGATGTGACCTGAATTGTGGAAAAATAGCGGCAGAAACCTTACATGACCTACCTACGGAATCCACTATGTCCTTGAAGTCATTTGTTTTCCGGAAGCAAGCCGGCCTCTCTGGTCTTTGATTAGCATCATTGGTTACAGCCACGCCTGAGGCGTGAGTGCTTTTTAAATGTGCCGTTACTGTAAGTGACCTCTGCAGTCCAAGGATTCAAGATATGTGCGATTATTTGAAATGTCATTGAAATGAGGTCTGAAGGTTTTAAAGATTTGGCAAGAGCAGGTATTTCCCTCAGGAGCGACTTTAGAAACAAAGTTTTTGAAAACTTGTGTATTCAAAGTGCGACTTGTGGCTGTTTTCAGAGATTTAATTTTAAAAAATTTATCAGTGTAAATGAAATTCCAGTAAAAAGAAGTGTGGCGGTAGACAGCCAGAAAGTGCGCATTAGGCAAACGTTGCAGTAACTATTTTACACAGATGAGTGTTCTGTGTATCAAAAATTTTCTTTCAGTAATATAGTTAAAGAAGAAACATTAGTTTGCCAAAATGAGATTGGACAATATCATGTGCCGTATGATACTACCTCCCTAACGAAATAGTTAAAAAATCATAACACGGTGATATTATGTTTCTCGTGAAATTTATACATCGAGAGTATCAGATGTTCTACTGAAATCTCAAAGCAGAAACTGAACACACTTGTAGCTTTGAGAATTTTGGTAGAGACAAAGACCTAAAAACTATCGTTTGAAAGAAATACATGTTTCCTAGTTTTCATTTTCATAATGTCCTTATCTCATGTGCCTTCTTTGTGTAATAAATTCATGAGGAAAAGTTTTTAGTCGGTAAATCATCGTTTATGGTTTGTATCCATTTACCCCAGAGAGATTTAAAAGGTCAATACAATAAATAATGAGTAATTTCACAAATAACTCACGTAGCCTCTTGTACATTTGCAAGAAGAGGCCTGTTTAATTTTGTCGTAGTGTGGCAAAAAGTAATACTGTAAAACGTACGAGACTGCCAAAAACTCGAATTTCGTAAAACTCAGTTTCTCCCGTAACTAACTAACGTCATTTAGGGTGGGCTTTTCTTCTGCTGAGCTACTTGTATCTGTTACGACACCTGCATCTGTATTCCACAAACAGCCTTAAAGTGTGTGGTGTAGAGTACTTTGTGGGTCACTGTCACCTCCCCCTCTCCTTTTCCTGTCGCGAATGGGCCACTCGAAGAATGATTGTTGGTAAACCTCTGCGTGAGCTCGAATCTCTCTCATTTTACCTTCATGGCGTTTTTGTGAGATATGAGTAAATGCAAGCAATACAGAGAACGCTCACGGAATTTTAACAGTAAACCACAATGTGACGCAAAACGCCTCTCCTGTAACATCTGCCATTGGAATTGGCGAAGCATCCCCGAGACACTTTCGCTCTTACTAAACAAATCTGTGGCGAAACGTGCTGCTCTACTTTAGACACACTGTACGTATACCGTCAGTTCTCTTTTGGTGTGCTACCTCATTCCTGGGTGGATTATACATCCTGAGCATTCTTAAAATGAATCTGTCTGACGTATGTCTTTCCTAACACTAGTTTTGTGAGGCCGTTCCACTTTAAACTTCTCAGCGCGCACACATTCAGATATTTTATGGATGTGATTGCGTGCAGTACTTGTTCGGCACCCATGTAATGATACAGTAAGAGCCCTTTTCGTCCGATTATGCGCAAAACGTCCCATATGTTTACGCTGAAGGCCAACTGCCAATCCCTGCACCAAGTATCGATCCTCTGCATCCACATTACTCAGGAAGGGTTAGATATACCAAGCAGAAATTGCTGCCACATATTAAGGCCCAGAGTTCCTTGGCCGCATGAAAAATTGAAGCTTCTAAGTCAGTACATTCAAAAGATATGGCTATTTATGTCACATATCTTGATACTAGCAAACTCACTCATCGGAATCTATATTTCTGTTTTCATTGTTTATCCGACATCAAACTTGAAATCAAAACAATCAGTAATTCTGCATTCCGGTTGACTAGGTCGCAATGCTAAAAGTCAAACATCAGGCAAGAAATGACTTTATTGCTCATACGACGCGTTTCGGAATTTATCTGTCATAAGATACCCAGAAGCAATTGTTGCACATAGATATGGTGTTTCAAATCGTATGTGAAATGCGAATGCGAATGTCTTACCAGTATCAATGTCGATAACAAGCAAAAATGGTCGAGATTCTTTATTCCCTGAGTGGATGAATTGTCTATATACATAATTAAGTTTGAACGGATCCCTGAGTGCGCAGGTCCTATCCGCAACTGGAATTTTTTTTCTGTGTGTCTCGTTTTCATTTGACTGCCGTTATACAAGGTTATTCATGAGAGTATCTTCACAGTTTCAGAAAACGACTGTGTGAAAAGCACAAAACATACAGGAAAAAGACACATTCAGTGGACTGAGCATCTCTTCAAGTTTCGATTCATAGTACGTGCCCGCATGTAGTTGCAGAGCTCAACATAGGGGGCCCCATGTGTCAGAACATGTAGACAAATCTTCCGCTCCGTATTGTCGCATCGAATGAGTTCGCGCCTGCAGATATGCAACCCAATGAACAGATTTCCACAGTGGGTTGCTGTAGTTTCGTCTTCCCAGGCAATAGCGGCGACTTCAGTGAACTGTACACATGCGCTATTCCGCCCATATTGATGTCAGCCGCGTTCGCATGTCCCCGAACAAGACCACGACCCTAGGACAAATGGAGTAACGGCACTTGGGCCTGAAAGCGTCCCGATGGAGGAGAACAGAGTCGGTACATAGCGACACCGACGGAAAGAGATCTGTAATATGAGGTATGTCTATTTTCTGCATTCCTTTTAGGTTACGTGTAGTCGTCTTCTGAAATCCCAGAGGTACTTAACAATAACCACCTATTGTGAACAGCAATGGTACTTGTAACGCTCCCTTGTATTATGACCGAACTTACTTTGTGTTACAGGACTTCTTACCATTAAGAGTGAGACGCTGTGTTCTATTTGCCAGGAACTCTTCAGTCCAAACACATAGCTGGTCTACCTACAGTAGACCGCTAATAGAAGGTGAGCAAGTTCTTTCAGATACTCTATGTAGAATCGTACTAGTACCTCATCGAGTCCAATTGCCTGTTCTGTGATGAACGATTTTTAACTGATTTTCTGTCTCGTAGTCACTTATTTCGGTATACAGCGTATGTCAAACGTTTTGGATCAAACCGAAACAGGTGATAGTGGATCCACAACCGATTATATTGAGACAGGGAACCAATGGTCGGAAATGGATGTTTATTGTGTTATGAACATACACTGGGTACACCTTGTTACTACAATGTAGCTCATACTAACTGTTCAAAGTGACGACCACCAATCCCAATGGATGAATGCCAACGGTGCATGAAGTTCCGCCGTACTCTCTCGAAGATCCCTGGTGTCTGTTGTAGCAGGAAACAGGCAGCTTGGACCCTAGCAAGCAAGTCTTCATCTGTTTCTACGGGATTTCATACACCAACAGTTTGACGTAAACCGAGAGGAAAAAATAGAGATGTTTGAGATCCGGCGATCGCGCTTGCTCATGGGACAGGCCTCCCCTTCCAGTCCAGTGATGAAGGTACTTGTTGAAGCCACATCCTGTCGTGGACAACAAGCGGTAGTCTCCGAGAACTGTGGTACCACATGTCGCCATTGCAGTACATGCGCTGAGACTTGCAATCGTCGCTTTGAATAATTACTATGAGCTAAGTTGTTTTTAAGCGGTATACGGTGTGTATATCCGTAACACAATAAATACGCATTTCCCGCCATTCGTTCCCTAACTGAATATAATCGGTTGTGACCCCACTATCACCTGTTCAATTTGACCCAAAATGTTTCAGACAACATGCATGTGATTTCGACGTTCGGGTGATGATTGAAAGGAACAACCACAGTATGATGTGGCAATAACAGTTGGTGTGCGACTTCAAAATACACTGAAGAGCCAAAGGAACTGATACACCTACCTAATATCGCGTAGGGCCCCCGCGAGCACGCAGAAGCGCCGCAGTGCGACGTGGCATGGACTCGACTAATGTCTGAAGTAGTGCTGGAGGGAACTGTCACCATAAATCCTGCATGGCTGTCTGTAAATCCGTGAGAGTACGAGGGGTGGAGATCTCTTCTGAACAGCACGTTGCAAGGCATCACAGATATACTCAATAGTGTTCATGTCTGGGGAGTTTAGTGGCCAGCGGAAGTGTTTAAACTCAGAAGAGCGTTCCTGGAGCCAGTCTGTAGCAATTCTGGACGCATTGTCCTGCTGAAATTGCCCAAGTCCGTCGGAATGCACTATGAACATGAATGGATGCAAGTGGTCATACAGGATGCTTACGTACGTGTCACATGTCAGATTCGTATCTAGACATATCAGGGGTCCCATATCACTCCACCTGCACACGTCCCACACTATTACACAGCCTCCATCAGTTTGAACATACCCCTGCTGAAATTCAGGGTCCATGGTTTCATGAGGTTGACTCCATACTCGTACACATCCATCCGCTCGATACAATTCGAATAAAGACTCTTCCGACTAGGCAACATATTTCCAGTCATCAACAGTCCAATGTTGGTGTTGACGAGCCCAGGCGAGGCGTAAAGCTTCGTGTCGTGCAGTCATCAAGGGTACACGAGTGGGCCTTCAACTCCGAAAGCCCATATCGATTAAATTTCGTCGAATGGTTTACACGCTGACACTTGTTGATGTTCCAGCACTGAAATCTGCTGCAATTTACAGAAGGGTTGCACTTCTGACACGTCGAACGATTCTCTTCAGTCGTCATTGGTCCCGTTCTTGCAGGATATTTTTCCGGCGGCAGCGATGTCGGAGATTTGATATTTTTCCGGATTCCTGATATTCACAGTACACTCGTGGAATGGTCGTACGGGAAAATCTCCACTTCATCGCTACCTCGGAGATGCTGTGCGCCGGCTATAACACCACTTTCAAACTCACTTAAATCTTGATAACCTGGCACTGTAGCAGCAGTAACCGATCTAACAACTCCGCCGAACACCTGTTGTCGTATATAGGCGTTGCCGAACGCAGCGCCGTATTCTGCCTGTTTGAATACGCATGCCTATACCAGTTTCTTTGGCTCTACAGTGTAAATGACCTGGACGTAAAACCTAGCAGCAATATTCCATTGCAAAACAAACCAAAATAATTAGAGAAGCGCCGGAAAGTCTATACCAGGAAGGCCGAATAGGGATTTTACGGGCACTACTAGTGAACAGGAGTGTAGTGGCCCACTTGGCCACGGGAAGTAGTCTGTGTAGGCAGCAGGTGGGCTAGGTCACTGTCACCCTGCAGATGGCAGTGTGTGACCGGTGTGGACAAACGCTGACATTCGAACCGAACACTCGTAAACCATTTAACGCAGCCACTGCCTTCTCTAAACTGAAACGAATGGGCGCAGGGGTTAAGCCGCTGAACGAGCATCCGGGAGCAGAGGCGTACAAACTACTGATTTAGGTTTTTGTGCGGTTTCCCTGTTTCACTTACAAGGGGATCATACGAACTTCCCCTCACTAATCTGTATCATATTGACAGGGTCTGTGCGGCACTAAATAGGACATCATAATATGTAAATAGGGAGAAAAAATGGTTCAAATGGCTCTGAGCACTACGGGACTTCACTTCTGCGGTCATCAGTCCCCTAGAACCTAGAACTAATTAAACCTAACTAACCTAAGGTCATCACACACATCCATGTCCGAGGCAGGATTCGGACCTGCGACCGTAGCGGTCACGCGGTTCCGGACTGTAGCGCCTAGAACAGCTCGGCCACCCCGGCCGGCAAAATAGGGAGACGCAACTCACAACCGTTAACGAGAAAATCGAGTTTGAACATTTTAAGCGTGCTTATACATTTAGTTTGATGTTTACTATTACTCAAGGCGTTCGTAGACGAGCGAGTAAAAGCTTAATTTCGCAATCGCTAGGTCTCTGTGTGGAATCTCTTCGGTATTTTTTTTATCCTAACAACAGATATGCGTGACGTGACGAAATTGTGTGATGACTGAGAACCGTTTATGAATGGAAACCAAGTTTGCTTTGCAATAAACACGTTGAAAAAAAACATGCACATGCAAAAATTCGGCTTTTATTAAATGTGCTGTATATCACAATAATTATTGTTTTGCATGTTTCTATGAGCATTATCATCCTGATACTTGCTCCATATGTTACACATTATTTTTTCCACAATAATATAAAAAAATTGCTATACTGATTTGACGGAAAGTTCTTCTGATCCGATTTTTTTGTCCAATCTCCTTCCAAAAACAAATTGTCCTATTTTCAAGATAAAGAGTATGAAAAAAGTAAATGTATCATTAAATATTGATAGTTTATGCAGTCATAAAAATCTGTCGTTAGAATTACGGGGGGATTACAAAAAGATGTATCTACAGTGAGATTCGATCCAGAGATTTCGCGCTTATGAACCTAAGCGCTTACTCTTTTTTTTTTTTTAATCATGAGCTGTCCTCTTATCTTTTTTTCAGAATAACATCATTTTTATTGGAAATAATTATTCGAAATTTGTCTGTTATAATTTCCATTTGAAAAAAAGTATATAGTTTAAATGAAAGTAAAAAAGAAAAAATTGCTCTTAAAAGGATACGAAACACACTTTTCCATTACCAAACTACGGCGCTAAGCATTTTTCTGTGACAATACTGTATTTTATTAGCAAACTGAGGCCACACTTCCAGTAGTACAATATAAGAATCACGACCACTCTAAAATATCATAAAATAAACGCTGTTTCGTCCAACTCTTTCTTCACAATGGGGACTCGGGTATGTCTTCTCAGAATACATCTCCTTCAATTGTCCAAGACTGACCAGAAAAAGAGAGTGCACAGAAAGACTTTTGGGCCAGTTTATCGCACGTATCTTTGATTTGGGGAAAGGAGGTCTTACCCGGGAGAAGAAGCATTCCGGGCTCGATCGTCTGCGACGGGCCTCAGAGATAGAATTTGAATTTTGAATTAGAAGTCACACATCCGCAGGAAGTCCACATTCCAGGAGCTATTTATCCATGTCTATCACACGATACCGCCTGCACACTCGGGAGTCAGCTAGAGCAATGTTGGACAGTTGTCGGAAACTTATCGTTGACAACGATGTACCAGGTAGTGGGGGTCTCCGTCATAAAGTATCTTTGGTGCATCGATCGCCACACCGCAGGCCACGCGTCTTTCAACCAACACATTCGTCATCAGCTAACCGTACATACCACGCGCCCGTACAGGGGAGATTCGCATGCACATAGCAATAATCGAGGAAGCATGTTTTGATGTGGGGGAGTGCAGGTGCGATGTGAGCTTCAATATGTTGAAGTGCTGCACACCCTGTGAATATTAATCAAATGTGAGAGGGGATGTTCGTACCGTCCTTTTATTAGCATGAACTGCGGGATGGCTCCTACAACGAAGGCAGAGCAGATTTCCTTCCCGTCTCCATCCAGTTCAAACATTTGTTCCGACTCTGAAAACCTGATCTTCGATGTCACGTTCAATTCTATTTTTTCTTTCGCCTTCCATCAAAAAAAGAAAAGCGTGATTCGTCACGAGTTCGTTTGATTATCACGATAACATTACGGAAATAGTCACAGAGTTCCAGAGGCAGGAACCTGAAACAGGAACGCCATGCATCACGGATAGGTTTACTGCTAAAATCCCGAGACCGTGTAGTCCAATAACAGTTGGGCAACATACTACTTCATCACAAATTTATCTCGCAAATTTCTCTTGACAGAAAAACCACAGAAATTCGAGCTCTAGCGGAGACTAAACGACAACTATTCTAGCAAATAACCGCATTCGCAAATGGAACAAGGAGAGGGGGAATTCCAGTGATACACGTATTATCCTCCACCACAGACAATAAGGTGACATGTGGATTACAGATGTAGATGTAGATTATGTAGAGACATTGCTCTTCCGGAACGTGAATCCACTATTTAACTACCACACAATCACGGCCCACAGATACAATTACAGCCTCGCGCGGAGGTGTATCTAAATGGGTCTCAGAGAAGCTGCACCGTGATTTTTTGGTTAGTTTGTAGGGATGTGTTGGTTTTGGAATTCCTTTAGTGATGACGTCTCACTAACTAAAAAAAGAAGATCCTATACTTCTGTGGGGAATTTCTGAGTCTGTAACGCCTGACATGAGAGTGACTGGTGAATGTGCTAGCAGAAGAATCGATTGTAAATCGAGGATGCTGTAAGGCGACTTTAAAAACCTAAGGTCGTGGACTGATGCTGAGTTTCATTTATTCGCTTGGTACCCTCACACCAGCTCATTTCTATGCTCTGTCTGACCGAGCGAGGTGGAGCAGTAGTCAGCACAGTGGACTCATACTTGGGTGAAAGGTGGTCCAGATCCTTGTTCCACACACAGACTTCTGATGGTCTTCCTAAATCGCTTAATGCTTGTTTTAAAAAGGAGGCGGCCGATTTCTTTTCCTACTGCTTTCTCATCCCAAGCTCGTGGTCCGTCTCTAACAGCCACGCCATAGACGTGGTCATTAAACTCTAATCTTCCTGCCTTTCTTAGACATCTATGTTTTCAATAACATGACTCATGTCTTCCTGTCTGTGACGTTGCTGATGCTTAGATACTGCCCTCAGACTTTTATATTCATCGTTCTACAGTACTGGCCATTACAATTGCTACACCATGAAGAAATGCAGATGATAAACGGGTGTTCATTAGACAAATATATTATACTAGAACTGACATGTAATTACATTTGCACGCAATTTGGGTGCATAGATCCTGAGAAATCAGTACCCAGAACAACCAACTCTGGCCGTAGTAACGGCCTTGATACGCCTGGGTATTGAGTCAAACAGAGCTTGGATGGCGTGTACAGGTACAGCCGCCCATGCAACTTCAACACGATACCACAGTTCATCAAGAGTAGTGACTGGCGTATTGTGACGAGCCAGTTGCTCGGCCACCATTGACCAGACGTTTTCAATTGGTGAGAGATTTGGAGAATGTGCTGGCCAGGGCAGCAGTCGAACATTTTCGCAGATATTTGCCAAGTGTGGATGCAATTCCGTACTTAATATGGTTCGATTCAGTCCATTATCATCGATAAGGTTACGACGTGTAGCTTACATCTACAAATAGAGATAGATGCCACTGTAGACCAGCGAACTAGCGGTTTACATAAGTAGCTTACAACTTTCTCAAGTCGCGGCGACTCTCACTTTTCAGCTGCAGTGAGAAGTACTGTTGATAAAGTTCATAGGGATATTTCAAGTGGTATCTTGTGCCACGTAATTGGAAACGTTTTGTTGCTTCGAGAAAATTGTGTTATCGTGCAGATAATTTAGGCGACCGTGAGGGGCATGAAACATGGACGCAGGCACGTCCTCTCGGATAGCGCCAAAGAGAACGCCAGGTTTAACATTTCTCCAAAGAATAGGTTGCCATCAACAGTTTCACATACCGTCGCTCCACGAGACAAACCGGATTTAACCCAGGACATATGGAGCTTTTCTCTACAGAAGCGGAACACTATCATCGGCATGAGTGTAGGCGCACTGCCGTGCTTTGGCGACCTTGGCTACTTAAAAAACGCGGACGGCAGCGCAGTTCGTAAGTAGATTTGTGCTTGCACTACAAGTCATCTCTCTCGGCAATTTTCTGTAGAATTTAAACTTAAGCACTGATTCTTTTATAAAATGCTATCAATTTACTATTTCCCGTGGAGTCACTTGAAAGGTAATTAAAATGAAGCAACTAAATTATTCTCTAATAAGTTCTAATGATATTATTCTTTGTAATACTTTCGCTTATTTTCGATTATAATTCTAGAAACTGCGGTAACCCGAATTAAACAGACAGCAACTGTCGCCAAATAAACAGTAACGCTTAACCGACGTTTCCCATTTTCTGCACGTCGGTCAGTTAGCATACCTGACGCAGCCCACCAGCTGGTTACTTCGGGGATGATGAATTTCGAATTTCTTACGACGAAAATGAAACTGACAGAAAATTGCGCAAGTCAGCTGAAGTAAGAAAAGGTGAAAACTCCGCGTAACTGAAAAAGAATGAAACATCCCGTAATCAGAGCGTCGAAAGCTCCGTAAGGCTGTTCTCGGAAGATGAAGTTGTCTACAGGGAGGTTGCAACGTAAGAGGAATCCAGCGAAATGGGGGAACCCCTACACAGTATCGACGATTGGTGCGGTAGTTGGCAGCTGTCATCATTGACAAAACAATTCTCACTTTCATACTCTGTTTTTAAGTGATCGATGATTTCTTTCTAGGGCTGGCCGGAATGGCCGAGCGGTTCTAGGCGCTACAGTCTGGAACCGCGCGACCGCTACGGTCGCAGGTTCGAATCCTGCCTCGGGCATGGATGTGTGTGATGTCCTTAGGTTAGTTAGGTTTAAGTAGTTCTAAGTTCTAGGCGACTGATGACCTGAGCAGTTAAGTCCCATAGTGCTCAGAGCCATTTGAACCATTTCTTTCTAGGTGAAAACAATGCCTTGTTAAATGCCGTCCATCTGCATCAAAGCAAGCCTTGTCATAACAATTGCTTTGCAACACGGAGAGATACGTGACAAATAATAACAGTGTGCTGTGTCTGTGCACGCTTATGATTTACACGGCAAATCGACCGCATCAGTTACGCAGTATTGTTTCTTCAGCGACGAAATGTCGCGAGAAGGAAATATAACAATTGGTGCAATAAAAAGTACCTACTGTCTCTGGCGTGTTTCGTACCTACGAGCTGAAATTTCCGCAACAGGCATCTTGTCACTTACGTACAATGCACTAATATCCTCATTCCATCACCTTCTCTTCGGTACTGGCAGGTAGGAGCGAAAGCAAATTTTTCATTTACTTACTTCAATGCCAATGATACCTTCATCGCTGGCTGCGTCAGCAAAAGGACAAGTTCGGCAGATTCTCTTCGTCGAGATCTAGAGCTTACTAATTGGAGCGACCTGAAAGTGTTAACACTTTTTCTCTGGGTATCATTAGATAATCCGGTCTTACGGACCACTACTAAAACCCTGGATTCGTATTCGGTTCAAATTCTGGCACGGCTGCCAAGATTTACGTTTGTTCCTCCCTCTTCGAAACGTGGTAAAGTAACGCCGGTGTACTGAGGTAGTGGAATCCACAGTTAAATACGGTAATTTCCCTCGCCTGAAACCTTACCAGAGGAGGCTAAAAATTACGATAGCTAAAGATGTTTAAAGGCGGTGGAAATAGTTTCTGTTTTGGCAGCTGTGTAAACTGAATCGTGAATTACCACAAGCAAAGTTGAGGAAAGGCTAGCAGCTGCTAAAAAAAAAACTTCAATATGTACATAAATGTGTTCCATTCACTGTAAATTATCAATCTGTGTTTGTAATTATAAAAAAATAATGACATCTGCTAAGCCAATACTAAGCATCTGAACAGGACAGATTAAACTGTTGAAACAGGTAAAGCGAAATAAATTTTCTAATTGTGCAACTGACGACTGAATTTTATTCTGAAGTATATAGCACAGTCAGTGGAAAAATAAGAGTTATCAAAAAGTATACATATTAAATAACTATGTGGGTACAAAAGCACATGAACGAGCTTGCTTCTGGTGGATGTCGCAGGTTGCTGGAGAATCAGAATAATATTCAAACTTTATTTCATCTTTGACGCGTCTGTTGGTGTCAGGTGGGATCAAAGTGACGCCTAAACTACCTCCAGTGTAGCTACTAAGTACGTAGGGTAGTTTCATTGTAGATTATCAACATCCACAATTTCTGTCTCCCCCTTCTGGCTCTATAAATATAACTTGCCATTACCCCAAGTCTTAACGTGGCACAGACTCCTAGTATTTTAATTGTGATAAGAATAAAAATGAGGTATGTAAATTGTTTTAATATAACAGTTTAGTTCCGTTAGTGATTTTTTGCATCGCTATAACATCATTTGAAAAGTGTTCGTACGAAATTTGCAGCATACTTACACAACTTTGGCCATTTCATAATTTGAGCGACATAAAATCGGAATGTACACTCACCGTTATCGGCATTTCCCTTAGCACAACGATTCTGAATATAGGTCTGTAGACAGTGGCTGTTAAAGGTTGTAAACGGGCAAGATGCTGTTTGTTTTCGTTATTTCAGCCTATGTTGCCTTGCTCAGCTTCTTTGTGCTCACGAACATATCGGATATGTTGTTGACAGCAGGTACGAACAACCTGTCTACGTGCTCTTTTCAACTGACTGGAATGTTTACTGCAATCGGTCCCGCAAACCCATCCCCATAGGCCAGCAACTAGAAAGTACAGTTCTTTACCATTACCAAAACCCTTAGTTTTTATCCTGTGTTATTCTCCATAAGTTATCGAAAAAGTTTGAGAATCGCAACATGAATTAGTAAACCGCTCTTTGGACGGGAGTCATAATCGCCATGACCGACGCATTGTAACCGTGCTGTCTGAAGGCATAAACGGCGTCTTTTCGTGCGCATTAAAACAAAATGTTCATGTAATAGCTTCAGTAGCGACAATGAACAAAATAAGTGTCTTAAAACGTTTAAGACAACTAAAAAGAAGACAACGCTAGAAACTGCGACAAACTGTAGGGCAACGGCGGTTAGTGTGGGGTGTTTGGTCCACTTGCTGTTCGCTGGTTTGCTGCAAAAAAGCGGACACACGCAGTGCTTGGAATAAAGCAGAGAAATAATTTCGTAATTCGCTAGAACCTGAGTGATGTAACTGTTAAGTTTATGTTACAAGCAAATTTTACTTATTTTTGAGGATCGGAGCTGGTGAACGATGCGATTTTAAGTATCGATTTATACTTTTAAAGGTAAGAAGTAGTAGAATCGTACTGGTACTGATATTTACGTAATCTAATGTAGATTGCATTATAATAGTGAAATTCCGATCACTCAAGCCGGTTTCTATTTCCGTCGTGTTTTAATGTGTAATATCAGTTGAGCATATGGGAGGTGGTATAGACCATACAAGTATTTCGTTTCTTGTTTTTAGGACACTATGGCATGGTTGAAGAAGAAGAATGCCAGTGCGGGTCGAGGGGAGTGGTCCGAGACTCCAAGGAAGCAAGCGGTTTCAAGTGTTTTGCAAGACGAAGTGGCCGAAAACACTGTTGCCGATCGTTTTAATGTTCCTAGAAATGCTCTGCGAAGGAGATTAAAATTATCGTAGGGAATCAAGAGACATCTATGACACCTCCATGGTGTTTCAAATCAACATTTGCAGAAAGCCGGTTGGAGTGGCCGAGCGGTTCTAAGCGCTACAGTCTGGAACCGCGCGACCACTATGGTCGCAGGTTCGAATCCTGCCTCGGGCATTGATGTGTGTGATGTCCTTAGGTTAGTTATGTTTAAGTAGTTCTAAATGCTAGGGGCTGATGACCTCAGAAGTTAAGTCCCATAGTGCTCAGAGCCATCTGAACCATTTTTGAAGAAAATTACAAACAAATATTTGTAGCACACATCAGAGATGTAGAGTCCAGGTTAATGTCGCTACGTAAGATTGAGTTTCAAAAGTTTGGCTTATGATTTGCCGAAAACATATTTGACGGAGACAATAAATTTCTAGTTAAAGATTTACACCAGAACTTTACAAAGAAGCACTAAGACCTCATCTGCACAAAAACTCAGTGCAGAAGTTTAATGCGTTGTGTCAGGTTCAGTACATACAAGTTTTTAACCAACTGTTTTGTTGTTATCTTGTACTTTTGATACATAAACAGATTGATTTGTTTGTGAACTACAAATACACCTTTTTTTATTTAAAAACTTATATTTTGTTGCATGGCCAATAGTAGCCAACACTTTTCTTAACATTTCGAATGCATGTCTTCGAAAATATTTTTTGTCTGCATGTCGTTTCGGTTTAAAATCTTTTTTTCCCCATTGACGCAATAGCAAATGTTCAAGTAAAGTTTTATTGCAGTTACACCTTGTTTCAAAGCAACAACCAGAGTTTGATACAAATTTTGGCTAAAGTGAGGCATATTAGCCGCCGTATTATACTCGACGCTGCCAGCAAAGACTAACCGATAGCGTTACGTGAGGCGAAATAATAAGCAAGTGTTGAAACACGTATGCATAATAGAAAAATAAATTACTGGTATCATGCGTAGGGCGGAAATTCTCTTCAGTTTGTTCGTGATTATTCGCCAACTGGAAAGTGTAAACTGTCGCGGGTCGAGATGTCAAGAACTTGCGAATGACACAGTCGTTAGGCTGTCGCGTGTCCACGACACGGTAGTGAGCTCGTGAAATTTTGTGAGAGCGTAAAGTTGCAGGTCACAAAAAAAAAAAAAAGAAAAGGAGGAGAGCGTCCGGTTAATTGAGTGCCCGCAGCGTGGCAGAGATGCCGGCTGTGGGGCTGGGGGTGGCTGAGTCACTGGCGGGGCCGGCGGAGCAGACACCCCACGACACACGCGCGCCGCGCATCTCGCGCCCTTCATTTGTTCTTTTTTTTACGCCGCCCGCCGCCATTGGTCGACGCGCTCGCCTCGCCACGCCCCGCCGCCCGCCTGCCATTGGCCGAGCCGGTCGCGCGGTGGGGGGAAGGCCCCGAGGCTGGGATTATTACTTAATATAAATTGAGTATGAACTTGGGAGACTAACTTCACTAGAATCACTTTATTAAGCGAGTCAACGTTATATATGTAATCTGCTTTTGTTTAAATTCTGTTAAAAACCGCGCGAAGCCGCCGCCGCCGTTTTCGTGGCCTGGCGCCGACAATTGCGTTCGGGGTTGCGGGCTGCGCGAACCGCTTCTTTTAACCGGCGCCGAGGCTGCTCGTGAAACGGAAAAAAGATTATTTGTCGGGCCGAGTACGGAATATTAGGGCTCATTGTGAACAATCGCGTTTCATCAGTAAAAATCAAGGCTTAACTGCGTCTAATAAGGATCAATTCACGAATAGTTGCCGCCGTAATAGCGGCGCGCGCTCGCCTGCCGGAACGGGCGTAAGTGGCGGGCGGAACGGAGTGTTTTGGCGGTAGGCGGCGGGCAGGTAGCCAGGTAGGCAGGCAGCCAGGTAGGCGCTAATTGGACGACACCTGCGGCACCTGCACCATGGAGGGCGGGCCCTTCGACGACAACCTCTTCTCCGACTTCGGCGGCTGCGTGTCGGGCTCCAGCACGCTGCTCAGCGCGAGGGCGCACGCCGAGTCCCGCGGCAATGTCCACTCCATACAGGTAAGTCGCACTCACTTCACTAGCGAACGGGTTAACCAATCCTGCAAGATAATACCCTGTATCTACGGTAAGTCACACCTTCTGCTGGATTGCTAGGTATCCCGACTCATGAGGGATTGTACTGAATTTATTGTTGAAATTCCTTGTCGGGAATTAAAAAAAAAAAATCCCAATTACACCAAACCGTATAATTTTTACCTCACGTGGAGCTTTTGGTGAGCTGAGATTACCGATTGTCAGTGGCCACGTTAGAGGCTGAATTAATTATGAAAACGAAGTGATCATTTACGTACCTAATGTTGTAGTACTGTCGTCAGGAAAGAAGAGAAGGGTTCTACCTAGGTGTTGGAAAGCGAGTAGAAATACCAGTAAGGTAAAATGCAGTGCTTTGCATCAGTTCAAACACGATTATATTGTGTTATCCGTGTGACTGTAAAACTTAAAGCATTTAAAATAACAAACCACTAATTGTAGACTATGTAAGTTACATTTGAATTTTGAATGTGGATATGTTAATCCTAGCTTCAGAGATTTAGAAAAAAAATTTAGTTTTAAAGTTCCAGATTCGTAAAGAATTCTGACATTGTTTAGAAAAAAAACTAGAAACCCTTATTTCCTGTGCGGTAAACTGACTTTATTAGTGAATACGTATAGCGAATGATTAAAGTGATGCTGAGAGGTAATATCTACAGTGCCATTGATGTTTGCTCATGTCTGTAAGTTCAGCCGTCAGTGACACGAAACATGTTGTCAGCCACTAATAGAATACTGAGGAAAAGTTCTGTACCTGTTGATATTTCGTCACATGTATAGCAAAAGCTGACATCATCAGGTGAAGAATACACAATATTATTTATAACAAATTTTAATAATTCTGATTGCGATATAATCAAGTAGTAACTAGATAACCAGTTTCGTTTGACAAACAATCATCTTCAGATCGTACTTTCACTATGTTAACACGCACAAAATTGTGAAAATATCCAAAGACTGACCAGTGCCTGTCTGTCGGTGTGTAGAGCCACTCAAGATAGCACATTAAGCGCTGAAATATGTGTGAAAAAAGGAAAATCAATTACGATAACTGTGTCTTGCATATGGCGGAAAGTCTCTCCTTTTTGTCTATGAATATTCGCCAGCTGGGAAATGTAATCAGTGGTTGAGATGTCAGGAACCCGCGGCTGAGGTACGGGTTTCTATCTGGTTATACGTGCAGAGGACATTTTCTGGTCAGATTCTGCATATTTTAACAATTTATTCATAGAAACCATTTGAGGTATTTAATTTTATCTCTCTCAGCTACAAATCACGATGAAAGTACAAGATGACTGGTCGACAGAAGCTGGATATCTAGTTAGTACTGGACTGTATTGCGATAAAGACTATTAAAATTTGTAATCAGTTGTATGGCCTTCAGTCATCAAGAGATTCATAAGCTTGTTGGGGTGTTGTCAAGCTCATAATCGTTAAAACAAAACGTCAGTTTCCTTGTATGCCAGGTTCGTTATTTCGACTTAAAATATAATCTTGACCGTACGTGATTAATTTGTTCGTATAATGGTGGCTGCGTTCCGTGACTGCGAATTAAATTACTTGAAGAAGTACGGCATGCAGCCACTTTTTATAGAGCTTTATTTATGCCAAAGTGTGTTCTGGTTTTTCCACAGTCTTCAGCTTGAGTTATAAATTTATCTCTTCATCAACACTGCTAGTTTGTCGAGTTTCTTTTGGACGCTGCAAGTGCTTTTCATTCTATAACTCGTGTGTTACTTCTTTTCAATTATATATATATATATATATATATATATATATATCGTAATATTCGCCATGCGGCCGATAAATACACCAAGGCGTCTACGCGCAGATACAGTTATATAAAAAATGTCATATTGCTGTATTTCTTCAAGAAATGTGTGGGTACGTGTTTCACTCCATTTATTTCTGAACCGTTCTCAGTGACGCGTAATACATAATTGAGGAGTAATATATTCATTATACAAACATGAAAACATAATTGTCTGCCTGGATTTTGACGTCAGCCCCTAATTGTGCCTTAGGCGCACATAGTTCTCGGTTTTTAAATTGCTAAGTCTACTAACAAATTCCCGTGACCTTTTGTCGCATCAGTGATGTATCGGACCTGTTCCTAACTTGTTTGTTTTGTCTGTAAGGCTATTTTTGAAGCCTTTTAAGGATCACAGAACAACATTTTGAAAATAAATGAAGATAATTTCACATGCATAACGCTAACAGCGTTACGTGTATCTAAAAAGTCGGACCTGACACGAAAGGAAAAACACCCGAATAGAATGCTCAGAAATCATAATAACACACATTTCATGTAATATGTTGCACTTTTAATATTAGAAAGCGCGGGACAGCTTCCAAGTTGTTGAAAAACCGTGAGGTTACTCTTTATTAAGAATATTTTTTGCCTTTATAATGACGAGAGAAGAAAAAGTAAAACCAGTGCGGATTCGCCGAATGAATAATTAATTTATGTTAAAGAACTTTCAGACCAGTAATTTTATCTTAAGACGGTGGATTGTAACTTACCTATCCCGGAAATTACACTTAGTTTCTCTTATACAGGCATTTTATATGCACCCTAAAGATAAACTGCATGTTACCTGTAGCGTCTTAAATACTGCTGCGCTCAGAGGGACTGGCATAGTATTGCGAAAATGCTTCCGCTTCTGAGTAGAAAATACTTTCCGATGCTCAGTGCATTTATCGGTACTGTCTCAAACCCTTTTACCAACAAATTTATTTGGCAAATCACTGTTATATTTCGAACGAGCCATGGTTGTACAGTATTAACCACCCTTGCAGTTTAAGAATTGGAGAAGTAGACTGACCGTAATCCTTCGCACGCGCTCTCGCTTACCTTTATTGCTTATCGTTGCGACGCTTACCGGTCAGGAAATATGCTTTGGGTGGAGAATTTCTGGACGTTGTTGAGTATGTTGTACCTTTCAGGTGGCTATCGATACCATTTTGCCATTCTTCCTGTTACATTTATCTATGTCTGGTTGAGAATGTTACATGCATCTAGTCTGTGCAGTTACAAACGAATCGTTCCAGCCCTTAATAGTACGTGCATCACTGAAGGAGACTCGCGCAACTCGTAGTTTGTGATGTTATGACATACTTTATTTTTTAAATCATTTTTGTAATAGTTTCCATCCTTCTGGCCATGACAAGAGTGAAACTCAAGTGTAATGTATCATACGCACAATCATTAAGACTCCGCTTGCAAATTAGTGTCTTTAGGACACATTTTTTTGCAAGTGGGCTGTCACTATAAGAAAAACAATATCTAATTTGTTGGACAGAAAGCTGATATGTGCTTGTGTGAAGAAATAGCAACACTACAAACTATAAAAGCACCTCGAAGCTGTAAAGGCAACCTAAGCGAAATTAGTAAAGAGGGTACATAAAAATGTAGAAGCTTGTTTGCACATTAATGACGCGAAACTGAGACCCGTGAGGCTGGATGTTCCCGTTGTGCGTGGAATCGTTGTTTCAATCGTCAGTAATGCCCCGAACTATCCCTAAGGTACCAACAAAAAGCAGTAGTGACCGACCGGAGTCGACTGGGTGACTAAGCCACACTTTCTGTCCACACTAGGCAGGATGGTTGAGTGCTTCATTTCAACATAGTTCTCTATTCTCCTTGCCTCAAGAAAGCTACAGCGAACTGAGGGGCTCTTCCCTTTGGGTGCTGCAAGGACTGGGCTATAAAGCCAGATGGTTGGTTGGTGGTTGGTTTAGGTGAGGGGACCAAACATCGAGGTCATCGGTCCCATTGGATTAGGGAAGGATGGGGAAGGAAGTCGGTCGTGCCCTTTCAAAGGAACCATCCCGGCATTTGCCTGAAGCGATTTAGGAAAATCACGGAACACCTAAATCAGGATGGCCGGACCGCGGGTTTGAACCGCCGTCCTCCCGAATGCGAGTCCAGTGTGCTAGCCACTGCGCCACCTCTCTCGGTGTAAAACCAGATATATGCATATTATTCATCTATGTATACTAAAATTTAACGGGAAGTTAGAAATTATTAAAACCTGCTGTCGGTAACTACGAGTTTTGTCAGACCCTACTTTACATCCTGAGTATACCGAATTTGAATGCGATGGAGACATTACAGAACAGTGCATATTTCACTCAGGTAAATATTATTCATCATTATTCCCTAGCGTTTAGGGAAACTGCCGTCTCGGATGCTCAACACGGCATCGACTGCAGTACGGAAATAATGTTCACACAGAAAGGGACTGCATAGCTTCTCCAGTTTAAAAATGAGGTGTCTTGCGGCGACGGAAAAGACGTCCAGCCACATAGGGGATAACTGCAAAATTGTTATATAGCCCAGATCTAATCAGGTGTGACGCTTCGGAGAATTTTCGGGTAACAGAAGAAAGAGGAACACGCCACCACCCAGTAGAGATACTATTATGAAAGTAACAGTACAACGCAATTCGCTGGAGAAGAACAGGAAAACTAGCATATTTTTAAATATCCTGTTCTCGACTGCTTTTCTGTGGTTCAGTTTAGAGAGATGGTGGTCCGTGAATGTAGGTCTGTACAAAATATTACCCGCCTCTAACTAGGACGTAATCGCGAGGGCGAATCAACAAATAACTCGCAAACTTGGATAGAGATATCAGAGACGCGTGGACAAGCCTGAAATTTATTTTTCTTCTCAAAATAGTCCCCCTGAGAAACTTAAACAATTATCCCATCGTTCGACAAGACGTTAAAAGTTGCAGCATAATATTCTTGTGGCAGAGTACGCATCTAACAAGTGAGCCCACGGGAGATAATAAATTTACTTGGTTCCTTAAATTGCTGCAATCCACAAGATCGATGTGTCCTGGAGGCATATAAATACCCCTAGACGGGGAAGCAATGTGCCATCACAGGATAACCAGGGCGGCTAGGACGCTCCTTGTTTGCGACCTTTTCTTGTCACTTGAAGAATTACCGTATCCAATTGAACACAAATTTTCATTAAATTCGATTCTAAGTATATACAGGACAAATTTCGCTTGTGGACAGTCCCCTGGCTCGCAAAAATCGCATTGACCTAGTCGGTATACACTTATACATTGATGCGCCAAAGAAACTGGTATAGGCATGCGTATTCAAATACAGAGAGATGTGAACAGGCACAAAGACTACAAGTGCCTGTCGCAGTTGTTAGATAGGTTACTGCTGATAAAAGGCAGGTTACCAAGATGAGTTTCAACGTAGTGTTATAGTCGGCGCACGAGCGATGGGACGCAGCATGCCCGGAGTAGCGATGGAGTGAGGATTTTCCAGTACGACCATTTCACGAGTGTACCGCAAATATCAGGAATCCGGTAAGTCATCAAATCTGCGACATCGCTGTGGCCGGAAAGAGATCTTGCAAGAACGGGACCAACGACGACTGAAGAGAATCGTTCAACGAGACAGAAGTGCAACCCTTCGGCAAATTGCTGCAGATTTCAATGCTGGTCCATCAACAAGTGTCAGCGTGCGAACCATTCAACGAAACATCGCCGATATGGGCTTTCGGAGCCGAATGCCCACTCGTGTACCCTTGATGACTGCATGACACGACGCTTTAGGCCTCACCTGGGCCGTCAACACCGACATTGGACTGTTGATGGCTGGAAACATGTTGCCTGGTCGGACGAGTCTCGTTTCAAATTGTATCGAGCAGATGGACGTGTACTGGTATGGAGACAACCTCATGAATCCATGGACCCCGCATGTTAGCAGGGGACTGTTCAAGCTGGTGGACGCTCTGTAATGGTGTGGGGCGTGTGCAGTTGGAGTGATATGGGACGCCTGATACGTCTAGACACAACTCTGACACGTGACACGTAAGTAAGCATCCTGTCTGACCACTTGCTTCCATTCACGTCCACTGTGCATTCCGACGGACGTGGGCAATTCCAGCAGGACAATGCGACATTCCACACGTCCAGAATTGCTACAGGGTGGCTCCAGGAACACTCTTCTGAGTTTAAACACTTCCGCTGGCCGCCAAACTCCCCAGACATGAACGTTCTTGAGCATATTTGAGATGCCTTGCAGCGTGCTGTTCAGAAGAGATCTCCACCCCCTCGTACTCTCGTGGCTTTATGGACAGCCCTGCAGGATACACGGCGTCAGTTTCCTCCAGCACTGCTTCAGACATTAGTCGAGTCCATGCCACGACGTGTTGCTGCACTTCTGCGTGCTCGCGTGGGCCCTACACGATATTAGGCAGGTGTACCAGTTTCTGTGGCTCTTCGGTGTAGCACACCAGCACACCTATCATCTCGGTCTGACTGTATGTCATTCAGCATTGGCCGCGGAATACTGTGTATCTGCTACCTTCGAAGATACATATGGTGCCATCTTCTGGATACGTACTGGCGCGAAACTTAAAACGATATCCGGTATTCTGGCGTTTACAACTTATTTATTGACCACTCTCATACGTAATAAATCTTCAACGAGAGGAGATTTATCGCAGGACATGCGACGTACCTCTTTTTAGGGTACGCCAAGGAATAACAGGCAGGTTTGAATGCCTTAACGTAGTAGAGAGAAGAAAAGTTAGAAAAGACTTTATTGATTAGCATCGTCACTTACGAGAGTGCAATAAAACAGTAATTTTATATATGGGTTTCAGATACACCAAGAAACGATAAGAAATTCCAGGAAGATTGATAGACTTCGTAAATACCTAATGATTGCTCACATATTACTGAACTGCCATCAGTAAGCGCTATTAGATTCTAGAGCTGTCCATGCGGCGCTAAAGGAGTGTCCAATCCTATCCCAGTCTATTTACACATCAGTATTTCACGGAGCGCAACAAAACATGAGTATTGTGCCTCCCACCAGTCCCGGTCACAAGTTGGTCCCTGAGCTGGTTGAAATGCACTTCTCAAGTTCGGAAACCTTATAACGCAGCTTTCCAAAGGAAGATGTTTTTAGCATTGGTTACGTACGTTGTGAAACATCGTTCACTGTTGGATGATGAAATAACACGTTCTTCTTTCATATGATGGCTGAGACATAGGCGGTTGCAAATTATGTTTTTGATCAGTCCAACACACATGTTGTCCCATCACGAGTGGCCAAAAAAAGTATGTTTTCGGGTGGTTTACAAAGATGACATCCTTACGATACGAATGGTCTTCATATACCCTATATTTTCATCATTTCTGAATCACTGTAACAGATAAATAATTGAAGGGCTCGGAGAGATATAGTCATAAGCCACAACTTTCACAAAATTAAGTTTTTCATATTGCGGCGTTCTTACCTATGTCTTCTTCACAATGCGTTGAAAAAGTTCCGTGTTACTGCAACAGATGCCAGGCTATGACGGAGTGCAGTTCTATGCTGTGCCATAAGGTGGTATTTTCAGAAGATACATAGTCACAAGCCACGGCAAAATGTCAGGTGGGTCAGGAACGTCTGAAGCGTCTTCGGGTCTTCAACGCATATTTGACACAGACAGTAGTGGAAGTGAAGAGCTTTACCCTTTGGATCCTGACAGTGATGAATCTTGGCATCCATCGACCAGCAGTTCCAGCTCAGATGATGTTTCGGTAAGTATATAAAACGGTTTATTCTGGTGATTAATTTCCTGTGGCTTGTGACTTTGTTTCTCTCAACATTGCCAACGCATTTGAAAGCCATCCTGTGTGTTAATGATGAAACTTGATGGGCACATTTATATTACTGCTTAATAGTGCAATAATGTAGTTTCAAAGGCAAAAGACGTGTAAAAAATATTTTCTCATTAATGTGATTTTAGCGGAATTTAATGTTTTGTGTGGCTTATGACTATATCTCACGCAAATTCTTGGACTATTTTGCTCTTCATATTACAGCTTGAAATAAGTAGAATAAATGAAGAATCACCCAGAAAACCAAAGCCTTCACGGAAAAGAAAGTGAAATATTGATCAGTGGAAGAAAAATAAAGCAAAACGTCGACGAAATCTTGGTCAGCAGTATAAATCTTTAAAAACCCACAAGACTGTTTAGGCTGCTACTGTAGGAAGTCCCTGTACTTGTTTAAATAAATGCTTCACAAAACTGCTTGGAGAGGATGAAAACATTTTTCATTCATTTTGGGACATAGGAAACATGGTAGGTATACAGATATTTCTATTAGGAAGTGGATATAAGCTTATCTTTTTTTTCTTTCAGTAAAACATGGAAACTACCCACATAAATTTCAAGACGAAGCTGTACAAAGTGTTAGAGAATTTCTCAACGCCATACCGAAATATAACAGTCATTACAGTAAGCAACAGAACCCCAATAAAATGTATTTGGATTGTGATCTCACAATTGCTTCCTTATTTCGAGATAAATACTCGGAATACTGCAAGGAAAAGCAGGTTCCTGCAGTATCTGAAAGTAAATTCAGAGAAATTTTCGTATCTGAATTTAACACAGGCTTCAAACTACCAAAAAGTGACACCTGTTCAAAATGTGATGGATTTCTAATTGCAATAAATAACCCAGAATTATATGCAGAAGAAGTCACAGAAAAGAAACAACAATATGAACTGCATCTCAATAAGGCTGACAGAGGACACAATATGATTGCGTCTTTAACTGCTCTGGCTAAAGAAAATTCGAAAGAGCATCATTTGATAGCAATGGACATGCAGCAAACGTTCCCAACGTTCCCCACACTTAAACTAACAGCTGGTCCAGCATTTTACAAGAAGAAAATGTGGACATACAACTATGGTATCCACGACGGTGGATCAAATACGGGTTATATGTTTCTGTGGAGCGAGAAAGATGGAGGACGGGGTTCAGATGAGGTTGGGAGCTGCTTATTGAAGTACTTGGAGATAACTAATCCTCAGACAAAACATCTCCACATAATCACAGACAACTGCAAGGGTCAGGCAAAGAATTGGACTATTATTGCTTTGGAAAGGTCCCTTGGTGCTACCAAAAGATTTGATTATGTCCAGCATTACTTCCCTGTGGTAGGTCACACCATGCTACCTTGCGATCGTGATTTTGGTCGCATTGAACGGTATGCAAGAAACAGACGTCCAATAGTGTACACTCTAGATGAATGGGCAGAAGTAACAAAATCTGTGAGTCCAAATCATTTCATTGTAACTAAACGGAAAGAGAAGACTTCAGAAGTTTGGAAAGCCTGGAGACATTGATCTCAAAACGTACAGAATCGACGTCTGGAGATCCCAACCATTTCTGTGAAGCTACTCAGTTTAAGTTTGAGTCTGAAGATCCCTTCAAGCTAAGTGTAAAGCACTCTTATTCAGACATAGGAGCTTTCATGTCAGTGGATATTCGTGTCAAAAAGAAAGGAAGGCTAGTTGAACCAAATCCATATCAGCTGCCAATAAAGTACAGAAAGCCACTACCAATTAACCAGAAAAAAATTGATGATGTACTGTCTCTTATGATATACATACCTGCAGCAAATCTAGATTTCTTTCCGTCATCTACTGGAAATAACGTGTCCAATGATGAGGTAGAGGAACTTCCTTGATGTAGCTGTATCAATGAAAAAGTAATTTATACATTTCAGATACCTGATACGTGTATAGTAATGTGTAAAAATTATATATTCTGCTTGCTGTGTAAAAGTAGTTAAAATAAATCCTTACAAATTCATACTTTGTGTTTTAAACAATTTTTTGGGAGATATAGTCATAAGCCACCGTTGACTACATCTTAATTAAAATCATTCTAAAATTAATATTTTATAGCATGCAGAGAGTTGACTATTTAACAACATGCTTCGCAAGTATTAAGCAAGTGTTTGCAGTAGAAATAAGGTTTCTATTTTGTATTAAACATTTTCAGACCTCCGTGGAACTTTAAACTCGCTGTATCTCAAAACAAGTTCGATGTGGCTTATGACTGTCTCTCCAACCCCTTCAATTTAAAACATAAAAATCTGTCTTTCTAGATAATATCTACTGGTCCTGTGAGACGCGAATGTAATTTATTATTCTCCAAGAATAGAAATTTATTTCACGTTTTGCATATGCAGCTTTCGATCATTTTTTCTCCATTTGATTCCGTATCTTGAGGTTAGAGTTATACTATAGGAAGGGAATCAATTTCAATTGTAGACCGTGCACTTCTGCCACCGCAGTAGTCGAGGTGTCGGCAACTGCACTGCTCTGCTGCAAGCGCACCTCCTTTGTGCTACAACAGTCGTGTTAGAAAGATGCTGTCACAGCAAATAAACCTTCAGCTCACACTTAAACGAACACAAAGCCTTCTTCAGAAACGAAAGCTGAACTAAATGAAAATGAGCGTAGGGAGGGCAATTCGAGAAGCATTCAGTGAATTCGAAAGTAAAACTTTACCGTCAGATATGACGAAAAACCCTAAGAGGCTTAGGTCTTACATAAAATCAGTAAACGGCTCATAATCATGTATACAGTCGCTCGGCGATCATAGTGGTGTGGAGAATGTCACTGTGGTGCCCAGTATACTGAAATAGGTCTCCTGAAATTGTTTCCTGCTTTCAAGCATCGAATGAATGCCGAAACGGTAGATATTGAGATACGAGACCATGTAATAGATAACCTGTTGGAACAGCTCCAACAAAGGTGAGGGTCTTGTGGGACACCTGTACAAATCTGTTAAAGATGTTTAAAAAAAGTGTCACATACACCCTTAGGAGATCGTATTGGTCAAAAACTGGAAGAAAAGTTGCTACAATTTTATGTCCGCAAACCAGCACCTTTTGAGTTATGGGCCAGCCTGTCGGCCCATTTCCATCTTCCTGTGACGCAGAAGTAGAAACTGTAGGCAGTGCTGCACGTGATTACCACGCGTGCTGACACACTTTCAGTCCTTCTTCGCAGTGAATTACGCACTCTTGGAAAACACCCGGCTCCATTACGATTGAATCCATGCATTAGTCACATGTTCATGTAACGTCTCCACATCGTCGATAGATTGGGCTTACAGCAATTCCAGGCCCGGTGATATGTCCTCGCCGTTCACCGGATGTGAGTCGGTAAAATTTCTGACTACTGGGACATTTAAAGGCATCAGTGTATACCCAAACCATCGACAATGCGCAGACGTTACAGGAGCGTATGACCATTGTATGTGACGCAGTCCGAAAGGAGCCAGGTGTATTTGAAAGCATGCATATTTCACTGCAAAGAAGGGCTGAAGGATGTGTCAGGAGGCGTAGTAGCCACACGCAGCACTGCCTATAGTGTCTACTTCTACTTCTGCGTCACAGACGGATGTAAATGAGAGGACAGGCTGGCTCACAACGTAACAGGTACTCGTTTTTGGACATATTATTATGGGAGCTTTTATTCTAGTTCTGACCAGTACTTCGTCCTTCAGGAATATGTGACATATATTTTTAAAAACCCCGTATACTTTACATGAAAGAATTTGCTCTCTTCCCAGCAGCTGTTTAAAGTAAATCATTAGAGAATTGAAAGGAACCAAGCAGTTGGAAAAAAGGCGAAAATTGCATCAGTTTTCAACAAAGGCCGTTGAACAAATGGTCATTAAAACAGATGTACACCGCTTGTCAATCTGTTGTAGGATTATGGAACAAGTTTTATGCTTGTGGGTTATAACGCTTTTTTTTAATAAATCTCCTCTATATGAATCAACATGGATTCAGCAAACAGAGATCTCGTGAAATTCAGCTCAGCCTGTTCGTCCATGAGATCCAGAGGACATTAGATAACGGCATCCATACTATTGCTGCGTTCCTTGATCGCTATCGCCTAGTGAACTTAGACGGAGCGACTTTGTAAGTGGATTCAAGACTTCCCTTTAGATAAAATTCAACGTGATGTTCATAATTTAGACGCAAAGTAGCTTCGGGAGTATTCCATGAATGTGTCATGGGGCCGTCATTATTCCTCGTCTTCCAAGAAGAATCAGGCAACATCTCACTTCCTCACACACATATATAATGAATAATGAGCATGGCGAAAAAATCAAACAAATCCCGGCTCACACGAGGGCTTATCGACAGCCGTTATTTCCTTGCTCAGTGCGCAAAAGAAACAAGCAAGAGGAAAACGACAGTGGTACCTGAAGTATACTCCACTATTCCATAATGTGGCTCGTGGAATTCGTGTGTAGATGCTGTTGTGGTCTTCACTCCGAGGGCTGCTTAGATGCAGCGCTCCACGCTATTCTGTCCTGTACAAGTCTCTTCACCTCTGGGTAACTAAAGCGACCTATATCCATATGAACCTGCTTACTGTGTTCAAGCATCGGTCTAACTCTGCAATTTTTACCTCCCACACTACCTTTCATGTCTCAGGATCGGTCCTACCAAACGATCCCTTCTTTTGCTGAAGTTATACAATAAATTTATTTTATCCCCATTTCTGTTCAGTACCTCATCATTAATTATTCGATATACTCGTCTATTACTCAGCATTCTCTTGTAGTTTCATATCTCAGAAGCTTCTGTTCTTTTCTTCTCTGAACTCTTTACCCTCCACGTTTCACTTCCGTGCACTTCTCTTGCTCAGAAATCTTTTCTTTCTATTTTCAATTGTCAGTCTGCATTTTGTACCCTCTCTACTTCGACTGTCTTCAGTTACTTTGCTGCCGCAATAACATAATTTATCTACTACTTTATGTTTTCATTTCCTAATCTAATTTCCTCAGAGTCATCTGATTAAATTCGAGTACATTCCATTTGTTGGTATTTATCTTACAACCTCTTTTCAAAACCCTGTTTATTTTATTCAACTGCTCTTCCGAGTCCATTGCCGTTTCTGACAGAATTACAGTATCATCGGCAAGCTTCGAAGTTTTTATTTGTTCTCATTGAACTTTTATTCCCTTTTCAAATTTCTGCTTCTTTTTCTTCACAGCTTCATTGATGTACACAATGAATAACATCAGAGATAGGCTATAATCCTGCATCACCCCCTTTTCAACTACTGCCTATGTCCTTCGGCTCCTATAACTGCAATCTGGTATCGGTACAAGGTGTAGGAAACCTCTCGCTCCCTGTGTGTTGTCCCTGCTACATTTAGAATTCCAAAGAATGTATTCCTGTTTAAACTGCCAAATTTTTTTCTAAGTCTACAAATGTTACAAATGTACGTTAGCCTTTATACAGCCTATCTTCCATGGCAGGTGTCTGGACCAGTATTGCCTCGCGTGTTCCTGTATTTCTGCGGAATCCAAACTGAATTTACCCAAGATCGGCTTCTACTACTTTTTCTCGTTCTTCTGTAAATAATTCTTGTCATTATTTTGCAACAATGACTTAGCAGACTGATGTTTGGTAACATTCACATCTGTGAGCATCTACCTTCTTTGGAGTTGAAATTGTTATCTTTATCTTGAAACTTGGGTTTTTTTTGCATGTCTCATGTATCTTACACACCAGATCGAATAGTTTTATGACGATGGTGTTCTCCCATGAATATCAATAATTCTGATGGAATATCATCTGCTTCAGTTGCCTTGTTGATGTAAATTTATATAAAATGGCCTGGTGGACGACGTCAGAAGCTCTGTGAGGCTGTTCAACAATGGTCTTGTAGTATAAGGAAAGTAGCAACACCTGTACACTGTAACGAAGTTCAGGCCTGCAGAGGATCGAAGCGTAGTGCGAGGTGTAGCAGTTTACCCAACGGAAACAAATATAGCCTACTGTGAATAAATAGACAAAAACAAGAGTTATTACTCGATTAAATGACTGGCTTTCAATCAGTGGAAACAAGTCGCAACCGTAAAATATCGAGAAAAATGCGTCCGGAGCGATGGCGGTCCGAGATTTATTAGAAAAATCCCCTGGAAACGCGATTCACCAACGAAAGAGGTAGGTTACAACATTCGCGCTCGACTGATTTCTTTGGGTATTACGTGTCAATATGAGCCACTTAACAGTTAGATTTGACAGAGGAGATAGAGAATATCCAAAGAAAAGGGACTCATTTCGTAACGAGATCGTTTAGTAAGCGCGAGAGGATCACGGAGAATTTTATTTTTTTTCAACTCCAGTGGCAGACACTACGAGAGATGCGTCGTGAATTACAAAGAGGTTTGCTATTGAAATTCAGAGAGCAGAAGTGTCAACCATCCTTAATACTTTTTCTCATTACCATCTCGCGAAATGGCCATGGGGAAAACAGAAACTCGACCTCATTGGAGGCTTGCCGGCGGTCGTTCTCCCTACGCATTGTTCGAGCATGGAACTGGACAGTGGCCAGGGGAAAGGGAAGCGGGGGGGGGGGGGGGGATGGTTACCCGAAATATCCTTCGCCACACACTGCAAGGTACTGAAAAGTGCAGACGTAGATCTACGAGTAAATAATCTTAATCGCTTCTGCTTCAACTCACGCTACGAATGATGAGTCCTAAAACACAATCAAAATGACAAACCTATTTTGCTGTTCTCCGCAACCATTACTTTATCTGCAGTCTTGTCTCCGAAATATAATGGTAGGTCCACGCTTCGTGTGTAGTCACGTAAGTCCAGCCTACGACTCAAGTTTTCGCAGCACATATTTGGAATTTTCTTCCACAGGCGTTTTCATTCGAGTCAGCAGAAGCGACACCCCACCACCTATCCCTTCATGCAAGATGCCTATTTTTCAAATGATCCTACAAATCTTCTGTCACTATACGATGACTGTGACCAATTCCCTAGAAGATAATCAGTTATCCAGTGTTCCCTCGACCAGGCTTAAATTTATTGACCCATTAATGAACAATCTTGATTACTTTTGTAGCGTCCACACGAACTTCAATCAGTTTACTTCGTATGACTACTTCATTTACAAATTTTCTTGCACACGCTTCATCCGTTTCTACGATTTTTAATTTTTTTCGTATTCATTCTCTTTTCCTAAGCATAGAGCGTGATGTTCGAGTTCTGACCCATTTCACAGAAGGGACCTTTCTAGCCAAATACAAAGTGATTTGGTGTTGTGGCAGACTGAGTCCCAATCCGAATATTTTGGGAGGGGTTTCCAGTTCCTGCAGTTACCTTACGACCAAGGTCAGTCTTCCGGAAACTTTGGTTAGAACTTGGAGTTAGGAAGTATTTTTAACTTAGTTTGTGGAACGTCTGTCACTGCACGCAGCTGACAACAAATAACTGAGAGTTGATGAGTTGTCCCTATTTCAAGGTTTGAAGAACAATATGTATGGATAGTCATATATGTTAATAAAATTTCCTGTTCCTTCGCTAAAAATGACAGTTTAAAAAACTCACTCTCGCAATTTAAAACTTCACCTTATTCACAAAGATTCCACACGTGGACTGATAAATTGATTTGCATATCATATCTTGTGCGACATGGTGTGCTATGATACTACTTGATAATGACTTCACATTTGAAACTGGCCAACAGCAGAAAATAATCGATTAATTTTACAGTCTACAGCTGATAATGTTTTACATTCTTAAAGACTCATTCTGAGACAATCAATAGGCACACATGCTCTGCTTGCCAATAATGGCCGGACATTTCCCGAAGGATCATTCATTCATCATTATCAACATCAGTGCTTAGGCTTTTAGACCTGTTCCCCCTCCTTATTGGCCCTGCAGGTCTTCCAGGAACGTCCCTACCTTCGCCAAACTACTTGTTTGTATGACGAAGCTGTTTTGATCATCCAACATTCACCGTGAAGGATCATATGTCTCAACAATACTCGTTGTAAGTCTATATGTGGCTGTTCTATATGTATATGCATGTTTAGCTCCGACTGCCAGGTTCTGACCAAGTTTTCTCTCGGTTGTCAGGCAAATATCAGAAACGTTGATGGTTACAATGGACAAGGTGGATGTATGACGAGGGCAGATGGTTGTCGATGGAGACGTGTCTGTCGGTGTGTCGATACCTACCAACTGGATATTTCTGCCAGAGGGAAAATAGTCTGAAGTATCTTTAGCGCACTCATGAGAAAATAAATTCTGCTTATTCTTCAGTCGTGATACGCCCGGAGTCGATGTTTGTTTGATCCACCTGCGAAGACGAACCACTAATTAGCGCACAAGTAAATGATGTGATGTCAAATCAAAACATCTGTATTCACAACTGGTTATTATTATTAGCTTTCTATGTTTGGATTTGTATCATTGTATCTCTGATAAATTCTTTTTGGTGTACTAAGAAGGCCGCTAAGACTAGTAATACAGGGATTCGCATCTGAGTTAGGGATAGCTGACATGTTAGAGAAAAACCACACCTACAGCTACCTTGAAATGGCATAGTTAAACGTATCACACGATCGCGGTACCATCAGACCTTGCGCTGGACAGTCATGTACAGGACGGGCAGCACACGAGGTCTCTAGACGTCTGATTAAGGTCAAATCATGTTGGCTCGACGCGAAGGATTCTCCATTTAAAAACTCGCGCAGACGCTGGGCTTGTCAAGATCCTCCGTGACAAAATTCTGTACTGAGTACATTGATCAGAGAAAGGTGTCTTTGCCAAGGTGATCTACTTTGTTGAACAACGTGTGGATGACAGGGATCGTTGAGGGTAGCTAACGTCATAACAGCGAAGCAGGTTATTCGCCAGTTGATTGTAGGGTAAGAATAAAAAGTAATCAGCTACACGACCCAGAACTTACTCCATCATAAGCAATATAGGAACCAGACTCCTACACGAGTACCGGTACCTCTGTTAACAGCGTCACAGAGGATGAGATTAGCGCTGGTACAGGAATTCTGTGTTTGACTGGTAGAAGCACCTATTTGGTCACTTGGAGGGACGAGATACCATGAATGTTGGCGTAGGGTGCTAACAAGAAACGAGTCCGTCGAAAAGCAGATACGTTTGAAGCCTATGGTGATCTACTTTAATTTTTGTAAGGAGTGAAAAGGGGATCTGCCACCGTTTTTACGGCGCACAATACCTGGAAGAGCTTGTTTGTTTCTGGCACGTGTTTATTTGGGGATCAACTAGAGACGTGCAAACCGAGTAAGACTACGCACCACCTCGTAACTTCCGAATCCACCTCAACATCTGTTGTAAGAGATGACGTGAAGTGGGTGGGGTGCCTCAGACTAATTTTCCGCTTCCTGACCCATTCAGAGACGGTGCTCGCGGATACAGAATGCCTGTACCTACTATCCAGCTATAATTTCTCTAATTTTAGAGTCGAGGTCGTGACGAGAGATGTATTTTGCAGCAAGCATTGTGTTTCTCGACTGGTTTTCGGACGCGGAAGCTCGGAATTTTGTGCCGGCCGCGGTGGCCGTGCGGTTCTAGGCGCTGCAGTCCGGAACCGCGGGACTGCTACGGTCGCAGGTTCGAATCCTGCCTCGGGCATGGATGTGTGTGATGTTCTTAGGTTAGTTAGGTTTAAGTAGTTCTAAGTTCTAGGGGACTGATGACCTAAGATGTTAAGTCCCATAGTGCTCAGAGCCATTTGAAGCATTTTTTTTTTCGGAATTTTGTAAGCGAGATTCTTCAGTACGAAAAATGTTATTCTCCCGGCGTCTGCCTTTGCTGCATGTGGAGCATCTCTGCGACTCTTTCACTCTGACTTAACCAAACTGAGAGATGAATCGTGCAGCTCTTCTCTGAATCTTCTGCGCCTACTTCGTTAATTCATGTTGGTGAGAATTCCATACCGATAAACAGCACTCAAGAATTCGTCGACTTCTTTTGTCCGTAACTGCAATTCCTTAGAATGCTACCAATAACTGTGTCTGGGATCTGCCTTTACAAAGCCTAGATTTATTTATCAGTTTCACCTTAAATCGCTACGGACTGATACTCCGGTTAATTTACGACTGATTTAGGTTAAAATCTGTGAATTCCTAAGGGACCAAACTGCTGACGTCATTGGTACCTAGACTTACACACTACTTAAACTAACTTATGCTAAGAACGACACACACACACACACACATACATACACACACATTTCCGAGGGAGGACTCGAACCTCCGGCGGGAGGACCCGCCCAATCCGTGACACGGCGCCGCGAGTCCTCTCAGCGCGTCTCTCTTTCAGTTACTGATCGCCGATCACATGGCCAAGTGATATCGCGGCCTTTCATCTTTCTGATGCATTCTTTTCGGTTTCCAAATGTCCTTATCAGTTCAATATAGCCACTGCATCCCATATCATCGTCTATTTGTCATATATACTATTAATGTCTTGATCTGCCCCACAAGCCTTTTCGTAAATTACCCTATAAACTACAGTTCAACTACTCATGATGTAATATGTGCTTACCCATTCTATCGCTCTCATTCTTATGTTCATTCCTAGACATTTTTTCCTGTTGACTTTTTTATTACTAGTTCGATCAATCTATCTGATTTCAATAGCCTCCTCTATCACTTTAATTAAAATGTTTGCAACACTACTAAGCAGTGGTCCAAATATAGCTCTTCATTAATTTTTTCCGGTATTGAGGTTTACATCGTTCGAATTTAGGAAGTTGAGTTTTTATAGAAAACCGTTTTGCCTTGTTCATTCCTTCCCAACATGTTTCTCTCACGTCTACGTTTTTTATCGAGTCTAACGAATGAAGACGCAAGAAAGAGATATTACCAAGAACGAAGTACATTATCTACATCTACAAGGATACTCTGCGAATCATATTTAAGTACCTGGAAGAGGGTTCATCGAATCACCTTCACAATTCTCTATTATTCCAATCTCGTATAGCGCGCGGAAAGAACGAACGCATATATCTTTCCGTACGAGCTCTGATTTCCCTTATTTTATCGTGGTGATCGTTTCTCCCTATGTAGGTCGGTGTCAACAAAATATTTTTGCATTCGGAGGAGAAAGTTAGTGATTGGAATTTCGTGAGAAGATTCCGTCGCAACGAAAAACGCCTTTCTTTTAATGATGTCCGGCCCAAATCCTGTATCATTTCAGTGACACTCTCCCCCATATTTCGACATAATACAAAACGTGCTGCCCTTCTTTGAACTTTTTCGATTTTCTTCGTCAGTCCTATCTGGTAAGGATCCCACACGGCGCAGCAGTATTCTCAAAGAGGACGGACAAGCGTACTGTAGGCAGTCTCCTTAGTAGGTCTGTTACATTTTCTAAGTGTCCTGCCAATAAAACGCAGTCTTTGGTTAGCCTTCCCCACAACATTTTCTATGTGTTTCTTCCAATGTGAGTTGTTCGTAATTGTAATTCCTAGGTATTTGCTTGAATTTACAGCCTTTAGAGTTGACCGATTTATCGTGTAACCGAAGTTTAACGAATTCCTTTTAGCACTCGTGTGGACGACCGCACACTTTTCGTTATTTAGCGTCAAATACCAATTTACGCACTGTTCAGAGATATTTTCTAAATCGTTTTGCAATTTATTTTGGTCTTCTGATGACTTTATTAGTCGATAAACGACAGCATCATCTGCAAACAACCTAAGACAGCTGCTCAAATTGTCTCCCAAATCGTTTATATAGATACGGAACAGCAAATTACCTTGGGGAACGTCAGAAATCACTTCTGTTTTACTCGATGACTTTCCGTCAATTTCTACGAACTGTGACCTCTCTGACAGGAAATCACAAATCTAGTCAGATAACTGAGACGACATTCCATAACCATGCAATTTCACTACAAGCCGCTTGTGTGGTTCAGTGTCAAAAGCCTTCCGGAAATTCAGAAATACGAAATCGATCTGAAATCCCTTGTCAACAGCGCTCAACACGTCATGTGAATAAAGAGCTAGTTGTGTTTCACAGGAACGATGTTTTCTAAATCCATGTTGACTGTGTGCCAATAGACCATTGTCTTCGAGGTATTTCATAGTGTTCGAACACAATATATGTTCCAAAATCCTGCTCCACTTTGACATTAATGACATGGGCCAGTAATTTAGTGGATTACTCCTACTACCTTTCTTGAATATTGGTGTGACCTGTGCAACTTTCCAGTCTTTGGGGACGGATCTTTCGTCGAGCGAAAGGTTTTAAATGTTTGTTAAGTATGGAGCTAATGCATAAGCATATTCTGAAAGGAACCTAATTGGTATACAGTCTGGACCAGAAAACTTGCTTTTATTACGTGATTTAAATTGATTCAGTAATCCGAGGATATTTACTTCTATGTTACTCATGTTGGCAGCTGTTCTTATTTGAATTATGGAATATTTACTTCGTCTTCTTTTGTGAAAGCATTGCGGAAGGCTGTGTTTAGTAACTCTGCTTTGGCAGCACTGTCTTCGATAGTATCTCCATTTCTATCCCGCAGAGAAGGCATTGATTGTTTCTTGCCGCTAACATACTTCACATACGACCAGAATATCTTTGGATTTTCTGCCAGGTTTCGAGTCAAAGTTTGATTGTGGAAATTGTTATTAGCATCTCGCATTAAAGTCCGCGCTAAACTTCGAGCTTCTGTAAAAGATCGAAAAGATCGCCAATCTTGGGGATTTTGCGTCTGTTTAAATTTGGCATGTTTGTTTCGTTGTTTCTGCAACAGTGTTCTGACCCGTTTTGTGTACCAAGGAGGATAAGCTTCGTCGTCTGTCAGTTTATTTGGTATAAATCTCTCAACTGTTGCCGATACTATTTCTTCGAATTCAAGCCACATCTGGTCTACACTTACATTATTAATTTGGGAGGAGTGGAGATTGTCTCACAGAAAGGCGCGAATTGAATTTTTATCTGCTTCCTTGAATAGATACATTTTTCGTTTATTTTTGGATGATTTGGGGGTTACAATATTCAATCTCGTTATGATAGCCCTGTGTTCATTAATCGCTGTATCCGTTTTGATGCTCGTTATTAACTCAAGATTATTTGTTGCTAAGAGGTCAAATGTGTTTTCACAACTGTTTGCTATTCGCGTGAGCTCATGAACTAACTACTCGAAATAATTTGCAGAGAATGCGTTTAGCACAATTTCGGATGATGTTTTATGCGTATCTCCGGAATTAAACATGTATTTTCGCGAACATATAGAGAGTAAATTAAAGTCACCACCAACTATAATCGTATTATTATCAAGAATAAAATAATTGGGTACTTACCTGGTTTCTGTGATCGCAAGGCCTCTACCCATTGTTCCAATCTGGGATGCACTTGAGAAGGACGTATGCCTATTCACTTTGTACTCGTCAAATTCCATAAGTTTCGGGGCAGCATGTAACAGCAAGATGCTGCAACTGTTCTGTTGACCCGGCGAATCCACGCCGCAGTGAGTAGCTGCTATCACCGTGGTTTTCACTTTCAATTTCCAGTTGTTGTTTTATTTCTTTTTGTATGAAGAGTGACTTGGTCACTTTAAAGAAAACAGCGACCCAAAGTCTGACAATCTGTAATATCCACAACAGTCTGTGATCGCAAGCACACAGAATAATCTGAAGATGATCATTAAGTGTTACGGTCATTGAGTACAACGAATATTTACGATCGTAGAGTGTTGTGGGTTTTACGTATTGTTGTATTTTTTGTTTTGCATGTTTCGTGAATTACATTCTTGATAAATCGCGACGATGTGGTACGTGTTAGTAGGATGGCCAATAAGATACGCGGCTACGTGCTGACAATTTACGTAAATGGATTTTTTTTTTAATTTTAATCTTCAACAAAATTTGATAACTGTAATTCGGCTATGTATATACTATTTGCACAGAAGTTTGTCTATGAAGTAGAAGGAGTTGTCAAGTTGAAATTATTCAATTTTGTTTTTGTAATTCCCATTATCAGCTTGCACGTATAACTCACAAGGGATGTGGTGAAACATTTTTATGGCTGCAAATTTTACTCCCTTCTGTGCAGAGTAAGGCTAAGCTGTGGCTAGAGGAGGTATACTTGTTTCTGGTGCTATATTTATGACAACCACTGTTATTGTCAGGTAGTGCACGATTCTTCAATACAAAACTCGTAAGAGAGTAAATGCATTTTGAGGTTGCTGTTAGTACGCTAATTTTTTTAAACAGCTGTCTACATGAGACTCAAGAATATACACAAAATATTATCCTTGCTTTTAAGCAAGGAATATTTTGTGCTTATGTGTGGTATCGTCCCAAAAATTATTCCAAAAGAAATAAAAGAATGTAAGTGACCAAAGTAAGCTAATTTTGTTACGTTTTCATCAACAAAATTACACTTAGAGCAAGTAATTGTGAGCTCAAGCGTCTGAGAGGATCTGTAACATGCGTTTTCAGTTCAGGTTCTCTATCAGTATGCAAACCCATGGGTTTTGAAAATCAGTTTTACATATTTTCTTTTCCTCGTGCTCTACTGTTATTGAAAATATCTTGCCTTGTACAGCGCTGAATTAGCTGTTAAATATTTAAGTTAAGTACGGGGGTGAATCAAATGAAAACATTAAATTTTTTTTTAATATTATTTATTATGCAGAAGCGGTACAAAGCTGTATCACTTTCCAACATAATCTCCCCCGCGCTCAATGCAAGTCCTCCAGCGCTTACAAAGTGCATAAATTCCTTTATAAACAATTCTTTTGGTAGTCTGCGCAACCACTCATGCACCGCGTGGCGTACCTCTTCATCATTGCGTCTTTGAGTGGTCCAGACATATGGAAATCACTTGGGGCAAGGTCTGGTGAGTATGGTGGATGAGGAAGATTCTCAAAATGCAGATCTGTGATTGTTGCAACTGTTGTACGGGCAGTGTGGGGTCTTGCATAGTCATGTTGCAAAAGGACACCTGCTGACAGCAATCCATGTCGCTTTGATTTGATTGCAGGCCGCAGATGATATTTTAGGAGATCTGTGTGTGATGCACTGGTGACAGTGGTCCCTCTAGGCATGTAATGCTCCAAAATGACGCCTTTTTCGTCCCAAACGAGAGTCAGCATAACCTTCCCTGCTGATGGTTCTGTTCGAAACTTCTTTGGTTTTGGTGATGAGAAATGACACCATTCCTTGCTCGCTGTCTTTGTTTCCGGTTGGTGGAAGTGAACCCAGGTTTCGTCCCCAGTAACGATTCTTGCAAGGAAGCCATCACCTTCTCTTTCAAAGCGCCGAAGAAGTTTTTCACAAGCATCAACACGTCGTTCTCTCATTTCAGGAGTCAGCTACCGTGGCACCCATCTTGTAGACACTTTGTGAAACTGGAGCACATCATGCACAATGTGGTGTGCTGACCCATGACTAATCTGCAAACATGCTGCAGTGTCATTCAGTGTCACTCGGCGGTTTTCCTTCACTAAGGCTTCAACTGCTGCAATGTTCTGTGGAGTCACAACTCGTTGTGCCTGACCTGGACGAGGAGCATCTTCCACTGAAGTCATACCATTTGCGAACCTCCTACTCCATTCGAAGACTTGCTGCTGTGACAAACATGTATCGCCGTACTGAGCCTTCATTCGTCGATGAATTTCAATAGGTTTCACATCTTCATTACGCAAAAACAGAATAACAGAACGCTGTTCTTCCCTGGTGCAAGTCGCAAGTGGGACGGCCATCTTTATACTGATACTGCGACGGTACGTGTGCATCTGCACTATACTGCCACCTACGGTCCATTGTGCACGCTGCTTGTAGCACGCTTACCAACTTACAAAATAATTTGTTACTACAAATTTAAGGTTTTCATTTGACTCACCCTCGTAATAGACCATTTACCAGTCGGGGACGGCCCAGCGATTTGCCTTTACACAAATAACCTGTTTCTCGGAAATGTTCATGCCATCGTCTAATGCTCTGTGATGTAGGACGATCCGTATACCATTCCTAGTACGAAAGTCACGCTTAACAGTTATTACTGACCCGCACTGCGGAAAACGTAGAACACAAAACGCTATCTGTTGTTCCGACCTTTTTTTACTAGAACTGAAGTGGGCGCACATTTCTGCGGGAACTTTGGAGAGTTTGCTCTTTCCAACATCATGTTGTTCATGAACGTTTCTCAAATGACATAATAGTTATGATTTTTTTAAATCGGATGATTCTTCTTGATATACCCTGTATTTAATAGTATACAGGGTGTTACAAAAAGGTACGGCCAAACTTTCAGGAAACATTCCTCACACACAAATAAAGAAAAGATGTTATGTGGACATGTGTCCGTAAACGCTTAACTTCCATGTAAGAGCTCATTTTAGTTTCGTCAGTATGTACTGTACTTCCTCGATTCACCGCCATGATTTCATACGGGATACTCTACCTGTGCTGCTAGAACATGTGCCTTTACAAGTACGACACAATATGTGGTTCATGCACGATGGAGCTCCTGCACATTTCAGTCGAAGTGTTCTACATCTACATCTACATCTATACTCCGCGAGCCACCTTACGGTGTGTGGCGGAGGGTACTTATTGTACCACTATCTGATCCCCCTTCCCTGTTCCATTCACGAATTGTGCGTGGAAAGAACGACTGCTTGTAAGTCTCCGTATTTGCTCTAATTTCTCGGATCTTTTCGTTGTGATCATTACGCGAGATATATGTGGGCGGTAGTAATATGTTGCCCATCTCTTCCCGGAATGTGCTCTCTCGTAATTTCGATAATAAACCTCTCCGTATTGCGTAACGCCTTTCTTGAAGTGTCCGCCACTGGAGCTTGTTCAGCATCTCCGTAACGCTCTCGCGCTGACTAAATGTCCCCATGACGAATCGCGCTGCTTTTCGCTGGATCATGTCTATCTCTTCTATTAATCCAACCTGGTAAGGGTCCCATACTGATGAGCAATACTCAAGAATCGGACGAACAAGCGTTTTGTAAGCTACTTCTTTCGTCGATGAGTCACATTTTCTTAGAATTCTTCCTATGAATCTCAACCTGGCGCCTGCTTTTCCCACTATTTGTTTTATGTGATCATTCCACTTCAGATCGCTCCGGATAGTAACTCCTAAGTATTTTACGGTCGTTACCGCTTCCAATGATTTACCACCTATGGCATAATCGTACTGGAATGGATTTCTGCCCCTATGTATGCGCATTATATTACATTTATCTACATTTAGGGAAAGCTGCCAGCTGTCGCACCATGCATTAATCCTCTGCAGGTCCTCCTGGAGTACGTACGAGTCTTCTGATGTTGCTACTTTCTTGTAGACAACCGTGTCATCTGCAAATAGCCTCACGGAGCTACCGATGTTGTCAACTAAGTCATTTATGTATATTGTAAACAATAAAGGTCCTATCACGCTTCCCTGCGGTACTCCCGAAATTACCTCTACATCTGCAGATTTTGAACCGTTAAGAATGACATGTTGTGTTCTTTCTTCTAGGAAATCCTGAATCCAATCACAAACCTGGTCCGATATTCCGTAAGCTCGTATTTTTTTCACTAAACGTAAGTGCGGAACCGTATCAAATGCCTTCCTGAAGTCCAGGAATACGGCATCAATCTGCTCGCCAGTGTCTACGGCACTGTGAATTTCTTGGGCAAATAGGGCGAGCTGAGTTTCACATGATCTCTGTTTGCGGAATCCATGTTGGTTATGATGAAGGAGATTTGTATTATCTAAGAACGTCATAATACGAGAACACAAAACATGTTCCATTATTCTACAACAGATTGACGTAAGCGAAATAGGCCTATAATTATTCGCATCTGATTTATAACCCTTCTTGAAAATGGGAACGACCTGCGCTTTCTTCCAGTCGCTAGGTACTTTACGTTCTTCCAGCGATCTACGATAAATTGCTGATAGAAAGGGGGCAAGTTCTTTAGCATAATCACTGTAGAATCTTAAGGGTATCTCGTCTGGTCCGGATGCTTTTCCGCTACTAAGTGATAGCAGTTGTTTTTCAATTCCGATATCGTTTATTTCAATATTTTCCATTTTGGCGTCCGTGCGACGGCTGAAGTCAGGGACCGTGTTACGATTTTCCGCAGTGAAACAGTTTCGGAACACTGAATTCAGTATTTCTGCCTTTCTTCGGTCGTCCTCTGTTTCGGTGCCATCGTGGTCAACGAGTGACTGAATAGGGGATTTAGATCCGCTTACCGATTTTACATATGACCAAAACTTTTTAGGGTTCTTGTTTAGATTGTTTGCCAATGTTTTATGTTCGAATTCGTTGAATGCTTCTCTCATTGCTCTCTTTACGCTCTTTTTCGCTTCGTTCAGCTTTTCCTTATCAGCTATGATTCGACTACTCTTAAACCTATGATGAAGCTTTCTTTGTTTCCGTAGTACCTTTCGTACATGATTGTTATACCACGGTGGATCTTTCCCCTCGCTTTGGACCTTAGTCGGTACGAACTTATCTAAGGCGTACTGGACGATGTTTCTGAATTTTTTCCATTTTTGTTCCACATCCTCTTCCTCAGAAATGAACGTTTGATGGTGGTCACTCAGATATTCTGCGATTTGTGCCCTATCACTCTTGTTAAGCAAATATATTTTCCTTCCTTTCTTGGCATTTCTTATTACACTTGTAGTCATTGATGCAACCACTGACTTACGATCACTGATACCCTCTTCTACATTCACGGAGTCGAAAAGTTCCGGTCTATTTGTTGCTATGAGGTCTAAAACGTTAGCTTCACGAGTTGGTTCTCTAACTATCTGCTCGAAGTAATTCTCGGACAAGGCAGTCAGGATAATGTCACAAGAGTCTCTGTCCCTGGCTCCAGTTCTGATTGTGTGACTATCCCATTCTATACCTGGTAGATTGAAGTCTCCCCCTATTACAATAGTATGATCACGAAACTTCTTCACGACGTTCTGCAGGTTCTCTCTGAGGCGCTCAACTACTACGGTTGCTGATGCAGGTGGTCTATAGAAGCATCCGACTATCATATCTGACCCACCTTTGATACTTAACTTAACCCAGATTATTTCACATTCGCATTCGCTAATAACTTCACTGGATATTATTGAATTCTTTACTGCTATAAATACTCCTCCACCATTGGCGTTTATCCTATCCTTGCGGTATATATTCCATTCTGTGTCTAGGATTTCGTTACTGTTCACTTCCGGTTTTAACCAACTTTCCGTTCCTAATACTATATGCGCACTATTTCCTTCAATAAGAGATACTAATTCAGGAACCTTGCCCTGGATACTCCTGCAGTTTACCAATATTACGTTAACTTTTCCTGTTTTTGGTCTCTGAGGACGGACATTCTTTATCAACGATGATAATGTCCTCTCTGGTAAGCCGTCAGGTATTTTATCGTTTCGCCCAAGGGGGGGTCCCTCTAACCTAAAAAACCCCCGTGTGCACGCCACACGTACTCTGCTACCCTAGTAGCTGCTTCCGGTGTGTAGTGCACGCCTGACCTGTCTAGGGGGGCCCTACAGTTCTCCACCCAATAACGGAGGTCGATGAATTTGCAACCATTATAGTCGCAGAGTCGTCTGAGCCTCTGGTTTAGACCCTCCACACGGCTCCAAACCAGAGGACCGCGATCGACTCTGGGCACTATGCTGCAGATATTAAGCTCAGCTTGCACTCCGCGTGCGATGCTGGTTGTCTTCACCAAATCAGCCAGCCGCCGGAAGGAACCAAGGATGGCCTCAGAACCCAAGCGGCAGGCGTCATTCGTTCCGACATGTGCTACTATCTGCAGCCGGTCACACCCAGTGCGTTCAATAGCTGCCGGAAGGGCCTCCTCCACATTACGGACGTGACCCCCCGGCAAGCACACCGAGTGCACACTGGCATTCTTCCCCGACCTACCCGCTATTTTCCTGAGGGGCTCCATAACCCGCCTAACGTTGGAGCTCCCTATAACTAATAGGCCCGCCCTCTGTGACTGTCGGGACCTTGCCGGAGAATCGGCCACTGGCCCAACAGGCGAGGCACCCTGTGGTGGCTCGGAAACGATGTCATCACCACTAGGAAGCACCCCGTACCTGTTGGAAAGGGGTAAGGCAGCTGCCACGCGGCCAGATCCCACCTTCGCCTTTCGGCCAGGCACGCGCGAGCCCACCACTGTCCGCCATTCACCCTGGAGTGATGGCTGACCGGTAAGATGCTCACTGCCGGAAGACGCAGCGACATCAGGGGTTCCATGTGATTCCAAGGCCACCGAAGTAGGCATAGGTCTCACCACAGTTGCCCCAACGCCACTACGAGCCGACGCCTGCGCCTCGAGCTCGATGAGCCTAACAGACAAAGCCTCCACCTGCCCCCGAAGAGTGGCCAATTCTCCTTGCGTCCGCTCACAACAACCACAGTCCCTACACATGACTATGTTTACCCTACTCTATACGGTGACAAATTCCCAAGATAATCTTCTGATGAGCTACTCTGATAATCAAGAAACACTCACTGAAATACGAGACGCGAAAACTACGCTAGGTTTTCCCAGAAAAACTATTTAAAAGCTAAGCGCAGCAAATAAGTACAAAAACGCTTTATACAAACAGTACTCGCTGCTGCTGGTGCTGTCGCTCTGGCTGTCACAAGACAACTGCTGATTCAAGTGACTAGTGGCTAACGGCCGCGAAACAAACAAAAGACGGTTTTAGGGCGCTTTCTGTTCTAAACGATCAAGAAAACACTAAGAAATCTAACACGAAAACTACGTAAAGTTTTATCAAGAACTGTTAGTTACTATGCAGAGCAGATAAACACAAATAGAATCCCTTCCTTAGTGGAAGGTCGTAAACAAAATGCAAAATAAACGCTTTATACAAACAGTACTCGCTGCTGCTGGTGCTGTCGCTCTGGCTGTCACAAGACAACTGCTGATTCAGGTGACTAGTGGCTAACGGCCGCGAAACAAACAAAAGACGGTTTTAGGGCGCTTTCTGTTCTAAACGATCAAGAAAACACTAAGAAATCTAACACGAAAACTACGTAAAGTTTTATCAAGAACTGTTAGTTACTATGCAGAGCAGATAAACACAAATAGAATCCCTTCCTTAGTGGAAGGTCGTAAACAAAATGCAAAATAAACGCTTTTTACAAACAGTACTCGCTGCTGCTGGTGCTCTCGCTCTGGCTGTCACAAGACAACTCGTACGCTTCTCAACAACAGATTCGGTGACCGATGGATTGGTAGAGACGGACCAATTCCATGGCCTCCACGCTCTCCTGACCTCAACCCTCTTGACTTTCATTTATGGGGGCATTTGAAAGCTCTTGCCTATGCAACCCCGGTACCAAATATAGAGACTCTTCGTGCTCGTATTGTGGACGGCTGAGATACAATACGCCATTCTCCAGGGCTGCATCAGCGCATCAGGGATTCCATGCGACGGAGGGTGGATGCATGTATCCTCGCTAACGGAGGACATTTTGAACATTTCCTGTAACAAAGTGTTTGAAGTCATGCTGGTACGTTCTGTTGCTGTGTGTTTCCATTCCATGATTAATCTGATTTGAAGAGAAGTAATAAAATGAGCTCTAACATGGAAGGTAAGTGTTTCCGGACACATGTCCACATAACATATTTTCTTTCTTTGTGTGTGAGGAATGTTTCCTGAAAGTTTGGCCGTACCTTTTTGTAACACCCTGTAATTCTGTCCTCGTTGCAACATACTAAAAATAAAAATATGGAATTTTAATTGAATCTTTTCATCATATATAGTGGTTTTGATGCGATCCGTCTCATCCAGTACACTGGTCCATCTCACTCACACACCTATGGATGAGATGGACCATTCAGGTATTTTTTCATTTTATCATATTTTTCGTATTTTAAGTAGCATTGCCTCAATAATGTATTGCAGTTATGTTTATATGACACGCTATTCGAATGCGCTGGCAGAAGTCAAAAAAGTTTAAAAAGCAAAAATATTTTATGCTGAAGAAGCTCCAGGGCTTAGCCTAATGGTAGGTAGCGTGTTCAGTGGAGTAGCTCTTCTGCAAGCCAAGTTGTGCAGACGAATGCCGGACATTTGCCACGACGGACATTTGCCACACTTGCCTCTTCGCCAGTTAGCGATCCCTCAGGTAAGGGACGCTATTCCTACTTCTGTCCGCTTTCAAACCGCCGTCTCTACATCTTACTCGATACAACCAGTATACGTAAGGGACCTTCTTCTTCGACATCTTGGCCAAATACAGAGCTTCTTTTCCGAATTAGATATATTTTGGGAAACGAAAGCAACACCAACGATTATGTCAGTATGTAATTAGTTCTGCCAAATATAAATATAGATCCCTCTGTGTGTACGGTAGCTTCCTTTCACGCTTACTGATTGCGATAGAAACAGTCCATCGCCATGAGAGCAACAAGAAAGGAACGATGTAAAGAGAATGCGAATGTACGCTAATCATTTCTTTTTGATCACTGCATTTGAGCCTACTTTAATTACTACAACTGCATGCCCAAAAGACAATAAGGAAAGAAGAAATGGGTATGTGAATGTTTGAAAAAAAGAACGACATCGTCCATATTAATTTACCCTCTAAAATGCGATATCCCTTGCGGCAAACATTAGTTAATAAAGTGTAGCAGGACAATGTTCAAAACATGACTGAAAATACCTTCACTAAGTAGAGATAAGATCATCTATGATTCACATGTCATCTAAAGTCGACGTACAATTTTAAAATGTTAGAAATAAGGAAATGAAGTAATACAGAATGCTATGCTTGTAACGTACGTTGTTGTTCTACGTTGTTTAGCTATGGAATTTACAGGGTCACAGAGAAAGCGTCCTAGGTTTTGGAGGGAAAAGCCGTAATTGTAATGATCTGCACTACAACAGAAACAAGAAGCCGAACTTAAGGAAAAATAATGTAATGTGTGTTCCAGCTGACAAGCGGCATTGAAGCAGATAGTTCCTGTGACTTAGTTTGGGCGGAGGTTAAATTCGACAACCGGAATAAATTAATAACTGGCTCCTTTCACCGACCCCCGGTCTCAGATGAAACAGTGGCTGGACAGTTCCAAGAAAACTTGAGTCTGATCACAAATAGGTACTGTACTCATACAATTAGAGTTGGCACTGACTTCAATTTATCTTCCGTATGTTGACAAAAATAGATTTCAGACCCTATTGTAGATAGAAAACAACTTCCGTAATTGTTCTAAACCCTTTTATAAAAATTATTTTGAACAATTAGTTCACGAGGCCATTCAAATTGTAGATGGTTACGAAAACACACTTGACCTCTTAGCCACAAATAATCCTGAGCATCACGACGGATACAGGGATTAGTGAACACACAGTCGTAGCGAGGCTCAGTTCCGTAACAAAGAAATTCACCAAAACTAAACGCGAAATATATCTATTTATAAAAGCAACTAAAAAATCGGTTGACGTCTTTGTAACAGACCGTCTCCAATCCCTCCAAACTATGTAAGTGAAGACCATACGTGGCTTAAGTTGAAAGAAATAGTATCAACAGCACTCGAGAGATTCATACCAAATAAATTAATGAGAGACGGAACTGATCCCCCATGGTACACAAAACACGACAGAAAGCTGATGCAGGAGCACCGAAAAAGGCAAGTATAATTTAGACGAACGCAAAATCTCCAAGACTGGCGAAGTTTTACTGAGGCTCGAAATTTGGTGCGGATTTCAATGCGAGATGCATTTGATAGTATCCACAACGAAACTCTGTCTAGAAATGCGGCGGAAAATCCAAAGAGATTCTGGTTCTATGTTAAGTAAACCAGCGGAAAGGCTCAGTAAGCGATGAGGAGGAGGAGGAGGAGGAGGAGGGGGAGACAAGGGATCCAACCCTTCGGGGCAGGTAAAATCGTGGCAAATGTCCGGCGTGGCAAATGTCCGCACACCGTGCAGACGTGTTGAACTATTCTTAAAAGCAGTATATTTTCCAAAACTTTTGAGAAGGAAGTTAAAAGTGAAAGTAGACGCTGCTCGCCATCATGGAGATGTGTCAGGTTTGCGGATTGCAATTTGAGCAGCTTACAGCGGTGACCGGTCTGTGCAGGTGATGCTGGGTCTCCAGCACTCGGACATTCTGCTGGGCAAGATGGACGGCGGCGCCGGCGCCGGCTCGGGCGGGGGCGGGCAGGGCCAGGACGGCGGCGCCGGAGGCAGCGGAGGCGGCGGGGGCGGCGGGGGCGGGCTGTTCGGCGCGGCTGGTGACGCGGGCCCCGGGCCCACGCCGCCGCTCGTCACGCAGCCTGCCGCCAAGCGCAAGGATGACCCGCTGTTGCAGCACGCCGACTCACAGCAGCAACAGCAGCAGCAGCAGCAGCAGCAGCAGACCTTCATCGTCTCCGGTGTGTACGCCGTGCACTCACATGCAGCCCGTATTGTGATGTAACTACGAAATCCATCTGTCCTCGGTTGTTATTCTTGAAGACCGTTCTCACGCAGCTCTCAACCCCACTCTATGCTGCACAAGTACTGCAACATCAATCCATTTCAGGATCTTTACTGTACTCAACCTTTATATCCCACTATAATTTCTACCCCTCTGTCACCAAACAAACTTCTCTTTGATGTCCCAGGACCAGTCCTCAATTGCTGATAAGCACGATGTATTGAATGAACTGCCGGCCGCTGTGGCTGTGCGGTTCTAGGCGCTTCAGTCCGGAACTGCGCTGCTGCTACGGTCGCATGTTCGAATCCTGCCTCGGGCAGGTTAGTTTTTTTGTTCAGTACCCCATCATTAAATATTCGACCTACCCTATAAACTTCAGCATTCCTCTGTAGCGTCATATTTCAAACCCTGCTCTTCTCTTCTCGTCTGCGCCGTTAATCGTTCACGTTTCTCTTCTATGTAAGGCTATACCCCAAACAAGATATCTTAATATCTGGCACGTTATTGGCAGACACCACCCGTAATTTCACTAATTTTGTCTACAAAGTTTACATCATTCAGTGCTCTCACAAATATTATTTATTGGATATGCCGGTATCGAGTTTTCGGTCAGCCATCGGCCAAGAAGCATTATGGACTATTGACAACGACTGAAAAGGTGAAACTGGTATACTCAATAAATAAAATTTGTGTGACCATTGACTGATGCAAATCTTATACTCCAAACAAATACTTCTAACACAGGACAGAAAGAAGGTCGGCATCCATCGTAATATCATCTGTCTTTTATATTGCATTGCAGATATAGATTTCGACTGACAGTTCAGCCAACATCAGTGCTATAATTAAAAGTAATACAAGAATCAGACATATAAACAGCAGATTAAAACTGTGTGCCGGGCCGAGACACCTAACAGCGCACACCCCGCTGCAGAGTGAAATTCTCATTATAAAGGGTGAGTCACCTAACATTACCACTGGATGTATTTCGTACACCACATCAAATACTGACGAATCGATTCCACATACCGACCGTGAGGAGAGGGGCTAGTGTAATTGGTTAATACAAACCATAAAAAAATGCACGGAAGTATGTTTTTTAACACAAACCTACGTTTTTTTAAATGGAACCTCGTTAGTTTTGTTAGCACATCTGAACATATAAACAAATACGTAATCAGTGCCGTTTGTTGCATTGTAAAATGCTGATTACATCCGGAGATATTGTAAGCTAAAGTTGACGCTTGAGTACCACTCCTCCGCTGTTCGATCGCGTGTATCGGAGAGCACCGAATTACGTAGGGATCCAAAGGGAACGGTGATGGACCTTAGGTACAGAAGAGGCTGGAACAGCACATTACGTCCACATGCTAACACCATTTTATTGGTCTTTTTCACTGACGCACATGTACATTACCATGAGGGGTGAGGTACACGTACACACGTGGTTTCCGTCTTCAGTTACGGAGTAGAATAGAGTGTGTCCCGACATGTCAGGCCAATAGATGTTCAATGTGGTGGCCATCATTTGCTGCACTCAATTGCAATCTCTGGCGTAATGAATGTCGTACACGCCGCAGTACATCTGATGTAATGTCGCCGCAGGCTGCCACAATACGTTGTTTCATATCCTCTGGGGTTGTAGGCACATCACGGTACACATTCTCCTTTAACGTACCCCACAGAAAGAAGTTGAGAGGTGTAAGATCAGGAGAACGGGCTGGACAACTTATGCGTCCTCCACGTCCTATGAAACGCCCGTCGAACATCCTGTCAAGGGTCAGCCTAGTGTTAATTGCGGAATGTGCAGGTGCACCATCATGCTGATACCACATACGTCGACGCGTTTCCAGTGGGACATTTTCGAGCAACGTTGGCAGATCATTCTGTAGAAACGCGATGTATGTTGCACCTGTTTGGGCCCCTGCAATGAAGTGAGGACCAATGAGGTGGTCGCCAATGATTCCGCACCATTCATTTACAGTCCACGGTCGCTGTCGCTCTACCTGTCTGAGCCAGCGAGGATTGTCCACGGACCAGTAATGCATGTTCCGTAGGTTCACTGCCCCGTGGTTTGTGAAATCCGCTTCATCGGTAAACAGGTAGAACTGCAACTCATTCTCTGTTAATGCCCATTGACAGAATTGCACTCGATGATTAAAGTCATCACCATATAATTGCTGATGTAGCGACACATGAAACGGGTGAAAGCGGTGACGATGCAGTATGCGCATGACACTACTTTGACTCAGTCCACCGGCTCTCGCAATGTCCCGTGTACTCATGTGTGGGTTCACGGCAACAGCAGCTAACACACCAACTGCACCCGCTTCTCCTGTGACGGGCCTGTTACGGACCCGTTTGCGTGCTACGACCATACCTGTTGCATACAGTTGGCGGTAGATGTTTTGCAATGTGCGGCACGTTGGATGCTCTCTGTACGGGTACCGTTCTGCATACACCCTGCAGGCTTCAGCTGCATTTCGGCGACACTTGCCATACATGTGTATCATCTCCGCCTTTTCAGAGTTCGAATACACCATGGTCACAGTTCCTACAACACTACACTATCACAGACGTCTGGTAACACGGTGTACTACAGATGGTCAGCGTGCGGAGACGAATACAGAATAACAATAGCAGCAAGCGCTACATGCGGACACTGCGACAGCTAGAACATACCACAACAGGGCACTACAGCCACACTCGTAAACACGGTCGTCATCGTAAACATATCCCTGCATATGCTGCTCGCCGACTGTGGCCCGTGTTTGTTACAACACGCGACTGAACGTCGGAGGTTTCAAGCGTCAACTTTAGGTTACAATATCTCCGGATGTAATTAACATTTTACAATGCAACAAGCGGCACTGATTACGCATTTGTTTATATGTTCAGATGTGCTAACAAAACTAACGGGGTTCCATTTAAAAAAACGTAGGTTTGTGTTAAGAAACATACTTCCGTGCATTTTTTTATGGTTTGTATTAACCAATTACATTAGTCCCTCTCCTCACGTTCGGTCTGTGGAATCGGTTCGTCAGTATTTGATGTGGTTTACGAAATATATCCAGCGGTAACGTTAGGTGACTCACCCTATATAAACAGCACATCCATCAAATGCCATGTCACAATTGTAAATAATTACAATTCCACAGCTTCGTACCGTTATAAGTAATCATGTAAACTGAATGTAATTATAACGACATACATTCTAATGTAACTCTACCACGTACAAGCGTTAGTCCAATTGAGGTCGCTGTTTACAGTTCCACACACCTACCATAGTATTATGTCGTACTGAAAAACCAACGCCCTCTATTTATTTCCCATAAATAAAAGCGTGGTTCAAGCTAAATTGCTTTTTTAATACATAAAAATACACAAATCCAAATAGTAATTATAATAAAATATAATTTTGTCTGGAAGCACACGGATTTAAAAATTCATTATGACGAATGTTACATTTCCTCTTATTGGATATCCAATGCCCTCTACTTTTTATTTCCCATATGTAAATCAATGGGTTAATCTAAAAAAAAATTGTATACGAAGATAGTAACTGTTCTCGAAAGAACAGATACCACTGATGACCGTGCAGCTTCTCTAGAATAAATGATAATCAATTGAAACCCTCAGCTGCCGACAGGTGTTGTTGGTATACCTCGATGAGGACAGCTGAAAATGCGTGCCCCGACCGGAACTCGAACCTGGGATCTCCTGCTTATATGGCAGACGCTCTACCCATCTTTTTTTTCGGTATTGCTCGTTGCGTATGGTCTGGGCGGTGGTCACAATACATCCGTTCAAGTTGATCGTTGACTCGTTTACTCAGTTTTTTTTTATTACAGAGGGCAAGTAGCCCCCTGACCGAACAAACTGAGCTACCGTGCCGGTGCAACTATATCCACTGAACCAACTGTATACACATCTGAACCACCGAGAACACAGATGCATAACCCGACTGCAGGGAGGTATCCCTTGCACGCTTCCCGTGAGACCCACATTCTCAACTGTCCACAATCTACATACGTAATGTACCTAGCAGATATTTGCCCATCCACTCATTACTGGCGCACACTAAGGTGACGATTCCCGTAAGAGTTCGGGCAACCTGTGCGCATTCGCACAGACGAAGCTCAATGGCTGGGTATCTGTTCTTTCGAGAACAGTTACTATCTTCATATATATATATTTAAAGGCTACCCAGTCATTGACCTTCGTCTGTGCGAATTTGCACAGGTTGCCCGAACTCTTACAGCAATCGTCACCTTAGTGTGCGCGAGTAATGAGTGGATGGGCAAATATCTATTAGGTACATTACGTATGTAGATTGTGGACAGTTGAGAACGTGGGTCTCACGGGAAGCGTGCAAGGAATAAGTCCCTGTAGTCGCGGTATTCATCTGTGTCCTCGGTGCCTCAGATGGATAAAGCGTCTGCCATGTGAGCAAGAGATCCCGGGTTCGAGTCCCAGTCGGGGCACATATTTTCAGCTCTCCCCATCGAGGTATATCAATAACACCTGTCGGCAGCTGAGGGTTTCAATTAATTACCATTCAAAAATTTATGTACCTAAAATACAGAGAGTTCAAAAAGTAACTCTAATAAAATACAATTTTGTCCGGAGGCACAAATGGCTCTAAGCACTATGGGACTTAACATCTGAGGTCATCAGTCCCAGAGACTTAGAACTATTTAAACTTAACTAACCTAAGGACATCACAAGCATCCATGCCCGAGGCAGGATTCGAACCTGCGACCGTAGCAGCTGCACGATTCCGAACTGAATTCGGCCACAGCGGCCGGCCTGGAGGCACATAAATTCAAAAAATCATTACGACAAATATTACATCTCGTCCTACCCGCCACCCAATGCTCTTTTTTTTTTTTTTACTGCCCATATCTAAAACAATGGGTTAACATAATTTTTTATATAACAGGTGTCCAGGAAGTAAGGACAAACTTGAATTTTGAGCCATTTTGTCATATGACGGTTGGCAGCTATGGTTTTTTCATATTTGTTATCTGGGATCTTTCCCATTAGTAGCCTGATAGCTTTTGTGTGCCGAGCATTATTGTTTGATGTTTATTTTCGTCAAGGAGCAGATGACAACTGAGCAACATATCGAAATGATAAAAAGTTACTACAAAAACAGTGAAAGTCGCACGGCAACCGTTCGTGAAGTGTGTGTGACAAACGAACACAATGTTACTCTAACCGAATCATCAGTTCGGAAGTTGATCCGGGAGTTTGAGGCCATGGGTTGTGTTTCAAACGCTAAGGAAACAGGACCACCGAGTTCTGTTTGAATACAAGATCTGAAAATGCATTCACCTTGCACAAGAGCTGAAGCCTACAGGTCTTGAAAGAGACATCGATTTGCTCAATGGCTCCTGGCTCGACAAGAGGAGAACGAGAACTTCACAAAAAGAATAATTTTCTCAGATGAGGCGCATTTCCACCTAAAAGGGTACGTCAGTAAGCAGAACTGCAGAAATTGCGGTAACGAAAATCCGCGAGTGACCGTTGAAGATGATAGGCATCCACAACGCACGACTGTGCGGTGTGAGTTCTGGGCGGGAGGAGCGACCGGCACGTACTTTTGTGAAAATGATGAGGGAATTTCCGTCACTGTGAACGGCGACCGTTACCGAAACATGCTTTCTGGTTGCTTTTTCTCTCTTATTGATGAAAATGACGATTTTTGGTCTCGACAAGACGGTGCTACATGTTACACATCCCGTGAAACGGTTGTTCTGCTGAATAAAATGTTTCCTCAAAATATTATATCTTTGGGTGGCAACCAGGAGTCGACTGCCAGATTATGCGATCTTACAGCTTGTGAATTTTTGTGGGGCACCGTGAAATAAAAACTGTATGTGAACAAACCACAAACAATACAACAATTGAAGCTTAAATTTAAAATGGTTATTAACGGGAACCAACCAGATGTTTGTGAAAGCGTCATCGAGAACTTCAGTGAACGCATTGCTCGTTGCCGCGCGGCCTTGGGTGGTCATCTGGTGGATATAATTTTTCTTAGATAAGTGGAAGAAGTTATTCAATGTGTATGTAAAAAAAATTACATTTTCAATAAATTTTGTATGTTCTATAGCACTTTAATATTCGTCCCTACTTCCCGGACGCCCTCTAAATAAAAATACAATTAATTCAAATAACAATTATAATAAAATACAGTTTTGTCTGGAGACATAAATTCAAAAAATCACTACAACAAGTTTTACATTCTAGAAGAGTTAATGAGACTAAAACAGGAAAACATACACCGTCTGACAAAAAAAAAAAAAAAAAAAAAAGGAAAAGAAAGTGAAGCAGCCGCAAAGTGAGGAGGAAACGAAATGAAATTTCGCGGTTTGACAGGGTATCTGATTAACTTACCTTTTCATAACTGGGAGTCACAGTAATGTGAAATTTTTTGAAAGACAATATGTTTACGCCAGTGACTGTTAAACTTTTATTTCCACTACTGCAATTTCGGCCTTAGGCCATTATCAAGTGCAGATGATTTGGCTTTAAGCCATGTCAACTTTATACAGGCTGACACATTTATAGCCCGCATCTCGTGGTCGTGCGGTAGCGTTCTCGCTTCCCACGCCCGGGTTCCCGGGTTCGATTCCCGGCGGGGTCAGGGATTTTCTCTGCCTCGTGATGGCTGGGTGTTGTGTGCTGTCCTTAGGTTAGTTAGGTTTAATTAGTTCTAAGTTCTAGGCGACTGATGACCTCAGCAGTTGAGTCGCATAGTGCTCAGAGCCATTTGAACCAACACATTTATATGTCGTTGTCATTTGCTGTTATATACATTCGTAACGGTGCTAAGTAGTGCGAGCACACATGTCTGTGCTGTTTTACGATATATGGATATATAAATGTGTCAGCCTGTATAAAGTTGACATGGCTTAAAGCCAAAACATCTGCACTTGATAATGGCCTAAGGCCGAAATTGCAATAGTGGAAATAAAAAGTTTAACAGTCACTGACGTAAACATGATGTCTTTCAAACAAACAAAAAAGAAAAAAGAAAATAGAAAAAACAGGTGTCTGATGTTACAGCAGTGATGCAAAATAGTCAAATTTATGAAGAGTTGGAAGGATGAGCCCACTTATCAGTACGACGTTGCATCCCCTCAAGCCTGAATGCGTGGACTAATTCGGTTGCGAAGGGTGTCATAAATACCTTCTATCCTCTCATGACGCAAGCTGGCCCACAAATGTTGTAAACTGGTTCTGGATACTGACACTGTCGCAGAGTTGACGGCCGAGCAGGTTCCACACGTGTTCCATCGGGGACAGATCTGGGAACCTTGCTGGCCACGGGAATACGTCAACAACAAGCAGTCAGTTCATAGAGACGTGTGCCATGTGTGGACGAGCATTGTCCTGCTGAAAAGTCGCACCACGATGATGTCGCATGAGAGCTAAAACATGAGAACGCAGGACGTCCGTGACCTATCGTTGTGTCGTCAGAGTTCCCTCAGTCCCTACCAGACGTGAAGTCATAGGTGATGGCTCCTCACACCACGACACCATCTACATCTGCATCCGTACTCCGCAAACCACCTGACGGTGTGTGGCGGAGGGTACCTTGAGTACCTCTATCGGTTCTCCCCTCTATTACAGTCTCGTATTGTTCGTGGAAAGAAGGATTGTCGGTATGCTTCTGCGTGGGCTCTAATCTCTCTGATTTTATCCTCATGGTCTCTTCGCGAGATATACGTAGGAGGGAACAATATACTGCTTGACTCTTCGGTGAAGGTATGTTCTCGAAACTTCAACAAACGCCCGTACCGTGCTACTGAGCGTCTCTCCTGCAGAGTCTTCCACTGGAGTTTATCTATCATCTCCGTAATGCTTTCACAATTACTACACGATTCTGTAACGAAGTGCGCTGCTCTCTGTTGGATCTTCTCTATCTCTTCTATCAACCCTATCTGGTACGGATCCCACACTACTGAGCAGTACTCAAGCAGTGGGAGAACAAGAGTACTGTAACCAACTTCCTTTGTTTTCGGATTCTTCCAATGAATCTCAGTCTGGCATCTGCTTTACCAACGATCAACTTTATATGATCATTCCATTTTAAATCACTCCTAATGCGTACTCCCAGATAATGTATGGAATTAACTGCTTCCAGTTGCTGACCTGCTATTTTGCAGCTAAATGCTAAGGGAACTATCTTTCTATGTATTCGCAGCACATTACACTTGTCTACATTGAGATTCAATTGCCATTCCCTGCACCATGCGTCAATTCGCTGCAGATCCTCCTGCATTTCAGTACAATTTTCCATTGTTACAACCTCTCGATACACCACAGCATCATCTGCAAAAAGCCTCAGTGAACTTCCGATGTCATCCACAAGGTCATTTATGTATATTGTGAATAGCAACGGTCCTACAACACTCACCTGCGGCACTTCAGAAGACTTCTCTCCACTGAGAATGACATGCTGCGTTCTGTTATCTAGGAACTCTTCAATCCAATCACACAATTGGTATGATAGTCCATATGCTCTTACTTTTTTCATTAAATGACTGTGGGGAACTGTATTGAACGCCTTGCGGAAGTCAAGAAACACAGCATCTACCTGGGAACCCGTGTCTGTGGCCCTCTGAGTCTCGTGGACGAATAGCGCGAGCTGGGTTTCACACGACCGTCTTTTTCGAAACCCATGCTGATTCCTACAAAGTAGATTTCTAGACTCCAGAAAAGTCATTATACTCGAACATAATACGTGTTCCAAAATTCTACAACTGATCGACGTTAGAGATATAGGTCTATAGTTCTGCACATCTGTTCGATGTCCCTTCTTGTAAACGGGGATGACCTGTGCCAGAAGTAACATAGTTCTGCCCTACCAAAATATTGGAAGAATGGTGGCCGCCTTGCTCGCCGACGATTGTCGTCCAGGGTAGTGCATCGCTGAACACAATGCGAAGCCATTCATCAACGGTCCATGCTTTCCGGTCACGGAATCATTCCAAACGCATAGATGTGTAACGATTCTCATGCGCTCGATGCACAATACGCGATCCTCCCTTGTGCTGGTCAGAAGTGGTCGACCGGAATTTTAATGACCGGTATGGCTGCCCTCAAGTTCCCATGCAGTCCACCACCTAGCCACTGTCGCTTCCGGATGCCCCTAAAAAACTAATCGACTGGCCGGAAGACCGACAATTTAGCGCCCCCCCCCCCCCACCCGCCCTACAAGCTCTGTCAGGTTCCGAAAACGCAGTCACACACGAGGACGCGACATCTTCGTGTCCTTCACAGCTATCACCCAACGTAAGATGCTGTCCTCTCTCCTTTACACGCTACCAGACCTGGTAGCTACACTAAACACGATCAGCACCAATGAACTCTGCTGACCGTTCTACCTGTGACAGACTCTATTCATTTACATGCGCTCCAATGGCGAGTACGTGAGCGAAGTGACATTGACATCCGACCATACATTTGCATGCTTTACTTTTTTTATCAGGCAGTGTATATTTCCAATTTTCAGTATATCGTTTCTGTTTATTGCAAAAATGGTTCAAATGGCTCTGAACACTATGGGACTTAACATCTGTGGTCATCAGTCCCCTAGAACTTAGAACTACTTAAACCTAACTAACCTAAGGACATCATACACATCCATGCCCGAGGCAGGATTCGAACCTGCGACCGTAGCAGTCGCGCGGTTCCGGACTGAGTGCCTAGAACCGCTAGACCACCGCGGCCGGCTGTTTATTGCATTCTACATCTTATATCCTCTTCACTTCTGCCGTCGTCAGTTTTTTCGCTAGGCAAGTAGCAAAACTCGCCTACTACTTTCAGCATCACGTTTCCTAACCGAATTTCTTCATTATCACCTGACTTCATTACACTTGTTTTATTTACACTATGTTCATTCCTTGCATAAAAAACCTTCAAATTGGAAAATAAGCTCACAAATGAGCGTATATTAATATTAAACGGCACACATTTCGACTTTGATAGTGCTTTAAGCCAGAAGTAACGGCTTACAGCCACCACTTTGAACGGTCTTTATTTTCTGGAGTTGTAAATAGTGCACGTGTCTCCTCTTAAGTAACAAATTTGCTCATAAAACCAACTGATTTCATTGTGAAATTCTCTTTCACATTTAGTTTTAGTCAACCTTCAACAAATACGACTCCTACTAGCACAAAGGTGTCTCATAGTTAATTCTTCCAAATTCCTACGATGTCACGTATTTAATGTTAACTTTCATTTGTGATAGCAAGTTTGGGATATCTTTCACGTCAACGACTTTCAGGAGAAGTAATCCCCGTTTGAATTCAGTCACCCATATCATACCATCAAATGGAAGGACAGACGTCCTGTTAACGTCCCCTAACTTTGGATGGGTAATCGCACTCTATAAGCTATCCGAATCAAAGAATTTTATAGTTGCCCGGTATTTCAGTTATCCACCGAAACGAAGTCACGCTAAACTTTTGTATTAAAAGACTATTCCAAAAATTAAGTTCACACTAGAGTTGCGTTATTGCGTAACGTAACGACATAACAAAAGGAAACTCTCATTTAACCCTGTGTTACATGGTGTTACCATTTGGCAACAAACCATAAATTTACGTATAACGATAGGGAAACCACTCGTTTGATGTTGGCCGCGCGGGATTAGCCGAGCGGTCTTGGGCGCTGAAGTCATGGACTGTGCGGCTGGTCCCGGCGGAGGTTCGAGTCCTCCCTCGCGCATGTGTGTGTTTGCCCTTAGGATAATTTAGGTGAGGTAGTGTGTAAGCTTAGGGACTGATGACCTTAGCAGTTAAGTCCCATAAGATTTCACACACATTTGAACATTTTCGTTTAATGTTGCCGTCTGGTAACACACACAGTCTGGTTACATCCAGCTAGACTGTGTCTAGCGTCATTAAGTTGGCAGAAACAGTTCAAAATCGATAATCTTTTCTCTGAAGGTCGAGTGTATATAAACAAACACGAAATCAGATAAAAGGGGAATTATTTCTTATGTTCAATGATAGTACAGACTATGTTTCATTGTCTCTGTAACTGAACAATTAATAATTAATCAATGTATTGAATAAATCGAAATTAAATAAAAGTTTCTTTTTCGACCTGTATTTTGTGTGTCAAGCTCTATCCCCTGATTTTTTCACTGATATTGGTTTCCTTAGGAAAGTCATACAATAGAGGGTCAAATTAACTTAGTCGGTATGCCAGGGTACAGACATATTTGCTTGCTTCAGTGATAGGATACCCCCACATTTAAACAGGATGGGACATGAAACCGACAGTTTCCTTTTTTAAATGAATCAGCCTAGCATTCGCCTTAAGTTACTTTGGATTCCGGCCGAGTATTTCGACACTGCTCTTCGAGAAGGCATGTCTTGTGGTTGTATCAATGCGTCACTTAGTTGCACTTAGTTCATAGCTCTACGTCCGTGTCTCGATGCAATCATTTGTTAAGAACTCTCCAAGATGTGTGTATGTAGTGTAACAGGTACTTTGCAAAAATTTCTGAGAGTGTAAACACGAGTTGATATAATTATTCAAATGTTTTAGAATTCATTCCTATACAAAGAATCTACTTTTTTATTTCTTTAAGATTTGTAACAGCGATAGTAGACAGATGATACAACTTTTATAATTTTGTAATGAATTTATGTGTGACATGCTACAATGTTTCAGCAGCCATGGAGACTCCTACCCAGACCCCGACGACGACGTCCAAGAAGTCAGAGTCGAAGAGCAAAAAGAGTGACAATAACGGAGTGAAGAAGAAGAAAACGAGGTAATTATACACTAACACGCAGGCTTCACATCGAGCTTGGATCACAAATACAGACACCTGATTCCATGCCGCCGAACCGAAGAGTTTCATGTACCAAGAGGCACCGTATCGAAAATTTAAAACGCGTACAGGTAAAGCGGGAAAACATCATCCGCTAAGTCACAACGCGGACGAAAGTGTGTGTTGAGTGATCGTCACGAGCGGTCATTGACGAGGATTGTCATGAAAAATAAGAGGTCGACAGGGGCAAAAGTAACTGCAGAATTAAATGTCGCACTCGCTTCAAAACCAAGGAATTGCAGGGTAAGCTGGAAATCGAAAACCACACGTAAGTGATGTAAATTCCCATAACAGAAAAACGTGGTACCGAAGCCATAGAACCTGGACGGTGGAGGAATGGAAGAAAGTCAGTTGGTCGGATGAGTCTTCCTTCACACTGTTCCCAACATCTGCCCGAGTCTACCTCCCAAGAATGAAATACAGTGGGGGTTCGGTGATGATCTCTGCCGCCTTATGGAGGTATTCCATGGGTCCCATGGTTACTCTGAAAAGTTGCATAACTGCCAAGGATTGTCTGGCCATTCTGGCTGATCAGGTCCTTTCCATGATACAATGTTTGTTCCCCAGTGGTTATGCTGTGTTCCAAGACAACAGGGCCCATGTTCACCAAGCTCCCATCGTCCAGGAATGGTTCTGTGGGCGCGATGATAAATTACCACGTTGTCCCTGGCCACAACAGTCACCAGGTCTCAGTATTATCGAGCGTTTGAGATCTACTTTGGAGAGGAGGGTGGGTGATCGCTTACACCTTGATCATCGTTGCCACTATTTTTGAGGAAGAATGGTATATGAGTCCCTTGAAAAGCACGCAAGACCTGTATTTATCTGTATAAGATGACTGGAACATAATCTACGAACTGCGGTGCAACCCGGTATTTTTCACTGACATGAAACTTTTTTGCAGTTGCAAATATGGATAACAATCAGCTGTACGAGTAACTGAATCGTGCCAATGAAAATTTGTGTTGGACTGGGACTCGAACACGGTTTTCTCGCTCATGGCGAGCGGCCGCCTTACCATTAGGCTATCTCAGCACGCTTCAGCGCTAGATCTAAACTTCCATACATTGGTAATATGTGTGGTTGTGTATTCATTAGAAATGTTCCCGTACAGGTGAGCCGGCCGTTGTGGCCGAGCGGTTCTAGGCGCTCCAGTCCGGAACCGCGCTGCTGCTACGGTCGCAGGTTCGAATCCTGCCTCGGGCATGGATGTGTGTGATGTGCTTAGGTTAGTTAGGTTTAAGTAGTTCTAAGTCTAGGTGACTGATGACCTCAGATGTTAAGTCCCATAGTGCTCAGAGCCATTGGAATCGTACAGGGGAGACATTTTAATTGAAAGACGCTTGCCCGGTGTCTGCGTATAAATACGATATAGCAATGCTTGCATGCATGAATGCATGCTTGTCGGAAGCAATATTGCATCGTAAATTTGAACAACGCAGGCTCTGCAATATCGTATTTTTCACATACACAAAGCATTGTCAGAGGTAAGTGAGAGATAAGTAGCGGAAGAAATTCTAAAAATAGGGACCGAACCCCGGAAAGCTGGATAATAATGTATTCAGAAAATGACGTCCCAAATTCTAACAACGCTATGGAAGCAATACGACGCGTACTTCTTTGTGTAACATATACGAGGGTAATCCCAAAGGTAAGGTCTCCTATTTTTTATAAGTACATAGACCTGATTGTTTCTACAATGGTTTACATCAGTTTACAGCTAGAACATTTAGCTATTTTTCGATACAATCACCATTTCTGTGGATGCATTTTTTGTAGACGCTGTGGCAGTTTTTGTATGCCCGTGTCATACCAGCTCGCCGCCATGCTGTTCAGAAAGTTATGAACCTCTTCTTTCACCTCGTCGTCGGAGCTGAATCGCTTTCCGGCCAAATATTCTTTTAACCTAGGAAACAGGTGATAGTCACGGGGCGCCAAGCCAAGACTAATGGGTGCTTTCACTGAAACTGTTACAGCAGAGCAACGGTTTGCCGAGTGATGTGTGGGCGAGCGTTGTCATGGAGAATGTGTACGCCCTTGCTCAACATTCCTCTTCTCCGGTTCTGAATTGCCCGTTTGAGTTTTTTCAGAGTCTCACAGTACCTGTCAGCGTTAATTGTGGTCCCAGCGATTCAGCTCCGACGACGAGGTGAAAGAAGATGTTCATAGCTTTCTGAACTGCATGGCGGCGAGAAGGTATGGCATGGGCATACAAAAACTGCCACAGCGTGTACAAAAATGCATAGACAGAAATGGTGATTATGTCGAGAAATAGCTAAATGTTCAAGCTGTAAACTGACGTAAACCATTGTAGAAATAAACAAGCCTATGTACTTATAAAAGTCGGCCGGAGTGGCCGAGCGGTTCTAGGCGCTACAGTCTGGAACCGCGCGACCGCTACGGTCGCAAGTTCGAATCCTGCCTCTGGCTTGGATGTGTGTGATGTCCTTAGGTTAGTTAGGTTTAAGTAGGTCTAAGTCCTAGGGGACTGATGACCTCAGAAGTTAAGTCCCATAGTGCTCAGGGTCATTTGAACCATTTTTTTTACTTAAAAAAAATAGGAGACCTTACTTTTGGGATTACCCTCGTACTTGCTGAGTCACCGCGGCTCGTTGCCACAGATTATGTTGCAATAAATATTGTGCCAGCCATCAAAATTGCTACGTCATAAATATAAGCGTCCAGTTGACACGAAGTATACTACGATAATGATTAGCATTTCATTCCAAGCACACAGACTGGGTTCGAACTTTTCGCATTGATATGTACCCCACGCCTGTGCTGCAGTATGGAGCCGATAGGTTCTGAAGGAGCGCACTCAATAACATTCAGGATCTCAACTTCTCCACGCGGTTATTCGTCACTTGGACAGACGTATTGTTCGTTCGAGAGTGCATGAGCGTACAGCTACGTCACGTACCTCGAATCAGGAAAAGAACTTATTGGCAGTATGAGAATGATCCATACGGGCAGTCCGACAACGTTTGAAGCACCACGGTCTGTCAGTACGGCAACTGTTGCGGCTTACCTCGACACGGCAGCAGAGGGACACTCGCCGGCAGTGGTGCTTCTTACAACAACACCGGCCACGGGTGTGGCAACCTGGTAACATACCGTCTTTTCAGACGTGTCCCGCTTCAGCGAACAGCACCACGGTTTGCGTATCGGTGTCTGCAGGTTCCGACGAGAACGAACGTTGCCAGATCGCATAATTTATTGTCATACGGGTCCAGTATCTGGCGTGGTGGTATAGGGAGACAGTGTGTGCGTGTTGCCCGTGCTGTCCTGGCCTAAATCGAGACGCAGGGGTTTCGACTGTTGCCTTGCCTAGATCGCACATCCATTGAAAATATTTGGTCATGGGTTGCCGAGAGACGACCGCCAGCACTCGTCAGCCGTTACGATTGATGACTCTGGCATAGTGTTGAATCATCATGGAATCAGGTATCCGTATTTGTGATCCAAGCTCGATGTGAAGCCAGGATATAGTCATTGTTTCTGCCAGAGGTGGTGGCTCTGCGAATTAAATTTCACACCCTGTAACCCCAAATTCACGTACAAATCTAATCATGTATTCTTCCTACTATAATACGTAAAACTCTGTTATTGGCTATGCATCCTACTGCTGTAATTTTAATGGCCAACAGTGCAGACTGAATTCTGTAAAACACATTATTACCAAAAATTTGTTTTAAACGTGTTTCTTGTAACTTCAACGACAACAACAGTAAATTTGTCTAACCGAACCTGAATATTTGTAGCAAAAGTGCAAGTTTTCTCATTGAAGATTCCTACGTGCATTTAGGGATACCGCATTTAGACTTATGGTGCTACCCACCATTCGAGCACCAACAATTTGGCCATGTTCGAATACACTAAGCTCCGACATAACGCAGTCACAAATTCCCAGAAATCTGTTCTGACTGCGACTAAGACTGAGACATTTCTGAGGTGCCGTTGGTGGCCAAATGGAACATTGCAACCTGCAGTCTTGACTAGCGTCTGGTTTTATGTTCAAGCAAGCATTTCTTGCAGTGTTTCCATATTTTCGCCCACCTCACCGTAGGTCCCCCTATAACTGGATGGGTATGTCAGAAAGTCAGAGGAAGTCAAGGCCATTCTAGTTGCAACGGGACCACACCTGGTAAGGCACAGTGATGTTCAAATGAAACTTGGGGGAGAAGACAGCTCTACCTTAATCAGCAACGAGGTGTTGTGGTGGTTAGATACTTGATTTCTCTTCGAATGGAGTTAGTTCCAAACCTCTTTTCCGTGCCACAGAAGGACTAGTACTCCATTTATAACGATCCCGATCTGAACGCGGCAATAAACTCTTATCTCCCATCAACAACCATGAGGGCTCCCCCTCTTATGCAACAGTACAGTGCAGTTCGGGCACCCTCCAGGATGACGTGGCGTCAGATGGCTTAAGCGCTGTTAACAGGTTGCAGCTTACAGAGGCAGCCATGTGTGAGCCCCGCCGCACGACACCTAACAATAAGTGACGGCGCGCACGCGACGCTCAATTGCCGACGCGAAATTGGTTCCGACCGCGGGGCGTGAAAATTGTCGGCGGCCAGGCGAGGCGAGGTGCGAGCCGTGACAGCGCCTGTATGCGGCAACCCGCAGCGCGTGCCGGGGCCACAGCGCGCTCGCGCTGCCAGGTGCTACGCGCAGATGACGCCCGCTAGGGTCCGCGGTGCGTGAAGGGAGCCAACAGATGACGCCAGAGTCAGGCGCGGATCCAGGGCGGCGAGTTGGCGTTAGGACCGTGACTCCCAAAAACCTTTTCAGTATAAGCGTTTATATTTCCACAAGTATCAATTTCCAATCCATCTACGACAAAGAGGATTGGCCGAAGGATTTTTTTGTATTCATAGTAACCCAAAGAGGATGAATAATAAAAGTGTGAAGAACACGGGACTGTCTGCTTAATACAGCACGCAGCAAAAGTTCTTTTTAGAGTTCTGAACTGAAGGCTACACGGAACGCTGGAAGAAGCACTTGGAGAGGAGCAGCATGGTTCCAGAAGGGGGAAAGGGACAAGAGATGCCACTGGACTTCTAGAAACTATTGGTTAAAGAGGTACAGAAATGTGCAAAGCATCTGCGGCCTTCAGAGACAGCGAACAGGCCTTTGACACAGTGCACTGGGATAAGCTGATGGATATCTTAAAGAGAAAGGGAGTAAAGTAGAAGGAGCGAAGACATATTGCACATCTGTGCTTGAAGCAAAAGGCAAGGCATGAGACCTCGGAAGGCCGGAAGATCGAGAGAGGGGTCAGACAGAGCTGCTGCCTCTCGCCAATTCTATATAACATTTATTTGGAGGAAATATTGAAAAGTTGTTTGGATGGGAAAAAAAGGCGACAGGATTGTCATGTTAAATAACCTGAACGAAACTTTCGTAGCACACTGTATGAAAATAATTAAAAAGAAAACAAAATTCATGGTTGTAGACTTAACGAAAAGAAGAATGACGTATACAGTGAGTTGACAAGTCATGGGATAGCGATGGCGGTACCATCACGTACGCAAGGTATAAAAGGGCATTGAATCGGTGGAGCTGTCATTTGTACACAGGCTGTTCATGTGAAAATGTTTCCGAAGTGATTATGGCCGCACGACAGGAGGTAACAGACTCTGGACACGGAATGGTATTTGGAGCTAGACGCATGCGACATACCATTTCGGAAATCGTTAGGGAATTCAGTATTTCGAAATCCACAGTGTCAAGAGGGTGTCAAGAACACCAAATTTCAGGCACTACCTCTACCACGGAGAACGCAGTGGCCGACGGCCTTCACTTAACGACCGAGAGCAGTGGCGTTTGCGGAGGGTTGTGAATGCTAACAGACAACAAAACTACTTAGAATAACCGCAAAAATCAATGCGCGATGTACGATGAACGCATCCGTTAGGACAATGCGGCGTAATTTGGCGTTAATGAGCTATGGCATCAGAAAATCAACGCCAGTCCCTCTGCTAACAGCATGACATCGCCCGCAGTGCCTCTCCTGGACTCGTGACCATATAGTCTCTAGACGATTGGAAAACCGTAACCTGGTCAGACAAGTCCCTATTTCAGTTGGTAAGAACTGATGGTAGGGTACGAGGGTGGCTCAGACCCCACTAAGTCATGGGCCCAAGCTGTCAACAAGGCGCTGTGCGAGCTCGTGGTGGCTCAGTAATGGTGTAGGCTGTACTTACATGTGATGTACTGGGTCCTCTGGTCCAACTTAACCGATCATTGAGACCATTTGCAGCCATTCATGGACTTCAATTCCCAAACAATGATGTCATGTCGCTGGGTAACAGTTGTTCGCAACTGGTTTGACTAACATTCTAGACAATTCGAGCCAATGAATTGGCCTCCTAGATCGCCCGAGATGATTCCCATCGAACATTTCTGGGACATTCAGTTCCTGCATAAAATCCTGCACCGCCAATACTTTCGCCATTGTGGACGACTTTAGAGGCAGCATGGCTCGATGTTTCTGCTGGAGACTTCCAACGACTTGTTGAGTCCGTGCCACGTCGAGTTGCTGCATTACGCCGGACAAAAGGAGTTCCGACACGATATTATGAGGTATCCCGTGACTTTTGTCAACTCAATGTAACTTAAGGAGTGAAACAGTAGAACAGGTGAGAGCATTCAGGTGTTTGGGAAGTTGAATTAGGGAAGATATGGATAGTGAACAGAATATCAAAGTAAGAATGGCACTGGCGAAACAGGCATTTCAAAAGCAGAAAAGGCTCTTAGCCAATGGTATGAACACAGAATTAAGAAATCAGCAGTGAAATGCTGGTATGGGGCGTGATCTTGGATGGAGCATAAACATGGACATTTAGATACCTGGACTAGAGGAGAATTGAAGCTTGTGAAATGCGGATATGATTCAGAATGGAGAAGATCAGTCGGACTGATAAAGTCAGGAATAAGGAGCTACTGAGAAAAATTGGGTAAGATCAGAGGACGTTACTGACAGTGAAGAAGAGGAAACTAATTTGGACAGGACATAATCTGAGGCGAGGTTGTCTTTGGGTGGAGGTAATAGAAGATTTTATTCCAGAGAAGAGTGGTAAGGGCAAAATAAATTACCAAATGCTGGATGACATCAGCAGATCGCAAGGAGAGTACCAAAGATCGAAGAGGAAAGCAGAGGACAGAGTAACATGGAGGGTTATGAAGTCTAAAGGAAGAGAAACCAAGTGATGATGAATTTCAAATTTTTTCTTCAGAGAATAAAGTAGCACGAAAACCAATAATCTCGAAAATGACAAGGAGTTTTAGAAATTACGAGCTATTTTTGACACGGGATATTTTTCAATTGCTTGCTTCAAGACCTGTCGACTTAAATGTGCTCGTGGCCTTCCGGCGAGGAAGAAGCGTACATTCGCAGGCTGACCACACTTGCTGACAAAGCAGAGTGCGTCACACTTCGTGAGACCACAGATTAAACAAGCGGACAGCAGGAAGTTGAAGTAGGCAAGACAGAACGGGAAAGACCCTCCACCAAGAAAAAATAACAGAAAGGCTGACTCTTCGCATGTAGGTCAAAATGACTGATAGTAAAAGTATACCCCTCATCCACATAGCCATAGACCGAAGACCTGTTTTCACAATGATTGTGTCAAATGATGTACTGATAAAAGCAAGTGCACACTTTGTAAATAACGACCTAGTCAATAGGTGAGAGTTTGCTATCATTATTCTTCCCAGAGAAGTTACATGATACATGCACTTCTCTAATTTTCTGACGAATACTTTTTAAATGCTGTGTTTCTCTGCACTGTTATTTCTTGCAAGTTATTCTGAAGCGATATACTGAGGATTGATGTGTAGAAAGTATTATTGTTACCGTATTACAACAGTTATATATTATATTGTTATTAAACAATTTATTATTTCAGTATTAAACATTTTATATATTTTGTTGTTAGTATTATGAAATGTGACCAAGAAATAAAAACAAGGATAGTGTTATTGTGATCTACAGTCTGAAGACTGGTTTCAAGCAGTTCCCCACATTACACTATTCCTTGCAAGCCTCTTCATCTCTGAATAACTACTGCAACCTACGTCCGTTTGACCCAGGTTAATGCATTCGCGCCTTCCTCTAGAATTTTTACCCCCACACTTCCTTTCACTACCAAGTTGACGATTCTTTTATTACCTCGGGATATGTTACATCAAGCGATTCCTTCTTTTGGTCAAGTTGTGGCATAAATTTCCTTTTTCCCCAGTATGATTCATTAAACGCTCATTAGTTATTCTATCTATCCGTGAAACATTCAGTATTCTGCTGTAGCCCCACATTTGAAAAACTGCTACTCTTTTCTTGTCTGAACTACTTATCGTTCACTTTTCACTTCCGTACGAGATTACCCTCCAGTTAACAACCTCTAGAATATGCTTCCAGTGTAAAACCGAATGGCATCTGTTACATGCAGAGCATTCGGTATTTGGAGCGTATGTCGCCGTCGCTTTAAACGTTATATGATGATGGTCTTCTACCCAAAGTGCAAACAACATTAACGTTAAATGAACACGACTGACACTGTTATTTAGGGTTCTGTACCTCAATCGGTCAAAATTAAACGCTTAACACTGAAGAGCGAAAGAAACTGGTACACCTGCCTAATATCATGTTGGGCCTCCGCGAGCACGCAGAGGTGCTGCAACACGACGTGGCATGGACTCGACTAATGTCTGAAGTAGTGCTGGAGGGAATTGACACCACGAATCCTGCAAGGCTGTCCATACATCCGCGAGAGCACGAGGGGATGGAGATCACTTCTGAACAGCACTTTGCAAGGCATCCCGGATATGCTTAATAATGTTCATGTCTGGGAGTTTGGTGACCAGAGGAAGTGTTGAAATTCAGAAGACTGTTCCTGGAGCCACTCTGTAGCAATTCTGGACGTGTAGGGTGTCGCATTGTCCTGCTGGACTTGCATAAGTCTGTCGGAATGCACAATGGACATGAATGGATGCAGGTGATCAGACAGGATGCTTACGTACGTGTCACCTGTCAGAGTCGTATCTAGACGTATCAGGGGTCCCATATCACTCCAATAGCAACACCCCCCCCCCCCCCCACACACACACACACCATTACAGAGCCCCCACCAGTCTGAACAGTCCCCTGCTGACATGCAGAATCCGTGGATTCATGAGGTAGTCTCCGTACCTGTACACGTCCATCCGCTCGATACAATTTGAAACGAGACTCGTCCGATCAGGCAACATGTTCCCAGTCATCAATACTCCAGTGGTGTTGATGGCCACAGGCGAGGAGTAACCCTTTGTGTCATGCAGTCATCAAGGGTACACTAGTGGGCCTTCGGCTCAAAAAGCCCATAATGATGATGTTTCGTTGAATGGTTTGCACGCTGATACTTGTTAATGGCCCATCATTGAAATCTGTAGAAATTTGCGGAAGGGTTGCACTTCTGTCACATTGAACGAGTTTCTTCAGTCTTCGTTGGTCCTGTTCTTGCAGGATTTTTTTCAAGCTGCAGCGATGTCGGAGATCTGATGTTTTACCAGGTTCCTGATATTCACGGTATACTCGTGAAATGGTTGTACGGGGAGATCCGCACTTCATCGCTACCTCGGAGATGCTGTGTCCCATCGCTCGTGCGCCGACTATAGCAACAAACTGAAACTCAATTAAATCTTGATAAGCTCCCATTGTAGCAGAATAAACCGACATAACAGCTGCGCCAGACACTTGTCTTAGATAAGCGTTGCTGACGGTAATGCCGTGTTCTGCCTGTTTACATATCTCTGTATTTGAATGTGCATACCTACACCAGTTTCTTTGGCGCTTCAGTGCAGGATCACTTTGTGGTCCGTCTACCTATCCGACTGTTCGAAATCCTTTTTCTCGGGAACGGGTAGACGTTTCAAGTCGAAATTTATGCCACACACTAAGATCTATGGTCCCTTGGTGGTATAACAAATGTTGGCTTCAAACGAGGCGGTCATTTATGTCACATATTTTGTACTCGCAAACCCACTCATCAAAACATAGTACTTTCCTTTAGTCTAGAAAGATGAAATTTGGCAAGAAAAAGGGTTTCATAGTACAAGTGAAGGAAAAAACCTGAAGTTGTTGATTTTTAATTACTTCACACAAAAAAATTTCTTTTGCCATCCGATTATTTATCTGTCCCTCTGTTTGTTAAGACACCTTTTTCTCCCCGAGCGAGTTGGCGCAGTGACTAGCACACTGGACTCATATACGGGAGGATGACAGTTCAATCCCGCGTCTGGCGATCCTGATTTATGTTTTCCGTGATTTGCCTAAATCGCTCCAGGCAAATGTCGGGATGGTTCCTTTGAAAGGGCACTGCCTACTTCCTTCCCTGTCCTTCCCTAATCCGATGAGAGCGATGACCTCTCTGTCTGGTCTCCTCCCCCGAAGAACCCAACCCAACACCTTTTTCTCAGGAACGGGAAGACGTATCAAGTTAAAATTTGTGTCATATTTAGAAGTCTCCAATTCTTTGGTAGTGTAAAATTATTAAGCTTCTACGTCATTGCTATCAAAAGATGCAACCATTTATGTCATATACACTCCTGGAAATGGAAAAAAGAACACATTGACACCGGTGGGTCAGACCCACCATACTTGCTCTGGACACTGCGAGAGGGCTGTACAAGCAATGATCACACGCACGGCACAGCGGACACACCAGGAACCGCGGTGTTGGCCCTCGAATGGCGCTAGCTGCGCAGCATTTGTGCACCGCCTCCGTCAGTGTCAGCCAGTTTGCCGTGGCATACGGAGCTCCATCGCAGTCTTTAACACTGGTAGCATGCCGCGACAGCGTGGACGTGAACCGTATGTGCAGTTGACGGACTTTGAGCGAGGGCGTATAGTGGGCATGCGGGAGGCCGGGTGGACGTACCGCCGAATTGCTCAACACGTGGGGCGTGAGGTCTCCACAGTACATCGATGTTGTCGCCAGTGGTCGGCGGAAGGTGCACGTGCCCGTCGACCTGGGACCGGACCGCAGCGATGCACGGATGCACTCCAAGACCGTAGGATCCTACGCAGTGCCGTAGGGGACCGCACCGCCACTTCCCAGCAAATTAGGGACACTGTTGCTCCTGGGGTATCGGCGAGGACCATTCGCAACCGTCTCCATGAAGCTGGGCTATGGTCCGGCACACCGTTAGGCCGTCTTCCGCTCACGCCCCAACATCGTGCAGCCCGCCTCCAGTGGTGTCGCGACAGGCGTGAATGGAGGGACGAATGGAGACGTGTCGTCTTCAGCGATGAGAGTCGCTTCTGCCTTGGTGCCAATGATGGTCGTATGCGTGTTTGGCGCCGTGCAGGTGAGCGCCACAATCAGGACTGCATACGACGGAGGCACACAGGGCCAACACCCGGCATCATGGTGTGGAGAGTGATCTCCTACACTGGCCGTACACCACTGGTGATCGTCGAGGGGACACTGAATAGTGCACGGTACATCCAAACCGTCATCGAACCCATCGTTCTACCATTCCTAGACCGGCAAGGGAACTTCCAACAGGACAATGCACGTCCGCATGTATCCTGTGCCACCCAACGTGCTCTAGAAGGTGTAAGTCAACTACCCTGGCCAGCAAGATCTCCGGATCTGTCCCCCATTGAGCATGTTTGGGACTGGATGAAGCGTCGTCTCACGCGGTCTGCACGTCCAGCACGAACGCTGGTCCAACTGAGGCGCCAGGTGGAAATGGCATGGCAAGCCGTTCCACAGGACTACATCTAGCATCTCTACGATCGTCTCCATGGGAGAATAGCAGCCTGCATTGCTGCGAAAGGTGGATATACACTGTACTAGTGCCGACATTGTGCATGCTCTGTTGCCTGTGTCTATGTGCCTGTGGTTCTGTCAGTGTGATCATGTGATGTATCTGACCCCAGGAATGTGTCAATAAAGTTTCCCCTTCCTGGGACAATGAATTCACGGTGTTCTTATTTCAATTTCCAGGAGTGTATTTTGATACTGGTAAACTCACTCATTCCAGCCTATGGGGTACTTCCCCTTGACGTAGAATCATAAAATTTGCCAAGAAGAAAGATTTCACGCTACAAGTACAGGCAAAAATCAGGAAATTGTTAATTTGTTATTATATCATATGAAAAATATTTCTTTTGTCATTTACTATCTGACTTCGAAGTTGAAATTAAAACATTCTGGAAAGTGTTGGAAATCCTGGGAGCGATATCCTGCTAGTATCAATGTCGGTGACCGGCAAGAATCGTAGAGATCCTCGATTCCCAGAATGGATGAACTGTCTATTTACGTAATTAAGTTTGTGCGGAATGTTTAGTGCGCGAGTCCTACTCGCAGCTGTCAACTTTTTATAATTCAGTCATTTATTTTACTGCCGAAATAGCATAACTCACCTATTTTTAGTATCTTATTTTCTAATCTAATGTCTGTCTCTGTAGCTGAGTGACCAACGTGTCTCACTACTTCGCGGAGGACGTGGGTTCAATTCCCGGTAGCGTCAGGCATTTTCCTTTAGTGAGAGGACTGGGACGGGATGCACTCACACCCTGACGCCAAATGAGGAGCTACTTGAGTTAGAAGCAGCCTGGAGAGCTCATACTGGTCGGGGGAGCGAAGTGTTGACCTTATCCCCGCCATACAAAATTCAAATGATGGCACTGGCAGATAATAACCGACGAACGGTCGGCTGGAATGGGAAAATGTCAGCACTGAATGGTCAGTCAGTACTGGAATGTGGAACTGGAATTTTCCAATTTATTTTCGTCAGCATCGCTTGATTTCATTCCCCTATATTCCAGTTGTTTTCCTTTTTTTCTTTACTGCCTCTTTTTCCACAGTCGACTACATTCCGTTACACCGTGATTTGTTCATATGTATCTCATGGTCTCGTCTCTAGCCAATATCCGTTAGGTTCTACATCTACATCTATATCATTACTCTGCAAAGTTCCTGGCAGAGGGTTCACCGAACCACCCTTAAGCTACTTCTCTACCGTTGCACTGTAACAGCGAGTGGGAGAAACGAAAATTTAAATCTTTCCACGCGAACTTTGATTTCTCTTATTTCGTTATGATGATCATTTCTCCCTGTGTAGGTGGGCACCAACAAAATATTTTCACACTCTGAGTTGGTGATTGAAATTTCATGCGAAGGCCCTGCCGCAGCGAAAAACGCCTTTGTTTTAATGACTGCTACGCCAATGCTTATATCACATTCCCTATTTCAGGATAGTACAAAACGAGTTGCCCTTCTACGAACTTTTTCGATGCCGTCCATCTGGTGCGGTTCCCACGCGCCCTATTCCAGAGGAGAATGGAGAAGAATAGTGTAAGCAGTTTGTTTAGCAACCTGTTACATTTTCCAACTGTTCTGCCAATAAGTCGCAGTCTTTGGTTGGCTTTCCCCACAACATTATTTGTGTGATCTCTCCAATTTAGGTTATTCGTAATTGTAATCTTTAAGTACTCGTATTTCGTTGAGTTTACAGCCTTTAGATTTGCGTGATTTATTGTGTAACTGAAATTTAGCGGATTCCTTTTAGTTCTCATATGGATGACTTCACACTTTTCGTGACGTAGAGTCAATTGCCGTTTTTTGCACCATAATGTATCTTGCCTAAATCATTTTGCAATTCGATTTGTTCCTCTGATGATATTACATGACGGCAAATGACAGCACCATTGCAAGCAGTCTAAGAGGAATTCTCAGAGTGCCTCCTAAATCGTTTATGTAGCTTAGGAACAACAGAGGGCCTATAACACTCTTTGGGGGAACGCCAGATATTATACTTCTGTGTTGCTCGATGACTCTCCGTCAATTATTAGGAACTGTGACCATTATGACAAGAAATCACGAATCCAGTCACAGTCCGTTCAAGTGCTCTTCCAAGTCTTTTGGCGTCTCTCACAGAATTACAAACCATATCAATCCCTACATGTTGTTGTTGTGGTCTTCAGTCCAGAGACTGGTTTGATGCAGCTCTCCATGTTACTCTATCCTGTGAAAGCTTCTTCATCTCCCAGTACCTACTGCAGCCTACATCCTTCTGAATCTGCTTAGTGTATTCATCTCTTGGTCTCCCTCTACGATTTTTACCCTCCACGCTGCCCTCCAGTACTAAATTGGTGATCCCTTGATGCCTCAAAGCATGTCCTACCAACCGATCCCTTCTTCTGGTCAAGTTGTGCCACAAACTCATCTTCTCCCCAATTCTATTCAATATCTCTTCATTAGTTATGTGATCTACCCATCTAATCTTCAGTATTCTTCTGTAGCACCACATTTCGAAAGCTTCTATTCTCTTCTTGTCCAAACTATTTATCGTCCATGTTTCACTTCCATACATGGCTACACCCCATACAAATACTTTCAGAAACGACTTCCTGACACTTAAATCTATACCCGATGTTAACAAATTTCTCTTCTTCAGAAACGCTTTCCTTACTATTGCCAGTCTACATTTTGTATCCTCTCTACTTCGACCATCGTGAGTTATTTTGCTCTCCAAATACCAAAACTCCTACTTTAAGCGTCTCATTTCCTAATCTAATACCCCCAGCATCACCCGATTTAATTTTACTACATTCCATTATCCTCGTTTTGCTTTTGTTGATGTTTATCTTATATCCTCCTTTGAAGACACTGTCCATTCCGTTCAACTGCTCTTCCAGGTCCTTTCCTGTTTCTGACAGAATTACAATGTCATCGGTGAACCTCAAAGCTTTTATTTCTTCTCCATGGATTTTCATAACTATTCCGAACTTTTCTTTTGTTTCCTTTACTGCTTGCTCAATATACAGATTGAATAACATCGGAGATAGGCTACAACCCTGTCTCACTCCCTTCCCGACCACTGCTTCACTTTCATGCCCCCTTCATCTCTGCATAATCCAAGCAAAAACCTAGTGAAGTGAGAGCGCCTGCTGTGTTGCTGACGGGGTGGGGTCCATCTGGTGGCGGGGCGCCGGCCGCCAGGTGGGCGCTTCCCTGCGCACACCGCCAGCCGCTGGGCCCTCGCCTCGGGAGGCGCAGTTTGCCTGGCTGCGTGTGCAGAGGCCTCAAAGTAGCTCCCATTACACACGGGCTGCGGAAGACATCAGGATAGCAGGATAATCAGTATAGCAGATTAAAAAAAAAATCTGAATTTCATTACCCAGCTTGAATCACATCAGCGCGTTCGAAGCTCTTATCAGGAGCTGCCATGGAACTGTGGAAAACATTACGAAAGTGTGATCGTCGCCCACGACGGTTGGCGTTCGCTTCGGCCACAACTGCAATCTGCTTTAATTTTTAAAAAAGTAAATCAGTCATCACCCCAAAAGTTGGTTTGAACGTCACAACCAAGGTCCTATTGTTGGTGATATGCCCCTACCTCTCTCCGACCTCTGAACTGACTTACTCATCAGTTACACTGGCATCTACAGCTTAAGTGGTCTCCGAACCAAGCTTAGCTCAACAATTTTCACGTAAACGACACTGACAGAGGTTAAAGAAGCGGTAAGTGCAGGAACAGTTCGTAATACAGACCAGAAACGAACCCCTTTCCATTAATAGTGTGGCACTTTACCAAATATCGGACTGTGCATAGCGCCGCCGTCATAGATAAACTTACCCATACCAAACCACCACTCGCAACGTTGCCCGTCCCTGCCACATGGAGAAGTGCCAGTTTTTTTTCTCTCTCTCTCTTTCTCCTTTCTCTTATTTTTTGTTTGTGTATCGCAGTTTACATATTTTTGAACATTAAACGTAAATAGTAAGAGTAGAGAGCAGAGGTTTGTCCCCCTACCTTAGGCGTCCGATAGTAGAAGTCTCGGTATGTTTATCGAACCATCCGCGTCCGGATGCCTATAAATTATTTTAATCTCCAAGTTGAATTTTAAATTACGCCTCTATGAGTTATGTTGTGTTGTAATATGTTTATTAGTGCAACTATTATAAATCTATATATATGTTCGTACAGATTTAAAGAGACGCATTGCTACAATCACTGGTCACTATCTAAGTCCGCTATATACATCTATTTCAGCGATTTAGGCTACTGTTAGGTTTTGTTTTCTTGTCACTTTAAATGTCTAGGCCTTATATGCGTGTAGGTTAGATTAACATATTTTACTTTTGCGGATCTCGTGTCACGTGCATCCTGACTCTTGCGGGTTCGTCTTTCGTCAGCGTTCGCCTGCCCTTTGAAGTTTGTCCTAGCATTGCACTTTGTTGTCTGTGGTGTGATCTCCATTCAGGTACTCGGTGCATAGCGCTGTAAAAACTGTGTCGGCAAATTTTTTAAATGTATTCCATGCGTCTTCATTACGCACTATGTTGTATGTGGTATCATGTGTAAATGTGTTTCTGTGTTGTCCTGTTTGTCTTAGGTCATTCAGCAGCCAACAGGTCAGGGTGGTGTTTTCTGAGGTTCCAATTGCCCTGCATGCACAGTTTGAGTCGCTTTTCCGTGATAGGCGCTGTACGAGCATGGGATAAGGCCAATGTCCAGTCGGAAACTGAGTCACGCGACGGCTGCGTTTGGCGTAGCTCCTTATCAGCCGCTCCTGTATATCTAGGGATATGTTGTATATACGGCGCCCATTATCACTAACTTCTCATTCATGTCACCAGATCTTCACTATCCGGAGCTTAAGGTGGAACTTGCTGTGAATCGATACCCCAGTGATTTGTTCGATTCTGTCAGGTCTGCCCCTTTTGAGCCAGTATGATGCTGCGCGAAGTCTGATCGTGAAATGGTCTGGATATATTCTTAGTACGACATACGGCGCTCCCACTGATGTGGTACGGAACACGCCAGATATTCGTGGCAGCACACTCGTCTGTACTCTCCTGACAGCGTTTCGATCATGACGAGTTTTAAATGGGTGCCCATGCTCTTACATCAAAGCTCAATACTGATTCGGCGACCGCGCAGTGGTATGTTCCTACCATTGTGGTTGTCAGTCTGTAATTAGCTTAGTTTGTACTGATTTTTGTAGTATTTTCTCTACTTTGTCTATTGTTAGTCTTATGTGTTCCTTGAAGGTATGTCTCTCGTCAAGGTGTGCCCTTAAATATCTTTTTACTATTGTGTGTTGAATAGAATAGAAATGAAACAGGACTCTAGGAAAAATGATTGCTGGATGAATATTGCGCTCTGCGGTGGATTGTACATTGATATGAAGCTCCCTGGTAGATTCAAATTGTGTGCTGGACGGGGACTGAACCCCAGAACTTTGTCTTTCGCGGTCAAAGTTCTTACCGGTTGAGTTGCACAGGCACGACCAAAGACCCAGCCTTACAGCTTTACTTCTGTCAATACCTCTCTCCTACTTTCCAAACTTCACTGAAGCTCTTCCAGGAGTGCTAGTCCCCCAAAGTATGCACGAGAATTTCTGTGAAGTCCGGAAAGTAGGATAGCAGTATTTGCGGAACTAAAGCTCTTGAATCACGCCTGGATAGCTCAATCGGTAATAACTTTGTCGCAAAAGCCAAATTTTCGGGATCGACTTTCGGTCCGGTAGACTGCTTTATTCTGTTTTGGAAAAATGATGTCGGTATGGTATGAATCAACCGCCATTTACCTTATATTGGCTTGCAGAGCATAAATGTTGCTAATACCTAGCCAGTGTAATGTCCTTCTTCTCTTCCGCTTTGTATTTTTCTCGAATACCACTTTCATTTGAGACACCAACCACAGTCCTTAATAAATATGCAAATCATCCGACAGTATATTCATATTTAATAGATCGTATATTATGGTCGCCGACCTCTCATTACATTCAAGACCCCGAGAGACAAGCGTTATCGATCCACTATATATTCTTATGATTCCTAAAATCTGCAGTTAGTTCATTGTATCGATGAGATTTAGAGAGATTATCAGCTGGATAAGTTCGGTCATATTAAAACATATAAAAACATTTAGGGAAATCAAAATAATTGTGCATAGGTAGAAACAGAACTATAAAAGAACCCTTTACTCGCTTTAAATTAACTGGAAAGCAATAAATTTTTGTCCACGCTTACCAACATTATTCCAGCACTCCATCAGCGTGCATCTCTACTGTCTGCTACCGAAAGCCGGCCGTGGTGGTCTCGCGGTTCTAGGCGCGCAGTCCGGAACCGTGCGACTGCTACGGTCGCAGGTTCGAATCCTGCCTCGGGCATGGATGTGTGTGATGTCCTTAGGTTAGTTAGGTTTAAGTAGTTCTAAGTTCTAGGGGACTGATGACCACAGCAGTTGAGTCCCATAGTGCTCAGAGCCATTTGCTACCGAAAACTCTGCTGTTGAATTATCTGTTTCGACCTCCATCCCCACACCATAATGCTTTTGTAATTTCTGCTCAACCTCACTCATCTATTACAGATTGAGCAGTTTAGTAAAAATGTAAATGTCGTGCGGTGTTGGCTGGAACATCACACTGGAGGGCTCAGCTGCCTGACGGAAAGGGTGTTCTTTCTCTGCGCACACTGGCCTCGTTTCCATGTGGATATGTGAGAGTTGTATGAGTGTTGGTGGAGTGTAGGTAAGTGTAATGGATGCGTGCATAGTGTAGTGTTTTGTTTGTGAGGGAGAGGGGGAAGCCTGGTGTCTGCAGGTAGCCCACTCCTTTCCCACACCACCAAGAGGGACGACGAGATTAACGTCCCCCTCCGACGGACGGATCCGTCATCAGCGCGTCACATACCCTCACTTCGAAGGACACTGCACAGGGGTTTGGAATCTAATCCAGGACATTGGCGCTAAGACTTGAACTTCACACCACCAACTCTCCTCCTCTTGTCGGCCAAATACTGGCAGTGAAAATTTTATCCGCCACCAGGATTCGAACCAGCGTACCTCCGACTCGGCAGCAACCACAAAGGCGTGTGTTAGCAACATTCTCTTTACGAGGGTAGACCTTTTTTAACATCCGATCGGTCGTGAAATAGAAACCACAGCGAAATTCAATTCTTTTTATTTTCAGGAGTTAGGTGCGCCTTCCAACTACTTCTCTACACAGTCGCCACCACTACTTAGACATTTCTCGCAGCGTGATACCAACTTTCCTATACCTTCGGCATAGAAGGCAGCTGCCTGTGATTTCCGTTAATTCCCTACGCTGCTCTGAGTTCGTTGTCAGTGCCAAAATACTGTCCTCATAGCCAGCGGCCCATGTGAATAAAAAGATGAAAATTAGAGGCACCCTATTTCGGGCTGCAAGGTGGGTGATCTAACATTTCCCATATAAAACGCTCCATGAGCATCTTCGTTGCACGTGCAGTGTGCGGCCGAGAATTGTCATGAAGAATGAAACGCATGATAGTTGCGTGATATGGGCTGCATGAAATCGTGCAAAATACCTCGGCAGGCAGTTCACACTAGGCGGAAGACACTATTGTTGTAGGTATCTGTAGATGCTCACTTTTTGTTCATGACTGATAAGTTCGACGCGACGCGATAGACGGGCATACTAAAGACACTGCGTAACACATCTACGCAGAGCTTCAACGCATTTACACTGTGGTTTTTATTTCGCTACTAATCTGAGGTTTAAAGCAAAATAGCCCTCGAACATTGTTAGAGATTTGCCACGTTTTTCCTTTTTTTCTTTTTAAATGTCCAGGTCTCTAACAAGGAAGTTTCGCCTTGGCTACGGAGGAGGCTTAATTGTTCAGTCTCTTACCCTTGTGTTGGCCAGATAGTTTCTTGCAGCCTCAGAGTCTACTCGTCTCCCCAGCTATTCCTCTTTTCTCCCTACCCATGAACACACCAGACCAGCGCCACTTTTCATGTCCCGTTCCTTCTTCCCCTTCCTTGCACAGTCGCCTACTTCCCACCCCTACCGCAAAACCACCCAATTGATTGCCTCGGAATTCGCAATACCAACTTTCTATCAGTAATGTAAAAATTCTCCGCCATACTCTGAAGACACGATGCTTGGTTCACGCCTTACCACTGTGTTGTTTAGCTCATCCCGACCGTGGCACATAAGCAGCGGAAAAAAAATACAAACGCAATGGTAAGCGTGTACGACAGGCTATTTGCCGTCATGCGGCAGCCCCAGGACTCGCCAAGCCGATACACTATGTTGGCTGGAACAACCCCAGTCTCTTTCGTCGAGCTTATCTGCGAGTTCCTTCAGACATTCACATAACTGCACACAACACCAATGCCACCACGTTTAAACTTCTCGCTAATCGTTCTCTTTAGAAGCCTGCACTGTTATTTTGTGAAACGTACTTTCGCTCGATATTTTCCAGCGCTGCTGGTTGAAACGGCCGCGTATATGTAATAAGCAAAATGTCGCATTCCAAGCATTGCTCAAATTCAAACCTCCGTGGCAGTTTCTTAGGTTCCCCGTGATATTTATTTCCATACTCTCTTTAATTACGCTGTCCCCGGAAGCTGACGTTTGTACCATGGTACTTATCTTGACGTGCTTCATTTCATGATTATATTCGTGGCAGTGCTTATAGTCAGCTGATTTACTTAGTTGCTTCAGTCGGATTGTCGCTGATATTCCATGCAACCACCCTCCCCACCCACCCCCTTTTCTTAAGACACACTACAAATTCATGAAATGAAGTAGACATCCGGCTTTCGGTTACCTAGATCGTCTACAATATTACAAAGAAGTTTTTTTTTATCTTTGCTGACACATCCAACTAAACCAGCAAAGCAAATCAGCTGTTGCCAATGATGACTCGAGAATAATCATCAATTGAAATACGACGAGACCATTGCTATGGTGCAAACGCCAACGTTCTGGGACAGCGCAATAATAAAGAATTCTGCTGAAATAAAATGCAGGAAAACCGAACAAACTGGAACGGAGATTTCAATTTAAATGAGGCTTGCGGTCAAGCAGTCAGTTTGTTAAGATCTCGAAGGCTACTTCATCCACCATAGCTGGGAAACGCTGAGAGACTGTGCGTTTCGTAGTGTGGACTCTGAAAAACAATTGAACAGTAAAGGACGCAGCAGGCGCTGGGAGTGGAGCTCTGGAATAAATAGGCACGCGACACCGACAGCACTTCATAGCATGAGTGCAGTCCAGGCAGCGAGTAAAACGTAATAACATAGCTCGCAGCACCTGAAGAAGATGACTAGATCGGTCATCGAAATACCGTGCAGAAATGTGGAACAGCATATCAACTCAACATCCGCAAGCAAACCATCAACGAGTCACATCGAAAAAAATTCTGAGTTCACAACAGAGGCACGATACTTGCCAGCAGGCGTCATTTTTGACTTGTCCTTAACAATGTTAGCCACTCCTGTTGTCAAAGAGTTAGGTCAGTCTACACCAGTCCACATCAGGCTGAAATCCATTTCATATTAATCGTTCTATGCGTGACTGGGTATACGCCGAACGGTCTACGCGAGAACGTCTGTGAAACGATTCAGACTGTTTTACAATTTGTTATCTATTCAAGTCATAAAACAAATACAATACATGGTAATTACCATTACAAACAAATGAAAGATAGAATTACAAAGCTACATTACTCTTGACCTGAATCTTGCAACTTCAACTGCATCCGGTGGCGGCAGCAGAAGATCATCTTCTGTGCAAGATGCAGGGCATAGCTGAAAATCAAGTATGTGCTCCAAGGCGCGTGGTTCTCTGCAATCACAGTTGGTGGTATTCACAGTGAAGTGCCATTTCTGGAGGTTACTCCTGGATCTTCCGACTCCAGAACGAAGAGGGCTGAGTGACCTCCACACGATCCATTTTCGTTATTGCCCCGGTGGTAAAGTTTCCAAAGTAAAGGGCCAGACAGGGTGATTCTCGAGTCGACATATCCACAATTGTTTTCTTGCTGTAGCTGCTGTTGTTTCCAAGATTGAAGTGGTCTTGAGGAAACTTGGGGCTACTGATATGTGCCCACGCTGTGAATAGTTTTCCTGATGAGCCTGATTTCTTCTCTCCGCATTGGCAGCTACTTCACGATGACTATCTGGTGGCGATGTACCAGAGAGTTGGTAGAGTTTTAGAAGTGACATAGCTTTAATACAACCTTTAATAAGCCTTCACTTTTCGTTTAGCGCTTTGTCGACTGTTTGGGTGGGTGTACTTGTACCAGATTGGGCACGCATACTCAGTAGCACTGTAACATGTTGCCGTCGTTCTCAGGGTTTGTGGTCGAGAGCCTCAAGTGCTACCATTGATCTTTCACCTTTATCCTCTTATTCTCGCGAGGCGGTTTGTAGGTCAGAATGCGATGCAGAATGGCTCCCAGATATTTTTGGATGGGTCGTATTTACTAACTCTATCCCTTGCCGTGAGATGTCAAGCTTGCCTGATTGTGCTTAAGATGAAATGCATACAGTTGTGTTTTATCTGGATTGAGTAGAAGTTGGTAACGTGTACTGATAGATAACAGTGGACGCGCTGTGTGAGCACTGCTCTGGTAAGTATGCGCAGATTATTCGGTACTGAAATGGTGCCTCGCACTGCTTCCAGGACGACGTTTACGGCGTACCAGCTGGAGGAGCTGGAGCGCGCGTTCGAACGGGCGCCGTACCCCGACGTGTTCGCGCGCGAGGAGCTGGCGCTCAAGCTGAGTCTCAGCGAGTCGCGCGTCCAGGTGTGGTTCCAGAACCGGCGCGCCAAGTGGCGCAAGCGGGAGCCGCCGCGCAAGACCGGCTACCTCGCCACCGGAGGTCAGTCGCCGCCTCTCCAGCACGCTCCACACATCTCACCTATAGCTGGCTCCTCACTGTACGGTGAACTTACATCAGTTAGAGTGTCTACTGTGAGCTGTTTCTGACGGTTTGTTTGCCTTAGGCCCCACCCCAGTTCTCATCTAGATAAGTTTTATATGGAATATCCCCGCGAATAAGTGGTTGGTTCGAATAATGTTTCCTTCACGGAATCCAGTAAGTTGTACTTGACAGAGAATGTTCCATAGAAACGAGAGCAATGTCGGGTATACTCCAAGAACGCGGAATAGGACATCTAGTGCAGAATATTTTAATTTTTCTGCAGAGCCCTATACATTTCAGGTGCTTTTTTGCTTTTATTCTTTGCCTTAGCCATCGCACGACCAACCTGCCAACTACCAACCTACACTATTGGACATTAAAATTGCAACACCACGAAGATGACGTGCTACAGACACGAAATTTAACCGACAGGAAGAAGATGCTGTGATATGCAAATGATTAGCTTTTCAGACCATTCACACAAGGCTGGCGCCGCTGGCGACACCTACAACGTGCTGACATCAGGAAAGTTTCCAACCGATTTCTTATGCACAAACAGCAGTTGACCGGCGTTGCCTGGTCAAACGTCGTTGTGATGCCTTGTGTAAGGAGGAGAAATGCGTACCATCACGTTTCCGACTTTGATAAAGGTCGGATTGTAGCCTATCGCGATTGCGGTTTATCGTATCGCGACATTGCTGCTCGCGTTGGTCGAGATCCAATGACTGTTAACACAATATGGAATCGGTGGGTTCAGGAGGGTAATACGGAACGCCCTGTTGGATCCCAACGGCTTCGTATCACTAGCAGTCGAGATGACAGGCATCTTATCCGCATGGCTATAACGGATCGTGCATCACGTCTCGATCCCTGAGTCAAACAGATGGGGGCGTTTTCAAGACAACAACCATCTGCACGAACAGTTCGACGACGTTTGTAGCAGCATGGACAATCAGCTCCGACACCATGGCTGCGGTTACCCTTGACGCTGCATCACAGACAGGAGAGCCTGCGATCGTGTACTCAACGACGAACCTGGGTGCACGAATGGCAAAACGTCATTTTTTCGGATGAATTGAGGTTCTGTTTACAGCATCATGATGGTCGCATCCGTGATTGGCGACATCGCGGTGAACGCACATTGGAAGCCATACTGGCGTATAACCCGGCGTGATGGTATGGGGTTCCATTGGTTACACGTCTCGGTCACCTCTTGTTCGCATTGACGGCACTTTGAACAGTGGACGTTACATTTCAGATGTGTTACGACCCGTGGCTCTACCCTTCATTCGATCCCTGCGAAACCCTACATTTCAGCAGGATAATGCACGACCGCATGTTGCAGGTCCTGTACGGGCCTTTCTGGATGCAGAAAATGTTCGACTGCTGCCCTGGCCAGCACATTCTCCAGATCCCTCACCAATTGAAAACATGGTGGCCGAGCAACTGGCTCGTCACAATACGCCAGTCACTACTCTTGATGAACTGTAGTATCGTGTTGAAGCTGCATGGACAGCTGTACCTGTGCACGCCATCGAAGCTCCGTTTGACTCAATGCCCAGGCGTATAACGCCGTTATTACGGCCAGAGGTGGTTGTTCTGGGTACTGATTTCTCAGGATCTATGCACCCAAATTGCGTGAAAATGTAATCACATGCGAGTTATAGTATAATATACTTGTCCAATGAATACCCGTTTATCATCTGCATTTCTTGTTGGTTTAGCAATTTTAATGGACAGTAGTGTAGATCTCAGGCTAAGCTACTGATCTGTCTGTCACACTCATTGGCTTTGGCATCTCACAATCAAACTATCTCGTTATAACCTACCCTAGAATTCTGACTAAGCTACAAATCAGTCTGACACCACAACCAAGTTTTTTGCTTTCACATTCGTTGGCTTCACCATCTCCAGTCAGACTTCCATCTTCCAACCTGATCTAGAGCTCGGGCTAAGCTACACATCAGTTGATACCCGGGACTTAGGACGTCGATTGTTTACTCTGATTGTTTACGTGACCCAATTGCTCGTTCACTAGCGCTCATCAACTAATAATCAGAGCTGAAACCATAAAACAAAAAAGTAAAAAACAGAGATGAAAACACAGTAGTATACAAATGTACACTAAATTAAATAAGAATAAGATATTAATGTTACCTAAGTTAATTTAATTTTAATCATTCTGGGAATAAAGTCCTCAGTTGAGTATGCAGCTACAGCTCAGCTTTGGAAGACTTGCGAAGACGACGTTCTCAAACTGATTAATAACCGCGGTAGGAGTGGCTACCTGATGATGACTTGAACGTTTAAATTGGTCATAGATCTAAAAGTTTGCGATTTAGACATAAAAAATAAGTTAGTTATTTATGCATTCACAGATGACTTTAAAATAATATTCAACTTATCAGCTGTCCGCCCCCGGTAGCTGAGTGGTCAGCGCGACAGAATGTCAGTCCTAAGGGCCCGGGTTGGATTCCCGGCTGGGTCGGAGATTTTCTCTGCTCAGGGACTGGGTGTTGTGATGTCCTAATCATCATCGTTTCATCCCCATCGACGCGCAAGTCGCCGAAGTGGCGTCAAATCGAAAGACTTGCACCCGGCGAAAGGTCTGCCCGACGGGAGGTCCTAGTCACACGACATTATTATTATTATTATAACTTATCAGCTTATTACAACAACAACAAACAATTAAAAATTGACAAACACGCAAGTGAATAATTAACTAATGTCTCATTAATTCCTATCGTAATGTTCCACTATTCATTCAGATCTCATCATATCAGTGCATACATTGCACTCGCTACACTCACTGCAAATACATCCTCTCGACTGAGGTCAGAACTATGATAACACCGCTGCACTTCCTTACGTTTATTGTGCACTGCCATGCATCAGTCTGAAAAACTGAGTCAGCATCCTTCCATAAAGAAGAAGTCATTGAGCTTAGGAAGATGAAACGACGCTACAATTTTCCATCAGACATCTTGGGACATTACTCTTTGAAAGTTTCAGATTTTTATTTTTTACAAACCCTAATACTTTCTGCTATCCCTTGCTTATGTTAAGTAATCTTCCACTGCATATTACGTACTATTCAAAAGGTATGCTTTAATTGATTTCCAAATATGTTGCTTTCAGTTACCTATTTTATTACACCGAGGAATTTGTTGTACGGTTTGATATGAACCGCTCCTCAGTCCTCAGACAGCTTCTCTTGCTCGTGGCGCGCAGTCCCACGAATAACAAAGAGTCAACGTCTGCGTCACTACACATGACAGACAGTTTATCATCAGCAGTCCCACCAATAACTTTTCAATTCTGTCGACTCGCAGAAGACTCAATCTTCATCTACATACATACTCCGCAAGCAGAGAGTTTCTTGTATCACTACCAGTTCTTTCCTGTCCCACTCACAAACTGATCGCCGGCCGAAGTGGCCGAGCGGTTAAAGGCGCTACAGTCTGGAACCGCACGACCGCTACGGTCGCAGGTTCGAATCCTGCCTCGGGCATGGATGTGTGTGATGTCCTCAGGTTAGTTAGGTTTAAGTAGTTCTAAGTTCTAGGGGACTTATGACCACAGCAGTTGAGTCCCATAGTGCTCAGAGCCATAGCCACAAACTGATGCAGGAAAAAAAGACTGTCTAAACCCTCCGATCGAGCTCCAATTTCTCGCATCTTATCTTCGTGGCCCTTACGCGAAATGTACGTTGGCGGCAGTAGAATCGTTCTGCAGTCGTCCTCAAATCCCAGCTCTCTAAATTATCGCGGAAAGAGCGTCGTCTTCCCTCCAGCGATTCCCATTTGGGTTCACGAAGCATCTCCGTAATAGTTGCGTGATGATCGAAATTACCGGTAACACATGCAGCAGCACACCTCTGAATTGCTTCGACATTTTCCATCAACCCGACATGGTGGGGATCCCAAACACTCCAACAGTAGTGAAGAGTGAGGCGCACTAGCGTTCTATACGCCGTCTGCTTTATAGATGAACTATATTTTCGCAAAATTCTTCCAATGAAACGAAGTCGAGCATTCGCCTTCCCTACTACCAACCAGACGTGCTCATTCTATTTCATATATCTACGCAACATTACCCCTAGATATTTAATCGATGTGATTGTCTCAAACAGCACCCTACTAGTGCTATATTCGAACGTTATAGGATTGTTATTCATATTCATCCGCATTAACTTACATTTCTCCTACGTTTAGAGGAAGCTATCATTCATGACACCAACTAGAAATTCTGTCTAAGCCATCGTATGAGCCGGCATGTGTGGCCGCGCGGTTCTAGGCGCTTCAGTCTGGAACCGCGTCACCGCTACGGTCGCAGGTTCGTATCCTGCCTCGGGCATGGATGTGTGTGATGTCCTTAGGTTAGTTAGGTTTAAGTAGTTCTAAGTTCTAGGGGACTGATGACCACAGATGTTAAGTCCCATAGTGCTCAGAACCATTTGAACCATTTTGAACCATCGTATGTACTCCTGCAATCATTCGAAGACGACACCTTCCTGTGAGCCGGAGCGTCATCAGGAAACAGGCGTACACTGCTGCTCACTCTGTCCAACAGATCATTTATGTATATAAAGAATAAGAGCTGTTCTGCCGCACTTCACTCGGGCATTTCTCAAACGCCGGCCTCTCACTGTTTTATCTGTGTCACATGACAAACGGCCAGTGACGGCTACCTGAAACAAACAATCTATTTGTCCGATGCTCATAGCTTGAGGAGAGGGACAGACTGACGACTCACTATCGCTGGCAGGCTTACTCGTTAGTGATCCTTCTCGGATTATCAGAGGGAGCGTCGAACACACTCAGTCGTTTCTGTGACCATTCTGTTTTCTTACACATTAACGTGGATCGTCAGTTGTCTCGTGCGATATTACTCGCAGTTGTTATTATTACAGCCGTGCGGGGAACACTGTTGAGACGCTGCCGATTGTCCGTAGGCTCGGCGAGCGCGTCACTGTCGTCGTTCGGCTCGCTGAACAGCTCGCTTGGCCCGTTCTCCGGGGGCGGCGCCGGAGGCGGCGGGGGCGGCGTGTCAGTGGGCGGGGGCGGCGTGCCGGTGGGTGGAGGCGGCGTGGGCGTCGGCGTGGGCGTGTCGGCGCCGGGCGACTCGTGGGCCGCCTACTCGCCGGCGGCGTACGAGCTGTCGCCGCACCTCAACCTGCTCAACGCGCCCTACTCCAGCTCGCCCTTCGGCGCGCCCTCCGCAGGGCCCTACTCGTACGCCTCCATGCTGCAGCCGCAGCACGACGCCTCGCTCTTCCGGTCGCAGCACCAGGTGGGTAGACGTCTGCAATGTTGATATTCTCCGCTCACCGTGATTCCGAGCGCATCCCATGCTTGCTCTACAGAATTCAGTTGCTTCAGACGTACACTATCTTATCAAAGGTATCCGAACGCCTCTATGGAATATGGGATGGACCACTTGATGCCACGAGCAACGAACCTGCTATAGTGCGCGTCATTTACGACGGCGGCCGAGTTTAGGTTCGTTCTGTGCATCTGACGTCACAAAACACAGTCAGCCAATGAACAGAGAACGACGTTGCCAGAGCTCGACTGCAGTGCAGAGCACCGACGAGTGTCTTCAGTTTTAGAAACGTTCAGTCACAAATAAAGTAATTGAACAAAAGCAATGTCTTGATAGCAGACGTTTTATAAAAGAAAATTTGGAAAAAGCATTCTTTATATCAACTGCTTAATATTCTATTAATTAATTAAACCAAACAAGCAATAAGCCTCCTAATTCAGGCGATAGAAAGGAAATTCATTCTCACTAACCGGTTTTTCGCAATAAAGAACAGCGGTAATTGTTTATCTCCTATTGTACTTCGACGAAACGTGAGTAATTCATAGTTTGTAGGTATTTTGCGTGATTGTTTAAAGTACTCCAGCAAATACCTTGAATGATGCGCTACGTTAGTGTAATGGTTAAGGTGTTTGGCTGCTACTCAAGAGGTTCAAAGTTCAAATCTTCTTCAGTGCATAATATTTTCTTTATTTAAAAACAATTTCGAAGTGTCTTACTTCATGAATTTTATTTGCTTGAATGTAATTTTTGGAAATTTCTAGTGGCGACTGAAATCAACCATACGGAAAGTATACGCTATGGACTTTTACCTCTACAAACTCTTCAAAATTTCGTGCAATGGTTTACTACATTTAATGCTGCACAATAACTGCGTTGAACATCGAAACAAAATTAAGTCATTTATGGGGGGACGGTATCAGTCAAGAAGATGTGTAAAAATCAAATTTTTGGGCCAAATAGTTTTTGTGAAATCCAATGATAAGTGTGTCAAAGCAGTCGGAACACCATGTGTCTGCAAAGACGAGCAATGCATTGACGACAAAATCGCGCACAGCGCGGAATGCGGTGAGCACGTCTCTGAAGCAGCGAAAGGGTTAATGCGGCCGTGATGGCTTTACTTCATAAACTGCGCGCTTCCCTCTAAACGTAAGTGTGCGAACTATACTATACTATGGCGCTGCTTCTCTTGGCGCGTGCAACTGGTAACGCAGCACTCTCCCGCGTCTGGGCGAGCATGCGCGAGCCGCCAAGATAAAAGAATTGAACTTATAGTATAAGAGGAAGCGGGGAGTACTGTGTTGTCGGTAGAGAAGTAGTAACAGCGAAATGGATCGGTCAGGGCAGCTCACTGTCTTCGGACGTGGGCCAATCATTCGATGCCACTTGAGTAACAAAGCCATCAAGCACATTTCAGCCCTTCTACAGTTGCCCAAATCAACTACTGGTGATATGACTGTGAAGTGGAAAGGCGAACGAACAACCAAAACCAGGTAGACCTCACGTACTGACAGACAGGAATCTTCGAGTATTAGGGCTGACGGCTGTAAAAAATCGCAAGGAATCACTCGTCAGTTACCAAAGTGCTTCCAGCAGTGCAGCTAGCACAATGAGTCTTCCTACGGAGTTAAAGAGAATGGGGTACATACAGTGGTCGACCAGCTCCCCATAATCCAAACATTTCTGTAGTCATTGCTTAGTGCCACTTGAGATGGTGTAAAGAGCGTCGCCGCAGGACAGTGGTCAAATGTTCAAATGTGTGTGAAACCTTATGGGACTTGACTGCTAAGAACACAGTCCCTAAGCTTACACACTACTTAATCCAAATTATCCTAAGGACAAACACACACACCCATGCCCGAGGGAGGACTGGAACCTCCGCCGGGACCAGCCGCACAGTCCATGACTGCAGCGCCTTAGACCGCTCGGCGCAGGGCAGTGGATTTCTGGTAAAGAGCGATTTGGGGTGACAAATCACGCTGTACCATGCGGCGATCCGACAGAAGGGTTTGGATTTGGCGATTGCCAGGCGAACGTTACCTGAATGACATGTAGTGACAACAGTGAAATACGAAGGAAGTGGTGTTATGGTATGGGGGTGTTTTTCGTAGTTATGGTGTGGTTCCCTCGTTACGCTTAAGTAAATGCTAAATGCGGAAGGATATGAGCACATCTTACAGCACTTTGTACTGTGTACAGTAGAGAAACAATTCTGAGACGTTGATTGTTTCAGCATGACAAAGTACCCTATCACAAAGCAGCATCTATGAGGCAGACGTTTGTGGACAGTAACATTCCTGAAATGGACTGGCCTCCCCAGAGTCCTGACCTCAAACTAACTGAACGCCTCTTGGATGAGTTACAACGTCTGCTTCGCTCCACACCCCAGCGTTCAACATCAGTGTCTTCTGTTGTTTCGGATCCTGAGGAAGAGTGGGCTACCGCTCCTCCAAAGACATTCAGACACCTCACTCAAGATGTTACCAGCAGAGTTCAAGCCGTCATAATGGCGAAGAGTGGGCACACCCCATATTAATGTCCGTTAATAGTGCCCGGATGCTTTTGGTAGACGGTATACATGCGACTCCATTCGCTCCATGTGTTCACTAGTCAGTAACCCAGTACCACAGGACCTATCCGTATGGACAGACGCCACGCGGGATTAGCCGAGCGGTCTAGGGCGCTGCAGTCATGGACTGTGCGGCTGGTCCCGGCGGAGGTTCGAGTCCTCCCTCGGGCATGGGTGTGTGTGTTTGCCCTTAGGATAATTTAGCTTAAGTAGTGTGTAAGCTTAGGGATTGATGACCTTAGCAGTTAAGCCCCATAAGATTTCACACACATTTTTTGGACAGACACTATTAGCACGGACCACTGAACCAGAGAAAAATTTAACTTCGTATTAGGCGTAAATATAGGTTGCACCCAATTGATTCTGCCTTCGACGGTAACCCTAGGATGTAACTTACACACGGAATGGAAAATATGTTATCTGCTACGTGAACTACGACTGCTTCAAGTCGCGTACCGCACAGACAGGCTGCTTGTCACTGACATCCACCAATAACTTCGTAGAGATGCATTAATACAGCGCAGGCAACGATTTACAACTTCATTCTTCCCTTCTGACTGTGAAGCAGTGTAGTACTACGGAGTATTCCTGTTTTCTCACCTAAGGATTCACCACCTACAAATAACTTCTAAATGCGCGTTCATGACACACTTGAGACGCTATACTAAAATTTGAACAGCGTGCAGGAGATCGTCCCTCATACCTACGAATGGAGAGCAGTTCGACCACACTGGTGGTCAGATACAAAGAAGTTCCAATTGGTCTCGTTTGAAAACCAAAGTAGAAGAAACTCGCCATCTAACTCTACCGAAAGCTTCATTAATAAGGATCTAGCTTTGAGTCTGTAAGCGATTTGGGTCAAAAGATGCCCTAACAAGCTGTAATCAACACGATTCTCGTCACAACGAGAAAACACTAAATTTTCCCTTATTTAATCTGACGTAGACGGGGAGTTAATTACAGCATGGGTATCAAACGTGGTAGGAAAAAGATCCATCTCATACGACACAAGATTTTTATGGTTTTTCCCAACAGATCACCTGGGATTGTTATTGCACACAAGTATAGATACACTTACAGATCAGTAATAGAGCAGCGCAGGGAAATTCAACATCGGACTGAACAAGAAAATCTTGATGTTATTTGTGAAGCAGTCCCATCACAATAACGGCAATACTGCGGCAGAGGAAAGGATTGTGAATATATCATCTCTTCACGACTTCTATTGTGCTGGTTTCAGCCTCACGGAGAGCCTGGCAACCGATTACGCCATACGTGGCAAACGAAACTGCTGTTGATGAATGGACAACGCCCTCCTCTTGCCAACTGTTAATCAGTGCGCGAAATGCTTCAAGGCAGCTGAACAATTCTTGGTCCCCTGTTTGGTAGATACTTTAGAATGTTTTGAAATACGATTTATACTAAATTCACGCCAGAAAGTAGTTCACACAATACAAAGCAGAAAATTATCTTTCGTGAATGCGCTAAAAACACAAACTATGGATTTGGGAATCTTAGTCTCTAACCAACGTGCGTTAAATTTTCCTGTTTAGTGGCCGTTCATTGTGTTGTGTAGCCTCTTTTCTAGTTTCAGTATTCATCTATATTTCTATTAGAGATTGGTTCTCAAGCTCCAAATATGAGTAACATGAGATTCTGACCTTATTGCAGCTTGTTTGTTAATATTTGCTCTCTGTCCAACCAGAGAGAGAGAAAGAAAGAGAGAGAGAGAGAGAGAGAGAGAGAGAGAGATTTGTTCAACGCAACAGGTTTCATGCAAGGTTCGATTCAAATGTAGATCTCTTCTCCGTCCCATGTTTGGTGACGATCTAATTCTTGGTTGGTTAGCCATCTTAATTACCCGACCTCGGCACCTATGATTTCAGTTGGTGGGATCACGAGAAGCGCAACACAAATAAGCCGATCTGAAGAGAGGCATGTCAAGAGAAGAACGAAGTACACTCATGCAAATGCTTCGTGCCACAGATTGCCTGCGAATTGATATGGGGATATGGACAATGACGGCAATCGGACGGATGCTACGTTCAAAATCACTAGGCATATTACTTCGCGTAGCAACGCACTGTAACATATTTCAGAGGAATTTGCTTATTCATCATTTATATGTCTCGTGTGCTTGACGATATACATACGACGGTTCGTCTTCATCCAATTACTTTCTATCCGCTGAGATACTGTTACGTAGAAGTAGGAACAAAGGTGGGGACATTACCAAGTAAGGCAGATATGCTAATACTGGGAACGAATGAAGCGGCAGGGGTTAAAATCTAGAAATACGCTGAGATTAAAATGTAATGGATATTATTGATGAGGCTCAGTTTAGTAGACAAAGATCGATAAATTAGCTTAGGGCAAAAAATGCGCACATAAAGACACCATGTCATTTGGAATATCGTTACAAAAGGAAAGCTTGATCGCCACCTACGCAATGCAGTTGAATCATTTTATTTTCACAAAAGGTGTTTGCTGTTGGACTTTTCAGTCTCGATGCTGAGTTTTTCTTAATAGTCAGTCATGACGCGTCAACGAATCTGTACTGTTGCTTACTGCACACATGTGTATTGCAATCGTGCTTATTCCAGAAATTTGAATGAATCAATCTACTATGTTAAAGTTGCATGTAATGGAAAGTCGGGACGGATCTGGGAAACTGTTTAGAGACTACGGGCTGCCAGTACAGAAATGAACTGCAAGCAGATTGAGCACTGAAGCGGTACGTATTTATCAGCTAACACTTACGTGAAACAGTCTCATAGTAGTAGTTACGTCGCATGTGTGTCAGACTGTACTCTAGAAGCAAGCTGAATAGCTGCCATGACAACAGCAGATTGTCCCCAAGGAAAAGAACCTATTTCCTGTTGCTCACGAAAAGGTGTAACATAATACGAACGAAAAGAGCTACAACAATCGAACATTAACGAAGTGCTATATATCTGTGAGATCTGAATGGAGCTGGGTGTGGGATGTTATGACGTGCAATACATAGTTTAAGTTCACTACAAAAAATTTAATCACTCCCTACAGAATTCATTACTGCATCATTTAATACCGTATAATACGGCCCCTGTATTTGACAACCGCCTGAATACAATTAAGAAGTGAGTCCGCAAGATTGTGGAGGTACTTCACATCCAAGTTAAGCCACTCGCTAAAGATTTGATTGCGCAATTTCACCAAATTCCGGGGATGTTGATTTCGCAATTTTACCCGCCATTCCAACATGTCCAACAGATTTTCTGGGGGATTCAAGTCAGGTGATTTTGCAGGCTAATAGAGATGTAATAGGGTGGGGAAGTGTTCAGAAAACCAGTCACGTCTTCTTCCAGCCGATGAACTTTGCTGTTGTCTTCTTGGAAAATAGTGGTATCAAAGCATACTCGTGCATATGTTGATTGAAAGGCAACACCCGACCATTCAGAATGTTTAAGTAAACATAGTGCTTCGTGTTAGCAAAAACCATGACAGACCCATGTCCGGCTTGGACCTGACCTTGCACACACTCTGGATGAAATGCTACAATTGGCCTTCGGTGCATTTGACGACGTGCATCATTTGAACCAGAATGAAAAATAGTCATACAATAGCACAAAAAAGGCAAATATGTCTTGGGCGGGGCTACAGATGTAAAAGAAGGCAACTAGCTTTTCGACTTACGTGGCAGCTTCAAGCACATTTAAATCAAAACATTTTGACATATTCACTCTGTTTTACTTGTTAGTATTAGTACCCATGTCATGCAATATAATGCATCGTATCAAATAAAGTAACATGACACATGATGTCATGTCGTATAAAATGACACATGCCATCATGTCGCCCAACGTAGCAGTTGTTGTGTTACCCAGTATGACACAACGTGTCATTAGAATTTAGGATGCATGCATCCCCACTCAGGGGTACTATCTATTACAGACGCACCCCCACTCTCGGATACTTCCTATTGTAGATGCAATCCACTCTGCAGAAACACATAAGTTTGTGTCTATCATTTCTTACAATCCTCACTATACTTGTAACAGGGAGTGGGTTTTGGGCAGGAATTATACCCTCCTCTCCACCCAGAAATTAATAAATTGTTTTAGCGTCCCTCCGGGACAAATCCACCAACAGAAATTTTAACCCCCCAGAAAAAGATTTTTAGCTATTCATCAGCCATATTATACTATACATTGATGATCCAAAACATTATGACCAACTGCGTAATAGCTTATTTGTCCGTCTTTGGAACAAAATACATCATCGATTCTCCGTACCAAGGAACCGACAGTTTGTTGGTAGGTTTGTAGACATATGTAGCAGTAGATGTCTACGCACAGTTCATGTAATTTGCGTAAATAACGAGCCGCTGATTTGCGTACGCGGTGATGGGCTCCATAGGATTTACATCAAGCGAATTTGGTCGCCGAGACATCAACCATTTTAGCGCGGTTCTGGCTCCGAGACACGGACAATTATACTGCTGAAAAATGACATCGCTTTTGTGGAAGACATCAAGCGCGAAGGGAGGCAGGTGGTTTACAGCTGTCAGCGTGTCTTCGATTACTACCACAGGTCCCATGCAAGCGCAGGAGAATGTTTCCCATAGCATAATACTACTCCCTCCAGCTTGCGTCCGTGGCGTGCTGCACGTTTCGAGCCGCTGTTCACCTCGATGACGGTGTTTCTGGAGCCGACCATCGATCTAGAGTAGCAAAAATGTGATTCACCCCAATAGCCGACACATTTTCTTTGATCGACCGTCGAATTCCGATGATCCGGTACCCACTGATATCGTAATTGACGATGTCGTTGGGTCAACATGTGAACACAGAGGGGTGGTCTTCTGCTGAGCTCCATGTTCAACAATCTACGATGAACGGTGTGCTCTGAAACACTTGTGTGAGCATCAGAGTTGTGCTCTTTCGGCACAGATGCCACAGATCACCATCTATCCTACATTACAGATTAGACAAGCCTCCGAATCCCACGTGCTGAAAAGAGTCGTGAACGTCCAATAATTAGCGTCTAGTTGTACGAAGGTCACTCCAAAATAAATGCACACTATTTTTTAAAAATCCATCTTTTATTCTACATGTTTGGAAGTTTTACAGTGTGTAGGTACATCCTTTAGGAACAATATTTTCATTTATCCACATAATTTCCATCCCTCTCAACTGCCTTACGCCATCTTGGAACCAGCGCCTGTATACCCACACAGTAAAATTCTGGACCAACCTGTTGGAGCCACTGTTTGGCAGCGTGCACAAGGGAGTCACCATCTTCAAACCTTGTTCCACGAAGAGAGTCTTTCAGTTTCCCAAAGAGATGGTAGTCACATTGAGCCAGGTCAGGACTGTAATGGGGGTGTTTCAGTATTGTCCATCCGAGTTTTGTGATCGCTTCCATGGTTTTTTGACTGAAATGTGGCCGTGCATTGTCGTGCAACAGCAAAACATCCTGTATTTGCCGATGTGGTCGAACACGACTCAGTCGAGCTTGAAGTTTCTTCAGTGTCGTCACATATGCATCAGAATTTATGGTGGTTCCACTTGGCATGATGTCCATAAGCAAGAGTCCTTTCGGAATCGAAAAACACCGTAGACATAACTTTTTCAGCTGAAGATGTGGTTTTGAATTTTATTTTCTTGGGTGAATTTGCATGATGCCACTCCATTGACTGCGTCTTCATCTCTGGTGAAAAATGATGGAGCCATGTTTCATCACCTGTCACAATTCTTCCAAGACATTCATCTCCACCATTCTCGTACTGTTCCAAAAGTTCGCTGCATACCGTTTTTCTTGTTTCTTTGTGAGCCACTGTCAACTCCTGGGAACCCACCTGGCACAAACCATTTTTAACGCCAACACTTTCACTATTATGAAAACACTTCCTCCTCCTATCCCAATGTAGCGAGACAATTCGTTCACTGTGATGCGTCTGTCAGCAGTCACCAATTCGTTAACTCTTTGCACATTGTCAGGAGTGTGTGCAGTACGAGGCCTGCCGCAGCGAGGACAATCCTCAATATTGCCGAGCTCGCTTTCATCACGTAACCTGCTTGCCCACCTACTAACTGTACTGCGATCGACAGCAGCATCTCCACACACCTTTTTCAACCGCTTGTGGATGTTTGCCACTGTCTCGTTTTCACAGCACAGGAATTCTGTGACAGCACGTTGCTTCTTACGAACGTCAAGTGTAGCAGCCATCTTGAAGACATGTTGTGACGGCGCCACTCACGGGAACAGGTTGAACTAAGTTTGAAAACAAGCGGGAAGGATGTATCTACACACTGTGAAACTTTCACATGTGCAGAATGAAAACCGTATTTTTACAAAAATAGTTTGCATTTCTTTTGGAGTTACCCTCGTAGTTTCACTGTCCTTCTACCTCTTTCCGTAGATGCTCACGGCAGGAACACGTGAACATTCGACCGGCTTCGCCGTTTTCCAGGTACACGGGCTCTGCGTACCCTTTGTCAAAGTTGCGTATCTCAATGGATTTCTCCATTTTCAGCCCTTATCTTCACTAGGGTGATCCCGCGTCCGTGTCTGCTCCGCTTACATACTTCTGTTAGCGCGTCACGAGCCCGCAACGCCACCAGGCTGCAGCCAACTTCGCGGTGGGCAGTGGTCATAGTAATTTGGCTGATCAGTGTTTATTGTTTACTATGGCTGGCGAATCCTCTGGATTTTGGGCACACGATCGGGGACTAGCTTATAAATTGCAAGATGCACCTTGTGGCTAAGAGAGTTAACTATGCTGGGGAAGTAGGGTTAACTTGTAAAAAAAAGGGCGAATGTGTCCTCATGTCTAGATTCAAATGTCTTTGAAGCTGCCAGATAAGTCGAAAAGCTAGTTCCCTTCTTTTAGATCCCTAGGACGTATTTGCCTTATGTGACATGATAGGAACATTTTTCGTTCTGGTTCTCAAGTTTTATTACTCTCCCATAACTTCGACATTGAACCGCGATAACCTGGCAGCCGATTGTTGACTCGGGCGACGACTGATCTGGCACAGGTTTTTTTATGGTGTTTTGAACCATTTTTCGACGACGTAGTAAAACATTTTCCGTTGGTTCGAAATAAGATGATCTTATTCTGACAATTATTTTTATGGCAACTTCAGGTTAGTTAAATTTTCTGCGAGGTCATCAAATGGCTCAAATGGCTCTGAGCACTATGGGACTTAACTGCTGAGGTCATCAGTCCCCTAGAACTTAGAACTACTTAAACCCAACTAACTTAAGGACATCACACACATCCATGCCCGAGGCAGGATTCGAACCTGCGACCGTAGCGGGTCGCGCGGTTCCAGACTGCAGCGCCTAGAACCGCTCGGCCACTCCAGCCGGCCGAGGTCATCAATAAAGCTTTAAGTGCTCGATCAAACAGTATATCATTTCGTGCAGGGGTGGACATAATTCTGATTTCGTACATGCGTTGTTTTGCACATCGAAAGATGTTTTGATGATTTTACGCCAATGGTGAATAATATCTTTAACGTATAAACAACGAAATGGCAATCATCTGTAATAACCAGTTCTTTACGTTATATCCAAGTGCAGCACCCTAAATGCAACGCATTTCTACGAGACCCAGTTTCATGTGCAAAACGCGTGATTTTTCGCACGTGAAACCCGAATGATGAAAGATTTTTGTAAACACTTCTTAAAATTACTGTAAGAATATGGATTTTTTTTATTATCATCTGTATCACCTTACACCGTCTCAGCACTTGCAATTCGCGTAAAACCGGGTTTTACGTGCGTTTTTTGTGCAAATTTAGACCACTATATCATGGCAACGGATAAAGCTTTCACAAAACAACAGGACGACCATTAATTACATGAATTTGTGCACCTTCTTACAATATTTGAACCGATTCGCACAAGTCTGAAACATACAAGTGCCGCGCGTAAAAAGACTGACCAAAAAGAAACATGTTTTTTAAATGTAAAATCCGAATGATGCTAGATTTTTGAAATCGACTGTTCAATTTTATCTTAAGAATACGTGTTTTATTTATTTGATTCACTTTAAACCGTTTCTGCACATTCAGTTTACGTAAGTACGAATTTTACGTGCTACATTTAACTCTAGTTTAAACCATCGTATCTCAACAACGGATACAGATCTTTGGAGAGCTTACTTTTACTTTAGCCATTTATGTACCTTCGTGCAAAGTCTCAAATGATTCGCACAAGTTTAAAGTACAGAATAGGCACGTTGCAAATACGTCCCAGGAAAATGTGTTTCTTAACCCGAAAAATCCAGACGAGGCAAGATATTTTCAAACGGCTGTAACTCATCTTCGAACAAGGTCCAATAGCCCAGTGTACCAAATTTGAACCATCAGTCTCGCTCCACTCCGGAGTAATTTAATTTAAGGGTGACTGTTCACGCACGTAAAATCTGAACGAGGGCGACTGTTTTTACACGTAGAATCCGAAACGTGTACATGAACTCGTTACCATTAGCTGAGCATTACTTTCAGCCCAATTAAAATATCTTGCAAAAAGAAATTAATAGATTCGTACAACTTTCCTGGGCGCCAGCTCCGGTGCGTCGTTCAAACCTTTCTTAATATAGTTACATGGCTATACAAATGCCCGCTGGTCCGGGCTAAACTAAAAACTTTTTACCCCGCCTTCCTTGGTCAAGTAAGAACCGAGCACCGTGATCCTCCCCCCCCCCTCCTCCTTCTAACAACCCTACCACAACAAAAGTCAAAATTTAATAATGGTTGTGGTGTTGCTCACGCTGCTAAATACTGCATTTTCGGGCAACAACAAAGTTATGTGGCAGGTGTCATTAGAGCACAGTTAATAAAGTCATTTCATGTAATAATGAATAAACTAGGCACTCATCTTTTCGTGTTTCCCACGCTGGTCTCGTTGTAAAATCATGGCTCAATCGTCGAAAATCTAGGTGGTGATGACTCCAAGCTCGGATGCAAAGAGGCCTAGGTTTTATTCTGCTATATTCAAACTTTTATAGATGTGTTTCACAAACCATTCTTGAAGATTAAACCTTAGAAAGTTAGCACAATGGTGATGTAAAAAAATAATCAGCACTACGAATTTAAGTTACACTTCCTTTTTATTGCTTTTGTTGCAATATCACGTAACACACAAAACATCACTTCACAATACAAAACATACTTGAAAACATCTTCCTCATTGTTAAAGTTCACATTTTATAAGCTGACTACAATATGCGTCTTTCCAACATGACGTCCAAGACTTGACTTTTTCAAGGTCCGACTCTCTAACAAACTACTTGCGCGCCCAAAAAATCAGTGTTACAAGTACATCAAAGATCATAGTGACAAAAGAAAGAATACACACAAGAATAATATCATTGCAATATAAACATATCGATGAATCAAAGTACTTCTACATTAATGAAATCAAATCTGAATGTTGTCTCAGAAATATGTCAACTACTTTCCAGAAACACAGTAGAATATTGCTGGCATCGAGAGGTTCAGGTGAGCTGCCGTAATGGCTACGTAATTCAAGTACCATTACACCCTCCAACCACGATTTTGCGCAGGACCTTTTCGCAACTGTGATTCCTGAGACCATATTATGTTCCGGCAGTCATCTGTTGTTCACTTTCGATGATTTCCAGGCTACTGAAGACGCGCAGCTTTATGTGTCTGTGTGTTCATTGCATGCAGTCCTCGTCACAACGTTCTCTCGCTAACAGGCTAGGACGGACCTTCATTTACTGCCTGTAGCAATTCCTGTCTGGTTTGTAAGCGGTTTTGGTTCACAAGGCGTCGTGTTTCGTGGCCACGGGTGTTACACCACTGATTGTAGTCACGATGAACAGTACGCCGCGGAAAAATCAACCAATCCAGCAAATTCACACACCGCATGGCCACGGGCACGGCCAAACGCGATTGCCCCTTTTGTCCATTCTGTCACGTCCTTGCATTTACCCACGTTTACGTACAATGTCAGCTTGAAACATAAATGTCTCACTGATCGCTATTTCATTATGCTCACGTACAGGCAGTGCGTGTGCGGTCACTGAATAGAGAATATTCTGTGGAGATTATACTGTGCTACTGTTGGACGAGCGACTCGATCGCTGCGCCATCTATAAAGGTTTAACAATTCATCTGTTCGTGCGCACTGGGATGACTAATTATTTGTCCAGTAAGCTTAAAACGAAGACAAGGGTGACATAATTTTGTCTGAACTCTAACCTTGCCATGACCCGTACCAAAACAATTTTAAAGACGTTTCATGTTCAGCTCAGTGTTGCTTTTCGACAGCTTAGTATATATGAAGATAGTAAACTTGACTCGTAACAAAATACGAAAGTGAAAAAGAATTAGTTAGTTTTGCAGAATTAACTTATTTTCCTGAACTATTGTTGTTGTATTGTGGTCTTCAGTCCTGAGACTGGTTTGATACAGCTCTCCATGCTACTCTATCCTGTGAAATCTTCTTCATCTCCCAGTACCTACTGCAGCCTACATCCTTCTGAATCTGCTTGGTGTATTCATCTCTTGGTCTCCCTCTACGATTTTTACCCTCCACGCTGCCCTCCAGTACTAAATTGGTGATCCCTTGATGCCTCAGAGCATGTTCTACGAACCGATCCCTTCTTCTGGTCGAGTTGTGCCACAAACTCATCTTCTCCCCAATTCTATTCAATATCTCCTCATTAGTTATGTGATCTACCCATCTAATCTTCAGTATTCTTCTGTAGCACCACATTTCGAAAGCTTCTATTCTCTTCTTGTCCAAACTATTTATCGTCCATGTTTCACTTCCATACATGGCTACACTCCATACAAATACTATCAGAAACGACTTCCTGACATTTAAATCTATACTCGATGTTAACAAATTTTTCTTCTTCAGAAACGCTTTCCTTGCCATTGCCAGTCTACATTTTATATCCTCTCTACTTCGACCATCATCAGTTATTTTGCTCCCCAAATAGCAAAACTCCTTTATTACTTTAAGTGTCTCATTTCCTAATCTAATTCCCTCAGCATCACCCGACTTAATTCGACTACATTCCATTATCCTCGTTTTGCTTTTGTTGATGTTCATCTTATACCCTCCTTTCAAAACACTGTCCATTCCGTTCAGCTGCTCTTCCAAGTCCTTTGCTGTCTCTGACAGAATTACAATGTCATCGGCGAACCTCAAAGCTTTTATTTCTTCTCCATGGATTTTAATAACTATTCCGAACTTTTCTTTTGTTTCCTTTACTGCTTGCTCAATATACATTGAGGATAGACTACAACCCTGTCTCACTCCCTTCCAAACCACTGCTTCCCTTTCATGTCCCTCGGCTCTTATAACTACCATCTGCTTTCCGTACAAATTGTAAATAGCCTTTCGCTCCCTGTATTTTACCCCTGCCACCTTCAGAATTTGAAAGAGAGTATCCCAGTCAACATTATCAAAAGCTTTCTCTAAGTCTACAAATGCTAGAAACGTAGGTTTGCCTTTCCTTAATCTTTCTTCTAAGATAAGTCGTAGGGTCAGTATTGCCTCACGCGTTCCATTTCCACGGAATCCAAATTGATCTTCCCCCTGGTCGGCTTCTACCAGCTTTTCCATTCGTCTGTAAAGAATTCGCGTTAGTATTTTGCAGCTGTGACCTATGGAACTGATAGTTCGGTAATTGTCACATCTGTCAACACCTGCTTTCTTTGGGATTGGAATTATTATATTCTTCTTGAAGTCTGAGGGAATTTCGCCTGTCTCATACATCTTCTTCTCCTGATGGTAGAGTTTTGTTAGGACTGGCTCTCCCAAGGCTCTCAGTAATTCTAATGGAATGTTGTCTACTCCCGGGGCCTTGTTTCGACTTAGGTCTTTCAGTGCTCTATCAAACTCTTCACGCAGTATCATATCTCCCATTTCATCTTCATCTACCTCCTCTTCCATTTCCATAATATTGTCCTCAAGAACTTCGCCCCTGTATATACCCTCTATATACTCCTTCCACCTTTCTCTTTCCCTTCTTTGCTTAGAACTGGGTTTCCATCTTAGCTCTTGATATTCATACAAGTGGTTCTCTTTTCTCCAAAGATCTCTTTAATTTTCCTGTAGGCAGTATCTATCTTACCCCTAGTGAGATAAGCCTCTTCATCCTTACATTTGTCCTCTAGCCATTCCTGCTTAGCCATTTTGCACTTCCTGTTGATCTCATTTTTGAGACGTTTGTATTCCTTTTTGCCTGCTTCACTTACTGCATTTCCTGAACTATAGGTGTACTTAAGTCCTTGAAAGTAGCTCCTGTCATGCTATCTCGTGATGATAATGGAGAAGTTATCATGTATGGATTGCAGCGAAACGTGATTCATTCGTGTTGCTGTCATCATCAGAGGCCTTTGTCCGTAGTAAAAATGTCGCTTTAGCGGACTGTAAGGGAGGGTGGTGTGCCCGCAGCTGGACGAGTCGGGTGCGGTGCTGGGCCAGCACCAGGACTACGACGACAGCCCGGGGGTGGCGCTTCGCCACCAGGACTACGTGGGCGGCGGCGGGGGCGGCAGCCCGCGGCACGGTGACTACGACGGCTGCGGCTCGCCCGGCGCTGGCAACGGCAACGGCAGCGTGCTGCGCCAGCACCACGACTACGGCGCGCCGCCCCCGCCGCCCCCGGGGGCCGGCTCTCCTGCCTCCGTGCGCCAGCATCACGACTACGTCACAGCCACTGGTGAGTACCTGCACGACTTGACTCGACAGTCGAAATCCCGTTCTCAGCTGCCATTGCTGAGCGTAGACCTCCTGCAGACATCCTCATACCTTAGACCGTAGATGACACAGACCGCGCATCTCTTTATTACACCGAAACCGACACCTCGATCAGCTGACTGGCGGCGGCATTCACTTCAAGGTGGCTCTTGAAATATCGTTCAGTTTATCTTAACTGTAGTATTTTCAGTAAAGATTTTTTTATTACAGTGTTGGAATATTATGCAGCGTTTTGTTGCAACGAAAGACATGTGAAAGGAAGTAATATTTCGTTCCACACGTAAAGTTGTTTCAAAAATACAAACAAATTTGCAACCACATTTTTCCACATTAAGTCAGTGAATTTTCAGGCTGAAGATAAGGGGCGATATCGTTACCAAGCACAGTCGTGGACAAAACGAGCGAGACCCCTCGCCTTTTCGTTATGCTGACCCGCACAGCTTTAAAATCTGCTACACAGCATAACAGGCAAGGCGGCGAAGAGCTACCAACATACTGTGCACAGGCATGAAATTGACAAACTGCCAGGCACGGAAGTCTGGATTGCAAAGAAATCCTGTAGATCTAGTCATGTTGATGTAACAACGAAATTATGTTGTAATTGCGACATCTGAGTTACATTTGACTTGAACATCGAAGTTGTTTGCTATTTATTTATTTTTTGTACATTATTTTCAGCCATAAACAAACACCTAGGTGCGTTAAATTGATACTGAAATATAGTATCATGCACGGACCAATAACAATAAATTCTTAACTACTTGTTATGGTACTGCCAGCGTCTTCAGAAGTGGATATCGCATACGACGTTCCTAGAGTGTTTATAAGTGGATATTGCAGACGACTTCGAGCAAAATTTGAATGTAGCTTAGTAAAAGTTCCGTGATGAAACGATCTGAGTTGCTTGCGAATACAGTTTATCCTCACTGGACAGTACGTATTATCATTATACGTGAGGGGAAAAGGGTTTCGCCGGGTGCGGTGACCGAGTGGTTCTAGGCGCTTCAGTCACCAACATGCGGCTCCTTCAGTCGCATGGTTGGAATCCTACCTCGGGCATGGATGTGTGGGTTGTCCTTAGGTTTGGTAGGTTTAAGTAGTTCTAGGTCTAGGGGACTGATGACCTAAGCAGTTTCGTCGCATAGTTCTTAGAGCCATTTTTTGACCTTCCGCGTAAATTTTCTTTACATAAACGGCCGTATGTTTAGATTGCGTTGACATAGAAGCTCACTTTTTTGCATCACCAAGGGATCGTATACTGTAGGAAGTGCGATACATTTCCGCTTATTATGTCTACCCGTACTCGATGTAAACGGGTTTTAAGGGTTGGGTAGACAGATAGACGGTCAAGAAAGTGAGACTAGTAGGGTTCCATTTTTACCGATTTGGATGACGAAATCCTAACAACAAAAATAGCTGCGACAGTTACTGAAGATGATGGTCGCGTAAATAATTCCCCCTACTCATTACTCGAAATGTTCTACTTGCAGTCGATACATCAGCATATTAATGGTAGCTACGCTTTCTATCCAAATCACGTTTACAGGAATGCAAATAAAATTGTCTATACATGTGGTAATTCAGATCCCAGTATTAATGCCACCGCGTCTTATAAATGCGAATATTCCCATTACTAGCTGACCGAGCGAGGTGGCGCAGTGGTGAGCACACTGGACTCGCATTCGGGAGGACGACGGTTCAATCCCGTCTCCAGCCATCCTGATTTAGGTTTTCCGTGATTTCCCTAAATCGTTTCAGGCAAATGCCGGGATGGTTCCTTTCAAAGGGCGCGGCCGATTTCCTTCCTCATCCTTCCCTAACCCGAGCTAGCGCTCCGTCTCTAATGACCTCGTTGTCGACGGGACATTAAACAACACTAACCTAAGGTATGTGATGCGTCTCAAACAGCCTCTCCATACAAATGCCAACCTCACCTTCACGAGTTGCAGCCAAGGATTGCTGCACGGTACACCCTGTTACCACTAACGAGGATATGGCGACCGAGTATCTCCCGGAATAAGGAGACACCCTCTACCAAGCGAAACGGCCTCCTAGGAGGGCGGTTGAGCAGGTAGAGGCAGGGCACTCTCTTGTCCTTGGGATGGGAAACTGTCCCTAAAGGCGGAAGAGCCACATGATGGCCAACGGCATAGAATGAAGAAGGCAAGGAGAAACCACTTCATTAAAGATCTAATTAGATTTCTCAAGTATCAGCAGCCATAATACGAATATGAAACAAGCTCTAGTAAAAATGCAATCCGGAGTAATAGCCCCTCATTCGGTTCTCCGGGAGGGGACTACCAGAGATCTCGTTTCAACAGTTCATAGGAAGAAAGGAAATAAAAAGAGCTATAGTAGAATTGGAACATGGAACGTCCGCACCTTACTGCAGATGGGGAAGCTCGAAAACCTTAAGCAAGAAATGAAGAAAATGAAGTTGGATATACTAGGAGTGTCTGAAATGAGATGGCCTAACTGCGGAGATTTCTGGAGTGATGAGTACAGGATAATTCACACAGGAACGATAGAAGATAGACCTGGAGCAGGTGGGGTTGGAGTAGTTATGAGTCGAAAATTGGGGCAGAGAGTGAAGGGATATATACAATATGGAGGAAGGATAATACTTGTCAGTCTGGATACCAAACCTACAGAGACGGTTGTGATACAGGTCTATATGCCTACCACAAACCAGGAGGATGAGGAAGTTGAAGCTGTATATGAAGAGTTAAATGGAGCCTTGAGAGGAATCAAAGGAGGAACAAATTTAATAATCATGGGAGACTGGAACGCAATAGTAGGAGATAAAGAGGTACAGCCAGCTGTTGGACGCTACGGCCTTGGTAAAAGGAATGATAGAGGAGACCGACTTATAGAATTTTGTAACAGGAATCAACTGATAATATCGAACACGTGGTTTCAACATCACCCCCGTAGAAGATACACCTGGAAGTCACCAGGGGATAGAGAACGATACCAAATTGATTACATTCTAGTCAAAAATAGATTTAGAAATCAACTAAAAGACTCTAGAGCATACGCAAGCCCAGATATTGTGAGTGATCACAACATGGTTGTTGCGGAATGCCGACTCAAGTTCAAATGCATAAGGAAGAAAATAGGAAATGGAAAACTGGATATAGGGAAGCTTGGAAACCGTGAGACGCAGAAGGAGTTCCAAGAAAGGGCTAAGGATCTAATTCAACAGCATCCTATAGAGAATGTAGAACAACATTGGGAAAATATGAGAGATGGCCTAATAAAAGCAGCTGAAGAGATAATTGGAAAACAAAAACCTGAAAAGAGGAAGGAGTGGATAACTGATGAAATAATACTTATGTTTGAGGAAAGAAGGAAGCTCAAAAATAATGAAACGGAAGAAGGGAAAACGGCATACCGAGTGCTTAGGAACAAAATCAACAGGAAGTTGAAGCAAGTAAAAGAAAGATTCCCTGAAGACAGATGCAAAGAAGTTGAAGACCTTCTGAAGAAAGGGAACCTTGAATTAGCATACAAAACAGTGAAACGCTTCTTCTCAGGAGGACAAAGGATTAGATGTAATGCCCTAATAAGAGAGGATAATAAGATGGTGTATAATCATGAAGATATAGCACTTACGTGGAAGGAATACCTAGAGAAATTATATGGAGGCAACGTACAAGATGACATGATTGAAAGTGAGGACGAAGTAGATAAAGATGAACTAGGAGACAGCATACTAAGGTCTGAATTTGATCAGGCACTACAGGCACTTAAGCACGGAAAAGCACCAGGAATTGACTCATTGCCTGCAGAAATCATCAAAGCAGCTGGAACAGAAATAAAAGATAAATTGTATACATTAATCTGCCAAATATATGATACTGGAGAGCTGCCTGAGGGCTTCAAAAAGTGTATTATTGTTCCATTACCAAAGAAAATGCCAGAAAAATCGTGTGCACAATACAGAACCCTCAGCCTAACATCACATGCATCAAAAATTTTGACGACCATCCTCCTCAGAAGAATTGAAGGGAACGTGGAATGCATGCTCACAGAAGACCAGTTTGGCTTTAGAAGAGGGAGAGGTACGCGAGAAGCCATTATGGCCCTAAGGCTCATAATAGAAAAAAGAATGGAAAAAGGAAAGGACACCTACATAGCATTTATTGACCTCGAAAAAGCCTTTGATAAGGTTGAATGGAAAAAACTATTCCAGATATTGAAGGAAACTGGAGCTAAGTACAAGGACAGGAGAACGATATGGAACATATACAAAGAAGAGGTGGCAATAGTGAGATGTGGGGAACATCAACAACAAGCAAAAATTAAACAGGGTGTGAGACAGGGATGTGCACTCTCCCCTGTCCTCTTTAATATGTACATACAGAAAGCAATGGACGAGGTCAGAGAAAAGTTAGGACAAGCTAATGGAATCAGGATCCAGGGAAAAATAGTTGATATGCTGCGTTTTGCGGATGACATTGCTGTCCTAGCGGAAAATGAGGAAGAATTACAAGTAGTGTTGGAGGAAATGGAAAACACTCTTGCTACACGGTACAACATGAAAATTAAAAAGTCAAAAACAAAAATCTTAGTTGCAAGCAAACAAAATAATCAAGCAATTACGAATATAAGGCTGAATGGAGAGAAGCTGAAAGAAATACAAGACTTTGTCTACTTGGGAAGCAGAATAACATCAGATGGTCGTAGTAGGAAAGATGTAATAAGTAGAATAAATCAGGCAAAGATTGCATTCTATAAAAGGAAAGGACTCCTCATATCAAATATGATAAGTCTGTCGCTAAGGAAGCGGTTAATAAAGACGTTTGTTGGGAGTGTGCTTCTCTACGGCAGCGAAACCTGGACACTTGGAGAGGACGAAAGAAGAAGGATTGAAGGATTCGAAATGTGGTGTCTGCGAAGGATGTTAAAAATTCCATGGACGGCCAGGATGACAAATGAAGAAGTCCTGCAGAGAGCGGAGGAAGTTCCAGTTCTTTGGAAGACGCTCAAGAAGAGGAGAGATATATGGATGGGACACATTCTGAGACATGAAAGTCTTCTCCACACTATAACGGAAGGCCTTGTGGAGGGCAAAAGGGCAAGAGGCAGACCTAGAAGAAAGTACATAAGCCAGATAATGCAGGACCTAGGATGCGGAAGTTTCACGGAATTGAAGAGGCTGGCCGACAATCGCACTGAATGGAGAGCTGCTGCAAATCAATCTTAGGATTGGCAACTTAAGAAGAAGAACCTAACCTAACCCCATTGCTAGCTAGCTTAAGAAACACTTCAGCTAATGAACGTTTTCTGGCTGTGGCGAGTCTTATGGAGAATTCGAAACATTGTAGAATACGTTTGGCAGCTAGGTCGCCATTTATTTTCTGGGGTGGTGCAGAATTATCCTACCAAATTTACTAGCTAATGACAGTATTTTGTTATTTCGATAAACACCCTGAATGATTGTCACGTAAGCGGTGACATAAAGGTAGGAAATTCATGTTTTTGAGTCCGAAAAGCTCTATGCAACAGGAACTGCAGATCATTTTGCCATTTTCATAGCTAAATTGCCGGCTTATTCATGTCTGGGGTAATAATAGAGGGCTGTTTGCCTGGGTTGTCTGATGGTGTAGTGAAAGGTGTTTGCTACTGCAAGAGAGGTCTGGTTTGTTTACGGTTCTAATCTCGATGGAGGCAGATAGACTATCAGTAAAGCAATTTTAAGACATTCTCGCGCCTCCAATACGTTTTATTGCAGCCTTCATGCTGTACCGGCGCCCTGTGGATGTCAATATGAAACTCTTGTAGAATTTCATACTTGTTGTTGCCTACTTTTGCCGCTTCTGTCAATAACTGAATTGACTTAAGTGTGGCACTGAATAATGTTTAACTGAACTTCGTTATGAATCTTCACGCATTGCTAAATTCGCACACTTTCATGGTAGGTCAGCAACGGTAATCCAGTATGACTGGTCTGAACGTTGACACAGACCATTACGCGGCCGAATGCGCATAATATTTTGCTAATTCGTAACGATCTGGGTACTTTGTCTTACTAAAACAGTTATGTTATCTCGATAAGCTGAAATTCATTTTTATTAGTACAGTTCATACTAATTAGCTTTTCTTCTTTCATTTATATCTTATATTTACGTGCTGTGTTTAACACACTAATCAGCATTAATATGAGTTACAGCATTAATATAGTCTTACACATGATTGAAAATAGTCTGAGAAAATTCGGATAGTTTTTCAATTTCAAGCCTGTGCATAGTATGTTGGTAGCACTTCGTCGCCATGCCTGTTATGCTGTGTAGCAGACTTTAAAGCTGTGCGGATCAGTATAACGAAAAGGCGAGGGGTACCGCTCGTTTTGTCCACGACTGTACATGCGAACAGTCTTCTATTTCAGAGGATTTATTCATACATCACATTACAAACTGGATGATAGCGTCATTACATATCTATCTAGAAATAATACGTTAACCGTCATATCTAAAACTCTATGAACGGCAAAGATTTGAGACGATACAATATTAATGTCAGACTCATTACAAGAGTTTTCTATATAATCAACTTTTCTAATATAATATACTTGTTACCTTTATATTGTTTCGGTATCTGTACTAGATTAAGCAAAATTCGTAAAACATAAACGCTTATTTTGGGTAAAAACCGGACGTTATGAATAGAAACAAACGTCATTTCTTGTAAAAGTATTATAAAACAGTTCACACGAATTATTCAGGAATCACCAGAAAACTAAATCGTCCATGTCAAACTGACGTTTTGTCTTCTACTCCTGTGGAAACGATAAGCTATTTTAAATGACTGGCAGTGCAACAAATACAGAAATTAACTGTACAGTAATAATTCTGTCGCTTGTAAAAAGAAACATTTGCAGTACTGTGTTTCAAACTGTTTTCTACACATTCAAGGCGGTGAAACTAAAACCATCGCATAAATATTGGGAATTTCGGAAAAATTAAGTAAACTGTATTGCTACATGTGTAAATTGATACAACAAGTCGTTCAGTTGTTAAAAACAACGCTTGATTTCAGTTATAAATAAGAAAAATAGTAAATATCGGCTCCACTTTGCGTAATGCGAAATGACAGAATCCTGGCTTATTGCCCTCCATCAAGTGACTGTGATGCTGGTTTGAAATATTAACGCGGCAGAAATTGGGGCGTGCGTGGTCCATATTTGTCAGTAGTCTAAGCCTCATAAACTACTATCATCAGTTTTTCGCATCCAAGTTTGCCGTGCTTGTTTCTTTATACCGTCATTCTCAAGGCCCATTCACATTTTTGTGGCCATCGCCTTTGTTCGACATCGACGGCAATAACCACTCACAGAAGGCTGGTGGGAGCACTAGCAGTGGAAGTTATATAAAGCGTGTCGGGGAACGCAGAAAACACAGCAGTCGCTATCGTAATGCGGAAACGGAGCGATTTACCTGACGTCCCTAAGGGCATGATCACTGGCTTTCAGGTCAAGAGTGAAAGCGCTTCCAAAACGCCTAAGTGCGTTAACTGTTCGCGTGCCGCCGTGGTTAAAGTATACCGTGCGTGGCAAAATGCCGCTATCCAAAACAGGCGTCAAGTCAACTGCGGTGCCCCATGGGCCAGAGACGATAGGGGAGAACGACGACTGCGGAGATGTGTACGGGCGAACATACGTGCAACTGTTGAGCAGCTGACCGCCCTGATCAACCAAGGGGCTACCAACAGCGTCTCCTCAACGACCGTTCAGCGAACGTTGCTGCGTGTGGGCCTCCGCAGCAGGCGCCTGGTTGATGTACCCGTGCTGACTGCTGTTCATCGGCGAGGAAGGCTGGAATTTGCACGCCAGTACCGCAAGTTGACGCTCACTAAAGGCAACAGGTGAACTCCCATTGGACAGATTGTTGCTGGCGTGTACGGCGTGAAACACCCTACAACAATAGTCGGAAGGGTCCAGGGTGCCTATTCTGTATCTTTCCGCCACTGTGCCGATCGTTTCGGTACTCAAGAGCACCGAACGGTCTAGTACTCGAATTAAGAGTCCCTGCATTATTCAGTATGCATTTCGGTAGCGATACCGTTCGGGTCTAGAGAACTGAAGCGCTGTTGTCGGTTTGTGTCGTGCAAGCCAATCAAAAGCAAGCGGCCGCAGATCCGCATATGCGCACTGCAGTGCGTACAGCGCCACGAACACAAAGCGGCTAGCAGACGACACAGGCGCGCTATTCTTCCAAGTACCGAAAATTGTGTTTACGTTGCCATAACGCATGACGCTGCATTCCATCGAGCTGACGTGCCTGCCTTCCTCGCCCTTGCCTCCTCCTTAACAATATCAGGCGCAGTATATCCATTTCCATGATTCTCAGCTGAAATGCATAAAAATTTTTACAGTTTCTCTGACTGCATGTTTCCATGCATGCATAATAACGATAGCGTATTTGACTGTATTCTGCAGATTGTCGTAAATGCCGCATCATGTCATCTTATTCTCATTCACACTGACATCGTGTTTTGGATTTTACGTTTCGGAAAATGAGTTAGGAATAATGTGTAGTACCACATTGTACTAATATATCTATAAAAACACCCGAAAAATTGATTCTGAGAGTTTCAAAGAATAAGAAGATAATCAGAATGTGGTTATAACTCGCTCCTAGAGGTCCAAATGATTAAGTAGCCTACTTCGCTATATGATACGTCAACGATTTGGATCTTAAAAACAAAATTGAAAGAAAAAACGCATTTTCGAGAGCTCCTGCAGTTCGTCGAAGTTTATAACATGCATCTCATGAATGAAAATGTTTCGTATATGATGCTACATTCTAAAAATATTACGGCAGAGATCTTTCATCTCTGTCTACTGTGACTGAGGATTCGATCGCGGATAAATACTTACGACAAGCAAGATTATGAAGATGATTTTTTACTTGTCAGAAATAATTCACCATTTCTTCCGAATATGTAGTGATTTCCGAGTACGCAATTAGACAGGAATCTATAACCACAACTTGAATTACTAGGAACGTAACTAGCAGCAGTCGTCTTCATAATCTTGCTTGTCAGAAGTATTTATCTGCGATCGAATCCTCAACAACAGTAGACAGAGATGAAAGATCTTCGCTATAATATTTTTACACTGTAGCACCATATACGAAACATTTTCATTCATGAGATGCATGTTATAAACTTCGACGAACCACAGGAGCTCTCGAAAACGCGTTTTTTAAATTTTGTTTTGAAGACCCAAATCGTTGACGTATCATATAGCGAAGTGGACTACTTAATCATCTGGATCTCTAGGAGCGAGTTATAACCACATTCTCTTTATCTTCTTTTTCTTTGAAACTCTCAGAATCAATTTTTCGGGTGTTTTTATAGATGTATTAGTACAATGTGGTACTACACACTATTACTAACTCATTTTCCGAAACGTAAAATCCAAAACACGATGTAAGAGTGAATAACAATAAGATGACATGATGCAGCATTTACGACAATCTGCAGAATACAGTCAAATCCGCTATCGTTATTATGCATGCATGGAAACATGCAGTCAGAGAAACTGTAAAAATTTTTATGCATTTCAGCTGAGAATCATGGAAATGGATATACTGCGCCTGATACTGTTAAGGAGGAGGCAAGGGCGATGAAGGCGGGCACGTCAGCTCGATGGAATGCGGCGTCATGCGTTATGACAACGTGAACGCAATTTTCGTTACTTGGAAGAATAGCGCGCCTGTGCCGTCTGCTAGCCGCATCGTTTTCGTGGCTCCATGCGCGCTGCAGTGCGCATACGCGGATCTGCGGCAGCTTGCTTTTGATTGGCTTGCGTGACGCAAACCGACAACAGCGCTTCGGTTCTCTAGACCCGAATGGTGTCGCTTCCGAAATGCATACTGAATAATGCTGGGGCTCTAATTCGAGTACTAGACCGTTCGGTGCTCTTGAGTACCGAAACGATCGGCACAGTGGCGGAAAGATACAGAATAGGCACCCAGGCCGGAAAGCATTCCCTGGATAATCTCGCCATTCTGGAAGGCACAATGCATCAACACAATCATGCATCTATCCTTGGGGACCATGTCAGTCCCTACGTGCAGTTTGTTTTACGCCACACAATGGCATCTACCAGCAGGACAATGCAACATATCACGCAGCTCGCATGTACGTGCATGGTTCGAGGAGCATTGAGATGAGTTTACCATACTGCCCTGGCTACCAGACTACCCGGATGTAAACACAGTCGAGAATCTGTGGGACCGCCTCGATCAGCCTGTTCGCGCCACTGTGCAATTTGGTAGTCCTCCTGGTTCCTTTCTTATTATGGAGATCCAAATCAGGATCTCCTCTATCCATCGCAATTATTTTGTCTTGCCATATGCAAATCCCATCTCCATTTCTGTTTTGTGACAGCCACTATCACGTCCTCAAAGCCAGTCTTTCCGCTCAACCATTTGCTTGTTTTTCTCTCCCATATTGTTATACCAAAAATGCATCTTTCCATTGCTAGTGTGGCAACCCAATTTTTGAACTTTTGGATGTTCGCTGTCCATATTCCACTTCCCTAGATTTCCCGTTTAAGAAACTGAAAGACTTGCCATTTGATATTTTCAAATACTGTCATAGCTTAATCGTACCTTCTGCATTATATGTCCGTAAACATCGATAAATAGTTGTCAGTAACTCACTTCTTTATCATTGTGGGTCACGGATATTAGGCTGACATTTCGGATATGACAGTTCCTCCTCTGGTCTTTATTACATGACTTAAATGTCCTCAAACATATTACGTTCTTAAACGTGCGACACTGCTGAAGAAACTCTTCTGATATTACCTTCTCTGAATTATTACATCATGTTCTTTTTCGGATGCCCTGTAAACTATTCTACAGTGAATAGAGATGTTGTGTAAGGCCTGAAACTGCGTCCATTGAGCTTCGTGCAGCCAAAAGAGAAGCAGTTTGTGTAAACAACTAGTAAGATAGTCACATAAACAACCTAAGTTGCGTGAGATAGAATGGCATGCACTAGGCTATAAGCTGGATAATCGTTTTATATCATTCGAAGACATACCTCTCATTGTTTTACCCTATCTTCTTCACATTCTCCTTTTCCACCGTATATCAACCTGTGAGAATAGTGTTTTATGAAACTAGTTTAATTATAAATTTGACAGATCTCTGTTTCTACTGAATTTACGGCTTCTCGTCGTGCAACTTTATTCACATGGTCAATTTCATCGAGTATTTTTATGGAGAATTATCGTTTGAAGTTTCTACCTTTATTTTGCTTTATATCACTGACGATTTTAATACGTAACCTCAATTGCTGGTAAGCACGATGTATTGAATAAACTGCCGGCCACTGTGGCCGAGCCGTTATAGGCGCTTCAGTCCGGGACCGCGCTCCTGCTGCGGTCGCAGATTCGAATCCTGCCTCGGGCATGGATGTGTGTGATATCCTTAGGTTAGTAAAGTTTAAGTAGTTCTAAGTCTAGGGGACTGATGACCTCAGGTAAGTCCCATAGTCCTTAGAGCCATTTGAACCATTTTTATTGAATGAACTAGTGCTTATCTGAAATACAGTAAGGGATTGCTCGTTCTCTGAGTTGTTGAAGTCACATGCGGCTATTTTTGTTATCCTTCGTAACTGTTCATATGTCACCTGCCAGTGTTGTTGTTTACTGGATGAGATAGCTACAACTAAAACAGCTGTTGCTTTAGGTATTCTCGGGTCTTTCCGACGTCAGTAGTTCTTACAGTTGCAGAATGAGTATTCAAGTTCGGTTTGGCATTAATGTGTATGAGTCGTGGTTTTTACAATTTCGCACAGACTTGTCATTTTTGATAGCAGGTGTCATCTGCTGACACATGTATTTCAAGTAATACGCATTTTAGAGTATTAATAGGCCCGAAGTATTTGTAGGAAATCAGCAACGTTGACTCAGAGAATTTAGAGCAGTTAGCTACAACTGCTTATGAAAAAGAGAGATATTTTAACATCGCATATAAATGTAAGTGATAGGAAGTCTTCTATGAAAGTATTTGAATGGAGTAGAACCTTGTGCGAAAGTGAAACGTACACGTTAAACAGTACAGACAAGAAGAGAATGTAAAATTTTTCAAAAGTGTTAGTTTGGATTTTAGAAGAATGCTAAAAATGAGATGGATTGATCAGTCATATAATGAAGTACTGAGTCGAAATGCACAGAAAAGAAACTTCTGGTACAACTGGACTAAAAGAAGAGATATGTTGATAAAACACATCCTGAGACGTCAATGAAGTGTTAAATTGGTTGCGGAGAGAAGTGTCGGAGGGGATGGCGGGAGTGTAGGGGAAGGTGAGTGGCAGATGAAATTGCTAGAGTCAGAACATGGCTTCACTACAGTAAGACCGTTCAAGTGGATTAGGTTACAATAGCTTTACAGTTATGAAGATACTTGTGCAATATGTACCAGCGTGAAAAGCTACATCAAATCAGCATTAGGACTGAAGACCACAGAAAATGCCTACTTACCATGTTCAAAAAAAAAAAAAAAAACCATTTGATTCATTTCCAGGAAGCTTTTAGGTCAGTCCTTTGGAATGTGAATCGATTGAATTCCTGAAGGGAGTTGATGTTGTTACAGGTAACCGTAGCCGAAGGGAATTTGTTGAAGAAAAAAGAGGTGAGTGCTAAAGAGAGACAGGCTGTAGCCTAGCAGCAAGGCTCCCGCACATCTTACCAGCTGTGGCCGTGACCCGAGTGCAAGAATGCGTTGTGCCCCTGCTTTCGCTGAATCTGGTTCAAATGGTTCAAATGGCTCTGAGCACTATGGGACTCAACTGCTGAGGTCATTAGTACCCTAGAACTTAGAACTAGTTAAACCTATCTAACCTAAGGACATCACAAACATCCATGCCCGAGGCAGGATTCGAACCTGCGACCGTAGCGGTCTTGCGGTTCCAGACTGCAGCGCCTTTAACCGCACGGCCACTTCGGCCGGCCCGGATCTGGCTATCTCGCGTTTCTGCCAATTTCTCACCTCAAAGCTCACCTTGAAAATAAGTAGCTGTGAAAGGAGAGAAGTGATTTTATGTGACATTCACATTACTACAAGGACTACTACAGCTCTATTTGTAGTAAAGCTAATAGGTTACTACAAGGAAAAATTGGTCCCAATTTACTATAATCGACTTACTACGTTTCAAAAGGCTTACTTACAGAACACCCATAGAGAAATAGCAAAGCGCCAAAAATACGATGTAATTTTGTCAGTCATCCTACACATAAAATTATTTAATATCCCTGAACATATCATGAGAATAAATTAAATATAACTAGGATCAAATTATGTGTTTACATATTAATTACAGTAACTGTTTCTCTGACAAAATGAGGAATTTACACCGACTTGAGATTGTCATGAATAGATCAAACAAATAAGTTTTTAGGTAGTCCCCGTTTGTCGGTTTCGATGAACTTCGCTCCTCGATTCTCACATCAAGGATACCCACTATAGCACTCCCTGACAACTTCACAACCAAGGATGTGCACCTTATGTACTACACAATATGGAAGGTTTCTGCTCCGAGACCGAGCAGTCAATGTACGAGTACAAAGTAATGTATCAGTTACGGCAGTGAAAAATGCCATACTATTCCCTAATTTGCAGAACCACATTAAACTTATAGCTAAAGCAATACATCTTTCCTACGTGTCCATGATCACTTTACTTAGCACTGAAGTGGGGATAGTTGCGTACTATGAAGTCCATTTGATTGAGCATATCAAGATGAATAGATTACATGCTGCACTGATTTTCACTGGCAATACCTGTGCTAGGTTAAATTGCTGAGGACAGCGCAAAATGTGGATATACTGAAACGATTTACTCGGCAATAGCATTGAGAGATTACGTGAAGATAAGTGAATTCAGCTCCTAGAAGATAGTTACTTGCACAGCGGCGAGCCATTTATGGTTGCTGCCTTCTGAAGGGTAATGTGCAGAAACTAGAGACGCGCTCTGACTCGAGAGAGTAAGTTTTTAAGCGCTTAACGTACGTCGTCGCTGCCGTCCAGAAGAAAGCCTAGAACTGGAAGTATGTCAGTTACAGCTCAGATCCTTGCGTTTGTAATAGGCTACTTTGTTATCAGCCTCCTACCAGATGAAGTAACAAGCGATATTTTTCCTGCGAAGATGTTACCAGTTGTGTGTCTCACGTGTCTCATACATCAGAAGTAATACGACTACTAAGAAATCACAGTTTTACTAGGCTAAGAAAGTAGCAGTTGTGTACAACGACCTATGTGATTGCTAAGAATATATGCCTATAGAGTAATGTAACTGAGTCGCCAGTTTCGCCTCACAATCAGTGTTTTCGCATATGAGAGGTCACTGGCGAAATTCTCCAAGAATGCTTATGTTACACCCGATCTTACTCCATTAGATTACTGTTTGTGGAGTTGGCGTAAGAGCGAAGTCTAGAAGGGCTGTATGGACACAGAGGAGCAACTTCTCGTTCGTGGTTTATATGATTGTGCTCAAGTAAAGGACCGCATGAATGAGCTCAGATCAGCAACAAAGCAGCCGCCTACAAGAGTTGCAAAAATGCATTGCAGTTGATGGTAGATAGTTTGAACATTTTCTGTGAGGAAATGTATACAATTAAACTAAACATTAAATTACAATGTTTCATTTACTATCACCTGCATTTATTCCGTTCCTATTCATTTTCATTAGCTTCCTCGGAGACTGTTAATTACAAGACATATGTTCATATGACTTTTTTTTATACAGAATCGCTAATACTATCACCCCTCAACGCATGTACCTTCCCTTCTGGCTCACCCTGTATCGTCTTTACTCCTGACATCAACAGTTACTTTGCTCTCCAAATGTCAGAATACCCCTATTACTTTCAGCGTCTCATTTATTAATTTAATTCTTTCAGCATCAGCTGATTTAATTCATATGCTTTCCATTACTTTTGTTTCTCTTTTATTAATGTTCATCTTTTAATCTCTTTCCAAGATACTGCCCATTTCGTTCAGCTGCTCTTCAAAGTCTTTTTCTGTCTCTGCCAAAATTAAAGTGTTGTCGGCAAACCTTGAAGTTTTATTTCTTCTCCCAGAACTTTCTCAGCCCAAAGTAATCTTTGGTTTTCTTTAATGCTTGGTTTATGTACAAATTGAATAAATAAGGGATAGGCTAAAATCTTTTCTTACTCTCTTCTCAAATAAAGTGACTCTTTCATGTATATCGACTCTTACAACGGCAGTCTGGTTTCTGTTTCTGTTGCTTCCTGTATTTCATACCAGCTACCTACAGAGTTTCAAAGAGAGTGGTCCATTGAACATTGTCAAAAAATTTCTCTAAGTACACAAATGCTATGAATGGAGGTTCACTTTCCTTCATTGTATGCTCTAAGACACGTCATAAGGCCGGCATTACCTCGCGTGTTTCTGCATTTCCTACAGTTTTCCATTCTTCCTTAAGTAATTCGTATCAATATTTTGCAAACATGACTTATTAAGTTGATGATTCAGTAATAGTCACACCCGCCAACGCCTGTCTTCTTTGGAATTGAAATTATTGCATTTTTCTTGAAGTCTGAGAGTATTTCATGTCTCATATTTCTTGCTTACCAGGTGGAATAGTTTTGTCATGGTTGGCGCTTCCAAGGATCTCAATAATTTTAAGAGAACGCCGTCTACTCCTGATCCTTCTTTCGACTAAGGTCTTCCACTGCTCTGTCAAATTCGTCTCATTGTATCACATCTCTCATCTCATCTTCATATACCTCCTGTCCGCTTTCCATAATATTGATTAAGTTTCTTTCGTTTGCATAGCAATTCTGAAAATTTCTTACACATTCCAGCTTTACCTTCTTTAATTAGTACGGGTTTGCCACCTGAACTCTTGATATTCAAGCATCTGCTTCTCTTTCTTTAAACGTTTCTTTTATTTTCCTGTAGGTGACGTCTATCTTTCCCACGCTTCCACAGCTTTGCATTTTTCCTCTAGCCATTCTTGCTTTGCCATTCTGCACTTCTGTCACTCATTTTTTTAGACCTCTATATTCATATTTGGATGCTCCATTTACTGGATTTTTAGATTTTCTCCTCTTGTCGATTTTATTCACTATCGCGTGTCTTATCCAAGGATTTGTACTGGGCCAGTTTGATCCTCTGCTGCCTTCACTATTTCATTATCAAAGTTATCCATTCACTGTTTAAGCATAGTTTTCTAGCTAACTATTTCCATCTACTGCACCAGCTGTTTTTTTTTATTCAAGCCCCCACCTTAATTTCCTTTCTTTCTGTAATTTCTTCAGTTTTAATCTGCAGTTCATAACCAATAAATTATAGGCAGAGTCCACATGTACCACGGGAAATACTTTATAGTTTAAAATTTGTTTTTTAAATCCTTGAGTAACCCTAGTCTGACCCTCTGAAATCTCCGGGTCTCTTTCACGTATACAGCCTTCTTTCATGACTCCTAAACCAAGTATTAAAATACGCACTACCGGGAGCTTACCGTTCCATTCTATTCTACCAGTTTATATTCACCTAGTTTTCTTCTCGTCCTTTCGCTACAGTCGAGCTCCAGTCATCAAATTTTCGTCTCCCTTAACAATCTGAGTAATTTCTTTGTCTCATCATACGTTCGTTCAATCTTTTCATTGTCTTCGGAGGGGGATGACATATAAAATTGTACTACTGTGGTGGGTGCTGGCTTCATGTCTGTCTTGGATAAGGTAATGCATTCATTATGCTATTCGTAATACCGTTCCCGCATTCTTATTTTCTTATTCATGCATTACCTCTTCTTTGTTTTGTGTTGATAAACTTGAACTAGCCTGCTGTTCATGTTCTTCTTGCCACCTCACTTCGCTAATTTCCGTTATATCTAACTTTCAATCGTCAATTTTACTTGAGAAGTTATCTATCCTGCCTAAGCGATTAGGGGATTTAACATTTTACACGCGAACGAGTAGAATGCCACGTTAGTTTTTTTCATATGACAATACCCTCCCGTGTAGTCCTCTCCCGGAGATCCGAATTGGGGACTCCTGAATAGTTTATCTAATAGGACGCCATCATCATTAATACCTTACAATAGAGCTCCATGTGCCCGGGAAACGTAATGGTTGTAGTTTCCTCTTGCTTTCAGCCGTTCGCAGGAGTAATATAGCAAGGCCATGTTGTCTGATGTTGCAAGGCCAGGATAGTCAATTATTTTCCAGACTGTTGCCCCTAGAATTGTTGAAAATGCTCCTGTCCCTCTTCAAGAATGAAATATTGAACTGACCTCTTTGCAGGTATCCTTCCGAAAAAAATGGTTCTGAGCACTATGGGACTTAGCATCTGTGGTCATCAGTCCCCTAGACTTGGAACTACTTAAACCTAACTAACCTAAGGACACCACACACATTCATGCCCGAGGCAGGATTCGAACATGTGACCGTAGCAGCTGCGCGGTTCCGGACTGAAGCGCCTAGGGCCGCTCGGCCACAACGGCCGGCGATATCCTTCCGATATGACCTGCACCTACAGTAAGGCTATCGGTATCGTTGAGACAAGCAAGACGCCCCAGCGGGCAAGGTCCATGTTTCATAGCGGGGAGATATATCCATTTAAAAGACAGACCACAATTATAATGATGAACTCAAATTTTTTCCACAGCGGAAAAGCAGCTTAAAACTAAAGTTTGAATTCATTTCAAACAATTTCATGTTTTTTGTGAGAGGGTGCGTCTGTATGCGTCTCTGTTTGGGTAACAACTACCTAGGAAACCTGCGAGAAGACTGGGTGTAGTTAGAATGGAGTCACAGTTCTATCGCTCTGAAAAACAGCTGAACGCATTCATCCGAGCAAAAACCACCGGCCGCACTTGACGGGAAACCGGCTGATTCTATAACGAAAGAGCAGAATAGCTTGTCTCTCTCTTCTACCAACTGTCTATCGTACGTCGCAGGAACAACGGGCCGTCCCAAAATGGCGCCGATTGTTAACGTAAATCTGAAACGTGGCAGGGCAGATGCGAAGAACTACTAACCTCTCTCACTGACGTCTATTTTCTGTACAACCATGGATGATGTTTTGTATTCGCGCATGATGATTTTCTTCTTGGACAGCGGAACCCAGGCTAATAGTTTATCCGTAGTTTTCCGGAAAACATTTACTATAATCCGTTCACCATAAGAATAAACCTGATGTAAACATTGCTTTACGTATTCTTTCGCGTTTGCTGGAACCTCATTGGATTTCCGTTTCACGTGGAACTGCAGCCAAACTGTCTCGAGTACTGTCAAGTACGATAATAAGGGTACGTTTTGTGCTCTGCTTTACTCGCACATCGACTTAGCGATAATACGGAACAGCTTTACCGGCGCAATTAACTTGGACAGCACTGGCTTTCAGCTGGTACAGCTAGCCTGCACTGACGTGACCAGGTGCAGTTCACATGTAAAAAGAGACGAGCAGAGGAGCAATACAGTTTCGAATGTCATTTAATTTTTAAGCAGAATGGAATAATACACTGAAAATCTCCCACAATACGCTCCTTAGACGACTAGACGAAAACAGTAACACGTTATCGGTTTTAGCTAACGTACTATTGTAATTAAAAACAAGAATGATGAAAATTCCTGACTTAACCACATTTTTCTGCATAAGCTGTGTGTAACGTAAGAGTACTGAAGGCTTTCACCGTATAGTTAAATACTGAAGCCACTGAAGGTATTACTTACAGTCAGTCGTCGGTAATCTCTTAGCTCCTTCCTTATCCGAAACAGAGAAATACATTTCAGTTCTGGAAGTGTCACCTGATACGTTGTTAATGAGCCTATAACAACAGAATCTACGAAGCCAACCAGGCGCAGCATTTTCTCTTCTTTTACGACGAGTCGTTCTATATCCCGCCAGCGTTCGGCAGTGATGTGTGAAAAAGCTGCGAGCGTTAGTTCCAGTACATCTGGCAGCTTAACAGTCTTGTTTCTTCTCGGTCCTAATCCCGCAGCCTGGCTCCAGATCAGTTCTGTTGGGTTCATATTGTAATGCAGCGTTTGCATGATGTGTTCGATGCTGTGAAAATGATTGTTTCTCATGTTTCTACGATACCTATCTACCTCTGTGGTATAAACGATGGGTATAGTCCAAATAAAGGGGATTTGGTTTTTCATTTTTGCTTTAAAAATTAAACTGTTATGTTTTCTTAATTTCAACAACTTTTATGAACAGTCCTTCATAAAACATCGAAAATTAAGAATTTTTATTGGAAATGGAGACAGGAATTTCGCGTCGAATATTTAATTAGAAACAAGAAGTCGTGCATTATTCATAAAAAAAAATGATGATGAGTTTTATAATTACGAGATGTAGGTATTTCAAACTGAACGAGAAAAAAATTACACGGTGGTGTTTCGAACCATATGATGATGAGTTTTATAATTACGAGATGTAGGTATTTCAAACTGAACGAGAAAAAAAATTACACGGTGGAGTTTTGAACCACAGCAATCAACCGCATTTGGTCCCCATTCCATTACGCTACCGACTACTTCCGGTTTGAGTTCGTTTATCAACTGCAGTATGTACAACACTGAGAAAACTTCAAAGCCGATTATCTTCGTAAATTGATAAAAAACATTAAGAACAGCCTATTTCTCGGCACTTTTTAACCGTGTTCCACGCGCGTGTTTCACTACGGAACAGAAAGCAGCCTCAGCCATTTTCATACTGCGCATTATCAGCACGATAAGCAGAGCACAACGCTGCAGAGGCTGTTACTGTACACGATTTTTGAAATAAAAACTACGCAGCTAAAGCGTGATCAAGAAAAACGTTGATGGCTGTAATACATTTGAATATCTTGAAGTTTCATTTAATGTAACTTGGTAATATGATATGTAATATATAAGTAGGACCTACTTCCAAGAGCGTAAGAACACCAGTGTACGTGTGACACGGCTTCTGACCAATCATCGCGTTTGTGTTTGTTTACATCAGGTTTATTCTTATGGTGAACGGATCATTAAGTTCTGTACTGCCATTTAGAAAACAAATCACTAACAGATCCCAGTTGCCATATCGTTCAGAAACACCTCACCTCCTCCCTACGGAATACAAAGCCGCCGTCTCAAATGTGCACATATCCTCACTGCACTTCACTGATCAAACAGGCACAGCTACTAGCATGAGTCCAGAAACACCAACTTTACGCGCTCTAAGCACTGAAATACAAATGTTGATTAACATATATTAAATCATACTTTTTAATAAAATAACATCTTTTTATTCTTAGTTATTCATGGCATGAAAATAAATTAATATTTGAAACATATATATGAAATAAAGCAGTTATATACATCAATAATACGGTTCGATATTTAGAAATAAAAGAAGTATTTTACTTTGTGCATGACGTTTCACATTTTTGTACCAAATTTTAATTTATTCTGTATATTCATATTATCACGTAATTAGCAATTCAAAATAAAAATCTTAGTTTTAATAAAATATATTGCATATATCACGTGATTAGTAATTCAAAACAAAAATCTTAGTTCTAATAAAATATATTGCATACAAAATTAAGTACAAAATGTCATATTTTACACTCTACTGTAATCGTAAGTTTTACTACGATTTAGTAATCTAGGGTTAAAGTTTCCATAATATAATAAACAAAAAATTTAAATAAGAGTTAGAACTAGGGACATCTACATCTACATGGATACTCAGCAAATCACATTTAAGTGCCTGGCAGAGGGAGGGCACAGATGCAAGTTTTATACACGCATTCAGCTGCTAATGACTGGTAAATGTACTCAAATGTTTCGTATTGAAAAGGGCTCGTATATTTTCAGATCTTCGAAGGCGCTATACTATATGGCGTTCCAGGAGCAATGGCCAATATTAACGGATATGACAGGAACGATCATTCGAAGCAGGAAAACCTAGTAAATATGGGCTCAAAAATGCGTACCTTAAGAACTGTGAGTACTTCTTCATCTTAGATATTGTGCAACAGATCTCTCCTATTGCACGCTCTTTGCTTTCCATTATTTTGGGAGGAAGTAGTATGGACCAAAACAAGAAATACTACCTAGTAAACTTGGACTGTGAAGTGTATAGCTTAAGAGCTATGTGCAATTGTTCACTAGAAGAGATATGTTTCACAGTAGCAAATATGGACAAGTGTTCATAGTTCCTAAGGTACGCACTACAGAATCCACGCTTACTACATAATTTTTTCTTGTTTTGGTCCCTACTATTTCCTCCTAAAATAATGGAAAACAAAGAGCATATAGTAGAAGAGATTTGTTTCGCAGAGTCTAAGGTAAGCATTTTAAGGCCCATGTTTACTAGACGTTTTTGCGTCGAATAATCGTTCCTCTCATATCCCTGAACTCTGACGATTCCTCCTGGGACACTATGTGTGCGTACATACCGGGTGTTCACCATAAGAGTCGTCAGACGCATTTTCTCTTACGTTTCGTCACATATCTGAAATTTCGTTTTTGCAATGAGTAGTTGGAGTCATCGCAAACAAATACTGCATGTGGCGTCTTTCATTCGACACCTAGTGCCGGCGGAAAGCGTCCGTTTATTCCCCGTCACAAAAAAGTGATTTTTAAAGCAGAATCTTACGTGCCAAGTCGATAGGGTGATCCTAAGTTAGTCTATTGGCAGGTTTGTTTTATTTATATGTATTAACAGAGACAGTGCACGAAGAATAAACAGCTCACCGGCAGCGACTGAGCAGCGCTGCTGCATCGCGGAAGCGTGCCAGAGCGGTGCTATCGCTGCTGCAGCACTGATTATTCTTCGTGTTTTGTTGTCCCTGTAAATATATATCGATGAAACAAATACCGTACTAGACTAGTTTCGCACCGGTCTAACGGATGGGCTTTAAAAACAATTTTGTTTGTAATGGAAAACAAACCGATACACTCTGTCGGCGCTGTACGTCGCATCAAAGACGTGACAAGCAGTTTTTATTTTGGCTGACTCCAACTACACATTGCAAATATCTGCCGAAACACCAGATAAAATGCGCCTGACGACTCTTAGGAGAGACACCATATATATAGAAAAGAATGATCAGAATGGGACGGAAATCGATAGATGTGGGGTGCATGTGAACACAAACGAATTACTAAAATTCAAGGAAAATTGGATGATTTATTCACGAGAAAGAGCTTCACAAATTGAGCAAGTCAATAATGTTTTGGTCTAACTTTGGCCCTTATGCAAGCAGTTTCTCGGTTTGGCATTGATTGACAGAGTTGTTGGATGTCGTCCTAAGGAATATCGTCCCGAAGTCTATCCAATTGGCACGTTAGATCGTCAAAATCCCGAGATGGTTGGAGGGCACTGTCCATAATGCTCCAAATGTTCTCAATTGGGGAGAGATCTGGCGACCTTGCTGGCCAAGGGCCAAGGTAGCGTTTGGCAAGCACGAAGAGAAGCAGCAGAAACTCTCGCCATGTGCGTGTGGACATTATCTTGTTGAAATGTAAGCCCAGGATCGCTTGACTTGAAGGGAAACAAACCGGGGAGTAGAATGTCCTCGTACCGCTGTGCTGTAATGGTGCAGCGGCTGACAAGACAACCAAGGGAGTCTTGCTATGAAATGAAATGCACCCTAGACCATCGCTCTTGGTTCTTGGGCCATGTCATGGGCGACAATCAAGTTTATATCCCACCGCTGTCAAAGTCGAGAGTTTCTACTGTGTCTCTTCGTGCTTGTCAAACCTTACCCTGGCCAGCAAGGACGCCAGACCTCTCCCCAGTTGAGAACGCTTAGAGCACTATGGGCAGGACCCTCCAAGCATCTTGGGATTTTGACGATCTAACGCGCCAATTGGACACAATTTGGGAAGATATTCCTCAGGCTGACATCCAACAACTCTACCAATCAGTGCCAAGCCAAATAACTGCTTGCATAATGGCCAGAGGTGAACCAACGTGTTACTGACTTGCTCAATACATGAAGCCCTTTCTCTTGAATAAATCATCCAATTTTTTTGAAACTGTAATCATTTGATCGTCTGTGCATGTACATCACATATACTGATTTCTGTCCCATTAGGATAATGTCTTCCTGTTGAGTGCTTTCTTTTGTCTTAGAACATAGCATTAAAAATTACCACTGTAAAAATTCGTGTTTTATCTGAAAACATTTGCAATACTTCTTATACAGTACGTATGGAAGTACAAACATTTATGGTGAGTTTTTGAACAGTGTTTTTGAAAAATGTTGTCCTTCAAAAAATATTGCTTGATTGTGAACCCAGAATAATAATTTATTTGGCTATTAGATACTGTGACTATATAGGAAGTGGATGATTGTAGATGGGAATCGATCCCTGTGAATAATGAGTAAAAAGCTTACCAGACTGAAAACAAGATGTAAAATGTTCAGATGAAACAAGGAAGGAAACTATTTACAAATTAAATTACTGATGAATGTGTAAATCATATTAAACTGACTGTAATTGCCATCACAAGACTAAATTACAACGTGTTCACTGTAAGTTGGCCTTAAGGTAGAGGGGATTACGCGGAGCGGAGGAAGCGAACCCTGCCCCCACACAGACCGCCACGAGTGACGAGCCGTGTGCTGGGGGGGTTCGTGAACAAGCCATGCCTGTCTCCTGAAGTGCAGGCACATCATACTCAGCTTTATACTTCAGAGAAAGCAGAAGTCACGCATGGAGATAAAGACTGCTTAAATTTTGTTGATAATCTAAACTGAAATCATCTTGTGTATCGACAAGTTTTATAAACATCCTAACTGTAACAATTACCGCAAGGAAATTAAATAGTACGAAAAAGAGAGCTACAGCACAGTAACATGCCAGACAACAATTGCTACTTCACACAGTACAGCAGCAAGTTATGAAGATAGTCCCAAAGGCATCATTAGATTGTAAAATGAACGAGAGCTCGAAATTTGACTGAGTCGTAATAACGATCTTTTATTTGTTTATGAGATGCTCTATAAGATATTGCAATCCGTGTTTCAATTACTGCACTGACGATGCTAAGATATGTCACGGGGACAGTACCAACGGAAGTCGTCAGACCACAAGACATCTAAAGGTCAAGCGGAGTCCGAGATTTCCCCAAGTTGTGACGTAGACTGTCTGAGTCCAAGCACGGTACTAGCTCGGTACGCCATCTTCAGAACCACCACAAACCAAAAGAGTACTTTCCTTCCTTGGCCCATAAGCACATTATATACGTGTATGGATATGGTGTCTGTTCTTCCGACTACAGGGACTATCCCGCGCACCCCTCCCGCGAGACCCACATTCTCACCATATATGTCCAAACACTACATTCGTAGTGTCCCCACCCAACATACTCATTACTCATGGAAGACATTCTTACCAATTCCCGTCTTTCGGAAAGAACAGACGCCATATCCATATAAGTATATACACTCCTGGAAATTGAAATAAGAACACCGTGAATTCATTGTCCCAGGAAGGGGAAACTTTATTGACACATTCTTGGGGTCAGATACATCACATGATCACACTGACAGAACCACAGGCACATAGACACAGGCAACAGAGCATGCACAATGTCGGCACTAGTACAGTGTATATCCACCTTTCGCAGCAATTCACGCTGCTATTCTCCCATGGAGACGATCGTAGAGATGCTGGACGTAGTCCTGTGGAACGGCTTGCCATGCCATTTCCACCTGGCGCCTCAATTGGCCCAGCGTTCGTGCTGGACGTGCAGACCGCGTGAGACGACGCTTCATCCAGTCCCAAACATGCTCAATGGGGGACAGATCCGGAGATCTTGGTGGCCAGGGTAGTTGACTTACACCTTCTAGAGCACGTTGGGTGGCACGGGATACATGCGGACGTGCATTGTCCTGTTGGAACAGCAAGTTCCCTTGCCGGTCTAGGAATGGTAGAACGATGGGTTCGATGACGGTTTGGATGTACCGTGCACTATTCAGTGTCCCCTCGACGATCACCAGTGGTGTACGGCCAGTGTAGGAGATCGCTCCCCACACCATGATGCCGGGTGTTGGCCCTGTGTGCCTCGGTCGTATGCAGTCCTGATTGTGGCGCTCACCTGCACGGCGCCAAACACGCATACGACCATCATTGGCACCAAGGCAGAAGCGACTCTCATCGCTGAAGACGACACGTCTCCATTCGTCCCTCCATTCACGCCTGTCGCGACACCACTGGAGGCGGGCTGCACGATGTTGGGGCGTGAGCGGAAGACGGCCTAACGGTGTGCGGGACCGTAGCCCAGCTTCATGGAGACGGTTGCGAATGGTCCTCGCCGATACCCCAGGAGCAACAGTGTCCCTAATTTGCTGGGAAGTGGCGGTGCGGTCCCCTACGGCACTGCGCAGGATCCTACGGTCTTGGCGTGCATCCGTGCGTCGCTGCGGTCCGGTCCCAGGTCGACAGGCACGTGCACCTTCCGCCGACCACTGGCGACAACATCGATGTACTGTGGAGACCTCACGCCCCACGTGTTGAGCAATTCGGCGGTACGTCCACCCGGCCTCCCGCATGCCCACTATACGCCCTCGCTCAAAGTCCGTCAACTGCACATACGGTTCACGTCCACGCTGTCGCGGCATGCTACCAGTGTTAAAGACTGCGATGGAGCTCCGTATGCCACGGCAAACTGGCTGACACTGACGGCGGCGGTGCACAAATGCTGCGCAGCTAGCGCCATTCGACGGCCAACACCGCGGTTCCTGGTGTGTCCGCTGTGCCGTGCGTGTGATCATTGCTTGTACAGCCCTCTCGCAGTGTCCGGAGCAAGTATGGTGGGTCTGACACACCGGTGTCAATGTGTTCTTTTTTCCATTTCCAGGAGTGTAGTTCTGGCAATACCATGACCTTCCTCTTCTGTGCGGATGCACACATATTGCCCGAACTCTTGCGGGAATTGGTAAGAATGTCATCCACGAGTAATGAGTATGTTGGGTAGGCACACTACGAATGTAGTGTGTGGACATATATGGTGAGAATGTGGGCCTCGAGGGAGGCGTGCGCGGGATAGTCCCTGCAGTCGCACTGTCCTCTGTGCCCTCGATGGCTCCGATGGATAGAGCGTCTGGCATTGTAAGCAGGAGATCCTGGGTTCGAGTCCCGGTCGGGGCACACATTTTCACCTGTCCCCGTTGATATATATCAACGCCCGTCAGCAGCTGAAGGTATTAATATATAATTCTAATAAACACATTATAGGCCGGCCGAGGTGGCCGAGCGGTTCTAGGCACTACAGTCTGGAACCGCGCGACCGCTACGGTCGCAGGTTCGAATCCTGCCTCGGGCATGGATGTGTGTGATATCCTTAGGTTAGTTAGGTTTAAGTAGTTCTAAGTTGTAGGAGACTGATGACCTTAGAAGTTAAGTCCCATAGTGCTCAGAGCCATTTGAACCATTAAGCACATTATAGTCCGTGAGACGAGTGATTGGTACTGACAGTTCCGGCGGGCAGGCGGCGCTGTTGCCGAACGTGGCTCACAGCACGCGGCGCCCTGTCTGCTACACGCATTCTCTAGCAACAGAAATAAAAGCGAGACAAAATACAAGTCGTATTGGTACGAGTGAATTTATTTAAAGTTGATGCTTGAAATATATTAACTCGAAAACTGATAAGAGCTATTTAGTATAAGTATCTAAGATGCTGAAACATAATGAAGTTATTTGTTAAACTTCACAACTGAAACGAAAACTATTTTCGCAAGTTGTTGAACATCAGCAGTTTTGGTTTCCATTGTTAAGTATTAGCATTATTAATTTGTTCTACTACAAGCTACAGAATAATTGGTCAGTGTATTAAGAGTTACAATCTGAAGAAAGTACTCACATTATGATGATCTGGTTGTAGATCGATAGCAAACTCCCTCCTTACATTCCTGAACACGTTTTAGTTACTGTAATGGAAAAACACCACTCACATCACTGTCAGAATCTGATTTGACATTGTCTTCCTCAGCACTACTCGAACTATCACTGCTCTCTCCCAGATGTATAATTAAATTTTTCGATGCATTCTTCCACAACCCCTTCGGTTTTGGCCGCCTCTCTGATGGCACTTACAGTGCTGTTTACAATTTTAGCCCACGTCTCGCTTGTCACTTTATTGATAGCTGCTGGAAGGAGAGTTTCCACTTCAGAGATCGTGAATTTTTTATTGTTTGCAGCAATGTAATTTTTTATCTGCGCCCACACTCCTTCAATTTGCATTGAAGTGACAGTGGTATGGAGGAAGCCGAACGATTTCATGCCCGTGCCTTTTAGCAATCTCGTCAATTACATATGTTGGAAACTGAGGTTTCTTTTGTGCCAAAATTTCGAGCAGTTCCGCCTTCCTTAAATCTTCTCTGAAATCTACTTTTCGCCGTTTCAACCACTGAATGATATCGTCTTTTTTTGTTGCCAAGGTTGGTGCCTTATCGTGAACAACGGAATGATAAGGCGCATTGTCCATAATAATCACTGATGGACTTGTCAGATTCGTCATAAGCGATGTCTCGAACCATTCTTGAAATACTACACTGTTCATTTCTTCATGGTAATCTCCCGTCTTTTTTGACCGAAACATTTTCAAGCAGTTTGGCACAAAACCTTTCGATGTTCCTGCATGTAAGACAATAATACGCCCTCCTTTGCCAACAGGCACTGCCATTGTCCCCTCGGGCGTTCCAACATTCCACCCTCTACGTAAAGAATGGCTGGCATTGACCCAAGTTTCATCTAACCACACTATACTTTCGAATTCCACACCCATGATCCTGCGCAGAAATCTGCACCGCCATGCAACTACATCTGTCCTTTCCATTAATATTTTGCGTCCGTTAAACAGTGAATAGCTGAAGCCTATGTCTTTCAACACTGTACGCAATGAAAATTTGCTTCCTTTAAAAAGCTCGTCTTTCTGAAGCGACACCAGTAATTTAGATAGAGTGGGATGTTCCCTTCTCTTATAATAGCTGTATATATTACGACGAATAGCGTCTTTCCGAAAATCGTCCAAAGCTGTCACCTGCTTATTTCTCGGTCGCTTCTTTCCTGGTGTGTGCAGCTTTGTTGTGCCACTCTCGTCACAATCTACACTACACTGTTCTTTCCCTATCTTTACAACAGTGTTCTTACTTATTTTCAATGCTGCTGCAGTTCTCTTCACAACCTGAACAACAGGAATTAAGGGCCCACCTTTGTCCTTTTCTTTCTCAAAGTAATCCCCCACAGAGCACACGAATTCACGGGCCTGGGTGTGTAGCACACTTTTCTTCCTGTTTCACTTCTTGTGTTGGGCTGGTACTACCCGCCGCACTAGACATTGTTTACAACGAAACATAAACAAAGAAACACTAAAAACAACAAAAACGAAATAAACTGCGAACTCAACTTCAGACAAACGACGAACGACCGCACCGCCTGCACGCGAGACACTGGTAAGTTTCATAAGCGCGCGCGACCGGGTTTCAGAGCGGCAACGTGGCCCTTGCTACCCGCTCAAAGTCAGGCCGTCATTGGCTGCCTGCCTGCGGTCGCTAGGCAACGGAAAGACGCTACCGAGCTGTCAATACCAAAGACTCGTCTCCCAGACTATATGTCCATGTGGTCACAGGTTGACAAAACGTTGTTGAGCATTTACTCCAGATGAAACTTCCTGGCAGATTAAAACTGTGTGCCCGACCGAGACTCGAACTCGGGACCTTTGCCTTTCGCGGGCAAATGCTCTACCATCTGAGCTACCGAAGCACGACTCACGCCCGGTCCTCACAGCTTTACTTCTGCCAGTATCTCTTCTGCCAGAGCACTTGCCCACGAAAGGCAAAGGTCCCGAGTTCGAGTCTCGGTCGGGCACACAGTTTTAATTTGCCAGGAAGTTTCATATCAGCGCACACTCCGCTGCAGAGTGAAAATCTCATTCTGGATTTACTCCAGATGTACGACAGCAGCCCACCACAACTAGCGTTATATGGGTTGTACGATACATGGGTCAAAGAATGAAAGTACTCTTTCCGTTTATGGTGGACCTGAAAGTGGCGTAAGTGTTGCGCCGAAACTAGTCATTTGAAATTAATTTCTTTGATGATACGACTCTGGTGTTTCGTTTTCTTTACTTTATATCATCGTCCAGTGTCCTACGTCTACGAGAACGAAGGACTTACACAAGTTGAACGAGCATTCTTATTCAGCTTTGTGTCGACCGCAGTTGACCTCTTGGTGTCGGCAGGCGCGGGCTCCCCGGGCGGCGGGCTGCGGCAGCACGGCGACTACGTGGGCGGCGGGGGCGGCGCGTCGCCGCTGCGCGCGCACCACGAGTACGGCGGCGGCTCGCCCGGCGGGCTGCGCCACCAGCAGCCGCAGCACCACGAGTACGCCGACGGCGGCAGCCCGATGCGCGAGTACCAGACCATGGTGGCCGCGCCGCACCACCACATGACCATCGACGGCGCCAAGGGCATCGACTACATCGACGTGGAGGACATGAGCCCGCAGAAGTACCAGGAGGAGCTGCTGGCCCACGAGAAGCGCGCCGCCGACGCGGGCTACATCCTCACCGCCGCCCCCGCCAACGGCAACGGCGGCGGCAACGGGGGGCCCGCCGGCCGCAAGGACGGCGTCTCCGTCAAGACGGAGCAGACCTACGTCACGCTGCCGCCCTTCCTCGGATGACTCCGGGCCAACATCAGTGCTGGCCACTCCATAGAGGACATCGTCTTCGTGTAGGGAACGGTAGCGACCGGCCTGGGAAGCGCCGGCAAACACACGACAGCTAACTACGAGCCTGCCCAACGTTGCGTACAGTACATTCTGCTTTGAGAGCTATGTAGTCGTATCGAGAGCCAAAGGCTAATTTAAGCACATTAATGGTACTAGGAACAAGCGAACCGACAATACCGCAACTGCAAATGAACACAATTTATTGCTTGATAACTCATAAAGTAAGTGCAGTATCGCTGGTTACACAAAAGGCGAGCCCTTCACAAGCGTTAAAATTTTTGCTCACGGTGTGTTACAGTAAGCAGATCAGTCTGCAAAGGCCGACGAACAGAAGGCTGGATAGATCGATGAAATCCTGGTTCCATTCCTTCTTATAATTTACGTCTTCTTTTCCTATGGTGCCGACTTCATCAATCAGTTTACGCCGCTATCACAAACAGTACTTGATGAGCCCTGATATCGTGTTGTCTGAGGGGAAACGAACATGCTATTGCATGCAGGACTAATTACGTTACCATACATACTTCTACAACACAACGATAAGACGAACATCCAAGCATTTGAAATACAGCCTTGAGGAACTTAATATTTTGCCAGGCATTAGTAATTTTCTACGCCTGGTGTCAATTGTTCTACGATGGTTTGATAACGGTTACTGTAGCCAAGCAGTGTGGCTTTATCGCAGCTGTAAGCACACTTGACCTTCTGGAGTCTGTGTTGCGATCGCTCCATTCTCTTCGCCGCTTTTCACGAAGATTTCTATCCAGATAGCGCCCTCAGTTAAGATTTTAGTAATAATTCTGATTCCTTACACCATCTCTATATTTTTCCCCGTCGGGCCTGGTGATCTAGTCGTGCAGCGTATGCCCAGCTTTTACATCTCAATGATGTGAGGATTCGCCAGGAAAGACACATGGCTCGTATTCGACGTTACACCGTAGGTCCTCTTTCCCCGGAAGGGTTACTGTGAACACACAAGTCGCCGAAATGGCGTCCAATTGAAAAATTTGCATCAGGCCGTTGAGCCACATGAAATTATTTCTTTAGGTTCTCCAGTGCTTTTAACAATATTAACTGCTGATACTGTGGTGAATCTCTGTGATAGCAGGAAATTTATTACGAACGGCCTTCGTGGGAAAGATGGCACGTCACCTTGATTCCAATTAACCAATATTTCCGTATTATGTTCATCAGTAATATAACATGCACCTTCTTCTCCACTCATTCTGGCGAGTAAATAATAACGCTGGAAAAGACAAAAGCGGACAGGTCTGAAGGTGCAGCAAATAAGTGAAGTTGCTATTGCAACGAGGCCATTCCCCTACTCACCCTTGAGATTTTCACCTAGCGAGGTGGCGCAGTGGTAGCACACTGGACTCGCATTCGGGAGGACGATGGTTCAATCCCGTCTCCAGCATTTCCCTAAAATCGTTTCAGGCAAATGTCGGGATAGTTCCTTTGAAAGGGCGCGGCCGATTTCCTTCCTAATCCGAGCTTGCGCTCCGTCTCTAATAACCTCGTTGTACACGAGACGTTAAACACTAACCTAACCTAACCTTGAGATTTTCAGTTTAGCTGCAGGCTCCATTCCCTGTTCTTCAAATGGAGAATTACTTCCAGCCTTCACAATAGTCAGCTGTATTCGGGATTTTCTAAATATAGGCTATAGGACCTATCCAACGCTTCGAGAGACTCCAACCTGTTTGCAGGAGTTTAACTTTTCTTACTACCAGTCGAGCCGAAAAGATCACATTTCAAATGTAAACGACAATGTTAACACTGCAGATTGTCACTGTGTTACTTTACATAAGTCACCTGCAGAGGCCATTATTATCTATATATGGCTTATCAGATCCCAATCGCTGTAAACGCATGCCTCGTTAGCATAATGCGAACAGACAGAAACTATAATTTCTTGATACGTGTTTGCGCCAATTTAAAAACTAATGACGACTCCAGTGCCATTAATGATGTCTTGTTAACACCTTTATATGAAAACAAAAGTAAATAACCTATTTTTGTATCCTTTTTACAGCAAAAATTCTAGGAAAGTCTACTAACGCTACAAAAATCCTTAAAAAAGAAAAGTCTTCCCGAAAAAAGTCCAGTTTAACAGCTTTGCTCAGTGATGTTCTCATTGAACACAAAAACGCAGGCAAGACTTTGCTACTGTGTTAACGTCCAGCGCTGATGTGAAGTTACGTTTGAATCTCTTGTGTCACTACAGAAACTATTCTCCATGAAGAATGTGTAACGTTTGCTCCTTTTTATGAATGGACGAAATAAAAATTGAACGAGTATTAGCTTAGTTTTAGTTATACAGCACCAACCGCTGAGTTTTAGTGCTTCAAGGAACTGAAATATCGAATTCTTCATCTTCTAGACAACGAATTTTCTAATGCGCAGTGCGATAAATAATGTTTTGTGCTCGATGTACATGTGTAACACTAATTATAAGTCATTTCTCAATTAAGTATGTAATTCATGCAGTAAGTTCGCTCTTCCTTATTGTTTGCATTTAAGTAACAATGGAACTCAGCCATAGAATTCCAAATTTACATGTGCCAAAGTCTTTTTTCTTAATTCTGGATTGTCGGGCCTAAAATTAATGGAAGTAGATGTCTTGAGATGTAATTGTACAGTAAATAACTTAAACGGTCTTGGAAGGCTGTATCAACTGCTAATAGGGCAGAAAGTGCATTCACGTGCCTTTACAATTTACAGTATCCAACAATGAGTGTTGGTGAACTGCACATGTGTATAATTTTAGGCTGCCTGAGAGGGATCAATAAAATAATTAATGGTTGAAATATGTAATATAAAGCGCTGTTTTAGAGAGAAAGATTAAGTGGACAAACTTTTAGATGTAACGAGAAGACATTGAAGGTGATAATATTTCTTATTTGCAAATGTACGAGTTGTTTTCTCCATGAAATATGACAAATGAAAATTAATATTTTACTTTACTTAATTTCTCCTGTTGTAAATTTGTGTGACAAAATATTTTGAAATTAATAAAAAGCATTATATGTAAATATACGTCAACTGTTTGTGAAATGCGTAGACAACAAGAAAAGTTACTCTTCATTAGGGACACTACAATTCTAATTTGCATCAGAAATCAGCGATTATAACTCACTAGTTAATGTATTTTCCATTTAGAATTCCATAATTTTGTAAATTTTTGTAGTGTGAACTTCAGCTGTGAAGCACCCAAACATCAGTGAATTTCAAAAAACGAAATGTCTATCATTTTTAAGTGAATGGTATTGTACAAACGTACTTTTGCACCTAGCAGAAAAACAGTAATGAATATTTAATTCTGTTACTTACCCATTTCAGGCCATTGGATGACGTTTTATGCAGCTTATACTAATCTTACCCTATCCTGTGTATTATATCAGCGAACAGTTATTCAGTTTTCAACCTTACAACAAAATTATTAACTTTGAAACGGACAGCAGTACATCAGTAACGCGAGGAAATAATTACATTTCTGTATTTTCCATCCGGAGTAGAGCTGGCTGTTTGAGATCTGACCCATTGTTTGAAATAACGACACGTCTTCAAGGAATTAATGAATTTAACTTGAAACCAAGCATTAGTCTCCAGCTGATCTTGATAACGGCTGAAATTTATGCTGTAGTAAAATCGCTGCACCAAGTGCTAAATATCTAGCGTCAATGCCGTATCCTCAACGAATATGTTATTCGCCCGGAAACTCTCAAAGATATTCTCTGTGTTCACGAATTAATTGAAATTTTAGACCACAGATAAGATAGACAGCGCATGGCTTCATTACGCTGAGACCTTGACCAGCTGACTGGTGGATCATCGAGCGAGGTGGCAGTGATTAGCTCACTGGACCCGCATTCGGGAGGACGACGGTTCAAACTCGCATCCTGGTTTAGGTTTCCCTTGATTTCCCTAAAACGCTTCAGGCAAATGCCGGTACGGTTCCTTTGAAAGACCACGGCAACCAACCCACTGGTGGACACATGTTGCAGGTTGCTTACTGATGGAGGCGGGAAAATTTCGCGAAAACGGTAATGTGAAAAAAATCGCGAAATTGGCCATTTTAAGTGAAATAATGCGAAATCGGAGATTTTTACGAAATATCGTGAAGTTTGTCATTTGCCTATATAAAAGATATTGCATATCTGAGGATGATGGTTACTGAATGCTGAAATTGCATTGTGCTTTCTTTTTTCCCCAAGACTGAGATTCGTGTGTAATCTTAAAATGACGTCGAAACAGCACCGAACTGGCAAAAAAACACCAAAACTAGCAAAAAATGACATCGAAATTGGCGAAAAAATGCCGAATTTGGCAATACACAAAACGAAACAGCAAAAAAAGAAAAATTTGTTAAAAAAACACCTAAACTGACAGATAAGTACCGAATTTGGCAAAAAAAACTACAACGAATTTGCCAAAAGAAACATTGAATCTACTAAAAAAGTAAGAGCGAATCTGGCAAAAATGGTAACATCGAAACTGTAAAAAAGGAACACTGAATCTGTCAAAAAAGTAACACTGAATCTGGAAAAAAGTAACACAGAAACTGGATAAAAACATCAAAATTGAAAGAAAAAACAATATGGAAAAGGAATAAAAAGTAACACCGAAGTCGGCAATAAATAACATCGAAACTGGCAAATAATGACATCGAATTTAGCCATAAAATAAAACGATATTTTCCTGTCTCTACTTAAGGAGTAAACGCCAGTTTTTTGCTGTTGTACTGTTAGTCCAAAACTTTCGTTAAAATGATGAAGTCCTGTGCAGCTTTTGGTTGTACGAAAAAATATGAGAAAGGAAGTAATACGGGGTAAAATTGTTTAAAAAAATTAAAAATAAATTATGCTGAAACACACCTTTTAGATAAGTACCACATCACAATCAATAGCCAAGGAGTAATATTACTACCGAGCAGATATGAATGGTCTTCTACTTACGAATAGGTATTTGTGTATAAATGATCTGAATTTATTGATATAATATCGAACTCATAAATGTCAAGGCGAAAATTTATCGAATATTAATTACATCAGCTTTTTTGTCCGCGACACGAAATTCGTAACTTCTTTAGACAAAATCATCAATACTGGTAAAAGATTTCCTACTGATGAGGTACGAAGAAATGTTTCGTTCTTTGCCTTGCTGTTCGTTGTACGAGGAATTCACATTAAATACGAGATAAGAATGTGGTAAATGCTGCAGAGCACTTTCTGTAAAACACAATTACGATTACATCAGCACTTAGCCCTTTACTCGCTTGCAATTTGTAGAAGAAAAAAAAAAAGGTAGCTTCTCAACACCGGGGATGCTTATTTTTATTTCATCAGTTTGGTCCCTTAGGAGTTCACACAAATTTGAAATGTCATCCATTTTGAGAGTTTAGGCGTCGAGCGGACTGATTTGTCGACGAGTGACTGAATAGAATTTTCTAGGATTCTCACAGAGATCTCTTGCCGACGTGGAAGGTGGAAGTTGTATGCGTCGCTCATAGCTCCCCTTGTAGGTGCATATATTTCAACTAAATTTTGCCCGTTGGGCATTTCTGCGCCCTTTTCTGAATCGCGTTTGCAACAATCGTAGTCCCTTCATCATTTTCCCATTGTTATTATCGAACCAGGGTTGGTTTTCCCGTATTTAATCAACTTACTCGTCGCATGCTTATCCACAGTGCGATGCACGAAAAATTTAAACTTAGCCCACGATTCTTCCACGTCAGTACCACTCGAGTTGAATGGCGTCCATAGTTTTTTAAGTAGGATGATTATGACTGCTCATCCGCTCTGCCAAGCATAAAACCCTCCTAGCCTTCCTGCTGCGCTTATTGACTCTATAAAGATGCTTTGGTGTTAGCTTTATGAGAGGTACTGAATGACTGATAAGGAGTAGCACAATCACCAGTTTGTGCAGCAATACAGAAAAGCTGTTTAAATCAGTTAGAACTTTAACATCTGTGACGTGCAGACAATAAAGAAGCGGTAGTTGAGCACTGAATTACTTGGAGTTCCCTTTACGCTCGTCACAAATGTACAAGTGGATGACTGATTTCGTCTTTTACAGAAACAGATAAGCGACTTTTTTAGTATTTCGATTGTCAATATAATGGGAAAAATGGTCAGCAATACACTTTAGTGGTAGGTATCTCCTTTGCTGGGTGAAAAGATCGAATAGCTGGCAGCATATACGAGGTCTGTTGAAAAAATTCCGGAATATTCGCAATTTCGTGCCAATAGTGAGTTGGAGCGAAATGCGGTTGGCATCCCTGCACACACCTGTGTGTGTAACTGCCGGAAATTTCATTGTTGTATGTCCGTTAGTTACTGTTCATTCCAGCGAATTTCGAGATAGTAGAGTTGGAGGAGCAATGCGTCTGCATTAAATTTTGCGTTAAACTCGAGAGAACCTTTACAGAGATACACTGAACGGTGCAGGAAGCCTGCATTGATGAGTGCTTAATCCGTAGGGGCTAATCGTTGTTACGAATGGTTCACACGGTTTAAAAATGGCAGGACGGCAGTTAAAGATGACTCTCGTTCAGGACGCCCTTAGACGTCTACCGATAACGCTCATATCAGGAATGTCAACAAGCCAGTCGAAGACTGACTGTTCGAGAGACTGCTCAAGAATGTAACATTTCAGTTGGAGTATGTCACGAAATCCTGTCACAGCATCTTGGAATGCACTACGTTGCCGCCAAGATCGTCCCAAAGCTCATGAGTCAAGACCAGAAAAACTTTCGCCTCACAATCTGTGAAGACATTTTGTACTGTGCAAATGAGAACGAGATGTTTCTTAAGAGAATCATAACTGGTGATAAGCCGTGGGTCTACGGTAATGATGTTGAGACCAAGGATCAATTTTCACAATGGGTCAGGGAAGGTTCTCCAAGGCAAAAAAAGCTCGTCAGGTCAGATCAAATGTCAAAGCCATACTGATAGTTTTCTTTGACTTTGAAGAATTAGTTCATCACGAATTCGTGGCACAGGGACAAACTGTTATTCGATGATGATATCGGGACGTGTGGCGACGCCTTCGAGAAAACGTGATAAGGAAACGGTCTGAAATGTGGCGAGACAATCCATAGCTCTTGCATCACGATAACACACCTGTCATACATCCCTGTTGGTGCGTCACTAACTCAAAAAACGAAATCACTGAGTTGCCCCATTCTCCGTACTCTCCAGACCTGGCCCCTGCGTACTTTTTTTTTATTTACAACGTTGAAAATTCCGTTGAAAATACGAAGATTTGCAACGGCAGATAAGATAAAAAGAAAATTCGCAGATGGCGCTTCGCGTGGTCTAGCAAGAGGCTAATCAAAACTGCTTCCGAAAGTGGAAACGTCTTTGGGAGTTGTGTATAAATTGTGGAGGACATTATTTCGTAGGAGATGATGCACAATAAGTAAAAGGTGAACGTAGAAAAATTTTCTGGACAAAGTTCCAGAATTTTTTGAACAGACCTCGTGTTCCTCAAGAAAGCAAATGTATTCTTTTGAGTCATCCTGAATGTAACTTTAACCACTTATCCCTCTCCAGCTGCAGTGCAGCTCTCAAACCCCAAACATCCAAGTTTATACTTCCATTTTGTGTTGCTGCTCTGTGATTTGGAGAGTGGTGAGAGGTTATCGAGTCTCACAATAAGATAGTCTTCGTCTGAACAAAAACTTTTTCGTCGAACCATACCACAATGTCCCAAAGTCTGTTACTGAAATGAATGGACTCTCCACGCTTGCATCTAAAATGACTCGACCTTGGTCCTTAGAAGTTGCTTTCGACTTTTCGGTTTGTTGTCGAGATCAAAGATGTTTGTCCACCTCTTGAGATCTACTTATTTGTATTTTCACGTTACCTCTGAGACGCCAGTTGCTCCCCCAAAACGAACAATATGGTGACCACATTCCCATATGCTGACAAAGGAAATCTTAATTATCTCAGATAACCCACGGTTCAACTACAATTCCTTCCATTTTTTCTTCTCTTTTCTTCATCGATGGTGATATTTTATTCTCCCAAAAAAGTGCAGGGTGGCAGTAGTGTGTAACTGTTCTTAGCCATACAGTTTAATAAAATAAAATGTGGTTAAAATGAGATATTAAAAAAAGAAAAACATATAGATGACATTATTAAAAGTGATTATCTAAATGTGGTGATTATTTTCTAGGCGAACTTAGTGGCTTGGACATAAGCCAAACGACGAAGATTATGATGATGCTTCTGTGTGTCAACTGGAAGATGTTGTATGGAGGATTGATGATCAGCTCTGGGTAGGCCTTTGAATGTACCAAAATTAGAAATACGAAAGTGATACACGAGTGAAGAGCTGATGAAGGAAAATGGAGAAGGGAATTTGTGAGGTTCTATTCTGTGGTTGTAGGTAACAGGACAGGATCTGATTGTGCTTGTGATGGGAATTTAGTGTAGTAGGATTGGAAATGCTGCACATGATACGGTAGGAGTGGGATCAGACAAGGCTATCTAGATAGGAGAGAGTGAAATGGGAGCATGTGTCAATATTTGGTGGTGACATGTACGTGAAATATGGAAAGGGCAGCCAGTATTATTTGATGAAAGATATAGGTTTGGTGGAGGAGACAGGTATTTTGGAGGGCAGTTGTAGCAAAATAGATTATTATATATTTTTGGTGGGAGCAGATGTAAGGAGTTGGAATGGAATCGTGTGCCTTATGAGTGGATGGGGTAAGAGATTTCGGGGTTTAGCCTTCCACTTGTATGGCTAGGTCAGACAGGTTAAGTTACAGGTTTTACATTGGGGTGGGGTTGCAAGTTATGGTGTGGTTTAAGTATATGATTGAATTCACAGTGGGGAGACAGTTATGAATTTTGCAGTCTTGGGTTAGGTATTTTTAGTAAGGTGGCCTTGTGCTTGAGATCACGAATATTCTACATTATGTCTATGATGATAAGTGAGAATCCTACAGATAATTAGATAGTGGTTACTGGGGATTCAGAAATTATAGGGAACAGGAAGGCAGCACCAACATTATGATTGCATAGGTCTCATTGGATTGGGAATTCTGGGTGGAATTTAAGATTCTGTTCAGCTTACTCAGCTATAATTTCATGTTCTAAACTTTGATGGGGTTAAGGAATTTTGGGCAAGGTTGGGACAGGACAAGGAAATGGTATGAAGTGGATTTTAGGGGAGTGATGGGACGAATTCCATTTGTTTAATGTTACTGAGTTCATGTATGGATTTTTTGGCTTTTGATATGAATAAGGTGACAGAACATATTTATGAGATTTTTTTTCCTTGGTAAAGTTTTTTGAGGAAGTTAGAGCTTGTGACAGCTGCCGTGAGCAGTTGTTGATGCCACTGGCAATGATGACGGTGACAGAAGTTGTTATGAAATGGAGGCAGTGGTGGCATTGGTACATAGATGGTGATGGTACTGGTGTTGCAGGTGATAATCTAGTGTGTACGGTGATGCTGAGACATTTAATATGCTCTGACAGGTTGTTAAAGATATATTCATCATACATCTGACTCCTTTCTATACTGATGTTAAACTCTGTAAGTGCTGATAATTCCACTGCAAGTATGGTAGAGATATTCTGTTTAACACATCTGATGCGTTACTTGCAGTTTAAATTTGAAGAAACTAAAAGTCGAGCTATGATCATGGGTATGCCAGGGTTACAACAATGTAAGAAACTTAAAAACAAAGATAATTTAGTTATTTTCAAGAGTTAGAACATTGGTTCCCAACCCGTGGGCCACAGCCCACTTGTAGACTGTGTAAAGTGTGGCAGTGGGCAGCGAACAACTGGTTGAGAGCTGAAGACACAATAAGAATTATTGGGAGCTTCAGGGGTTTCACTTGTCAGTCATCAAGGTTAGTTTGTATAGAATGAAACAAGAGTTGAACTGCCCTGTTGTGATCCTATACCACTTACGAGTAATGTCAAGTTGGTGACTTGTCAGACAATTGTTCACAAGAATGACTCACTTCAATTTACTCATTTAATATTCAGACACAATAAGGAATGATGTTCCATCCACAGCTAAGATTAGAGATGGAACTTTGCTCGGATTTCTTACTACTAGAGGGAGAGGAATTGGCCATGGCCCTCTTAAGGAACCATTGTATGGAGTGATCTGGGTGACTGCAGAAAACTGATATCTGGATGGCCGATCCGAAAACTGAACCCAGTTCTCTCAAATGCGAGTTTATGACATTATCCTCTACACAACCTTGTTCAGTCCTCATGGAGATAATGAGTTAGTTTTCTTCATATTTGTTTACCAATAGAATTAGCATCTGAGCAGGTTTGTAGAACTGACATTGAGATAGTGGCAGTTTGGTACGTACCATAATTATTATAACTAGGTTGTTGCAAAATAAAGACAGAGGGAGAGAGAAAAGAGAAAACTGTTACTGAATATTGCCTGTATTTTTCACAGGTAAAATTTCAGAATACGGCAAAAAGTCAGTCTGTATATTACTTATGCACTGCTATAGCTGACATCCAGCAAGTCTGTGTATCACTCATTGTCTTTGACAGTTTTATACGATACTGCAACAGAGGAAGCATTACACTGGCATATTCTGTTGCATACACAGGTTTAATGAGATTTAGAAACTGCAAAGACATAATGGAAATACTATTTTCTCTATTAATTTCCTTAAAGGTGCCTAGTTGAAATGGATACATCACTAACAATGGAAGCAGAAAACTATCTATCAACTTAGGCACACTTGCCATACAATTAGAATTTAGTGCTATAGCTTCCCAGTGTGTCAAAATGTACAGAGTTTTTCTGATAATATATGGAAACTTGGTAAAGAAGGGATATGTTTTTATGAAGCCAATGGGAATTAGTGACATACAGGTATGATAATGGCAAGAGTATGGTTTGCACCACAATCACACTATGGGAGAGTCTGAACATTGCATTTAAAAACCTACAATAATACTTCTAATGACGTTGTTGGCATCAAGGAGCAGTCACAGCACAGTTGTGTTATTTATGTGTGTAAACCCATCTTTAATCAGTGACTGTATGTTGTATTATAGGGTTGTGTCTGCTGCTGTTGTAGTTACTGCTACTTCATGTCAATATGGATGTTTGGTTTTGGATGAGGTCCCATGGTAAGAGGAAGAATTCAAGTGATGAAGCAACTTCCACACCAGATTCTGTAAGTCTCTAGTCCGAGAAGAAGTAAAACAGCAAAGAAGAGGAAAACATAGTTTCACAATTCTGTTATAAAATACAACTGGTGAAATGTTGGAAAATGTCAAAGATGCTGTCATTACTGCTTTGAAACAAAACAAATATTTTTTTGCTGCAGCTTGATGAGAGTAGACATTGCTGACCAGGCTTATTTATCAGCTTTTGGTCATTTTGAATTGAATGGCAAATTGAAGAACACCTAGTTTTGTCTATATCTTTATTTATACTCTGCAAACTATCATGAGGTGCATGGCAGAGGATACATCCCATTGTACCAGTTATTAGGGTTTCTTTCTGTTCCATTCACAAATGGAGTGTGGGAAGAATCATTGTTTGGATGCCTCTGTGCATGCAGTAATTATTCTAATCTTATTCTCAGGATCTCTATGTGAGCGATACATAGGGGTTTGTAGTATATTCCTAGAGTAATCATTTAAAGCCGGTTCTTGAAACTTTGTTAATAGACTTTCTTGGGATAATTTACACCTGTCTTCAAGAGTTATCCAGTCCAGTTCCTTCAGTATCTCTGTGACACTCTCTCAAAGATTAAACAAATCTGTGACCATTCGTGCTGCCCTGCTCTGTATACATTCAGTATCCCCTGTTAGTCCTATCAGGCACGGGTCCTCACACACTTGAGTGATATTCTAGAACTGGTCACATGAGTGATTTGTAAGCAGTCTCCTTTGTAGACTGATTCCATGAGTGATTTGTAAGCAAATTTCTTTGTAGACTGATTGCAGTTCCCCTGTATTCTACCAATAAACCAAAGTCTACCTACTGCTTTACCTATGACTGAACCTACATGGTCATTCCATTTCATATCCCTATAAAGTGTTTTTATGAGTTGGCCGATTCCAAAAATGACTCATTGATACTACAGTCATGGGATAATACATTTTTTCAGTTTGTGAAGTGCAAAATTTTACATTTTCTCAACATTTAGAGCAAGTTGTTAATCTCTGCATCATGTTGAAATCTTATCAAGATCTGACTGAGTATCCATGCAGCTTCTTTCAGATAGTACTCCATTATAGATAACTGCATCACCTGCAAATAGCCTGGCTATACTATTAATATTGTCTGCATGGTCATTAATACACAACATAAACAGCAAGGGTCCAAACACACATCCCTAGGATACACCCAAAGTTACTTCTACATCTGGCAATGACTGTCCATCCAAGATAACATGCTGTGTCTTCCCTACCAAAAAAGTCGCCTGTCCAGTCACAAATTTCACTTGATGTCCCGTGTGATCGTACTTTTGACAATAATTGTAGGTAAGGTACTGAGTCAAATGCTTTTTGGAACCAGGAAACACTGCATCTATTTGGTTGCCTTGATCCAAAGCTTTCAGTACATCATGTGAAGAAAGTGTGAGTTGGGTTTCACATCATCGATGTTTTCAGAATCCATGCTGGTTGTCACTGAGAAGATCATTCTGTTCAAGATACCTCATTATGTTTGAGCTCAGAATATGTTCTAAGATTGTAAGAAAAATCGACATCAAGGATATTGGACGGTAGTTTTGTGGATCATTTCTGCTACCCTTCCCGTAGACAGATGTTACCTCTGGCTTTTTCCACGAACTGGGCACAATTTTTTTTTCGTGGGTTCTAGAATAGATTGTGGTTGGAAGAGGGGCTAACTCAGCTGCAAATTCAGTTTAGAATCTGACAGGGATTCCATCGGGGCTGGGAGCTTTGTTCAGTTTTACTGATTTCAGCTGTTTCTTATTATCACTGACACTAATACTTATTTCATTCGTGTTTTCAGAGGTACGAAGATTAAACTGGGGCAATTGTCCTGGGTTTTCCTTTGTAAAGGGATATTTGAAAACAGAGTTAAGCATTTCACCTTTTGCTTTCCTACTCTCAATTTCAGTTCCTGGATACTAACTTTGATGCCACTAACAGCCTTTACATATGACCAGAATTTCTTTAGATTCTGTAAATGATCACTCGACAATACTCTGCTACAATAGTCACTGAAGGCATCATGCATTGCTCTCTTGACCGCCAAATGCATTTCATTCAGCGTCTCTCTATCTATAGTCCTACATTTGTTTTACACCTGCTATCCAGTAACCTCTGTTTCTTTAGAAGTTTCTTTACAGTGACTGTATACCATGGAGGTTCCCTCCCATTATGAACTGTTCTATTGGGTGTACAACTATCCAGTGCATGGTCAACTTTTGCCAGAATTCCCCTACATGCTCCTGAACTGTGCTGAGAGTTTCAAGTTTCTCACTAAAATACGATGCTACAGATTTTTTATCTAGCTTACTGACCCCTAGCCATGGTGCTATCTTTATCTTAGACTAGTGTAAATATCTCCTAGTAACTCCATTCAGAATTATAGAAAGTAGCTGGAAACTTAGCTAACCAGCCTTACACTTTGTGTATTCCACTCAGAAATAGATGTAACAGCTTCTAAATGTGGCCCTAATGTAGCTCGGATTGCGCTTTTAAAATTGTTCAATTACAGATTCTAACCATGTTATAAATATCAAAAAAATATGCTCCCTTTGTTTTTATTATAATTTATGTATTGCAAGTCATGTAGACCTATGTCATTAATGTTCTTCTAATAGACTGATCACTTGTTTTGATGTGGCTTCTGAGTGTTGGCACACTAATGTCATTGGGCGTTAGTGAAGAGGTGAGACAAGTAAGGCTCCAAGTCACAATCACAGCTCAGTAACAGAATGAGACAGATATGTGATTGTGATATGTAAGTGCACAACTTGCTGAACTCAGTAAAGTAGCTTATGCATAAACTAACAAAAGTTTGTAATTCAAAAGTTACTAACAACAAAAAACTAAAAATTGAGAAAAAATTCTAATCAAGGAACATAATGAAAGTTGCACCAGAAGCAACAGTAGACAATAAAGAAACAAACCATCCTAAGATAACATATGTACAAGGGTCGTTCAATAAGCAATGCCCCTAATTTTTTTTCTCAGAATATATTTATTGTAAAGAGTCATAATTTGGTGAAAATACACATCAACATGTCTTGTCCATGTCCTCAGATGAAACGGCCTTTCTTTGAATCTTGTGGTTTGCTGTGTGCATTCGTGGAACCCATTGTCAACACCTCTTTGAATATCCAAGAGTCTCGACCATTGCAGACGCACTTCCAATGTTGACCGACAACTGTAGAGTCAAATGTCGAGTTGTGACGCATTGGTTGGCATGAATAATGGCATCTGCATGATTCAGCATGTCTGGAGCACTGGCTGTGAGAGGACATCCTGAGTGTGGCTGATCATGGAGCTCTGTTTCTGCATTTCCTGAGACTGTAACTTTCTTTACCCATCACCCAACGGTACTCGTATCAACTGCAGCATCACCATACACCGCACACAAACATTTATGGATGTTCAGCACAGTCTTGTTTTCTGCACACAAGAATTCAATATAGCACGCTGCTTGTAACGTGAGTAATATGCAATTTTGATGCTGTACTATGGGTCTACCATCTGCCAGAACAGTTCGAAACTTCACTGATGCACAGAACAAACATCAAATGTAAAGCAACAACCAGGATATTGGTCCATGTATACTAATGGCTTTTTACAAAATGTGGGGCATTACTTACTGAACAACTCTCATAGAATGAATTATAAATTTTTAAAAGATCTGAAAAGGTGAGCCATCTTGTTTGACAAGCCAGTGAGGAGTCAGATCTACTAGGATATGACAAGTGATGGATATAGACAGAGACAGTAGCATGCCACTCAGGGTCAAACAGAAATACGAACCAGTGGGGCAAATTGGGTCCACATGAGAGTGATAAATTCCAGGTTCCAACTGGCAGATGTGTTATTACTGTATGTATTTGGTACGCTCATAAAATTTTCATATACCATGGGATGCCGGACAGGCCATTGCAAGTGACTCCAGTATTTCCGACTACAACTGACTGAAATAAAAGTTTATCTGCATTCTTGAAACTCAAGAATACTCTGCTGATCAATTATGATTAGTGTTCCTTATATTGTTTTCGCATTCAAGATATATATGCACCCAATTTTTAAATAAGTATGTACTAATCTTCTCACATTGTTATGCAGTAGTCAAAAGTCACTTGAAACTGAAACAAGCTAACTTTTGTAAGTTTTCATTCCATTATCTTGATAATAAATGTGTTTTAATTGATTAAACTTTCCTATTGTTTCAAATCACTATGTAGAGCTACAAGTTTCCAAACAGGAAAGTATTGGTAGATGCTCTAATACTATCTACCATCATCTCTGGGTTTTTTTCTTCTTTTCATGAGTGTCTGGAGGAAAATGTCTGTTGGTGAAGAAAAGAGACTCAAAACAATAAAGAAAACATGCAGTTCAATTAACAATATTTATTACAATAAAAACAATAAAAATAAATATCACCAATAACAAAAATTATACACATTATTTTTTAACAAGTACCCATCCATTATTGGTCTCATCTCGTACATAACACCGAGGTTTGTTGAATTTGAATATTGTGTTAATTAGAGAGGGGTGATCTAACATACATTTCAGTGCCTTCCGAATCTGTCGGTGAAAAAGAAAGAACATTAAATTAATGTTAATAATCAAAAACCTGTGTTTTCCAAAAAGTCAATGAATGTCACATCCAGAGAGATACAGAAATAACTCTTAGAACAGATGCAGTATACGTTTTCCAAGATTTGTCTGTTCTCATGAAACAATCAGACAATAACTTAAACTACCAAAACAGTTTTAAAAACTGTTCCACCCAATAACAACAAAAATGACACTAGATAATTAGTTACAATTCTTGCGTACATTTAACGATAAAAAGTTTTACATTATAGCTACTCGTGTTTGCCACTGCAATGACTGGAGCAGTTTCACCCATACTTAATACATATCTTACATAGAGTCTGTGAACAAGCACTGTTGGGATAGAAACTATGGAATGCCTGGAGCAATTTCTAACAAACTTGGCACACACGTTGTTGATTGATTGGACAGACAGACAGACAAAGAGAGAGAGAGAGAGAGAGAGAGAGAGAGAGAGAGAGAGAGAGAGAGAGTAATGTGATGGTAAGACATCTCTAGTGGGTGGGAAAAAAGTTACACATAAAAAAATCAATAGTGTCACAGCAGTCTGAGTATTAACAATGCAGAGTGGATCTGAGACATTCATAATCCTTCAAATGAGAACTTTATATTGAAGGTTGAAGGATGCATTCACCAAAGAATTTATTTATTCTTAGTTCTGGAGGACTAACTAAAAATATTGCTTATAATCAAGTTCGGGAAAGTGGGCTTTCTTAGTTGAACTTCAGTGCTGAAATCTTCTTGTACTATCAGAAAAGTGGCAGAATTTTCTTATGAGTTTCCTGCTCTCATTCTTCAGATCAAAAGACAGCAAGCAACAAACCTTTGAAACCCTCAAACTTCCTGGCAGATTAAAACTGTGTGCCGGACCGAGATTGTGGTTGGAAGAGGGGCTAACTCAGCTGCAAATTCAGTTTAGAATCTGACAGGGATTCCATCGGGGCTGGGAGCTTTGTTCAGTTTTACTGATTTCAGCTGTTTCTTATTATCACTGACACTAATACTTATTTCATTCGTGTTTTCAGAGGTACGAAGATTAAACTGGGGCAATTGTCCTGGGTTTTCCTTTGTAAAGGGATATTTGAAAACAGAGTTAAGCATTTCACCTTTTGCTTTCCTACTCTCAATTTCAGTTCCTGGATACTAACTTTGATGCCACTAACAGCCTTTACATATGACCAGAATTTCTTTAGATTCTGTAAATGATCACTCGACAATACTCTGCTACAATAGTCACTGAAGGCATCATGCATTGCTCTCTTGACCGCCAAATGCATTTCATTCAGCGTCTCTCTATCTATAGTCCTACATTTGTTTTACACCTGCTATCCAGTAACCTCTGTTTCTTTAGAAGTTTCTTTACAGTGACTGTATACCATGGAGGTTCCCTCCCATTATGAACTGTTCTATTGGGTGTACAACTATCCAGTGCATGGTCAACTTTTGCCAGAATTCCCCTACATGCTCCTGAACTGTGCTGAGAGTTTCAAGTTTCTCACTAAAATACGATGCTACAGATTTTTTATCTAGCTTACTGACCCCTAGCCATGGTGCTATCTTTATCTTAGACTAGTGTAAATATCTCCTAGTAACTCCATTCAGAATTATAGAAAGTAGCTGGAAACTTAGCTAACCAGCCTTACACTTTGTGTATTCCACTCAGAAATAGATGTAACAGCTTCTAAATGTGGCCCTAATGTAGCTCGGATTGCGCTTTTAAAATTGTTCAATTACAGATTCTAACCATGTTATAAATATCAAAAAAATATGCTCCCTTTGTTTTTATTATAATTTATGTATTGCAAGTCATGTAGACCTATGTCATTAATGTTCTTCTAATAGACTGATCACTTGTTTTGATGTGGCTTCTGAGTGTTGGCACACTAATGTCATTGGGCGTTAGTGAAGAGGTGAGACAAGTAAGGCTCCAAGTCACAATCACAGCTCAGTAACAGAATGAGACAGATATGTGATTGTGATATGTAAGTGCACAACTTGCTGAACTCAGTAAAGTAGCTTATGCATAAACTAACAAAAGTTTGTAATTCAAAAGTTACTAACAACAAAAAACTAAAAATTGAGAAAAAATTCTAATCAAGGAACATAATGAAAGTTGCACCAGAAGCAACAGTAGACAATAAAGAAACAAACCATCCTAAGATAACATATGTACAAGGGTCGTTCAATAAGCAATGCCCCTAATTTTTTTTCTCAGAATATATTTATTGTAAAGAGTCATAATTTGGTGAAAATACACATCAACATGTCTTGTCCATGTCCTCAGATGAAACGGCCTTTCTTTGAATCTTGTGGTTTGCTGTGTGCATTCGTGGAACCCATTGTCAACACCTCTTTGAATATCCAAGAGTCTCGACCATTGCAGACGCACTTCCAATGTTGACCGACAACTGTAGAGTCAAATGTCGAGTTGTGACGCATTGGTTGGCATGAATAATGGCATCTGCATGATTCAGCATGTCTGGAGCACTGGCTGTGAGAGGACATCCTGAGTGTGGCTGATCATGGAGCTCTGTTTCTGCATTTCCTGAGACTGTAACTTTCTTTACCCATCACCCAACGGTACTCGTATCAACTGCAGCATCACCATACACCGCACACAAACATTTATGGATGTTCAGCACAGTCTTGTTTTCTGCACACAAGAATTCAATATAGCACGCTGCTTGTAACGTGAGTAATATGCAATTTTGATGCTGTACTATGGGTCTACCATCTGCCAGAACAGTTCGAAACTTCACTGATGCACAGAACAAACATCAAATGTAAAGCAACAACCAGGATATTGGTCCATGTATACTAATGGCTTTTTACAAAATGTGGGGCATTACTTACTGAACAACTCTCATAGAATGAATTATAAATTTTTAAAAGATCTGAAAAGGTGAGCCATCTTGTTTGACAAGCCAGTGAGGAGTCAGATCTACTAGGATATGACAAGTGATGGATATAGACAGAGACAGTAGCATGCCACTCAGGGTCAAACAGAAATACGAACCAGTGGGGCAAATTGGGTCCACATGAGAGTGATAAATTCCAGGTTCCAACTGGCAGATGTGTTATTACTGTATGTATTTGGTACGCTCATAAAATTTTCATATACCATGGGATGCCGGACAGGCCATTGCAAGTGACTCCAGTATTTCCGACTACAACTGACTGAAATAAAAGTTTATCTGCATTCTTGAAACTCAAGAATACTCTGCTGATCAATTATGATTAGTGTTCCTTATATTGTTTTCGCATTCAAGATATATATGCACCCAATTTTTAAATAAGTATGTACTAATCTTCTCACATTGTTATGCAGTAGTCAAAAGTCACTTGAAACTGAAACAAGCTAACTTTTGTAAGTTTTCATTCCATTATCTTGATAATAAATGTGTTTTAATTGATTAAACTTTCCTATTGTTTCAAATCACTATGTAGAGCTACAAGTTTCCAAACAGGAAAGTATTGGTAGATGCTCTAATACTATCTACCATCATCTCTGGGTTTTTTTCTTCTTTTCATGAGTGTCTGGAGGAAAATGTCTGTTGGTGAAGAAAAGAGACTCAAAACAATAAAGAAAACATGCAGTTCAATTAACAATATTTATTACAATAAAAACAATAAAAATAAATATCACCAATAACAAAAATTATACACATTATTTTTTAACAAGTACCCATCCATTATTGGTCTCATCTCGTACATAACACCGAGGTTTGTTGAATTTGAATATTGTGTTAATTGGAGAGGGGTGATCTAACATACATTTCAGTGCCTTCCGAATCTGTCGGTGAAAAAGAAAGAACATTAAATTAATGTTAATAATCAAAAACCTGTGTTTTCCAAAAAGTCAATGAATGTCACATCCAGAGAGATACAGAAATAACTCTTAGAACAGATGCAGTATACGTTTTCCAAGATTTGTCTGTTCTCATGAAACAATCAGACAATAACTTAAACTACCAAAACAGTTTTAAAAACTGTTCCACCCAATAACAACAAAAATGACACTAGATAATTAGTTACAATTCTTGCGTACATTTAACGATAAAAAGTTTTACATTATAGCTACTCGTGTTTGCCACTGCAATGACTGGAGCAGTTTCACCCATACTTAATACATATCTTACATAGAGTCTGTGAACAAGCACTGTTGGGATAGAAACTATGGAATGCCTGGAGCAATTTCTAACAAACTTGGCACACACGTTGTTGATTGATTGGACAGACAGACAGACAAAGAGAGAGAGAGAGAGAGAGAGAGAGAGAGAGAGTAATGTGATGGTAAGACATCTCTAGTGGGTGGGAAAAAAGTTACACATAAAAAAATCAATAGTGTCACAGCAGTCTGAGTATTAACAATGCAGAGTGGATCTGAGACATTCATAATCCTTCAAATGAGAACTTTATATTGAAGGTTGAAGGATGCATTCACCAAAGAATTTATTTATTCTTAGTTCTGGAGGACTAACTAAAAATATTGCTTATAATCAAGTTCGGGAAAGTGGGCTTTCTTAGTTGAACTTCAGTGCTGAAATCTTCTTGTACTATCAGAAAAGTGGCAGAATTTTCTTATGAGTTTCCTGCTCTCATTCTTCAGATCAAAAGACAGCAAGCAACAAACCTTTGAAACCCTCAAACTTCCTGGCAGATTAAAACTGTGTGCCGGACCGAGACTCGAACTCGGGACCTTTGCCTTTCGCAGGCAAGTGCTCTACCAACTGAGCTACCCAAGCATGACTCACGCCCTGTCCTCACAGCTTTACTTTTGCCAGTACCTCGTCTCCTACCTTCCAAACTTAACAGAAGCTCTCCTGCGAACATTGCAGAACTAGCACTCCTGAAAGAAAGGATATTGCAGAGACATGGCTTAGCCACAGCCTCGGGGATGTTTCCAGAATGAGATTTTCACTCTGCAGCGGAGTGTGCGCTGATATGAAACTTCTCAGTTGCTTGAGCACTTGCCCGCAAAAGGCAAAGGTCGCGAGTTCGAGTCTCGGTCCGGCACACAGTTTTAATCTGCCAGGAAGTTTGATATCAGCGCACACTCGGCTGCAGAGTGAAAATCTCATTCTGGAAACATCCCCCAGGCTGTGGCTAAGCCATGTCTCTGCAATATCCTTTCTTTCAGGAGTGCTAGTTCTGCAAGGTTTGCATGAGAGCTTCTGTTAAGTTTGGAAGGTAGGAGACGAGGTACTGGCAGAAGTAAAGCTGTGAGGACGGGGTGTGAGCTGTGCTTGGGTAGCTCAGTTGGTAGAGCACTTGCCTGCAAAAGGCAAAGCTCCCAAGTTCGAGTCTCGGTCCGGCACACAGTTTTAATCTGCCAGGTAGTTTCATATAAGCGCACACTCCGCTGCAGAGCGAAAATATCATTCTTTGAAACACTGCTTCAAGATAATGATGCCTCTTGGCTGATATCCTGATAAAATTTCATCAATATAGTTAAATTGTGTTAAGTTCATATTAAGAGTGAATTTTTAAAATATTTTGCGTTATAATTTAATATAATTGGATAGATAAAAAATCTACTCACCAAGTGACAGCAAGAGAACACATATATAAAAAGTATTAAAGATTGCAAGCCTTTGGGACCAGTGGCTCCTTCTTCTGGCTGAATAGTGGAAGGGGGAGGGAGAAGGGTGAAGGAAAAGGACTGGTGAGGTTTATGAAAAGATCTGGTCAGTCTCCCCTGACCCGGGAGACTTACCAGACAGGAAGAGGAGGAAAGACTAATTGTTGGGGTCTGCACCAGACAAGATTTAAAAACTGGATAGCTTAAAGGTGGAAGATAAAGCAATACACAAGACAGAGATTACTTCTAAAACATCATGCACAACTTAATAAGAGCAGAAAGTTAAGTGTATTGAATGTGATAGAGATGGGAGGGGAGCAGTGAAAACTAGACGGCCAGAAAGTGAATGATGTAGAAAACGAAAAGGGAGTGAAGAAAGGAATAGTTACTTTGAGGAAATGCTGAGATGGAAGAAATTTATATAAATTAAGGCCAGGTGGGTGGTGAGAGCCAAGGACACATTGTAGTGCCAGTTTCCAACTACACAGTTGGTACAAACTGGTGTCTGGGGAAAGGAACCAGATGGAACATATGTGAAACAGGCATGACTGTCATGTTGCAAAGCATTCTCTGCAACAGGATAGTATATGTTGCCAGTATACATGCCTATGTCCATATATCTTAAGTGATAATTTGATTGTAGTCTTGTCGATATAAAAGGTCGAACAGCGTTTACATAACAGTTGGTATACAACATGTGTCATTTGACATGTGGCTGTCCCTTTCAGAGTATACGGTTTGCCGGTTACAGGGCTGGGGTAAGTGGTGGCAGGAGCATTCTAGGGCAAGTCTTACAGCAGAGATAGTCACAGGAGTAGGAACCATAGGATAGGGAGAGGTGTGCAGCAGGAGCATAAGATCTGACAAGGATACTGCACAGATTGGGAGGGCGACAAAAAGCTATTCTATGTGTGGTGGGTAAAATATGAGCCAGAATGGATCTCTTTTCAGGGCATGATTTTAGGAAGTCATATCCTTGTCGAATTGCTGTTTAATACATTCAATAATATTGAGTGATGAGTGGTGCACTCTTGAGTTGTTTTTCGAAGGAATCAGCAGTACCAGGATGGGATGTGATAGCTCAGGAAAACTGCTTTTGAACTAGGCTGGTAGGGTAATTAGATACAATGAAGGCTGAAGTGAGGATGGTAGTGTATCACTGTAAATAATCTGCATCTGAACATGTTTGCTGCAAATTCTAGGACTGTATGTGAGAGAATGTTCGACATGGAAAGGTTGCTAACTGTCAAAATGTAAATACTCTTGTTTGTTAGTAGGTCTAATGTGAACATAACTGTGTAGCTGACCTTTGCTGAGAATGAAATCAACATCAAGAAAAATGGTGTGGGATTCAGTATAGGATCATGTCAAATTTAATTGGGAGAATGCATTTAGAGATTTCAAGAATTTTAATAGGTCAACCTCAACATAAGCCCAAACGGCAAAGAGGTTGAAACACCACCGTTTAAATTCCTTTACTGGATTTTGTGTAATTTACTGAAGCCACCAAATAGTTAATTATTATGATTACATGACCGTGTGCTTAATGGATGAAAGGCTATCGGTTTTCTGCTGTGGCTTCGGGGGTATTTCAACCGAGCGCGGCTGTTCTGTGACTGAATAGTGGAATGATTGAAAGTTTGTCTATTATTAAGAACCATAAAGGTTGCGATGTACAAACTGATATATATTTCCCACTAACACACAAATTCTGAGGCAGTTGCTACCTTCGCCTTACACGTCTAATTACGGTTATATCTTTTTATTGATGGCTGATTTTCAGTGCTTCGTCACACGCAATGCTGATGGTTAACATCCACAACAATCCTCACTGCAATCCATGGTTGTTGTTGGCCGACACGGTTGACATGAAACACGTAATTCGGCACTTGTCACTTTCTGTTTCATATCACTCGCGAATCGGTATTAGTGAAGGTCAACCCCACGACGATCAGGGGGACGTGCTCACTCATCATACTCCGGTGAATTTTACCGTTTACAACTCACTCGACCACCATTCTTGCCCGTCTCTCTAACACCACTGCTCACTCCACACTCCCCAGTACAATTCCTCACTCGACACTCATCTCACTGCCTTCTGCAGCACTCGACAATCGACTCCTGTCAACTATCGACCCAGGCATCGGATACTAGCATCTATGTTCATGGGATCACAGATCCCTTACAAGGTCATCAATGTATCTAAACCAAACCAGATGCTGAAGGCTTATGGATCCTAGGAAAGTCCTGTCCAAGCAGCCCATGAAAAAGTTGGCACACGAAAGAGCCATATTGATTCCCACAGCTGTGCCTCTGATTTGTTTGTATCTCTGCCCCTCAAAGATAAAGTAGGTGTCTGTATGTATAAAGTTTATTAAGGTCAGCATGAAGGATTTCATAGGTTTAGAATCAGCTAGATGCTGACTGAGTAAATGTTCAGCAGCAGACCGACCATGTACTTGGGGGATGTTGGTACGGAGGGAGGTGGTATCAATGGTGACAAGCAAGTGGGACAGACACAGCTTTCAGAATGCCTATGAAATGGTTGGTGTCTTTAGTATAGGAGGGAAGTCTTTGTAATATGAGTTGCAAGTGTAAATCAACTGAGGCAGATATCCAATTGGTAGGTGCTTTGAAGCGAGCAACTATGGGATGCCCAGGATGATTGAGTTTGTAGATCTGAGGATGCATGGTTTGAAATGAGTGTTAGTCCTTGCGAGGGGCCTGAGGTTTTAGGGAGGGACTGCAGGTCAGCACCATTCTCACCTCAGCCTTCACTGGACATAACGACCGCAACAGCCTAGTTCAAAAGTGGGCCATCACCTTCAATCCTGGTATTGCTGATCCCTCTGAAATAACAACATAGGAGTACACCATTTGCCACTTAGTATTATGCTGGTTTTGAATGTATTAATCAGCTACTCTGACAAAGCTATGACTGCTTAAAATTGTTCCCGGAAAAGAGGCCCATTCTGTTTGACATTTTGCCCACCAAGCCTAGAATAGCTATTCGTCACCCACCCAATCTCTGCAATATCCTTGTCAGACCCTATGCCCCTTCTCCACACATCTCCCTACACTATGGTTCCTACACTATGACTGTCTCCAGTATAAGATTTGCCCTAGCACACTCCTAACACCACCTATATCAGCCCTGCAACTGGTGAGAGCCACCTATGAAATGACACATCATATACCAGCGGTTATGTATGCCTTTCGCAACGGCATGACCACCACTAAGATATGAGTTAGGATGAATAGGTATAGGCATAGGGTGTATATGGGCAACACACATCAGTGCCCGTTTCCCCACAAGTGCCATCTGAATTCTTCGCTCAGACTCCAGTTTCCTTGAACTCTGCAGGTGGAAACTGGCACAATAGCACATTCTTGGTTCTTGCCAACCACCTGGCCTTAATTTATGTTAATTTCTTCTGTCTCAGCATTTCCTCACAGTAACTACTCCTTTTTTCAATTACTTTTAGTTTTCTACATCATTCATTTTCTGACCAGTCTTTTCTTGCTGTCCCCCTCCCATCTCTAGAACAAACAATGCACTTAGCTTTCTGCTCTTATTGAGTTGTGCATGATGTCTTGGCAGTAATCTCTGTCTCGCAGATTACCCTATGTTCCATCTTTAAGCTCTCAAGTTCTCAAATGTCATCTGGTCCAGACCCTAAAAATCAGTCTTTCTTATCATCCGTCTGGTAAGTCTCCTCTCAGCTGGGGTTCTGAGCAACTTTTCCACAATCTGCTCCTTTTCCTAAACTTCAGTCTTTTTTCCTTCACCCTTCTTCCTACCCCTTCAAACCTTCTGCCTGAAGAATGGACAGTTGGCTACAAAAGCTTGCAAATTTTAATACCTTTTATACATGTGTCCTCCTTCCACTGCTTGGTGAGTAAATTTTTTTATCTATACAATAACATTATATTTCCAAAAATTGATTATTTTTGTTGTTACACTATAATTTGTGCACTACACTTATACTTCTAAAAACTTGCAAATAACATTACTTTGATTTCACACTGCACATGCATTGGATTTCTTTTCCTGCCTAACAAAAGGCTGGAATCAAGAAGCAATCACAAAATGTTGCATAATCAGCTCATAATTAATAAAACAACACTAATTTCACAGAATGAGCAAATAGACGTTCTTCAAAGCTGAAAACAAATTATGATATTATGGGAATATTTAATGTTCATTATGAACTAAGGTGAAAAAGCTGTCAACAACTGTGTAAAACACAGGAGTTTAAAAAGATCCAGCTGTTTTCACAAGACTATATCCTCTACATGAATGAATATTGCTGTTTGGGGTAACTCTTATCTCATGCACCAAAAGTAAAAATTTAACTTTGGGCCAGTCATAAGCTGCCAGCCCATATGGTTGCTGGTATGGTTTTCCCTTATGTAGCCATCTTGCTCACTTATTCAAGAGTATAGCACTGCACCTCCTACAGCAATGCACCAAGGTACTCCAAGGTTGCCTGATCTCAGTTAATATGTGTGTGTGTGTGTGTGTGTGTGTGTGTGTGTGTGTGTGTGTGTGTGTGTGTGTGTGCGTGTGTTGGGGGGGGGGGGGGGGGGGGAGCGGGCAGGAGGAGTTGTGAAACATTGTCTATGTGCCTCCCCCTCTAACGACAATGGGTGCATAAACTCCAGACATGCTTGCAAAAATATGAGTCAAGTCTAATTATCATCCGGATGTTTGTTGTGCATCAAGTAGAGTGCACGCCAACCATTTGTGAAAGCTTTAGGGAAACTTTGATCCTAAATGTAACTGTAAAAAGTATCCCAAGGCCATATGTGCATGAATACAAAAGATATCCCACGCATCTAAAATGTTATGAGACTGATTGCATTCCTGGTGCATAAGCAATGTCAGCACAGTAACTATGGTGGCAGGTTGAACTGACAACTGTAAACGACAGACATCAGCAGGCAGTTGTGAGCAGACAGATTTGGACGTGTGGTCATAAATCAAGTGTTCACGACATTCTATACAATGTTCTCAAGAAGGGAAAAGTGTGTGCAAAGTTGGCCCACATATCTTGATGCCAGAACAAAAACAATGACATGTGGACACATACCATGGCTTCATTGAAATTCAAAACGCAGACAGATCTTTTCTGGAAAGTATCATCAGAGCTGAGGAGACTTGGAGTTATCAATACAAATATACCACAAAATGACAAAGTACAGAAATTCACATGAAGGGTCAGCACTCTGAGGACATAATCAACATTTAAGCCAATGTGGGATGCAAGCTGAACATCTTAAAAATGGACTTTCCTGTCATTTTCACATGTTTGTAGGAATGTTCTATGGAAGAGACTATGAAGAAAACCCGAAACATTAAAACCAGTATTTTAACTTTTCTCTACAATTTATTAATCCCAATTTGAAACTTCCTGGACTGACTGGGTATAACCCAGTAAAGTGAGATAGTTCTTTTGAAAAATAATAGCTTAGCAGTCCCATGTGTAAATTGAAATTTACCCAAAGTTTATATCTTCACTTAAGCATAAGATATAGTCTTGTGGAATCGTATGAACCTTTATGAAACATCCTATATTTTTAACTGCAGATGACCATTGCTATGACGAGAACAGTTACACGAAAAATCAATTTTCTGAATACAGTACCACATGATATTATTTTTTACAATGGTGTTCAGGTATAAGGACTTATTGTAAAGGTTTTACACACTGATATCGCACTTTTGCCACAACAGAGTAACAAAGCACATAAAAAATGAAGCACCTTGGAGAGATCTTTAATGTGGTATATAACTGGAACTGCATATTTTCATAATAAGCAGGTATTAATACCCAGATGGAAATTTTCACTCTGCAGCAGAGTGTCCATTGATATAAAACTTCCTGGCAAATTCAAACTGTGTGCTGGACTGAGACTCGAACTCGGACCTTTGCTCTACCAACTGAGCTACCCAAGCATGACTCACGACCTTTCTGCACAGCTTTACTTTTGCCATGTCTCTGCAATATCATTTCTTTCATGAGTGCTGCTCTTGCAAGTTTTGCAGAGGAGTTTCTGTGAAGTTTGGAAGGTAGAAATGAGCTACTGGTGAAAGTAGAGCTGTGAGAAAGGGTTGTGAGTCACGCTTGGATAACTCAGTTGGTAGAGCACTTGCCTGTGAAAGTTCAAGTCTTGGTCTGCCACACAGTGTTAATCTGCCAGGAATTTTCAAGTATAAATGTGGAAACCACTAAATACAACACGTTAGCTTTCAAAAAAACTGAAATCAAGATTGTGTCTGCTCGATTTGCCTCTGTCAGCAAATAAGAGCACAGAACATGTGATCTTGTCAGCCAACAACAGCTCACGACATGTGACCTAGTCAGCCAACTGCTACATGACATTTCATTGCATGAACACACAGACACCTTGAATTTCATAAAAATTGTAGCACAAATAAAATAGGAATGATTAATGTTTCAGATTAATAGACCAACAGTACAGTTACAAACAAAGCTATGCCTTCCTATATAATATTGTCTGTTTCTTCCTAAAAGTGTGCTTAGGCTAGGATCCAAGAGCACAGCTTAGATTGCTGAAAGCAAAGCAATGACATTTATATTCTTTGTTGTCACAAATATTTTGCTGTTTTTTCCAGATACATCACAATTCAACATTTCATGATTTCCAATGGTGTATTTAGACTGAAGGGTAATAGCACAGCTTACATTACTGAGTGAAGCAATGACATTTATATTCCTTCCTGTCACAGATATTTGGCTGTTCTTTCCAAATATGTCATGATCTACACGTCATAATTTTGAAAGGTGTTGTTAGACTGGGAGGTAACAGAACAACTTAAATTGTTGTGAGTGAAGTAATGACATTTATATTATTTGTTGTCACAAATACAGAGCTTTTTTTTCTGCAAACATTACACAACATATGAGGATGTGGTTAGGGTGGGATCCAAGCAAACAGCTTAAATTGGCACAGCTGAGTAATAGTTACAACCAAGATTATAAATTTTCCTGTTGCCCTTGTACACAGAAATGAAATATATAATCTTGGCTGCCACAAATATTCAGCTGTTTTGTTTCTGAATAAGTTGGGATTTCTCAGGGTGTCGTTAGGTTGGGCCCAAAAGAGCCCAAGCTAAACTGCTGGGACTCAAATGACTGTGTATTAAATGAAATATATATTATTATATCATTGAAAATTATATAAATATATTATGTTGTGAAACAGTGAAAGAAATAATTGTGCTATGACTGTACTGTTTACTATCCAAAATCGAATGCAATGCAGGCATGCTTGGATAGGTTGCATTATACTGAATGAATAAAGCAAATTTGTGATCTTGGATGTTGGACCATAATGTCTCCCTATGAAGCATAGACTGCCCAAAATGCCACACACTGGTTACATTTATGCTGAATGAGGAAACATTTTGGGAGAACGGAAAATGTGGAAAAGAGTTGCATGGTCAATATGCAATGCACATTCAAGCAGACTGTATGGGACTGTACTTGGTTCAGTAATTCACAAATGTCAGCAAAACCTCTGAGTTCTTTGCCATGTGGATCTACACGAATTATGGAAAGACAGAGAGAGAGAGACTTATCGAAAATTTTGGCTTCTCTAAGCATACAGTGACTGACTGGTCTTTCTTCTACTATCAAGTGCACACAGAGTTGGGGATTAACAATTTACACAGGGACCAGGGATGAGATGCAATTTGAGAAAAGCAAACACAGCAAAGGATGTAAAATTATCAGACAGTAGGTGTTCGGTGGAATTCAGTGAGGGTCCAAGAAAGCCTCCTTTGAGCCTGTGCAAGCATGAACTAAGGAGGCCTTGATAAGAATAACCAATCTAAAGATTCTTCCTGGGGAAAATGATCATAAGTGACAGCTAGAAGTTAGATGACATTATAGGTCTGAAGCTTTTCAGTACATGCGAGGGAACTTTGTACGTCTGACAGATTGTTCTGTTCACCCACAGTGTGTGGAAAGAATGTGTTGAGACATCAGAGGTGTCATCCCACGATATAGTCAAAAGTCCAAACATTTTGTGGATTGTCTAGATGAGTACATGTTCTACCAAGCATATCACTCGAAAGAATTTATCCACAACGCAAAACTGTTATGCAATAGTTCCTTCAGAGAGTTCTGCAGGCATCACCAGTGACTACAATTCTGTGCCTTTCAGGGAAACCAACGCTTTCACTTTCTTCACCATTAAATGCATGTGAAGGCATGGCTTTGCTTGTTACTACATTGTTTGTACATTAATTTGAGACATTAACCATTCCTGTTAGATTTGTGCTGCTTGTTTAATTTTTTGGTGGCATTTGTATGTTTGAACAACTAATAAGTAATGTTGTAACCGACTGAATAGATCAGGCGTCCTGTGCTGTGGTTGGGTAATTGAAGCAAATCAAGCAGATGTCATCTTGATTTCAGTATTTCCAAACCTAACATACTATATTTGGTGGTTTTCATATTTATATTTGTGTATTATGAAAATTTGCAGTGACAGTGACATGCCACATTAAAGATCTCTCCAAAAGTGTTGTTTTTGTCTGATTTGTTGTGCTGGAGTGGCAGGAAATACGTCATCTGTCCAGGGTAACAGTACTGCACTTATTTATCAAAATAAAATAAGTAAGCTTAAATCATTTGCAGCACATCATCAGTTTGGCACAATGAGAGAAACTGTATGTTTACTGTCATGCACCGCACATGCGAATACTTGTTCAGAATGAAAGTAGGAGTAACTGGGGTTCAACATTTCAGCTTCATATGGCAAATGATCGAAGAGCACAAGTGATACACAAAGAGTCTTTTATACAGTAAATATTGAGCTGCTCCGCTAATGACAACACCACAAGGACAAAGTATTGGCAAGGTTCACATTTTCTGGGGGGTAACCAAAAGTTAATACCTCTGGTCACTTCACTCTCCATACTCATCACCCCCTGTTGAGCTCTGAAACTGTTTTCATAACTCTATAGTGCTGACAAGTGTGCAGAATTAGATGTGGGATCTTAGATAGAGTGGCTGTCCAACTCTATTACAAATGCCTGTAGCAGCGAGAATGGTACTATGGAGGACGATATTGAATTCTGTGATGTTACATGGGCTGGGGCACACCCTCACCCAGGAAAGTTCTGGATTTGACAAAGTCTTAGAATGACTAGTGGGTTGTAATGGTGGAAAGATAGAGAATTAGGTCTTAAAAGTGCCCTCATTTAAAGTTACTGAGCTTCTTCCATAGAATGCAGTTCTGATAGCAATTCTTCAAACAGTATAATTATTCAATCAAAAGTCAAAACAGGTCCAAACAAAGCATTTGGGGCAGATGTAAGGAACCTTTGTCATCATCCTGGCCAACACCATCATGGACACAGTTTGCCTCCCTTCCTCCAGCTGCTTATGAATTGTTAGCACCGCATCTGTGTTGTCTGGACGACTGTATGAGAACCTGAACAGTGTTGTGTGGCAATGGACAAAAGTAAGGGGGAAGGTACACACAGCATCACACCTTGAAGTGCACAACATTTCCCTTTATGACTTTCTCCACATTTGGAGCATGCTCTTAGCATGATATAAAGCTGATTAGTGGTCACACAACTAATGACACAGGTCACTTCATTCTGTAACCAGTGTGTATAATTAATGAATAACCACACTGCAGTATATTTGTTTATTAGTTGCTAGTAAATATGAATTACTCCGACAAGAAGGATAGTCTACATCTAACACCAAGATATAATATTTTCATTCATATGAAATGTACACATTGGTGACCCTTAGCCTGATTAGAATTACTTGATAACTGACATCTATCACTTGGTGCTACAGTGTTGCCACATCAGCTACCATTCAGTTAAAGGCGACACACAAGCATGATGGGTCACTTCACAAGTGCTGAAATGCTGTTCATGTAATGTGGAGCAATGTTGGAAGCTGCTGCCATCAGGTACGGTGGGAATGCGAGATGCCCTGTCCAAAGTTGATTTCAGAGGACCAATGACTGCAGGCAATGGGTTTTGTAACCTTCAATTTACACTTGTCTCCTAACCTTACCACAACCTCTTGATGTGCAATGTATATGAGAAAATGGCAGGCAGCAACCTGCAGCAGAATTATTAATCATGCTCGCTTTGCTCATGGCAATTAAAGATGACCTGCACAAGCAAACTCAAGACAGAAAAACTTCAATTTCAGTGATAAAAGCAAATTGCAACATCTCGCTTTTGCTAGGTGGCTGACATGATTCTGACCAATGAACAGTCCTGGTTGGAACTCATTTACAGGTTATAGGCAACACAGGCAGATTCTCAATGAAAAAAGAATGATAGGAAGAAAAAGAAGAGCAAAAATATTTAAAAAATTATGCTGAAACCAATTAATTGAAAATAATAATAATCAGTCATTTTGATAAAGATTTAAAGATAAAATAATATTACTAGCCGACAATGAAATTCAAACCCATGACCTTTTCTATCACAGCCTGCAACTTAAACATTGCGCCAAAGAAGACCTTTGAATGGTAACCTTATATTTATTGATCTATCAAACCAGTTACAATGATCTCTTCAGTAATTTAATATTCTGTTTCTTTCAAGTGTCATCAATTTCACCAGTATCTTGACCATTTTTAATTCATCACTCTCTCTAACACAAAATACTTTCAGAAAGGAATTGAACATAGTTTTACCTATGCAGTCATTTTTTTTTAAATCATAGATTTTTGAAGAAGCATCTTTATATGCTTCCATGATCTTATTTCTGTTCTCACCTTTCTCAGTCTGATTAATAACGTCAAGCTTCTGTTGTATTGCAACATGTTTACGTTTCACTTCCACTTTGTTTTGAGAGATGCTTGTTTGAGAAAGCATCCCCAAAACAATACACAGCATTACTGTAATTGTGATACGGAACAGCACTAATCACGACTACACATTAAAACACCACTTTTTAATTTCTGTAGACACCTGGCGCACAACATATGCTGTCTGACAGGTGACTGAAATAACTGTTCACACTACACAACCTGAAATTGTTGGCCACTGCCGAATGTTACCAGATTCCACTGAATGTGTCCAAAATATTCAATATGCATGAAGGAATGCCAGATTAATGAACGTGCTAGACTGTCAGGTGCATGGTTAATGGCCCTTTACTGTTTCAGGGATGATAGAATAGGCCCAGTGTGTCACTTTGAGGCAGGAGTCTTGAAACAAGTAAGTTGAAAGTTATTACAGAAATTGAGAAAAATCCATATTTATTGTTGGGCTGCTGATTAAGACATAAATCCAAATAGATATATTTGTACATTAATTTTATTTATTTGTATAACTTTAGATGGTGGCACAAAAAACTGCACACCCATGTGAACAGGCCTGGCATTGTTCGACCACAACAAGAATTCTTGCCATGTCACAACTGATGATGCACACACAAGACCCTTGATACGACCCCAGGAAATGAAATTAAGTGGAGCCACACCAGGCAATTGAACTGACCGCAAAACATGACCTCCTCTTTCGATCCATCTTTCTGAAAACATTGGATAATGATATTCACTAGCAATATTGCAAAGTTAGTTGCAATATATGTGTGTATGAAAATGAAATGAGGTTATTTCTAACATTGTGGGAAGTACATATCTCATAAACAGAGTAGACACGAGTAAATAAAAGTCAGAAGGAAGTAAATGTGGGCCTATTACCCAATCAATAACAATATCTTGCCAAAAGTTCACTGACAGTCTGGTTGGTGACTTTTTACAACATGGGGATTTCTAAGACACACACATTTGTTGAAAAGTTTCTCTCTAGTGCAACACAATACATCCAAGGAAAGTACATACACAAGAAAGTGAGGACCAACAATACAATGCTGCAGCATATATTGGCTCAAAGTGATATAAGGTCTGAAGTCAGCATAAATTAAAGCTCGTTCTCTATATGAATGGCAGGTGCTTGGCAGCTCTTCCCATACTAAATTTCTAACAGTACCATGTGTGACACCTATTTCATACATAATATGATATAAAAATATTGTCCGGCCTTAATAATTTAGAGTACAAGAACAGAGCACTGCACACGCCCAAGTTCAGAAGTGTCAGTATCCACAAATCTAGCAGTCTGTGGAGCTTTACGTTGGTGTTTACATCATCAAATAGAAGCAATATAACAGTTAGGATACAGTATATGTTAAGACCCCTTGCAGTTTCACTCGTATCATTTCTTTTGAAGATCATTAGTCGAGCACATACAAATGGTTGAAATATTAGAACTCCACGTCGGTAGAATTACTACAACAATGAGTGTTTCACATCTGTTTCTATGGCTGAGTGGACAGGCTGATGGTTTATGAATGTTAAGGACGAGCGTTCAAATCTAATGGGAGTCGCCTGTGGAGGTAATATTTTAAACCTTAATTTGCTACAAATTGTGCACTTGTAAGCTTTTCTAGGTTTCATATTATTTCAAAAGATTCCATTTTATAATGGTCTAACCTTTAAACAAATAGATAAATGGTCATAGTAAAAATATTGAAAATTGATGTATTTATTTGTAATTACTTCGACTGCCATCTGGTGTCTCTCTCTATAGTTCTCTGCTAAGAGAAACATGTCAGCTGATTGGCATTTTTTTAAAGTCTTTACATGATGTTTATACGAGTGAGTGGATGTGTACTTCAATATCTGTTGTTTCTAATATTTGTTCTTTACCTATGGTAGGCATATTTGACCATTACACTAAAAGGAAGAGATCAGCACCTCCTTGGTAGTGTTTCAGCTTACTGTGCTGGTAGCTGTAGTATTTATCGGATAGAATCTCACTTGCAGCCTTTTTTTCATGTTTCTTTTGAAAGTTAATGTTTAGTTTTTTATCTTGATTAATTAATTAAGCTTACTATGACAGTATATGTATTCTCCCTGTGACCTGAAAATTGTAGAGGTTAGATGAAACTGTGTAAGGACATTTGATTTGTTAACTCTAGTTGGTCATTCAAGATGTAGGTTAGTTTGTTGTGAATGTGACTGTATATTTCAAATTCATACAACATATTCACCTGTACTCCTTTCTCAGCAATGAAGTTTTATTCAGGTCTCTGGCCTGACAAGGAGCACCTCTGTCCTGGGTCCATGGATAAACCACGAAAATCCACCACATTATGCCACACACAAACAGACCTGGCCCGTGGGCAGATCAGGAACACTAGATCTGACAGGCAGGGTCTGCACATTAGTGAGAAAAGATGGACTTCAAATTGGCAGGCCTGATCCGTTAGGGATACCTGCAGAAATGGACTGCGGTTTTTGGCCCGTCACAGAAATCCATAGGTGTGGCCAGCTATTCATGTGTCACAGACACCATGTTGATGAAATGAGAATGCGGAGATTGTATTTAGTTTTTGTTATTAAATTAATTTTTTTTTTTTACTTTTTTTCAATATTCTCTTCAGTAAATCTGAGCTCCAATAACAAAAAAATAACCATTCTCGGAGGGTGATATTCATCTGACCTCCCACAAAAATAAAAATAATCTTCCTTGGAGGGTGATATTCACCTGACCTCCCATAAAAATGCAAATAATGCAGTAGCCAATAGATTTGTATTTCGAAATCAATATTGTTGGCCTAATAACTATGTGGGCCTTTTGCAGAAAAATGAAGTAAAATAAAATGAATAGCAGGCTACCTACAGCTTCAGTATCACGTCAACATGCCATTGGCATCAAGAACAACTTGGATCCTTTGAGGCACAGAACTGAAAAGTCTATGGAAAAGGTCCTCATCCATGACAGTTCTCTCCCATGAAGAATGAACCAAATCCCATAGGGCATTCACAGTTCCCAGAGGAGGGTCGGGCCAATTGCCCTGCAGAGTCTTCTTAAGCTGAGCCCACACATGCTTTATGGGACTGATAGCAGGTGACTTTGGAAGCCATGGAAGGCATTGAATAATATTCTCTCTCCTTTGAAACCAACCCTGAATCCTAATGCTAGTGTGTGATGGGTGATTATCATGTTGGTAAGTGAGGCATCCTTCAGGGTACCAAAGTCAAGTTCCAAGGATGATCAAATTTTCAGGAAACATTCACATCATGCTGAATGCTGTTCTGAACAAGCCCAGATGAGTGGCAAAATAACATTCTGGGCTGCCCTGACCAATTCTTCGTCCTGCCTCCAAACAGAGACTCTTGGTCTTCCAGGTATTGGACATCTCACTACCTCAACATTATCTCTGAATCATCTAATCCATCTCCTTGCTGTGGAAGCATCCACATGATAGTGACATCCTGCCTCTGATGCAGTAACACCATTTCCAAAGAGAGCAATTATTTGATCATGAACATTCAAGTCAGCTATTTTGAAGCAGATCTATGACATATACCAATAGGCTGATACGTTTCTCTTAGCTGAAAACTATAGACACCAGATGGCAGTCGAAGTAATTACAAATAAATACATCGAGTGAGGTGGTGCAGTTGTTAGTACATGGGACTCACATTAAGGAGGATGACAGTTCAAGCCCATGTCTGGCCATCCTGGTTTAGGTTTTCCATGATTTCCCTAAATTGCTCCAAGCAAATTCCAGGACAGTTCCTTTGAAAGGGCACAGCTAACTTTCTTCCCCATCCTTCCCCAATCTGATGAGATTGATGACCTTGCTGCTTGGTCCCCTCCACCCAAATCAAATCAATCCAATCAACCAAACAACAAACAAATAAATAAATACATTGATTTTCAATATTTTTCCTATGACCATTTGTCTGTTTTTTAAAGATTAGACTATTATAAAATGGAATCTTTTGAAAGAATTTGGAACCTAGAAAAGACTACAACTGCACAATTTGTAGTGAATTAAGGTTTAAAATATTACCTGCACATGTCTAAATAAATAAAATAAAAAGAATTGACTCCATTTAGATTTGAACACTCATCCTTTATGTTTATAAGCCATCAGCATATTCACCCAGCCATTGAAACAGATCCGAAACACTTGTTGTTGTCGTAATTCTACTGATGTGGAGTTCTTATAGAGTCATGTACAGTAGCACTTCTGAACTTGGACATGCACAATGCTGTTCTTGGACTCTAAATTATTTGGGCTAGCCATCTTTTTGCCTCTCATTGCACAACTAATGAAGTTTTGATTTAAGGCTCCTCATCCAAATGAGTATGTACTATTTTCTCAAGGTCAGGCATCTGTATAGTTTGTTATCCTCCTTAGTCACAGCATTTGGAGTACCAGCTTGCCTCATTTTAGATACGCGTATGAACAGTCTTTGAAACATACCATCTACTCAATGTCTCCAACATCAGTACACAGCCCAAAGAAACTTGTCAACTTTCTATAGTTTCTATTTGTACACAAATCACATCTAATAATCCTGTAACTGGGTAAAACACTATTTGCTATGGGTGATCACTGTACACTTCAGTTTGTAAACACTAGTTGAGCTCTCACAGATCTTTAAATCTGAATGACAATGTCTGTGTCCTCATCATGCCAACTGCAAGACAATATTGCAGTTTTGGAATTTCCTGCCCCCTCATCCCTACTTACTTATATCTATACTGTGGAAGTTATCTTACCCTATAATATTAGAAAATAAATACAAAATAAAACAATCTATTACATAGAACAAACAATTCATATTTCCTCATACTGAAATGGCAGAGTGATCCCACAAATTTGGCTCATTTGATTATGGAACAACGTCACTTATCTCAGATTGATACTACTGTTCTATGCCGTCATACTTGAAAGTTTGTGTCATCATTGTCATCACAGAAACATCCAGTAGCAACAAGTTCATTAAGATTTTATAATAAAATCACTAAATAAGTCAGTGAAGAATGCTAGCAATGCAGTTATCACAAAAAATATATGAGTTCATTACATCATACCTCTGCCTAGAAACAGTGTCAATACTGAAATCCAAGCATATGCGTTAGAAGTACAGTTTGTTTTTTGGTTGTTCATGTTATTCTTACCAACCTGTGTTAATTCTTACAGACCTGTGTTGTAGCGCACCAAAGTGAGATGGCTGTCATGGGAGGAACATAGGCACACATTCAGTGATTTTCAATTTGCATTTGAAAAGGAAAAAGACAACAGAAATTCATAACGAAACATCAATTTCACATGAAAATCACACACCAGCATGGGAGATTGAGAACAAGTGGAAAAGGTTGTATCAGTGCAGTCATATAGATATGGAAGACATTTATCTTGAAGATGATCACCACTGACGGAGGAGCCAAGGATCACTACAAAGCTGAAAACTATCATGTTATCTGATAAGGGCATTATAATTCAAACAACTGTCAGATAGGTTGGTATTACTGTAGGTTTAGTGCACAAGATCATGCATGATTTCACTCAAAAAGAACAGGACATATCATCTATTGCAGAAACGTTGATAATGTGTGAGGACAAAGAAAACAAGTTTTTTCAGCCACACAGTGGAGGAATGTTAAGCTCGCCGATACAAAAATGAAAGAAAGAAGAAAACAACTGTAATACAGCTAATTTCTCATCCACCAAAAAGAGGTAAAGACACAGTTTGCTCCTGGAAAATGATGCTAGCTTTGGGGATTGTCCACGACTCTTCTTCACCAATTACACAGGGAGGGACACAACATCACTGAAACCTCCCGATCAACTGCAGCCTGAAATCAAGCAGAATCGCAAAAAAAAGTCTGCAACCTCTGCATAACCATGTGTCCATGCACTCTGCTCAATTGTCCCACTTCGTTCATGCCTAACCTATAAAATCTTACTACATTCACCTCAGTCACAGAAACTAGAACTGCGCAATTTCTTTCCCTTTCAAAAAGGAACCACAGGCTAGAAACATTTTCTGAGCAGTGGTAAAGTTATCTCAGCAGTTGAAAAATTTTTTCAGACCCAAACTGAGGACCTACGGTCATGGTATATCACAGATTATACACTGCAGGGGAAGAAAACGTGAACTTTCTGGATATTATGTGGAGAAGGACTAATAAATGTGAAAAAGTTGAGATACCTGTCTTTTCTCCTATCCAGTGGTATGAAAGTTACAATGCCCCTTGTAGAAATAGTATGTCAGACAAGAACAACACAAATAAACCAACAACAAGGCTTGTACTTTTGAAGTATAACAGATCAAAAGAAGCATAGAGGAGGATAACATGTACTTGTAGAAGAGCCCCTGTTGACATGTTACACAATGTGAGACAAACAATTTGAATGCCAAGAGAAAAGCTTATGTACTGGAGGAAAATAGTTTCCATCATTACGTTTTTACTTATACTACAGAGAGAAATGACTGTGTACAACAATGCTTCCAAGTAAAGTGTTTACTGTAGCTTTGTTTAAGCTGAATACAAGAACAAAAACTCATTGTTTCAACTATGACATAATAAATGAGCTTTTTTTTACAACTAAAGAACCATAAATATTTTAACCAATACTATCACAATATGGCAGGAAGTACTGACACACCAGAATTCCTTTTAAAGTTACATATTAGAAGCAGTGAGAATAAAATGTTATTAAACAGTACAGACCTGTGACACAAAATGGGGTGGTTCAACTTCAGGGGATGTGCTCATGTAACGCAGAATAACTTCATCAGGTAGATTCAGCCACATCTCTGCGTCATCCAAAGGTGAATAATCAAATGGGCCTATCTTCAACATTCTTGTCTCATTATTGTATACTTCCATCATCTAACAGAAATGAAGACAGAAAAAAATCATTCCACTTCTCTTGATAATCATAATTTAGATACAACAATAACAGTTTCCGATCATACAGAGTATAAAAACACCTGATACACACTAACGATCAATTGAATTAGATGCACCTCTTTAGAAATGTATATCATCACACTCCTTCTTTCAAAGTTGTGACTTGTGGTATGGACATCATAAGACACCAAATGTGTTGGGGAGGCATGGTGATCCTTGACACTCAGAGGTTGCTGAAACTCATAGAGATTGGTCACAGAAGGTTTCTAATATGCACACAACCTTTTTAATAATATCAAAATCATATGTATCTGGTTTGAGGTCAGATTAAATCAGACATCAACAAAGTTTCTTCACAGCCTTGTACTGTTTCATCAAATGGCTGACAATTCAGAGGTGAGGAGGTATTGCATCATCATGCTGAATGAGTAGGTGCTTAACATGCTGCTGTAGGCGAACAAATGAGCAAGGTGATAGATCAGGAAAATCCTGTGATACATGGTGACAAAATGTACCACTGGTTCCATTTTACTTCATGCAAACAGGCTCCTCATGAAAATACCAACACTACACTGATCTATTAAGAAAGAGGTTCATTACTTCATGCGACATGTGCATACTAACTTGTACGGTGATTCATCACGTAAAGTAACAATTTCCCATATTTTGAACAAATAACAACAGTTTCCTGTATCCACATTAATCTCAGCAGTTTTAATATGTTATGGAGGTTTCTGTATGTGATACCAGACAGTGCTTATGGCTGCTGTGGCTCCTCCAAAGTTACAACTTTGAAGCACTGAAGTGGCAGGTAATCTGCTGCCCTACTGTCTGTCTACCACAAAATGAGCTGTTTAATCGAGTGTGACCTCCTGATTACTCCATGTACTTCAAGTGCTGTTAAGTGTTTTGACATGTGAATACAGTTTCATTTATTATTATCCTTTACCTTTTCTGAGAATTGTACAAGGAGCAAGTTGAAGTCTCAAACATAATTTCTTTTGCTGACAAAGAACTTTGATTTAATTTATCATTATTCTTCTCATACTGCTGCATAACTATTAGATATTTTATTCCATTATATTGCATGGTTTGCTTGAAAGTACTGTACTGGAGCTAAATACTTGTATTTCACTCTGTCATTTGGATCTGCAACCCTGAGATACTAAGCATAATCATGTTTAATGGTATCAGTGAGAAAATTCAATTCAAAAAACTATTAAATTATAAGGAACTTGGTACTAGAAATGTACTTTCCCCCAATGTGTTTTTCTAGGCAACTATGTGGGAGCAAAGGGTTTGCATTCAAATTATGATCATGCAATTAAATCACAAGGCCAGATTCTGTGTATCAAAACTGCAAAAATTTATCTACACCGGTTGCATTTTTGCAATTGTGCATTTCACTAAGGGTCATTTTCATTGCTGTTTGTCTGTGAGGAGCATTATTCTCAAACACAGTCTTTTTGGTCTTATGTTGTCAGTTTCATAATTTTACACATTTGCAGATCACTGGATGATCTGTCCAAATCAGGAACTGTCCATATTTTCCCATTTTGCAGCTAAATTATTATTTATAGGAGTCAGACTTGTTTAATTCCACTGTCCCTCCCAACCATTAATTTCCAACCTTCAGTTCTTCTACCAATACTTTACTCCTGGCTTTAAAATCACCTTTAGCTGTTCTTGGGTCTTTCATTAACTTTAACTTCACTTTCTCCATGAATCAGTAGCTTTCCTGTTAAGTGCTTCTCGTTCATTATCCTTTCCATATTTCTTACTTGTTTGTTTAGATGAGGCTGTTCCTGCTTGTGTGCAGGAACAGCTGGGCAGGCAAGGGAACAAGTGGGTAGGGGAGGCCAAACAGTTGATGCACAAACATCCTTGATTCATCATCAACACTCCTTCTTTCACAGTTGAAAATTGGTGACCCAATGCACAATCCTGTTAACAGTCTGTCTCCATTTTTCCCCTGTCTTCTGCAACTCAAAGCAGCTGGCCCCATGTTTGGTGTATCTTCTCCTTTATCTGATCTATCCATTGTTGTGGTGGCATTACCTGCAAGCTTTCTTTGCCTTTGCTTTGCTTTGCTTTGCCTTGGATGATCATCTTTTCCATGTTATCCTCCTACTGTTGAATTACATGACCAAAGAACTGCAGGATTCACTGGAAAGAAATACTGGATGACCTCTTCCCCAACCTGAGTTCTTGAAAGATAGATTTGTTGGTCTGTTTGGCCATCCATGATATTCTCAGCAGCCTCCTGTGCATCCACATCTCAAAAGCATAACCTCTTTTGTGGTCTCCTCCAGTTATTGTTCATGTTTCAATGCCATAAAGAAAAAGAAGAGGTAGAGATTTCAGCACTTTCAGTTCAGCAAGTCTGGTTAGGGCTCAGTCTTTCCAAATCACTGTCAACTTCAATGCAGTTTCCCTACCCAGATCAATCCTGTATTATATTTCCTGTGTGGGCCACCCTCTTTATGAACCATGGAGTCCAGACAGACAAAGTGATCCACTTCTCCATATTCAGATAGTACATCTCTGACTGCTAGTGACTTACCTCTGTCAGTTATCGCGATCTTGGTTCTTTTTCTTATTAAATGACAATCCAAGTTCTTCACTTTCTCTCTAAATTCTATCCAGTGGTTCCTTCATTTCCACTAGTGATTCTGTGTACAGTGTGATTTCATCAGTGAATCTTACATTACTGGTTCTTCATCCTCCAATTTAAATCCCACCAGTCCTGCCCTGAAAACTTTTCCTCATAACTTATTCTCTATAAACATTAAATAGAACTGGTGACAGAATGCACCCCTGTGTAACTCCTTTATGTGGTTCAAAAGGGTATGAAATAGTTTTATCTAGTCTTATTATTACTTTACTATCAGAGTAGAGATTTTTGATAAGCATAATAAGACGATCAGGAATGCCTATTTCTGCTAGTATGCTCCACAGTTCTTTCCATCAAACACAGTGGAAAGCCTTGCTATAGGCCAAGAAACAAAGAACTAAAGGTGTTATTGAATTCCTTACATTTTTCAATTACCTGCCTGACACCGAGAATCTGCTATTGCATTTCTTTATTATGCACAAACCCAGCTTGCTCTGGTGGTATTTCTTTATCGAAGTAAGTTCTCGTTTGTTCTTGGATGACATTCAGAAGAATGTTGCTAGCATGTGAAATTAATGAAATGGTTCTGTAGTTCTCACAACACTGTGCATTTACTTTCTTATGAAACAGAATCACTACCAGCGTGGTAAAGTTCTCTAATAGATTAGATTAGATTAGATTAGATTAGACATTAGATTAGTACTTGTTCCATAGATCATGAATACGACACTTTGTAATGATGTGGAACGTATCAGGTTAATAAAAGGTATCTACATAAGATATTACATTACACAAAATATTACATGACACTCAAATTTTTAATTTTTTTTTGTGGGGGTTGGTGAGATTACCCACTTATTATATCCAAAAAATCATCTAATGAGTAGAAGGAGTTGCCATTAAGAAATACTGTTAATTTCCTTTTAAACGCTATATGGCTATCTGTCAGACTTTTGATGCTATTAGGTAAGTGACCAAAGGCTTCCGTGGCAGCATAATGTACCCCCTTCTGAGCCAAAGTTAGATTTAACCTTGAGTATATATATATAAAAAAAACAAAGATGATGTGACTTACCAAATGAAAGTGCTGGCAGGTCGACAGACACACAAACAAACACAAACATACACACAAAATTCAAGCTTTCGCAACAAACTGTTGCCTCATCAGGAAAGAGGGAAGGAGACGGAAAGACGAAAGGATGTGGGTTTTAAGGGAGAGGGTAAGGAGTCATTCCAATCCCGGGAGCGGAAAGACTTACCTTAGGGGGAAAAAAGGACGGGTATACACTCGCACACACACACACATATCCATCCACACATATACAGACACAAGCAGACATATTTAAAGACAAAGAGTTTGGGCAGAGATGTCAGTCGAGGCAGAAGTGCAGAAGCAAAGATGTTGTTGTATGACAGGTGAGGTATGAGTGGCGGAAACTTGAAATTAGCGGAGATTGAGGCCTGGTGGATAACGGGAAGAGAGGATATATTGAAGAGCAAGTTCCCATCTCCGGAGTTCGGAAAGGTTGGTGTTCGTGGGAAGTATCCAGATAACCCGGACGGTGTAACACTGTGCCAAGATGTGCTGGCCGTGCACCAAGGCATGTTTAGCCACAGGGTGATCCTCATTACCAACAAACACTGTCTGCCTGTGTCCATTCATGCGAATGGACAGTTTGTTGCTGGTCATTCCCACATAGAATGCGTCACAGTGTAGGCAGGTCAGTTGGTAGATCACGTGGGTGCTTTCACATGTGGCGCTGCCTTTGATCGTGTACACCTTCCGCGTTACAGGACTGGAGTAGGTGGTGGTGGGAGGGTGCATGGGACAGGTTTTACACCGGGGGCGGTTACAAGGGTAGGAGCCAGAGGGTAGGGAAGGTGGTTTGGGAATTTCATAGGGATGAACTAAGAGGTTACGAAGGTTAGGTGGACGGCGGAAAGACACTCTTGGTGGAGTGGGGAGGATTTCATGAAGGATGGATCTCATTTCAGGGCAGGATTTGAGGAAGTTGTATCCCTGCTGGAGAGCCACATTCAAAATCTGATCCAGTCCCGGAAAGTATCCTGTCACAAGTGGGGCACTTTCGTGGTTCTTCTGTGGGAGGTTCTGGGTTTGAGAGGATGAGGAAGTGGCTCTGGTTATTTGCTTCTGTACCAGGTCGGGAGGGTAGTTGCGGGATGCGAAAGCTGTTGTCAGGTTGTTGGTGTAATGCTTCAGGGACTCCGGACTGGAGCAGATTCGTTTGCCACGAAGACCTAGGCTGTAGGGAAGGGACCGTTTGATGTGGAATGGGTGGCAGCTGTCGTAATGGAGGTACTGTTGCTTGTTGGTGGGTTTGATGTGGACGGACGTGTGAAGCTGGCCATTGGACAGGTGGAGGTCAACATCAAGGAAAGTGGCATGGGATTTGGAGTAGGACCAGGTGAATCTGATGGAACCAAAGGAGTTGAGGTTGGAGAGGAAATTCTGGAGTTCTTCTTCACTGTGAGTCCAGATCATGAAGATGTCATCAATAAATCTGTACCAAACTTTGGGTTGGCAGGCCTGGGTAACCAAGAAGGCTTCCTCTAAGCGACCCATGAATAGGTTGGCGTACGAAGGGGCCATCCTGGTACCCATGGCTGTTCCCTTTAATTGTTGGTATGTCTGGCCTTCAAAAGTGAAGAAGTTGTGGGTCAGGATGAAGCTGGCTAAGGTAATGAGGAAAGAGGTTTTAGGTAGGGTGGCAGGTGACCGGCGTGAAAGGAAGTGCTCCATCGCAGCGAGGCCCTGGACGTGCGGGATATTTGTGTATAAGGAAGTGGCATCAATGGTTACAAGGATGGTTTCTGGGGGTAACGGATTGGGTAAGGATTCCAGGCGTTCAAGAAAGTGGTTGGTGTCTTTAATGAAGGATGGGAGACTGCACGTAATGGGTTGAAGGTGTTGATCTACGTAGGCAGAGATACGTTCTGTGGGGGCTTGGTAACCAGCTACAATGGGGCGGCCGGGATGATTGGGTTTGTGAATTTTAGGAAGAAGGTAGAAGGTAGGGGTGCGGGGTGTCGGTGGGGTCAGGAGGTTGATGGAGTCAGGTGAAAGGTTTTGTAGGGGGCCTAAGGTTCTGAGGATTCCTTGAAGCTCTGCCTGGACATCAGGAATGGGATTACCTTGGCAAACTTTGTATGTGGTGTTGTCTGAAAGCTGACGCAGTCCCTCAGCCACATACTCCCGACGATCAAGTACCACGGTCGTGGAACCCTTGTCCGCCGGAAGAATGACGATGGACCGGTCAGCCTTCAGATCACGGATAGCCTGGGCTTCAGCAGTGGAAGAGTGCAGAAAGTTGAAATAAGCAGTTCACATAATCCTACTCCCAACATCACCACTGCTGAAGCCCAGGCTATCCGTGATCTGAAGGCTGACCGGTCCATCGTCATTCTTCCGGCGGACAAGGGTTCCACGACCGTGGTACTTGATCGTCGGGAGTATGTGGCTGAGGGACTGCGTCAGCTTTCAGACAACACCACATACAAAGTTTGCCAAGGTAATCCCATTCCTGATGTCCAGGCAGAGCTTCAAGGAATCCTCAGAACCTTAGGCCCCCTACAAAACCTTTCACCTGACTCCATCAACCTCCTGACCCCACCGACACCCCGCACCCCTACCTTCTACCTTCTTCCTAAAATTCACAAACCCAATCATCCCGGCCGCCCCATTGTAGCTGGTTACCAAGCCCCCACAGAACGTATCTCTGCCTACGTAGATCAACACCTTCAACCCATTACGTGCAGTCTCCCATCCTTCATTAAAGACACCAACCACTTTCTTGAACGCCTGGAATCCTTACCCAATCCGTTACCCCCAGAAACCATCCTTGTAACCATTGATGCCACTTCCTTATACACAAATATCCCGCACGTCCAGGGCCTCGCTGCGATGGAGCACTTCCTTTCACGCCGGTCACCTGCCACCCTACCTAAAACCTCTTTCCTCATTACCTTAGCCAGCTTCATCCTGACCCACAACTTCTTCACTTTTGAAGGCCAGACATACCAACAATTAAAGGGAACAGCCATGGGTACCAGGATGGCCCCTTCGTACGCCAACCTATTCATGGGTCGCTTAGAGGAAGCCTTCTTGGTTACCCAGGCCTGCCAACCCAAAGTTTGGTACAGATTTATTGATGACATCTTCATGATCTGGACTCACAGTGAAGAAGAACTCCAGAATTTCCTCTCCAACCTCAACTCCTTTGGTTCCATCAGATTCACCTGGTCCTACTCCAAATCCCATGCCACTTTCCTTGATGTTGACCTCCACCTGTCCAATGGCCAGCTTCACACGTCCGTCCACATCAAACCCACCAACAAGCAACAGTACCTCCATTACGACAGCTGCCACCCATTCCACATCAAACGGTCCCTTCCCTACAGCCTAGGTCTTCGTGGCAAACGAATCTGCTCCAGTCCGGAGTCCCTGAAGCATTACACCAACAACCTGACAACAGCTTTCGCATCCCGCAACTACCCTCCCGACCTGGTACAGAAGCAAATAACCAGAGCCACTTCCTCATCCTCTCAAACCCAGAACCTCCCACAGAAGAACCACGAAAGTGCCCCACTTGTGACAGGATACTTTCCGGGACTGGATCAGATTTTGAATGTGGCTCTCCAGCAGGGATACAACTTCCTCAAATCCTGCCCTGAAATGAGATCCATCCTTCATGAAATCCTCCCCACTCCACCAAGAGTGTCTTTCCGCCGTCCACCTAACCTTCGTAACCTCTTAGTTCATCCCTATGAAATTCCCAAACCACCTTCCCTACCCTCTGGCTCCTACCCTTGTAACCGCCCCCGGTGTAAAACCTGTCCCATGCACCCTCCCACCACCACCTACTCCAGTCCTGTAACGCGGAAGGTGTACACGATCAAAGGCAGCGCCACATGTGAAAGCACCCACGTGATCTACCAACTGACCTGCCTACACTGTGACGCATTCTATGTGGGAATGACCAGCAACAAACTGTCCATTCGCATGAATGGACACAGGCAGACAGTGTTTGTTGGTAATGAGGATCACCCTGTGGCTAAACATGCCTTGGTGCACGGCCAGCACATCTTGGCACAGTGTTACACCGTCCGGGTTATCTGGATACTTCCCACGAACACCAACCTTTCCGAACTCCGGAGATGGGAACTTGCTCTTCAATATATCCTCTCTTCCCGTTATCCACCAGGCCTCAATCTCCGCTAATTTCAAGTTTCCGCCACTCATACCTCACCTGTCATACAACAACATCTTTGCTTCTGCACTTCTGCCTCGACTGACATCTCTGCCCAAACTCTTTGTCTTTAAATATGTCTGCTTGTGTCTGTATATGTGTGGATGGATATGTGTGTGTGTGTGCGAGTGTATACCCGTCCTTTTTTCCCCCTAAGGTAAGTCTTTCCGCTCCCGGGATTGGAATGACTCCTTACCCTCTCCCTTAAAACCCACATCCTTTCGTCTTTCCGTCTCCTTCCCTCTTTCCTGATGAGGCAACAGTTTGTTGCGAAAGCTTGAATTTTGTGTGTATGTTTGTGTTTGTTTGTGTGTCTGTCGACCTGCCAGCACTTTCATTTGGTAAGTCACATCATCTTTGTTTTAGATATATTTTTCCTACGTGGAATGTTTCCCTGTATTATATATATATATATATATATATATACAAAGATGATGTGACTTACCATACAAAAGTGCTGGCAGGTCGATAGAAACACAGACAGACACATAAATACACACAAAATTCAGGCTTTCGCAACAAACTGTTGCCTCGTCAGTGGCGTGGAATGTTTCCCTCTATATATATATATATATATATATATATATATATATATATATATATATTAATAGAGGGAAACATTCCACGTGGGAAAAATATATCTAAAAAGTTTCATCATCTTTCTTTTTAGATATATATATATATATATATATATATATATATATATATATATATATATATGGCAATTCATTAATATATATTGAGAACAGCAGAGGACCCAAGACCGAACCTTGTGGCACCCCATTCTTGATTGTTCCCCAGTTTGAGAAATCGCCAGTTTTTAGCATATTATGTGAACTGCTTATTTCAACTTTCTGCACTCTTCCAGTTAGGTATGATTTAAACCATTTGAGTACTGTCCCATTCATACTGCAGTACTTGAGCTTATCTAGAAGTATTCCATGATTTACACAATCAAAAGCCTTTGATAGATCACAATAAATCCCAACAGGTGACTTCCGGTTACTCAGAGCATTTAATATATCATTAGTGAAAGTATATATAGCATTTTCCGTTGAAAAACCCTTCTGGAAACCAAACTGTTTCATGTTCCATTATTCCATGTGCTGTTGCATATTTCATGCATGATTTTCAAACCAAAATCTTCACAGGCTTTGATCATTTTAGCAGCAATGAGGCAAGGTCCAGGTACTTTATTATTTTTCAATTTATCTATAGCTTTTTTTGGACTTCTTATTTTTAAGATATTGCGTTCCTTCTCTGCTGGAGACCAAGTTTTCCATTTTTATCCATGCACAACTTGTTGCAGTATGTTCTCCACCAACCAGCAGCTAGTTCAATGTTGGTTATAGTTCTGCCATCTTCATCTTCTATAACCCATGTTCTTGGTTTGAAGAATCTCATTAGTTTCTTTATTTCATTGAACACACACCTGGTCTCATTTCAATCCCAGTGTTTCTCAATTCTCTCATGTTTCGCTGATGTAATTATTTTTGTATCTCTAGCAGCTTCTCTGTATTAATGCCAATAACTTCTGGTACTGCTGAGTTCCCTGTAATCCTCTCATCTTCAGTACTTTTCTGTGCTCAATGATCTTTATGGTTCCACTTGTAAGCCAGTTATTTTTATTCTTCATCTTTTTGCTATCCTTGACTACTTCCTCAGCTGTTTTAATTAATGTCTCCTTTAACAATTTCCGTTTCTCTGCAGATCTCATATTACTTGACTGACTGGTCAAACATGTTTCTTAGACTCGATTCCTAAAAATTTCAATTTCAGTGGTTTGCTCAAGACTTTTTGCTTTCGGAGGCATCCCTTTACAATTCAACACTTCCATTCTCAGTTCACGACATAGAAGCAGATGGCAAGGACCACAGTCACCACCAGGAAGAGTCTTAATGTTTTTAACTGATGATCTCCATCTTAAGTCAATCAAAGAATAGTCTATCTGATTACAGCATGTTCCACCTGGTGAAGTCCAGGTGTAAAGTCTTCATGGATAGTGCTGGAAGCAGATGTTGAGTGTAACAAACTTATTTTCCTGATAGAACTGAATCAGTTGATCTCCACAGTCATTTCTTTTGCCTAAATCATGACAGCCAAGTACTTCATTTGACGAATACCATTTCTCTACGTTAGTATTAAAAATATTCTTCCATATGGTAACTCCCTTCTTGGGTATTGACTCTAGACAGATGGAAAGCGACTCATCAAATTCTTCGAACTCTTCCACATCAACAACGAAGTTGGTGCATATGCCCAAATTACATTTAGCTTGCAAGGTCTAGTGTTGAATTTCTCTAGTATTATTTGGTTACTGACAGGCTTGTACTCAATCACTGCACCATTACATCCCTTCTGTACTAACAAGCAACACCATTGATGGAGTTATCTGACCTACCAGAAAAATACGCTGCATTATCATTAAATGTTTTGAAGTGCCCAGTGCCTTTCTAGTGAATCTCTGCTAATCCTAATACCCCCATTTTAGTTCGATGGTGTTCCCTTCACACAATCTGTATTTTTCCAGTCTGACATAATTCTTGAACATTCTATGTCGCAATCTTGTGTATATTCATTTGGATGTTCATAGTTTTGCTTGTGGCTGCCCCTCCTTCCCCGGTCACGGAAATCTTCCCCAGTCCTGGAAATCTGACTGGGGGACTATTTATATCTCCAGACTGCCTAATAGCAGGCAAATCCATGATGGGTTTTCTTGTGAACAAAACAATGGGTTGGTTTCCCATTGCCTTCCTCTGTCTGTTGGAAATATAAAAGAAAATATACAGGACCAAGCAGAAGTAGTTATCGTGGATAAGGAGCTAGGACAAACCAAGAGATCGCACAGACAAGGTCACTAAATCCTTGAAATAGGACTACTCTCTAACTTAATAAATACTTTATTATGCACATCTTTACCCACAACCAGATGTCTTTCCATAGTCAGAATTATCCACACTGAAAGAAAGTTCTGTCTGCCACCTGCCCCCAAGTACAAGTTGTGATGTCAAAATATTTATATATCATGAATTTGATCTGTGAATGGACAATTAATCTAAATCTAATTGGAAAATTCCTAAAATAAGAACCCAGATAGACTGGTATTGTAGACCACTTGTTACCGTGGAGCAAGTGGATTTTAATTCCATCCAGTTCATCTACCTCATCTGCCAACCAAAAGTTGCACACACCCACATTGTTTATACTCATAAATTACTGTAAAAAATAAAGAAAATATGTGCATTTTATCAGCATTTTATATCATTATGAATAACAAGTAGAGCTAAGAGTTTGTTGGAGGCTTTCCTGCTAGTAAAAGAATACAGGGAATAACTCAAGTATTAGTGACTACATTTTACTCACTCTTAGTTTACTACACAGCTGTCGTGCATGCCGTAGACCTTCATCTGGTCCTCTGTCTTTGTACACAGCAGGAAACAATTCACCAGTCTTGACATTAATTCCTGAAAAACATATTCTTGTAATATTACTACAACAATGCCTAGCCATATGGGTTAAAATTTGGATGAGAAAAGTATACTGTATACACTGCCGTCAGAGGCATTAAAGCAATGTGAACATTGAAGAGAACACAATGAAAACTTTTGTTACACGTAGTGTACCACATTATTTTGTCAAAGAAAAAAAAATTTTACGTATGATGGAATAGATAAAAAAGCACATGTCTAGAAGCAATGTATTTTACCTTATGATTATACACATCCAATATGGCGGTCAGAATTCAAAGGCAACATGATACTGGCCTCATATACATGAGGGTGAAATACTTATAAAAGTGAATTTTTGTTCTATGTGTCTTTCTGTAAACAGAGTGAGGTGCAATTTCTGTTCATTGTTGCTTTCATTCCAAGTGATTGTTCTTCACACCTAGAATGTTGTTGTACCACTTATTTAGACAGGATCAAGAGCAGAATCTTCAGAGCAAGGGATATTGTCATCTGTTGCACAATGCATATAATCAAGTTTCTCACAACAGACAATGCACAACCATTCGAAATTTTGAAAAGACAGTTTGGAGACAAAATCTTCAGAAAGACTCAAGTATATCCATGGCACAAACAGTTTTTATGAGGATGAGAAACAGTTGAAAATGCAGCTGACCAACGTTGTCTGAGGACCAGCACAGGGTGGCTACTCAAACTTGGAAAAAGTTCCCTGGGAATTCCAGATGTGAGGTGGAAGAGGTGTCAAGAAGCTCCTGAAAAATTATTAGTGAGTGGGGAGGGAGGGTGGGGTGGGGGGGTGAGTAGGGCAGCATACCATAGTAATGACTTTTCTTTCCTTTTCTTTCTTTTCTTTCCTCTTGGCTGAACTATACACCAGCCATAAGCAGTAGCTTAACCACAGTTATCACACATCGATAATTTATACGGGCTAAAATTCATATAATTAAGGGGCTCCGGAAAGGCTCAAAATCATGAAAAGTTCAATTTTTACTTTTTTGCGTTTTCTGAATCTGCAGACTATTACCTTTTAATAGATATATAATTTATTCAATTCCGAAGACTACAACTATTTTTAAATTTTTTTTGAAATGTGTTCTACATGGGCGTGACCCACTGTGGCGCTGTTAAACTGCTGTCAAATGGTGTTATTATTAACGTCCGTGTTCATCAGGTACATTTTAGTGATGTGAGATAAAGTATGTGTTGTGGCTAACCTGTGATGGTTCAATATATATCGCTGGTGTGATTGTCGATTGTTTCATGTTTATTTACTCTGTCGTTATCTCGAAAATATTTGTAATTAATTCTGTTTCTTGAGTCTCTGTTTTGTTGAAGTATAATAATGAGTAAAAGTAAAGTTATTAGAAATCCTCTGAAGGCTTTTAAGAAAAGGAGAAATGTTGGAAAGCCAAAGGTATGTGTTATTACTGTAAACAATAATGATGATAACCAAGTGAGTGAACCTAACCTCTCAAGTACACCTGCCCATAGCAGTCAAAGTGGGAAAGAAAATACTTCACAGAAGAAGCTTGGTTCAATGAGTGAAAACTATGAATGTTTTATGGGCGAATCGGATGTGAATGAAATATTTGATATGTCGGTTCTCAAAGAAATTTTTTCAAACTGTGTAAGATGTATTCATTGCAGTGAAGCTGGTCTGGAACTCTCCATAATAAAGCACGTAGGACTTGCTAGTGAAATACAACTGAAATGTGATAAGTGTTCATACATGACCACCTTTTGGAACAGTGTTGCAGTAACTGCAACTGAAGAAAATGGTAGCAAAATCTACGAACACAACATTAGATTTGTTTATTCCTTGCGTTCAGTTGGTAAGGGTGCTACTGCAGGTGCAATTTTCTGTGGCATCATGAATCTTCCAAATCCCCCAACCAAGTTTACGACCTATAATAAATTAATAGGGTCTAAAGTAGAAGATGTATGTATAGAATCTATGAAGAACGCTGTGGAAGAGGCAGTATTGGAAAATAATGGTAACAGAGATTTGACTGCAGCGTTCGATGGTACCTGGCATAAACGGGGACACACATCTCTTCATGGTGTAGTATCTGCCACCAGTATGTATACAGGGAAAGTTTTAGATGTAGCAGTAATATCAAAGTATTGTAGATGTCCACAAAAATATAAAGGTACACATGAAAATAATTGCAAAGCCAACTATAGTGGCAGTAGTGGAGGAATGGAAGTGGCTGGTGTTGCCAGTATATTCCAGCGTTCTGAGGCGTGTGATAAAGTGCGATATGTTAATTACCTTGGTGACGGTGATTCTAAAAGTTTCAAACATGTTCAAGGACTGAAGCCCTATGGTGATGATGTTGTAGTGCAGAAATTTGAGTGTATTGGACACGTACAGAAGCGAATGGGAACAAGACTTCGGCGACTGAAAGCTTCGTACAAAAAACAAAAACTCAGTGATGGTAAAGGGTTGGATGGGATGGGAAGGGAAGGTTAACTGACAGTGTAATTGACAAAATACAGAACTATTATGGAATGGCTATTAGGCAAAATACACAAAGTGTCGACGAAATGAAGAAGGCTGTTTGGGCTCTTTTTTTTCATACTTCTTCAACCGATGAAAATCCCCAACATAGCTTGTGTCCCAAAGAAGAAGACAGTTGGTGTAAATATAACAAAGGATTGCTAACTGGTGAAGTGTACACTCATAAGCACAGTCTGCCTCATGCAATAATGGAGGTGATAAAACCTATTTTCAGAGACTTAGCAGCACCTGAACTGTTGAAAAAGTGTATTCACGGAAAAACTCAAAACCCCAATGAAAGTGTAAATAGTGTTATATGGTCGAGAATCCCCAAGACTGTATTTGTTGGAATAGAAACACTTCACTTTGGTGTGTATGATGCTGTTGCGACTTTCAATGATGGCAACATTGTAAGGTGCAAGGTATTTAGAAATATGGGAATGAAGATAGGTTCTAACATGGTACGAGCGATGCTTGCTTTAGACAAGGAACGCCTTCGGGCTGCAGACAGGGCTGTAAAGAGTCTAGAAATACAAGCAAGAGTAAACAGGAGGAGGAACAAGAGGAAGCTGGAGGAGGAGTTTGCAGAGGATGAAGATAATCCATCCTATGGACCTGGAATGCACTAAAAAGTTAATCCAATCTTTGTCGCTCGATTCCCAAAACTTTTATTTTCTCATACTAATTACATGTTTCCTAAGGATCTACCAAACATATTTGTTTCAATCTTTCAGTAAATGTTACACAGTACCTTCTGCATAATTTAACACAGCCTTTTTCCAAAAAACTGTATATTTTTGAATATATAAATAAAAAATTGCAAAAAAATGTTGTGAATTTTCATTACAATTGAAAAAAAATCATCTTTAATAACTGAACTAAAATTTTGTAAAATCCCTGTGTTAAGTTGTAGCCCATATTCCAATAAATAATCTGTAAAAAGTTCAACTTCCTACCTCAAATACTTTGTGAGGAAAGATGTAATTTATAAGCGTTATTTTAACATTGCAAGTATAGGGCGTTCCGGAGCCCCTTGATACACTTTGAAATGCACTGATGGAAAAAAAAATTCCCAAACAGAAAATTAATATAGTCATGAAATTTTGGGAATACGTTTGTCTAGGTAACGTATTTAAGGGATTACCACTGCATGATCACAGGTTAATGTAAACGCAAGATAAGCCGTTGCAAAAGTCAAATTCAGTGTAACCACCAGAATGTTGAATACAAGCATGCAAATATGCATACACTGTGCTGTACAGATGCCAGATGTCAGTTTGTGGAATGGAGTTCCATGCCTGTTGCAGGTGGTCTGTGAATACAGGGAACACGGATGGTTAATGCCTTTGTGGATGACACTGAAGTTGTCGTGACTGGAGACAGATCTGCTGATCGAGCAGCCCAAAGAAACATGTCAACACACTGTTGAGTAAGTTGGATTACAACAGCAGTATGTGGGCAAGCGTCAGCCAGTTGGAAAATGCCCCCCTGAAATGCCGCTCATGAATGCAAGCACAACAGATCGAGTCACCAGACGGACGTACAAATTTGCAATCAGGTTGCTTGGGATAGCCACGGGAGTGCTCACTGTCATACAAAATTGCACCCCAGACCCTAACCCCAGATGCAGGTCCAATGTGTCCAGCACGCAAACGGGTTGTTTGCAGGCTCTCGACTGGCCTCCTCCTATCCAACATGTGGCCATCACTGACACCGAAAGAGACCCAGACTTCATCAGGCAACACAACAGACTTCCATCTTGCCTTCCAATGAGCTCTCACACAACACCACTCGAGTCACAAACAGCAATAGTTTGGGGTCAGTGGAATGCACGATACTGGGCGTAAGTTTCGAGCTGTCCTTGAAGTAACCAATCTGTAACAGTTCGTTGTGTCACTGTGGTGCCAAATGCTGCTCAAATTGCTGCAGCAGATGCAGTATGATGTGGCAGAGCCGTATTCTGAACACAATAGTCTTCCTTCTCGGTAGTGCCACGTGGCCTTCTGAAGCCCAGTCTTCTTGCGACCGTACATTCTCGTGGCCACCACTGACAGCAATCATGTACAGTGGCTATGTTCCTGCCAAGTATTTATGAAATATTGCAGAAGGAACATCTAACTTCTCATAGCCCTATTACATGACCTCTTTCAAACTCAATGATGTATTGATAACGGCATCTATGACGCCTTAAAGGCATTCATGACTAGCATCAACTCACTATGTTCAATCTCAAAGCAAACCTGACTTCCATTCTCGCAATGGTGCAACTACCGCCGCTCTTATGTGACTAGCACGAAATTTGAGTACACATTATCTTTCAGATGTAGAAACACACCTACCAGCTTTCATTTATGTCTTACAACTCCCTCTTGTTGCTGCGATTTTTTGTCAGTTGTTAAGTATTTTAAAATTTGTGATTTATAAAACTCAATAATTTTAAAATACTTAATAACAAAAGAAAAAAAATTAAAATCTGTGATTTATAAAACTCAATTTGTGACTTATAAAATTCAATAAAGTTGACAAACTGCCTATTGGCTTCTGTCTCGGGTTCTTCGGCCGACATTCATCTGATGATTTTACTGACGTTTTGCCAGCACGAGTGGCTGGCATTGTCAAAGCTTCACCCTCCACCACCGGCAATGGAGGGTGAAGTTTTGACAATGCCAGCCACTCGTGCTGGCAAAACATCAGTAAAATCATCAGATGAATGTCAGCCGAAGAACCCGACACAGAAGCCAATAGGCATTTTGTCAAACAAGTGGCCACAAAAGCCTTAACATTTTCAATAAACTTGACTATAAGAAGGGATCGGTTGGTAGGACATATTCTGAGGCATCAAGGTATCACCAATTTAGTATTGGATGGCGGTGTGGAGGGTAAAAATCATAGAGGGTGACCAAGAGATAAATACACTAAGCAGAATTGTAGGATGTAGGTTGCAGTAATTACTTGGTGATGAAGAAGCTTGTGCAGGATAGAGCAGCATGGAGGGCTGCATCAAACCAGTCTCTGGACTGAAGACCACAACAACAAAAATCAATGAAATTCAATTTCAGTGCTAGGTTAAAAATGCAGGATTCCAAAAATTTCCTGAGATTTCGCTGTTTTTTCCTGAGAATTTCAGGTTTTGCAGGCTTTCCACAAGAACTGCCAGCCTGCAGTATGACTGAGGAAAATATTTGAATTGTCAGCCAACTTAATGAAGAAGACCACCAAATAATAGTTGCTGAAATAGCTACTCAGGTTGGCTTAAGCTACAGCAGTGCTCACGTGATCATTATTGCCATCCTTAGATTTCAGAAACGTCTGCAAGATGGGTGCTTTGTATTCTCACCACAGGGCACAACTTTCATCATCTCAATGTGTGCAAATGACTGAAACACTACCAAACTGAATGGGACACCTTTTGCACCAGATTGTGACCTGCAGTGAAACACGGGTGCACCATTACAGCAGGGAATCGAAGAAAAGCAGCATGGAGTGGTGCAAATAGAATGAATCTGCATCCATCAAAGCCAAAAACTGTCACTCCACAGGAAAGATTCTTACAACAGTCCTTTTTTATTTTAAAGGTGTTCTTCTCATCGATTTTGTCCCTGCATGCCATATTGTACATGCTGCATACTGCTGCCAACTTTTGGATCAAACACAGTGTGCATATCATTACAAAAGTTGCGCATTTCCAATCTGGGGATTTGATTGTGCTTCATGACCATGCTTGACCGCACACATCTGCCTGAACTCAACAAACAATTCAGGAATTTTATGTAGACAGACTGAAGTGTCGAGTGAAAATTTGTACGAAGGCCGGGAAACAAACCCAAGTCTCCTCCTTACTAGGTAAGTGTGTTAGCCACAAAGCAACCTTGGCACAGCGGTTCACACAACTGCACAGATTACCCTGGCAAGCCTCCCTCCTCAATCCAAATTCTCATTGCCATCCCAGTCTACTTTAAATTCCCCCTTACACACAAACAGAATTGTCGATGTTCTCCACATTCTGGAATAGCACCTCAGCATTGAATGTACATGAGGCATCTAGCCTGGAACCCAGGTGCAGGTACTTATACATATGAAAAAACACAATTTCAGATATGATTTTATGTATACAAACTTCAGTCTATACTTACTTTTATTCATTGCATTCAGTCTACACATAGTTTTGTTCATTGCAGATCCTTGAAGTACACAACAATGTTTACATAACATACATGTATTTTACATATTTTATTGCAGATGCTTAAAAGCAAAAGTGGATCCAGTACACAGGCTGTTTATGCTCCACTGGTTCCATCTACTGAAGTTTCTTGACCAGGCAACAGCGGCTGATGAGAGCATATCGAACAAGGCAGTGAATGTGGAACACCCACCTTCGAAAAAAATTTTGAGGTAGGTGTATTTGTTTACATTTGGTTTTAGGAAATGTGATTATCTTGCCAAGGCACTTTCCCAGCACCACAAGTGTTTTAAACTCTTCTCTAACCCCTCTCCCATGTACTGGACATCCAGAGACAGCTTGGCAAACTATAGGTTCCATTTGCTGTAGGTTCTCGACGGTTTGTGACCCAAGATAAGTGCAGTTTCCTACTATTGTAGACACTGTTTCTTGCCAAGTGTACATGTGCTTTCTTCTCTCGGTTAACAAGTTATGCAGTGTACAAACAGCAAGTGTTATTACAATAACTTTTTCTGGGTGTAGATTAATGGTGGTAAGAAAAATCCTTAAGTGACGGGAAAGAATGCCGAAGGTGCTTTCCACTAGTCTTCGTCCTCATAACAACCTATAATTTAAAAACTTTTCTTCCTTAGTTGTTCCCTTCAAGGAATACAGGTTCATAATGTAACTCAAAGGGAAAGATTCATCTGCCAGCACAACCATTGCAGTTGTAATGTTTGTGTTCCCTAGCTTTCTGCATTTAGAGATGTTCAGAGTAGATTGGTCCATAAGACACTACCATAGATTGCTTTTTGAAAACACTCCAGCATCACCAACGTGCTCATTAGTTCCTACACCAACATACAAGAATTTGTAGGTAGCATCTACCTTGGCAAATAAAATTATGGTGTTAAAACATTGAAAATGAGACAGTCACTAGCTTGTGGACATTTGATTTGAATATGTTTTTCATCCCTTGCCCTGTATCATTATAATAGTTCCACATTTTCCTCAAAATCATTTGCAATTTGTTCCCACTCTTCTCTGCTTGTGGGTACCTGTAAATAAAATTAATGTATGTCTAAAACAGTATGTAATTAATGGTTTTAATTTGGCATGAAACAGAGGCTCAATATGCTTCCCAAAATGAGACTGAAGTTGCTTACAATGAGCCACAGCCCCAGAAACATGAGCAGCCACCCAGAAAGAAAAGAAAAGTATCAACAAATGTTCTTCTAGAGGTCAACAGAATGTTGCAGGCAGTGGCTGATATGAGAAAGAACCTGTCCCAGCCTGCCTGAGAAGACAGATACAGTGCCTTTGCCCCCAACGTTGGGGCTAAGGTGTGGGACATGGATAATGTGGGCGATGAGGTTTCCACGACGACCACTATGTATGCCACCAATCAGGTGTTGGAGGGCAGGTGTGATATGCTGCAGGTGACTTCAAACCGACCATCATAGGCAGAGCCTTCCACTTCTATCTCTAAATCTGGATACATCCAGGCAGCTTTTCCACTAGCCAGAATAGAGGAGGAAGACACACTGTAATATAAATGATTTTCTTCTTAGCTCTTCATACGTTGTCTATTTTTGAGTTTCAGATGCTTCAAGCTAAAAAGTGTGTCATCTGTTTCATACATTTCCATTAATTTTGTAGTTGCTGGAACACTAATTGTATTATTTACATTGTTCAAAAATAAGCATAGTTCTTAAAGCCCATAAAGTTTACTAAACCTTTATCTACCTCCAGGTATTCCTCCATCAGTTCTTCATAAATTGCTTCACATGTTTCTGGAACTATTTTGGTTGATATGCACTGTGGTATTCGAGTGTTGTATTGTAAGCTGGAGTAGCTCTCTCCTGTGGCATGAAATCAGTGTTACGGTAGCCTGCCTTCTACAGATACAGCACTTCTCAAGAGAGTATTCTGCTTTGTAATATGATGAACCACTTCACTGAGCAAATACTGTATTCGCATCCATTTGCAAGCCATTTATATAAAACTTGACATCCTCCACTTGCAGCTCCCATAGCAAAGTTTTCTGAACGCTTTTATCATCTCAATGTAACACCTACAGCTCCATCTAAGTATGTTTCCTTTTCTTCTGTTGCTTCTCTACCAAATGCACACACAGTGTCATTGTGGTACAAGCAACTACAGCACATAATAACAAGTTGTTGTAATCTGCCATCTTGATCTTCGACGAAACATACAATGATCAGTCAGAACATTATGATCACTTACTTAATAGCCGGTATGCCTACCTATGGCATGGATAACAGCGACAATGTGTTGTGGCATGGAAGCAATGATGCCTTGGTAGGTCGCTGGAGGGAGCCGGCACCACATCCATACACACGAGTTACCTAATTCATCCCAGATGTGTTCGATTTGGTTCAGATCTGGCAACTTGGGGGGCCAGCACATCAGTTGGAACTCACCACTGTGTTCCTCGAACCACTCCATCACACTCCTGGCCTTGTGACATAATGCATTATCTTGCTGAAAAATACCATTGTCATCGCGAAACATGATCGTCGTGAAGGGGTTTACAAGATCTACAACTGGTGTAAGATACTCCTTGATTGTCCTGGTGCCTTGCATGAGCTCCACTGGACCCATGGATGCCCACATGAATGTTCCCCAGAGCATAATGGAGCTACTTGCACGACGAAGAAGGTATCGGGCTTCATCAGAATACACAACACTTTGCCAATGTCCAGTGCCAATGGTCATGTTCTAATGGGTCATCCTCCTCTAACAATACCTTTATGTAAACACACACACACACACACACACACACACACACACACACACACAAATAATGATACCATGTATACTATCGATTCTTATATAGATGAACTTTATTGGCTGTTTATCTGAATGAACTTCATATGATTTTGTACACAATGTGTCATGTTTCAGGCTACAATAAGTAAAAAGAAATCAGTTTGTTAGTACTCTGTACATGCAGTTAAAATTACTCTTCTTTTAAAAATATTGTAATTAAGAAATTTCTGGTATACTTAAAATTCATATTAAATTTAATTCTGGACTCATTTATAAAATAATTATATAAATTAGTAAAGATTCTTTTTGTGCCAAGAAAGTTTGTAAACTCTTTGGAGTATTGTTAGTACCGCAGAAAGTTAGGAGTGGTGGGCATGCCTCAGATGGAATCAGATGTGTTTTTGATTGTGTCCCTAATAATGTAATTTGTGGTGTGGTAAAAATGGAGATCGTGAAGTCATTGGGGTACAGAAGAATGGGATAAAATAAAAAGATATTCACAGCAACAGGCAAGTCTTCATCAGTTATTTCATCTTCAGGAACCCGTTAAATCATAATTACAGCCTCAAGAATGTACCCTAGACACAACAAGACTTGGAGTCAACAACAACAAGATAATGAAGATAAGTAAAAAGGTTTTCTTTTGTATATCTTACGCCTCTTGAAGCTATCAAAATTTGTGCAAAGACAGAGAATTTTAATAGTGATGTGTGGGAGGGTAAGATTACAATGTGCCCATTTCAGTCGTAGTTGCCAATGTCATGCTCTTAACATTGGCACAAGCTTGCATTGTCGGCTGTTAGGAGTGTTCAGTGCACTTTGTTTTCAGCCACACTTTGTACTTACATCGTGTGCCTCTACACATGGACAGCAGGCTCACTGATACTACATGCACTGCGCATGTGTCTGACTAACAGTCATTCCTCACCAGGTGACGCTGCTATCACCTGGATGGGTTTATATCAACAGCAGGTCGAGGGTCATAATGTTCTGGCTGATCAGTGTCTGACGGCAGTGTAATACCACTTTTTAGCCCCATGTCAAAGATGTTTGTCAAAGAAATTTTGTGAATATTTGATTATATTCCTTTGTCAAAGAAATATGGTAATGTAATAACAGCCTAAGCATTAAGTAATAAAAACAAAGGAAGACTTGAATTTAATGTAACACCAATATCTACATCATTGAAGATAGATCACAGCTCAGTTGGACAATGATGGTGGAAAGAAACCACTGGCATCACATTAAAGAAACCAGCCAAGCAGTCCCCTGGAGTAATTAATGGAAACCTACATTAGGATGGTCTGATTGTGGTTTACTCCTGTTCTATCTCTACAATGTATAGCAGTGTGCAAATTAATTGGAAAAAGACGATTAAACTTCAACGGTGCACCTTTATTACTATATTTGTATAATATAGTTAGTTGCTTAATGAATATTAATAACTAATGTGCCCTCCTTTTACTTTAAAGAGCTTCTGAGTGCATTGTGGCAGATTAGAGCAAATGTTTTGTAGTTCACCATCATGAAACCACGCTTTTACCAGATTTACTAATATGCATTCTTTTGTTGATCAGACCACTTTATTAAAGCACCTTTTCACAATATCCCACAAATTCTCAATGGGATTTAAGTCTGGTTAATAGCCAGGACACTCAAGTAAGCTAATGTCATTTTCTTCCACGAAAGGCTTGACTGCTTTATAAGTGTGGCATGAGGCCAGATCATGGTGAAATGTTTCCCCACCATCTGCAAAGGCCTGTAGCAATGGCACAATCCTGTTCATAAGGATTTCTATGTAACTGACTAAATTCATCATGCCATCAACTGAAACTAGTGCCCCAGGGCCACTTGCCATCAAGAAATCCCAATATATTTTTTGGGAGGGTGTTTTACACCCTGTTCAAGGTGCTCAGCTGTTACTGTCTCACAGCTGCTTTGCTTGACAACTTTTGCTCTGCATCCTTGAACAACAAAATTGCACGTTTCCAGTCATTGGATGTCCAATATTTAGATATTTTGGCTCATGCCAACCGTTTTTTCTTCATGGCAGCTGTTAACAACTGCTTCTTTATTGGTTTTCAAATCTTCCGCTCACAATCAAGAAGACTATGTCATACCGTTGAAGAGCCAATTTCAACTCCAGTAGCCAATAAATCTCTCTGGAGGTCCTTACTTGTCTTGTGAGAATGAATTCTAACATTTCTAAATAGAGTTTTGTCATTTCTAGGGGTACTTTTTCATTTTCATCCACATCTGCCACACCAGTAACAGAGGCAATGCCTCTTATAGTCTAGATATGTGTTCATGAAGAGCAACCATTTTTGCCCACTTCTTCAGTAAAATGTCTATTTCAACACATTCCTTGCAAAATAAGAGCTTGTCACATTAAATTGGCACACTACTGTAAATAGAGTACCACTGCAGTGGCATGCAATTTTGTCATATGATGACATGGTTGGAGACCGTGGCTGTTATTTGAAGAAAAATGTTGATGGAGTTGGGACAGCAACTAGCCACAAATTTACTTTCACTTCCTTCATTCAAAGGGTACCGTTACCGGTTTTGAATCGTGATTCATCTTCAGATGGTTTACACGCTTTCCTTATAACATGTGGTGTGCTTTTTACAGATTAATTGTCATGAAATGTCAGTTTGGAGTGTTTGTTTTCACTGCAGTTGTATGTAAACAGAGATAAAAAATACCCCGAAAATGAAATATATCATAAAGATTTTAACCAAACCAAAAATAATACAGTCTTAAATTAACAAAAAGGGGACTATCTACTTTGAACAAAAGGCAACAGGCAACTCATGAATTTAAGTAATTAATGACAATTTTCAAACTGTGCTTGAGAAATATGTGCTACATTATGGACCTCACATTATGCATGAGTTTGGTTATAGTGAATGACAGATAATCATTACTGATTACAAGTATACACACATCTCACAGAATAGTACTATATAAGACAATGTTGTCCTAAAACGGTACACCAATTAGAAGAACTGCAAACTGCAGACAGAACTGCAAACTGCAGACAACCCAAACTTCTTTATAAAACATTTTTTCAATAAGAACTTCACACTGGCATGTTTCAACTTGTCTTTATAATAGCAAGACAGAGGTTTCAAAGCCACATTTTACATTGTAAGACATTTCCAGGCACAGGCGTGGCCTTTGGCCATAATTTATTGGTTATGAACTGCAAATTAAAACTCGAGAAACTGCAAAAAGGAAGAAAATTATGGATATGAGACCTGGATAAATTAAAGAAATAAAATGTTGTTGAGAATTTCAGAGTATTAAGCAATGTACACTGAAGCAGAGGAAAGAGTGCAATAGAAGACGGATATATTGAGGGGAATTAATAAGTAACATAACACACCTTTTCTGAAAGTGGTTGGTTTTATTCAGGATTCCAATACACCATATTATTCCCCACTCTTTTGGCTACAAAACCTATTTTTCAACATAATCTCTGTTAAATGTGACAGCATTGCACCACCTTACTGGGAGGGTACGTATGTCTCCGAGGCACCATTCTGCTGCATCAATAACCTCCCCATCATCCACGTACTGCTGCCCATAGAGTGCAGCCTTCATCGAACCAAAAAGAAGGAAGATAGAAGATGTAAGGTGCGAGGTCTGGACTTTAGGGTGGATGACGCAGAACAGTCCAATGAAGTTTGTAAGCTCCTCTCGGGTGTGCAGACTTGTGTGAGGCCTTGTATTGTTATGGAGAAGGAGAAGTTCATTTGCATTTTTGTGGCGACAAACACCCTGGAGTCACTTCTTAAATTTCCTAAGACTAGTGCAATACATCATGTGGGACAGCATCAAATAGAATAACCCCTTCAGAGTCCCAGACAAATGTCATCATAACTTTACCAGCTGAGGATGTTGCTTTGAACTTTTCCTTTGGAGGAGAGGTGATGTGGTGCCACTCAATGAATTGCCATTTTATTTCTGGTTCATTTCCTTTGACAATGTTCATTGTCACAAAAAGCCTGAAAACATGCAAGAAATTCCACACAGATGGTCCTTTTTGTTGCTCTTTATGGTCTTCTGTTAGGCAGCGTGGAACCAAGTGGGCCCACACCTTTGAGTAGCCCAGTTGGTGGACGAGTGTGTCAGTGCTACCAATAGAGACATCCAGTTGAGCAGCAAGATATTTGTTTGTGATCCATTGAACACCTCGAACAAGAATGTCTGCACATTCCAACACTGCAAGTGTCACAGTTGTGTGTGGCCAACCAGCACATGGGAGATTGGACAGGTTTGCGCACCCCTGTTGCGATGACGACAGACATCTTGTCCAATGAATTGTGCTTTTGTTCATTGCAGAGTCTTCACAGACATTCTACAAGTGCCCATGAACACCTGTAATGCTCTGGTTTTCTGCTGAAAGAAGCTCAATGGTAGCTTTCTGCTTGGAATGCACCTCCATTAAAAATGCCATTTTGAAGGCTACATATAGTGCCACCACATATCGGAACGTCATGAAACTATAGGGGCTGAGGCGGAAATATTCCACTATGCCCCCACAACAAATTTTGCACTATTTCAACCAAAACTGCCCAGGAAAAAAATGTGTTGCATTAGTTATTGAATGACTTTCATAATTTTGTGAATTGAAATACAGAAGGCAGCAGAGGATCACATATGTAGAAAGACACTGCCTAGAAGAAATTCCTACATAACACATATTATATCGAATTTAACTGATGAAAGGAGAAAATATAAAAATGCAGCAAATTAAGCAGGTGAAAGGGAGTACAGATTTCTAAAATATGAGACTGGTGGAATATGTAAAATGGTTAAACAGTAATGGCTACAGAGCAAATAAAAGGCTGCAGAAACATGCATAACTAAGGGAAAGATGAATGCCACGTATAAGAAATTTAGAAAGTCTTTCAGAAAAAAGAGAAATAGCTGTATGAATATTAAGGGCTCAGAGGGCAGGAAAGTACAAAGCAAAGAAGAGAAAGCTAAAAGGTGGAAGGAACTTACAGAGCATCTATATAAAGGAAACAAAATTGAGCTTGAGAACAATGTTTTATGAAGAGAAGAGGAATTATGAGAAGATGAGATGGCTGATGTGATACTGCAAGACGAATTTGATATAGTACTGAGAAATGTAAGTGGAAACAAGGCACTTGGAGCAGATGACATTCTCTCTAAGTTATTAAGATCCTTAGGAGAGCCAGCCATGCAAAAATTATTCCACTTGGTGTGCAAGATGTATGAGACAGGTGAAATACCCTCAGATTTCATGAAGAAGATAGCAATGCAGAATCTAAAGAAGGCAGATGCTGGCAAGGGTAAACACAACCGAACCATCAGTTTAATAAGTCATGGTTGCACAGTACTGGTACAGATTATTTATAGAAGAATGGAAAAACAGGCAGGAGCCAACCTCAGGGAAGATCAGTTTGGATTCCAGAGAATTGTAGTGACATGTTGGCAGTAATAATCAAATGGCTTGTCCTAGAAGCCAGACTGAAAAAAGGCAAACCTATGTTGATAGCATTTGTAGATTTACAGAAAGCTTTTGTCAATGTTGTCTGGATTATACTCTTTGAATTTTTTATGGTAGCAATAGGTTACTTACAATTTGTACAAGAACCAGATTTCAGTTATATGAACCGAAAGCTGCAAGAAGGAAGTCATAGTTGAGAAAAGAGTGAGACACGGTTGTAGATTACCCTGATATTATTCAGTCTTCACACTGAGCAAGCTATGATGGAAACCAAGGAGAAATTTGGAAAAGGAATTAAAATTCAGTGAGAAGAAATACAAACTTCGAGCTTTGCCAATGGCAGTGTAATTCAGTCAGAGACGGCAAAGGACTTGGAAGAACAGTTGAATGAAATTAATAGTGTCTTGAAAACAGATTATAAAAAGAACATTAACAAAAGTAAAACCAGAAGAATGGAATGTAGTCAAATTGAATCAGGTGATGCAGATGGAAATAATTCAGGAAATAAGACAGTAAATGTAGGAGATGTGTTTTACTATTTGGGAAACAAAATAACTGATGATGGCCACAGTAGAGGCAAGAGAAGCATTTCTGCAAAAGAGGAATTTGGTGACATCAGATCTTAGGAGGTCTTTTCGGAACTTATCTGGGGTGCAGCTTTCTATGGAAGTGAAATGTGGATGATAAGCAGTTCACATAAGAAGAGAACAGAATATTTTGAAAAGAATGATTAAGAACATATCTGAAATGTTGTCTCAAACAACTATTTACAGTGCAAAAACACTAAAATTGATGTGTTTCAAAGGTCAAGTTTTCATCTTCAGAAATGTTGCGCAAAAAACTCTAAAACTAGTCAAGACAAAATATAAATAAGAATAGTAAAATACTGAATTTTAGATGGAGAGATTGAATAACATATGAGGAGATACTGAAATGAATTGGGAAAAAAAGAAATTTATGGCACAATTTGACTAAAATAAGGGAGCAATTAATGGGACATGTCCTGAGTCATTGAAGAATAGTCAATTTGGTAATGGAAGGAAGTGGGGGGGAGGGGGGTAAAAATTGTGGGAGGAGGCCAACACATGAATTCAGTACAAAGGCTCAACTGGATGTGGGTTCTGATAGTTATGCAAAGATGAAAAGGCTTGCACAGGATAGAGTAGCATGGTGAGCTGCATCAAACCAGTCTTCAGACTGAAGACCACAACAACAACAACAACAACAACAACGAGTCAGTCTGTAGTTTTGTAGCCATGAATTTTTACGCACATTTTTCATTTGTTGTTTGTAGTGCAACTAACAGGTTTCATTGGTGGTTTTAGGTTCATTCCTTCAGTGCATAAGATTAAGACAGCCTCATACTTGCCAGATAGCAATAGACAGTTGATAAAAACGCTGGTTTTCAGAATCACATAAACAAGATCTGTAGTAAAGGGATAATGACAAGACAGAGATGAGAGAGGAATCCAGTTAATTTCTGAATGGTTACATTTTCTCCCATTCCTTCCCCTATTTCAAAAGTAAAGACAGTTTGATACTGAAAACTAGTATCTTTGTCATATTTTATTCATGTCTCTAGTGCACTGCGACCTTGTAGAAAGAATCTTTTCCCCTTTTTCATTTGACTGCAGTTTCATTTCACAGACCTTTTACTCCAGGAGCATTCTTGTGACTTAGATCTTTCAGCACTCTTGTCAAATTCTTCTTGCAGTATCATATCTCCCACCTCATCTTCATTTACTTCATATTCCCTTTCTATAAAATGCCTTCAAGTTCATTTCCCATGTATATCCCCTCCATGTAATCCATCCATTTTTGAGTTTTCCCTTCTTTGCTTAGTACTGGTTTTCCATCTGAGATCTTGACAGCCATACAGCTGCTTCTCTTTTCTCCATAGGCCTCTTTAATTTTTTCAGGCAGTATCTATCTTCCTGCTATTTATAAATGCTTCTACAGACTTTCTTTTGCCCCTAGTCATTCCACCTCAGCCATTTTGCATTTTCTGTCAATCTCATTTTCTAGACATTCGTATTCCCTTTCATACGCTCCATTTGCTGCATTTTTGCACTTTCTCCTTTCATCAATTAAATTTAATGTCTACTGTGACAGCCAAGGATTTCTGCTAGGGCTTGTATGCTATCCATACATGTTCTACCATACTCCTTTCTGTTTTTCAGTCAAACATTGTCTAATTCTTCCTTTGAAACTCTCAACAACCTTTGGTTCTTTCAACTTATTGTGGTCCCATCTCCTTAATTCCCTACTTATTTGAAATTTCTTCAGTTATAACCTGCAATCCATAACCAATAAATTACAGTCAGAGTCCACATCTGCCCCCAGAAACATCTTGTAGTTTAAAATATAGTTCTGAAACTTCTGTCTTACCATTATATAATCAAAACTAGGTCTCTTCCACATATACAACCATTTTTCATGATCCTTAAACCAAGTTTCAGTGAATATTAAATTATGCTATGTACAAAAATCTACCATGCAGCTTCTTCTTTCATTCCTTTCCTCCAGCCCACATTCCCCCACTATTTTACCTTCTGTCTCTTTACCTACTACCAAATACCAGTTTTTACCACAATTTAATTTTCATCTCGCTTAACTCTAGCTGAATAATTTATTTATCTCATTATACATTGTTTCAATTTCTTCACAATCTGCAGAGCTAGTTGTCATATAAACTAATACTACTGTGGTGTGTGTTCGCTTCTTGTCTATCTTGACACAATAGTGTGTTCCCTATGCTGTTTAGTAGCTTATCTGGTTTCCTGTTTTCTTATTCAGATCTCTTCCGGTATCATCCCTATATAGCGTCCCCAGTGCCATATTACGAAAAGACTTTAAATTATTTATAAAGAAGACATTCATAATTTGTAAGAGATTTTTTTTCATGTAGCCGTAAAATAATAATTTCTCTGTCCAAGTTTCAAATGCAAAGAAATAATTTATGACAAAATGATCTAAAGAGGTGACAAGATACACTCTTTTGTTAATTTTTTAGTCGTCTTCACTTCCTCTTTTGTCTTGAATGTGTCTAGAGGGACATCTTGCGTGTGCTGACGAATGTAAGCATATTTGTATGAGTTAAGCATATAATATACTGATTTAATATTATTGTGCACTTTTAATTTGTAAGAGGTGATCCCGATTTCATGTCCGCCTTCCTTGAATTAACCTGCATTCAAGTAATTTACAGCTCAACAATCGCAGCGGCCGATGCAGCCAACGACGCCATTACGTGGCGATATTAACTTACGAAAAATTAGCGGAAGCGGAAAACTCGCCAGCTATTAACATAATATTAATTTTTCTCCACAGCCGCACGAAGTTGCAGAAATACTTAGCTTTAAGATTCTTATTTTCAGTAGCATAGCCGAGGCCCAGAGCCAGGACTCTGACTACAATACAATGGTTAACGGAGGTAAGAAAATACTCTCGCGCGTGTGTGGGCCGTAGTTGTAATTAATAACTAAAGATCTTTTGCTTTAAAGTGAACTGACTAGCCGAGGAAATTTATATGAAAAGTTTATTACATTGTTCAACTTAAATATCATTTTTATTAAGGCCCACCACGTAAGTTGGCAACAATCAAAAAGTAATAATAATAATAATAATAACAACATATATATTAAATTACGACGGCTGACGGACGCGAGATTGGCGCCGCAACTTTGGGGCCCGATTAATATGATTCTATTGTAATGAATGTAATTATGTATGTGTCTAATTGTTGTAAAATATTAATGCTTGTATGAATTCTTTTACATGTACAACAACAAAACCACACCCTGAGGAGATCTGGAGAGGAAAAAGTGTAGAAAAGAAAGAGGATTGCGAGAAAGAAAAATAAGTAAGGTAAGGCCTATTGTGCAAGCATCCTGTGTAGCTCTGCGCGGAATATCGAACCCATGTGCACATGAGATACCTTCGGTGTTTTGTGTATTTATGTGTTTATTTTTGGAGGGGATAATTATTCGTTTTGTGTATTTAATGTTTATTTTTGGAGGGGATAATTAATCGTGTGTGTATCAGTGTTAAAGATTTGTCAGTGGCTTAAAGTGAATTTAGTATGGATAAGATAGGACAACCTAAAGCATCCGTACCAGAAGAACAAAATTCTGTTAATATGGAAAGTGAGGATCATTTGCAATACGTAAACGAATCCCAAGCCACCGCCTCGGATAACATAATTTCCGGAGTGGGGGGCGAGGATCTGTGGTCGGTGAATGACGCTCCACAGCAGAATGGGAATAGAGTAACAACTCCACTGCCTGGGCAGGGGGGCCAATCGAGTGCTAGATTAAGCGGGGCACCAGTATGCTCACCGATTGCAGACCCTTTTGCTGAATTTCTGCGCAGGTTAGAAGAAAGAGATAGGGAAAGAGACGAAAAACTGGCTCAGATGCTGCATGAGCAGGAGAAAAAATTAACGCAAAAGCTCATTGAGCAAGAGCAGCGCAGTGAAGCAAAGCTAGATAGTATCCAAAGTGAACTTGCCGAGATGAGGGACGCTTGCAAAGAGATCCCCGATCTTGTGCAAAGCTTAGCCAGAGAGATGCAAAAATTACAGATATCGCAGGCTAGGCTTGAAGACAATGTCCAGACTTTAACCAACCGCGTGGATAATGTGGAGATAGATGCACGGAAAAGTATTGACGCATATTTGGAAGTGCAAGCTCAAAAAGTAGAAAAAGAATTAAATGAATGGCTAGAAGTAAAGGATCGCGAGATATCTGCAAAGATTGAAAGCGATGTAAAAACAGCTGTAGAACAAGCGACTGCGGCCGCGAGTATAAATATTGACGCTAGCGCTGCCGCACTACGTGCCGAATTAACACAGATCAAGTCCCGTGTGACAGCGGAGTTGCCAAATTGGCAACAGGAGGTCGCGCGGAGACTGTCTGCGTTGGAAAGCAATGTAAACAGTGGCGGACAGATCATGAATCCGACTCCGCGTACTGATTACTGTAATAACGCTGACGGTAGGCAGGGTGCGAGTGCGCAACCGCAACCTAATGTGAATTATGAGCACGAACAACACGCGATACCGTGCAGCGCACATCACGAAGTAATGAATGTCACAGAATGTGGCAGTCAGATGTGCAAAAAAGAGGACAATGTAATAAAACACAGGACATTCCAACCCTTCAATAGCGAAAAACGAAATGTCCACCCTGTTGTATTTATTAAGAGCTTCAGGAATGTGTTTCCCAGGACATGGACGGAAAGACAAAGAATACAGTTCGTGGTCTCCTTTATTCAAGGTGACGCGGCACTGTGGGCCACCGACGTGTCCGAAAAATGTCTAACGATGCAACAGTTTGAAGGTGCATTCTTGCAAAAATTCTGGTCCGATAGCGTCCAAGAAAGACTACGAAAGGAGTTGTACAGTCCAGAAATGTACAATCCTAAGATGGGAACGTTAGGCAAATATTTCGAAAAGTATATAAACAAAACCAGGTACTGGGACGAGCCAATGTCCGATCGTGACATAATCAGATTAATAAAAATGAAGTTGCCCAGTGAAATTAAAAGATATTTCATCAATGTGCCGGAATACGATATAGAACAATTCATGGAAATAGTGGATTCTGTTGACCTATTGATCGAAGATATGAAAACCGAAAACAAGTGGAATCACGCAGGCTATAATCAACACAAAGCCGATTACAATAGCAGCCACAGTAACGGTAGTAACTTAGTACCAAATGATAACGGGAATAGGCAAGAGCACCGGCAACAGAATCGAGGCACAAACAATGGCAATGGTTATAACAGCAACGCTTATAATCGTCAAAATCGAAAGAGACATCATGATGGACGCATGAGTAATGGATATAATGGTAACGGCAATCCGCAATGGCGCAACAACCGAAACCAGTGGCGTGGTCGTAACGAACCGACACCACAGTGGCAACAAAACACAGCGCCACAATGGAACGCCAACCCTGGTCCGTCACAGAACATGTCAGGGAGTTACAACCGACCACCGCAAAACCAGAGCCATACACAATATCAAAATACGCCATCGGGGAGGCAGGGCGGCCAACCCAACAGTAGCAACAACAACAACCAGAACCACAATGTGAGGTTAGTGGAAGCGACAGACAACTGTCAACCCACTAATGCTCATCCGTTAAACTAAAGGCAGCCACAATACGCTCTCCGTTGTTGGCTGCAGGATGGTGTAGTGAGGGCACATTCACAGACGACAGCCATGAACTTTGTATGCTGAGATACAATGAAGGAACAAAAATAGAAAAGGAACTTGTAGACATACCGCAGAAATGTAACCGAACCGACAAAAGTGTTGTGCAGGCTATATTGCAAGCAGATATGTATGGAGCACCAATACAGATAATAGTCGATACCGGTGCGTCAACCAATGTCATGAGTGCAAATTTTTACAAGTACTTGAGTCAAAATAACAGAATACCAGTATTGCCAGTGAAGAATTGTCGTGTAACAGGTGCAATAGGTGCACAATCTCATATCATAAAGCACCAGGTGCAAGTCGAGTTTACGGTAGGAAATGAAGCAATGAAAAGCTCGTTCCTAGTAGTTAGGGGATTAGGTGTTGCTTGCATCCTGGGGATGGAATTTTTACGCCAGAGGGACGCAAAAATCGACCTCTTGTGCGGGGAAGTAAGCCTTATGAATGAGGGTAGACGTGTAATTTTGCCGTTGTTGAGGACACGGGAAGTGCACGGTAAATATTGCCGGAGCTTTCAAACGAGATTCGAAGGAATACAGGTAATGAATTTATATTCTGACTTAAGTACAAGACAAGCATATTATAAAGAATTTATTACTGAAGATAAAGAGGAAAAAAGGAAACTGATAGCCATGAAAGTTAGGGAGTCAGAACATTTGACTGAAGCACAACAAAACGAATTGACTCGGCTACTTACAGATTATGAGAATGTGCTTTCGGAAAAACCCAGTGTTATCGAGGGCTACGCCTATAACATCGAAGTGGTACCTCACGATACTTTCTGTCACGCAAACTACACCATTCCGTGGTCAAATAAGGAGGCAGTTACCAAGGAAATAAGAAAAAATACTTACAAAGACTTAAAGAAGTTCGCTCAGTAGAGCAACGTTTACATTTGTGTGTAGTAGGTTAAGTTTATAGTGTATTTTTTCTGTGTGTAAATGTTCCGATTTTAGTGTAATATTTAAAGACAATGAGGCACACAAGATTAGTGCGATTCAATTTTGTAGATGTTAAGGAATAATAGTATTTTTAAGCAATTGCATTTTGAAGAAAAAAATGAACGTAGGTTTAAGAATATTTTAAAAATTTCATGTTGAAAAATGCTAAAAAAAATATATAAAAAAAAATTTCAATAGCATGTAATGATGACAGATTTTTTCATTAGAGTGTCATGAATATTTTTGAACTGTAGTAGTAATGAAACTTATGAAAATTTAATATTATAATGTAGATGTTGTTCCATGTATTTATGTCTATACCGATCTTGAAATATGCTCAATCATAATTTAGTAAACAACATGAGTGTAGGGTGTACATCACCCAAGGTACCTCATGTGTTGTGGACAAGGTACAAAGCAAATCAGTAAACGCGACTACCGCTTAGCAGTGTTAAAATATATTGCCATCTGCTAAGGCAGAGATTTACACGAATTTATCGTGTAAACAAAAGTCACAAATCAAACCCTAATCTAGGAACTTGCACGCTAGGCCTAGATTATAAAATGTGTACAATAATACGAGAGGCAAAGTTTTGTAAAGTCGAGCCTGACTCTGGACGGCAAGTACGCAATGAGTGGGCAGACATGACAAGGGGACTTACCTCAGATGAGACGGAAATACAATTGTATAGTCAAAAAATCTGAAGGCAAGCACGACTCTAAGTGGAAAATGAAAAGAGACAATTAGTGCGAGAGACTGGTAAAATCCAGCACGAGCCAAAATCCAGTTCAGACTGAATGAAATACATTAGTGTTTACGAGCTAGTCGAAACAGTTACTTTAAGCAGTGTGAAAAACTGTGAAGGTGAAACTGTGATACGGACAGTGAAGTGCTAGTATTTAACGTTCAACAGCGGTAAGGACGCCAAACGCCAATATTACGCACGAAAAACTGTGAATTTGCCTATAAATGTGAACTGTTAACGTGAAGTGAACCCACAGTTAATATTTTTGGGACAGACTGTGGTTTCAGTGAGCACAATAATGCGAGATTGGAATGCGATGCGTGGACTGTTGCAAAACAGCGACCGCAGAAACGGCGAATGTTTGTGCTGAGCTCGTATTGGGACACTCACCAGTGCCTGCGAGTGCGGCGAAAACATAAATAATTTTATCAAGACAAAAACTGACGTGTAATGGAAACAGTGGCGCATCAAAACTTCATTCACGGGAGAAGATCCATGTCATGTATTCTGCAAGACAGTGCTAGCTTGACACTCGGAAACTGGCGAAAACTTAACAACAACTGCCGCGCTAATAAATTCTTCTTTCCCACTAGCGTAACCATCTGCGGCGGGAAACAAATATTACGTTGGTTGTGTGTATGTTTCATGTACTACATCGGAGATCCGTAGCAGAGCTGACTCCTGCCAACAAGAGCGGGGGGCGGATATCATCCCACTCCGCCACGCCTGGCCGAGACAGAAGCGCATCGCCAACTGTGCAGCCGATCAGCTGATTCTGACGTTCCGCGACGGCGAGACACACGCTGGCGTCGGGCGGGCGTTGACCTCTCCGCAGCCGCCGCGAACGCCGAGCACCGAACACACCAACCGACGCCGTCGCGAGCCAAACGTGGAGGATTCTAAGTTCACCGGACTCGGATACGATGTGACGTCATTATGACGCATACACGCTACATCGAAAACGATAGAAACCGTATATCGACTATTCGACTTTTGTGAACTTTCGAGAGATTGTGACATGGTAGCGCTGTGCTCTGCGCCATTCGTTTAAATGTTTTTGCGTTTAAATCGTGTATTGTACTGTGTTTGTGTCCTGTGCGTTGTTTTTCGTTTGTTCGTCTCTAATTATGTGTTCACCATTCGAGAGACTAATGAGAGAAAAGCTTACCACCATGGAATGCTTTGACACTGCATTCAATCATTTCATACGTCAATCAGTACTAGACACTAGCCTTTGGTTAAGATTACATTGAGAAATCCACTTCCCCTTGTATATCATCTCCGGTCGACGATTTTTCTTCAACAATGCCTCATATTTTTCTTTTTAAGTTCGAAATTCAATCATTCTACACATCAGTCATTACTGGACACTAAGGCACCTGTCCGAGTGTAAAATTACTTGGAATCATGGTTAATAAAAGACTATCGTGGGATAGACATATAAATTACTTAGCTAACAAACTTGCACTAGTTCTCTTTCAGCTACATAAATTAAGAAAAAAAGTCAGCAAGAGTATGCTGCTACAATCTAATATGTACTGACATTGTATGAAACCAAACTAAAATGTTGATAATAAATAAATATTATTTTCGGCGTAAGCATTCAATACAACAATCACACAATCTAATCTGGTCGAGACATAAGAAGACTTCACTTTTTTACGTGGTGTTTTCAAGGCCACGGTCAGGAATATTTCTATTAATATCCAGCTCTTTTATTTTGGCGAAATACATATACGCTACCACACTGAGCTGTTTTCAGAATCGCATGTGTCAAAACAAGCCACTAGCTGACGACAGTTTAGAATCTCGAACGTTCGTAAAAGTCGATAGGTGTGTTAATCGACTAAAGCGTATATACGTCATAATGACGTCACATCATATCCAGGTTGGGTGAACTTAGCATCCTCTTAGGGAAACCTGGGGAAAACCTCGGCGGAGCGACAGACTAACTGCTTTGGTCACTTTCACTTAATTGTTTCTGGAATGTCATTGGAGTACAGGATGTGCATACAAATATTTTGTTGCACTATGCAAAAAATGAGGTCATTATAACACTTGATGATCTACGCCGCGACGTTTGGCGGAGGATGCTAAGTTCACCCAACCTGGATATGATGTGACGTCATTATGACTGATTGACGTATGAAATGATTGAATGCAGTGTCAAAGCATTCCATGGTGGTAAGCTTTTCTCTCATTAGTCTCTCGAATGGTGAACACATAATTAGAGACGAACAAACGAAAAACAACGCACAGGACACAAACACAGTACAATACACGATTTAAACGCAAAAACATTTAAACGAATGGCGCAGAGCACAGCGCTACCATGTCACAATCTCTCGAAAGTTCACAAAAGTCGATATACGGTTTCTATCGTTTTCGATGTAGCGTGTATGCGTCATAATGACGTCACATCGTATCCAAGTCCGGTGAACTTAGAATCCTCCGTTTCCCTACGGCCGCGCCAAATGGGGAGCGAACAGTTGACACCCCTGGGACTTCAAATATTCCGGACTAACTCGTGGTTGTATACCTTGAACTTCATCTGTATTACACTTTGTGTGCAACGCACCTCAGTAATTACAACATACGATGTGACATATGTAAACTGTGAAAGAAAAATCTGCGTGTGGACACTGTGGACATGAAAGTGGAAATATTTGTGTCAAAAAACACGAACATTTTTTATGACATAAACATTTCGGGGGGCAATATAGCGTCCCCAGTGCCATATTACGAAAAGACTTTAAATTATTTATAAAGAAGACATTCATAATTTGTAAGAGATTTTTTTTCATGTAGCCGTAAAATAATAATTTCTCTGTCCAAGTTTCAAATGCAAAGAAATAATTTATGACAAAATGATCTAAAGAGGTGACAAGATACACTCTTTTGTTAATTTTTTAGTCGTCTTCACTTCCTCTTTTGTCTTGAATGTGTCTAGAGGGACATCTTGCGTGTGCTGACGAATGTAAGCATATTTGTATGAGTTAAGCATATAATATACTGATTTAATATTATTGTGCACTTTTAATTTGTAAGAGGTGATCCCGATTTCATGTCCGCCTTCCTTGAATTAACCTGCATTCAAGTAATTTACAGCTCAACAATCGCAGCGGCCGATGCAGCCAACGACGCCATTACGTGGCGATATTAACTTACGAAAAATTAGCGGAAGCGGAAAACTCGCCAGCTATTAACATAATATTAATTTTTCTCCACAGCCGCACGAAGTTGCAGAAATACTTAGCTTTAAGATTCTTATTTTCAGTAGCATAGCCGAGGCCCAGAGCCAGGACTCTGACTACAATACAATGGTTAACGGAGGTAAGAAAATACTCTCGCGCGTGTGTGGGCCGCAGTTGTAATTAATAACTAAAGATCTTTTGCTTTAAAGTGAACTGACTAGCCGAGGAAATTTATATGAAAAGTTTATTACATTGTTCAACTTAAATATCATTTTTATTAAGGCCCACCACGTAAGTCGGCAACAATCAAAAAATAATAATAATAACAACATATATATTAAATTACGACGGACGCGAGACCTATTTGATTTTGTCTTTATAAGCCTGTTCTCATTCAACCAGGAGTCCTGTTAATCTTGCCACTGAACTTCACTAATTATAACTATATCTATCGTCAACCCATCCATATCCCTTTTTAAATTTTCTAACCTACCTGCCCAATTAAGGGATCTAACATTCCATGCTAGAACCTGTAGAATGCCAGTTTTGTTTTTCTGGATGATGATATCCTTGTGAGGAGTCCACACCTGGAGATCCAAATGAAGGACTATTATACCACTGGAATATTTTACCTAAGAACGTGCCATCATCGTTTAACCATACCGTAGAGCTGCATGCCCTCGAAAAATAATGGCTTTAGTTTCCTCTTGGTTTCCACTGTTTGCAGTACTGTCACAGCAAAGGCATGTTGGCTGATGTTACAAGGCCAAATCAGTCAATCATCAAGACTGTTGCCCCAGCAGCTACTGAAAATTCTACAGCCTCTCTTCAGGAACCACATTTGTCTGGACTCCCCATGGATACTCCCCTGTTATCATTGCACCTACGGGACACTACCTACATTGTTGAGGCATGCAAGCAACCCCATCTCAGCAATTTCCATGGTTAATTGGGGTGTATGGCAAAATACAGATCAAAAAAAGTACTGTGTTTTAAAGAAGTAATTGCACAATATTCTGCAAAGAATATTACACACACTATTCTCCTTTTTCATGCTGCAATTCACATCCTAGTCCTCTGGTAACATAGAGAACTTGCAAGTGTGAAATAGAGGCTGCTGAGAAAACATAAACTTGATTTATATGCATGAATACAAAACACTGAAACCACACTCATTTATATCCAAAATACTGTCAATGATCTACTATTTACAGTAATGATTTTGCTTTCCACGGCCTGGACATTTAACCCACACACCATATCCAGTTGATGTCAGGTGAGATGGAGTTGCTGTTGAATTCCCAAGTTTCAACAGTAATAGTTTCCTATTAGGTAACTGCCATGGAACCTGATTAGGACCATTCTGTACAGCATGTGATGTATCTTGCAGGACTATGTACAAGCAACTGAAATACTAGTGAAACACTGCTGATACTTCTGGAGTTCCAAGTCCAAGATACAGCTCAATATTTCAGATGAGACTTACAAAACAAAGCCCTTTGTCAACACTCACCATTGTGTAATTGGATGTGGTTATTTCACAATCTGCAATAAATTGATAATTCTACAATATTAATTAATAACATTTTAGAATTTTAAATAGTATGTTAGATTCTTACTGAGTTACAAAAAAGTTTCAGCAACTTACCTACTCCATACAATGACGGCCAGTGTTTGCCATCTTTCACAGTTGTGTTGATATCTCCAACACATGCAAGTGTGACATTAACCTTTTCGGGATGTTTATGGAAGGTTACTGCATAAATATAAAGAGTAAAAGGAATTAAACATTAATGCTCTGAAAGGTCTTAAATGACCTTAGTATACTTTGTATGAATAATTATCCTCTCAACTCTAGTAATGGGAACATGACAATATTGTACATTTTAAATAGTATACTGCATAAGGTAACAAATGGACAACTTTACATCAGCATTTTATCAATATCAGCAACACAGTCATTAAAAAAACTAACATTTATATGATTACAGCTTCACTTTTTTGAAACCACTCCATTTTCTCCAATCATGACACAGAAAATCGAAATTAGGCTCAAAAGTACCTACAACCTTCCTTTGTAACCTCATGTTGCCTCCAATCAGTGCCTCTGGGTGCAGACCTGGTGCGGTGGTGGCAGAAGCACGGTGTCAAGCATCCATCCAGGGCATTCACTAGTGCCACGGCTGATGCCAGATGTGGCTCTCTGCTGGCGTGCCAAAAGGCTGGTCCCAGGCCTTGTTTAATTGAAACTTACTGCCCTATTTATTAGTCCATCATGCAGTCAGATCTCTACAGCTTCTTTGAGAACGCAATCCCAGAAAGTGTTGGATTGTTGCAATAACTTGGTGCTGTCATAACTCATGGTATGTCTGTGGGAGATGCATTACTTTGCCACAGTGGACTTTTGTCAGCTGAACATTGTTTGGCATTTATGCTCAGTGGATCTCTCCTGTACTGTTCAGATAGTCTGGCCTACATACATTTTGCCTCACTGGCAAGGGATGTGGTAGACTCCCAGTTTCTGGAATCCTAGGTCATCTTTGACTAATCCTAATAAGGTTTTTATAATGGGAATGCATCAGCAAAAATTGGAAAAATATTCTGGGAACAAAATGTCATGTGTGTGTTCTGCCCACAGGCCAAGATGGAAACCTTATTAGGATCAGTCGAGGATGACCTGGGACTCTGGAAACTGGAAGTCTACCACATTCCTTGCCAGTGTGGCAAAATGTAAGTAGGCCAGACTATACAGACAGTACAGGAGAGATGTACAGAGCATAAATGCCAGACAGACACTGTTCAGCTGACTAAGTCTGCTGTGGCAGAACACTGCATCTCCCATAGACAAACGATGAATTATGACAACACCAAATTGTTGCAATAATCCAACACCTTCTGAGATTGTATTCTCAAAGAAGCTGGAGACATCATGATGGACTAATAAATAAGAACAGCGGGTTTCAATTAAGCAAGACCTGGGACCCAGCCTTGAGCATGTTCAGAGCACAGCAACAGTCTATGTGGAGGTCTTCTGTCACTACAACAGAAGAGGGCTAAGAAGAATTGTCGCCACACCAGCAGAGAGCCATGTCCAGCACCAGCTGTGGTATGACTGAAGGCTCTGGATCAATGTCAAAAGTTGTGCTTCCCCCACCAGCACATCAGGTCCACTGGCTGGAGGGAGCAGGAGAGGGGATTGGGAAATTTGGAGGTGGGGGGGGGGGGGGGGGGGGGAGGGGGGGAGGAGGAGGAGGATATAAAGATAGTGCCCAGCAAACATAACACAGTCATCAGGAATGTCTGAACATGGCAAGAAGTCAGCTTGCCGAAATATCAAGCCATTTAGATGATGCCACGAGACTGAATACTCGAGAACTATTCGTAGGTAAATGATGTCACATTGGCACCGAATTCCCCCCAAATTGTTCACAACACAATCATGGATGTGTCACACTTTGGGAGGTTGTCACAACTCCCTTTATATACTTCTCACACCTTTTCTTGATGGAAGCGTGACAAAGGTCAGAACATTCGACGCCCAGTCTTGCAATTTTCTAATGGTTGGCTGAGAAAAACATTTCAGAAACATCACTGTTCTGAATAGAAATGAAAAAGCCTCATAAGGTGTCATAAAGGGCATGAATGAAACCACTCCTTCCCTTGGAGTGTCCATTTTGACACATTTCACAGTAAAAAATGACAATTTTGCAGGTGATGTGCAACACAGCAATATTCTTGACAATCTTTAACACTGCTAACACCCCGCCCTCCCCTAAGGGCACCGAGGGGCTACAACCCCATTGAACATGATCGCACACCTTAAGAATGTTGGGTTTCTGCTCTAGTATGCACAGTAGAACCACTAGGGGCAATTCAATACTATTCAACGAAATCTGAACACGAGTCCTCATTTCTCATGCCCTCATGCGGTGTGTGCCCAGTGGGGTGCGACAGTGACATGCATGTGATTGAAATGGCAAAGGTCCTCTAACACCTCCCCCCCCCCCCCCTCCCCCCCACACCAGTTCGTCAACACTCGCAGTGCCACCAACACACCTTTGTTGAGTGTTTTAAAAATGTCCCTGCGCAAATTCACCCATCCACCGATTCCTAGGTGCTGCGCTGGCAGGATAGGCAAATCTTTTGACATCTCTCAGATTTTGCATGCAGCCGGCAAGCATTACTGCAGCAGTGTAGGACCACTCAGCTCTTTTGTTTTGGTGCACAAGCCTCTTTCTGCAGATAGCTCTTAAATGGTGAGCTGCGTTTCTTTGTCATGTTGTCTCATTATTTTCAGTGTATGGTAAGGATTCTGTGAATAACAACACTTGTTGTAAGCTCTGCCTCATATCAGCACAGAGGAACTGGAATGTTTGTTTTGTTTTACAGAATAATGGTACAAAGACAGCCATCTTCTACTGGCATTAGCCCAGCTGTTGCTCTGGCTGCAGATGGCAGGTGACAGTGATGCATTGCATACATGCTAGATGTGTCACAGAGTGTGGTAGTTAGGGTGTTGCAATGACGTCAGGAGACAGATGCAACTACACTACATCTAGGTCAGAGCCACCGCCATTGCACTATACCATGTGACGATTGCACTATTAGGTGATAGGTAGTCTGGGACCGATAAGTGGCAGCACACACTCTAGCCAATTATCATGCTGCTGCTATTGGTCAATTTGGTAATGGTTGTGGGAACTGTGCATTCATTTGTGCAAGTCAATGAAGGTGCCCACCTTGACACGTGTATATCATGTCACCAGGTTGCAGTTCACAAGACAGCATGTGCAGTGGGGCATGGAGCATTGGATCCGGGTGCTCTTCAGAGATGAGTCACGCTTCTCCATGGAGGGCCATGATGACAGGATCTGTGATTGGCATCACAGTGTTGAGCAAGAAATCATCTAGATGTCATTTCCCCACAGAACGCATTCATGGGCAGATCTGTCATGATCTGGGACACACCTAGCTAAATAGGAAAATGCCCTTTGTTGTCATGCCACCTTCAGCATTCAACACTCAGTGCTAGCAGGATGAGACACTGGAGCTGTATCTCATTCTGAAGGCTGCAGCACTAGGACCACACTTCACAATGATGCAGGACAATGCTTACCCTCTTGGTGATGGAATGGCTTCCAACAGCCTCAACTTAACCCAAATGAACGTGTTTGGGTTTTCATGGATCAAAGGCTAAGGCACATGTATCTCCAGCCAGGAACACATTAGAAATTGGCCTCTGTGTTAGAAACATTTGGAACAACAGTTGCCGACACCAGGCTGTCATTAATACTAGAGGTGGTACTGCGTGTTACTGAAAATTCATTTAAATCATTAAACAAAATCATTGAAATCAGAATGTGTGTCCTTCTTTGTCCTAAAAATGGTTTGACCATGCATCAGAATAAAACAGTTCATTGATGCTATGCTGTTGCACTGGCACTTGCTGGCCTCATGTGAAATCTGAGGGGTGTCGAAAGAGTTGCCTATCAGCTGATGCCTACGACTTGGTGAATGGGTGTAAATGTACAGAGACTTTTTAAGGCACCCAATAATAGCACACAGGAGGTACCAAGTGTGTTGCCAAAATAGAGTGGTCTTGAGATATCCTTTGCTATTTTGTTGACAAGTGTATCAATGTTGCACCCCACTGCTCACATGTCACACGTGGGTGCAAAAAAGGAGGGATGTAAATGCATAAAATACCATTTTCTGCTTTGGATCAAGTTAACACTTCATCAAATGAATGTGAATGGTCCCTAGTGGTTCCATCCTGTATACCACAGCAAAAGTAGCAGTCATGCTATACTCCAAAAGAGGTGAAATGTTCAATAAGATTGCAGCCCCATGTCATCACTGTCAAAGGTTATCAAGAACATCATCCAGCTGCGCATCACACTGAAAATGTTCGTTTTTGACTGCAAAATGTGTGAAAATGAATGTCCCAAGGGAAGAGAGTGTTTCATTCATGCCCTTTATGATACCTCCTGAGGCATTCTAGTATCGATTCTGAGCCGCAGCGTGTCTGAAATGTATTCCTCAGCCATACATGACAAAACTAGATGAGTACAACACTGAGCATTGGGGTTCTGAGCTTGGGCACAAAGGCACCAAGAGATGAGATGAGACATGGGTAATGGGGGGGTGTGACAACTTTCCCATGGTATGGTACATCCACAGAAGCAATAGGCAGAATTGTGATGAGATGTGGTGCCAATGTGACCTCATTAATCCATCTCACACCTCACATGAACTTCTGAGCTCTGGTCTTATTTTTGCAGGTGTAACATCTTGCTGTTTGAAGCAGTGCCAAGTTCAAGGGTGACATTGCAGGGCATCTTGTTTTGTGCAATAGCAGAGGAAGGTAGCAGCCATCACAAAGGGAGAAAATGACATCACAAAAGGAGAAAATGACAGGGTCTACAAAAGAGAGAGATACTTTAATTTTGTTCGACAGCTTATTTTGTATTAAGTGGAAGGGGTAGAAGCAAGTACATGTACTACACTATTAAAAAGAGACAGGGGGCACTGTAAAAGCTAGTTCATTGTTGTTGCTGCAGTCTTCAGTCTGAAGACTGGTTCGACACAGTTCTCCATGCTACTCTATCCTGTGCAAGCCTCTTCATCTTCAAGTAAGTACTGCAACCTACATCCTTCTGAATCTGCTTACTGCATTCATCTGTTGGTCTTCCTCTGTGATTTGTACCCCCCTACTTCCCTCTAGTACTAAATTAGTGTTCCCTTGATGCCTCAGAATATGTCCTACCAACCAATCCCTTCTTCTAGTTAGGTTGTGCCACAAATTTCTTTTCTCCCCAGTTCTATTTTGTTCCTCTTCATTAGTTATGTGTTCTGTGCATTTAATCATCAGTATTCGTCTGTAGCACAACATTTAAAAAGCTTTCATTCTCTTCTTGTCTAAACTGTTTATCATACACATTCACTTCCATACATGGCTATACTCCATACAAATACTTTCAGAAAAGACTTTCTGACACATAAATCTATACTCAATGTTAACAAATTTCTCTTCATAAGAAATGCTTCTCTTGCCATTGCCAATCTACATTTTATATCCTCTCTACTTCGAATATCATCTATTATTTTGCTGCCCAAATATCAAAACTCATCTAGTACTTTAAGTGTCTCGTTTCCTAATGTAATTCCCTCTGTCTTTCAAGACACTGCCATTTCCATTAAACTGCTTCCAGGTCCTTTGCTGTCACTGACAAAATTGTAATTTCATCAGAAAACTTCAAAGTTTTTTTTTCTTCTCCCTAGGCTTTAACTTCTACTTCAGATGTCTCTTTTGTTACCTTTGCTCCTTGCTCAATATACAGATCGAACAACATCAACGATAGTCTGCAACCGTGTCTTACTCCCTTCTCAACCACTGCTTGCCTTTCAAGCTCCTCTCTAATAACTGCCATCTGTATTTTGTACAAACTGCAAATAGCCTTTTGCTCCCTATATTTTACCCATACCACCTTTAGAATTTGAAAGAGAGTATTCCAGTCAATACTGTCAAAAGCTTTGCCTAAGTCTATAAATGCTATAAACATAAGTTTGCCTTTCTTTAACTTATCTTCTATGAGACGTTGTACGGTCAGTATTGCCTTGCGTACTCCTACTTTTCTCCAGAATCCAAACTGATCTTCCCTGAGGTCAGCTTCAACCAGTTTTTTCATTCTTCTGCAAAGAGTTTGTGTTAGTATTTTGCAACTGTGACTTATTAAACTTATAGTTTGGTAATTTTCACACCTGTCAGCACCTGCTTTCTTTGTAATTGAAATTATTATAATATTTTTGAAGTGAGGGTATTTTGCCTGTTTCAAACATCTTGCTCAGCAGATGGAAGAATTCTGTCATGACTCGGTCTCCTAAGGCTATCAGTACTTCTAACGGAATGTTGTCTACTCTCGGGGCCTAGTTTCGACTTAGGTCTTTCAGTGCTCTGTCATTTCCTCACATGGTATCATATCTCCCATCTCATATTTTATGTCCTCTTCCATTTCCATAATATTGCCCTCAAGTACACCACCCTTGTTTAGACCCTCTACATACTCCTTCCACCTTCCTACTTTCCCTTCTTTGCTTAGGACTGGTTTCCACCTGAGCACTTGATGTTCATACAGATGTTTCTCTTTCCTCCAAAGGCTTTCCTGTACCTGGCATCTATCTTTCCCCTAGTGATATATGCTTCTAAAACCTTACCTTTGTTCTCTGAACATTTTTGCTTGGCCAATTTGCACTTCCTGTCAATCTCATTTTTTAGACATTCGTATTCCCTTTTGCTTGCTTCATTTAATACATTTTATATTTTCTCCTTTCATCAATTAAATTCAATAACTACTGTGTTACCCAAGGATTTCAACTAGCCCTCATTTTTTTACCTAATTGATCCTCTGCTGCCTTCACTATTTCACCTCTGAATGCTACACATTCTTCTTCTACTGCATTCCTTCCCCTCTTCTTGTCAATTGTTCCCTAATGCTCCTCTGAAACTCTCAACAAGCTTTGCTTCTTTCAGTTTATCCAGCACCCATCTCTTTAAATTCCTACTTTTTTGTAGTTTCTTGAGTTTTAATCTACAGTTCATAACCAATAAATTGTGGTCAGAGTCTACATCTGCCCTTGGAAATGCCTTACAATTTAAAATCCAGTTCCAAAATCTCTGTCTTGGCATTATATAATCAATTGGAGGCCTTCCGGTGTCTCCACATCCCTTCCATGTATACAATCTTCTTTCATAATTCTGAAACCAACTGTTAGCTATGATTAAATTATGCCCTGTGTAAAGTTCTACCAGGCGGCTTCCTCTTTCATTCCTTTCCCCCAGTCCATACTCACATACTATTTTTCCTTCTATTCCTTTTCCTACTGTTGAATTCCAGTCCCCCATAACTATTAAATTTTCATCTCCCTTAACTATCTCAATAATTTCTTTTCTCTCATCACACATTCTTTCAATTTCTTCATCATCTGTGGGCTCACACATAAACTTGTACTACTGTGGTGGGTGTGGGCTACATGTTTATCTTGACTGCACAATGCGTTCACTATGGCGTTTATAGTAGGTTATCCATATTCCTATTTTTTTTATTCATTATTAAACCTACTCCTGCATTATCCCGGATTTTGCATTTATAGCCCTGTATTCACACAACTAGAAGTCCTGCCACCAAACTTCAGTAACTCCCATTATATCTATCTCTAACCTATCCATATCCCTTTTCAAATTTTGTAACCTACCTGCCCAAATAAGGGATCTGACATTCCGGAATCTCTGATCCGTAGAACACCAGTTTTGTTTCTTCTGACAAAGACGTCCTCCTGTGTAGTCCCTACCCAGAGATTCGAATGGGTGGGCCGTTTTATCACTGGAATATTTTACCCAAGAGAATGTGATCATCATTTAACAATACAGTAGAGCTGCATGCCTTCAGGAAAAATTATGACTGTAGTTTCCCCTTGCTCTCAGCTGTTCACAGTGCCAGCACGTCAAGGCTGTTTCGGTTGATGTTATAAGGTCAGATCAGTCAATCATCCAAACTGTTGCCCCTACACCTACTGAAAAGGCTGCCACCCCTCGTCATGAAAGCTAGTTCATATGTCGCATATATTTTTAATAATTACTTTTTAAACAGAGGTGAGAAAATTGCTGCAAATAGTTCAGAAGATCATCATGACTCTAATAAGTTAAAGTTCATATGAGGTGGATATATGTCCAACAGCACACTAAAAAGTTGTGGCCCTATAACATGTAAGGTATCATTAATTTAAGGCGTTTTCCCAGACAGATTGAAAAATGCCTTTGTTACGCCTATCAACACGAACGGTAACTCCATAGACATCAATAACTAATGCCCACTGTCTCTTCTCACACCATTTTCTCAAATTTTTGAGAGGGCAATGCACTACATGGTTGTTGCCCACTTTTTAATAATAGGATACTAAACCAATCATAGTTTGGATTTCAAAAAGGACCATTCTACAGTGTTAGCTATTTATAAATTTACTGAGAACATCAAAAAATATTTCAATGATATAGTATGATAAGCTAGGATCTCCTGTGAGTTATTGGAGGCATCTGATTTTGTCAGTCATAATATTTTATTTAGCAAAGTTAAGTTTTTATAGAACATAACAATATTATGAGAAGGATAGTTGCTATTCATCATATAGCGGAAACACTGAGTCGCAGATGGGCAAAACGACAAAGAAGCTTTCGGCCAACAAGGCCTTCTTCAGAGAGAGAGAGAGTGCGCGCACACACACACACACACACACACACACACACACACACACACACTCAGGCAAACACAACTCACACACACACATGATGGCAGTCTCTGGCTGCTGAGGCCACACTGCCTATCTGCGATTCAGCATCTCCGCTATATATGGTGAGTAGCAACTACACTTTTCATAACACGGTTACATTCCTTTCTGAATTTTCCTTTGTTGTTTCTATGGACTGCATAGTTCAGCACATGCCTGGTTTAGTACTTATTTAAGAAACAGAAGTGCAGAAAGTTACTCTAAGTAGTTCAAGTAATATATTTCAGTTCAGCTACTTCTGCCACAAGAGTAACTGCCAACTTTGGGCATACAGAAAGTAGCAAATTAACATACGTTGCAGGTTCTCATTCACTGATTTCCTATATGATGATACCCTGGGTTAGCTCCTCACTTTACACAAAAGAAAGTAATTAGAATTATGTGTGTGTGCACACGTGTACATCTTGCAATATGAATCTCTATAAACAGCTGGGAATATTAACCATAGCCTTATTCACTTATGAAATATGTTGTTAATAAACCACTTGAGTTTGAGAGTCACAAAGATATTCATAAGTAGAGCACTAGATGGAAAAATTATATGAAGGTTGAGTAACAAGTACACTGTTTTTGTTCTACTGATTCATTTATTTCAAACTAGTTTCCAGCTTATTATGCACCTTCAGGAAAAAATCTGACTAGTGTCTGCAAGGGGCACTGATTCTTAGGTAACCAAACATTAGAGGCACAAATACAATCACTTGCACAGAGGGTTGTGCATCAAACTTGTTGCTTAACACTGGTTTACACAATGGACAATGTTAAGCACAATAAATACACTCCTGGAAATTGAAATAAGAACACCGTGAATTAATTGTCCCAGGAAGGGGAAACTTTATTGACACATTCCTGGGGTCAGATACATCACATGATCACACTGACAGAACCACAGGCACATAGACACAGGCAACAGAGCATGCACAATGTCGGCACTAGTACAGTGTATATCCACCTTTCGCAGCAATGCAGGCTGCTATTCTCCTATGGAGACGATCGTAGAGATGCTGGATGTAGTCCTGTGGAACGGCTTGCCATGCCATTTCCACCTGGCGCCTCAGTTGGACCAGTGTTCGTGCTGGACGTGCAGACCGCGTGAGACGACGCTTCATCCAATTCCAAACATGCTCAATGGGGAACAGATCCGGAGATCTTGGTGGCCAGGGTAGTTGACTTACACCTTCTAGAGCACGTTGGGTGGCACGGGATACATGCGGACGTGCATTGTCCTGTTGGAACAGCAAGTTCCCTTGCCAGTCTAGGAATGGTAGAACGATGGGTTCGATGACGGTTTGGATGTACCGTGCACTATTCAGTGTCCCCTCGACGATCACCGGTGGTGTACGGCCAGTGTAGGAGATCGCTCCCCACACCATGATGCCGGGTGTTGGCCCTGTGTGCCTCGGTCGTATGCAGTCCTGATTGTGGCGCTCACCCGCACGGCGCCAAACACGCATACGACCATCATTGGCACCAAGGCAGAAGCGACTCTCATCGCTAAAGACGACACGTCTCCATTCGTCCCTCCATTCACGCCTGTCGCGACACCACTGGAGGCGGGCTGCACAATGTTGGGGCGTGAGCGGAAGACGGCCTAACGGTGTGCGGGACCGTAGCCCAGCTTCATGGAGACGGTTGCGAATGGTCCTCGCCGATACCCCAGGAGCAACAGTGTCCCTAATTTGCTGGGAAGTGGTGGTGCGGTCCCCTACGGCACTGCGTAGGATCCTACGGTCTTGGCGTGCATCCGTGCGTCGCTGCGGTCAGGTCCCAGGTCGACGGGCACGTGCACCTTCCGCCGACCACTGGCGACAACATCGATGTACTGTGGAGACCTCACGCCCCACGTGTTGAGCAATTCGGCGGTACGTCCACCCGGCCTCCCGCATGCCCACTATACGCCCTCGCTCAAAGTCCGTCAACTGCACACACGGTTCACGTCCACGCTGTCGCGGCATGCTACCAGTGTTAAAGACTGCGATGGAGCTCCGTATGCCACGGCAAACTGGCTGACACTGACGGCGGCGGTGCACAAATGCTGCGCAGCTAGCGCCATTCGACGGCCAACACCGCGGTTCCTGGTGTGTCCGCTGTGCCGTGCGTGTGATCATTGCTTGTACAGCCCTCTCGCAGTGTCCGGAGCAAGTATGGTGGGTCTGACACACCGGTGTCAATGTGTTCTTTTTTCCATTTCCAGGAGTGTAGTTAAACTACACAGTATTACAGGTTAAATACTTATAATGCCTTTTTTGTGAGGTTTTGATATTGGCTGAGAACCTGTTAAACTGAACACTCTTCATTTATGTTGTCCAGCAAACATGTTTTTCAACAATGTAAATTAAACTTTAGGCAATGGACAATATTCTACACAATAATTAAAATACATGATCTTACTGTATTACAGGTTATATGGTCATGATGCCATAGTTTGTGAGGTCATGACATTGGTCCAAAACTATCTAACTGAGCACTAGTAATTTATGTTGATCAATAAACATGTTTTACATTGTAGATAACATTTTTACACAGAGGGTAATGTTAAACACAGTACACGGTTAAAATATACATTATTAAAGTGTTACAAGTTATATTGTTGAATTTCGTGAGATAAGTAAGATAAAGAATAGGTTGGTTGATTTGTGGGATTAAAGGGACCAGACTGCTACGGTCATCAGTCCGTTTTTCGAAATACTAAAAGCACCCACAGAGAATAAAAACGATTAACAGAATAGATCACAGACGACACAGAGCAAGAGAAACTTAGACAAAGACCAGACAAGACGAACTAAAATCACACAGTGTGTGACGGTGGTTGGCCGACCATAGAAACAAAAAAGGAAAAGCCAACCACCGAGAAATACATTAAAAACTCAGACTAAAATCGTAGGCCAAAGGCCAGAATCAACACAAAATAACATAACAAACACTCAGATTAAACGATAAAAACCCCCTGCCCGAATAAAACATAAAACTAAGCCAGCCATAGCAGGGTCATCAGTTAAAAGGGCAGGGAGCACATCAGGCAGCGCAAATGTCTGCCTGACCACAGCTAAAAGGGGGCAGGCAAACAAAATGTGGGCCACTGTCAAAGCCGTCCCGCAGCGACATAGAGGAGGTTCCTCCCGGCACAGTAAATAACTGTGTGTCAGCCAGGAGTGGCCAATGTGGAGCCGGCAAAGGACTACTGAGTCCCTGTGAGTGGCTCGCAGGGATGACCGCCACACAGCTGTCGTCTCCTTGACAGCACGGAGTTTATTACGCGTGGTCAGTTCGCGCAATGCATCATCCCATAGCGCAAAAACTTTGCGGCTTAAGACTGTCCTCAAATCAGTCTCTGGGAGGCCAACATCCAGATACTGTTTACTGGTGGCCTCTTTCGCCAGGCGGTCATTGCCCGGGATACTGACATGACCGGGGGTCCACAGAAAGACCACAGAGCAGCCGCAACAGGCAAGAGTATGCAGGGACTCCTGGATAGCCATAACCAGACGAGAACGAGGGAAACACTGGTCGAGAGCTCGTAAACCGCTCAGGGAATCGCTACAGATCACGAAGGACTCACCTGAGCAGGAGCAGATATACTCTAGGGTATGAAAGATGGCGACCAGCTCAGCAGTGTAAACGCTGCAGCCAGCTGGCAGTGAACGTTGTTCGAAATGGTCCCATAGAGTTAGCGCTTAACCGACACGACCAGCAACCATCGAACCATCAGTGTAAACAATGCCAGAGCCCTGAAATGTTGCGAGGATGGAAAGAAAGCGTCGGCAGAAGGCCTCCGGAGGGACTGAGTCCTTCGGGCCCTGTGTCAATTCTAGCTGAAGGCGAGGGCGAGGCACACACCACAGGGGTGTACCCAGATGTGCCCGGAAAGGAGGCGGAAGAGGTAAAGCCCCAAGCCCAGAGAGAAGCTCTCGGACGCGGACCGCGATGATACATCCAGCCCTGGGCCGACGTTCTGGAAGATGGACGTGTGACTGTGGGAATAGTAGCCGATAGTTAGGATGCCCGGGCAAGCTGAAAACATGGGCAGCATAAGCGGCCAGCAAACGTTGGCGCCGTAACCGCAGTGGAGGGACGCCTGCCTCCACAAGTATGCTGTCCACAGGGCTGGTCCGGAAGGCACCAGTGGCAAGGCGTATCCCACTGTGGAGGATAGGGTCCAGCACCCGCAATGCAGATGGGGATGCTGAGCCATAAGCCAGGCTCCCATAATTCAGGCGGGACTGGATTAACGCCTGTTAGAGCCGTAACAGGGTAGATCGGTCAGCGCCCCAGCGGGTGTGGCTCAAGCATCGCAGAGCATTTAGATGCCGCCAACACATCTGTTTGAGCTGCCTAATATGAGGCAGTCAAGTCAACCAGGCATCAAAAAACACACCCAAAAACCTATGTGACTCCACCACAGCAAGAAGTTCACCATCAAGATAAAGCTGTGGCTCCGGGTGAACAGGGCGTCGCCAGCAGAAATGCTACAGCCCAAGACTGCACCTTACAGATAGCGCCCTGTAGCTGACGTTCAGCAGCTGCAATGCCAATAGAGCTGTGGTAAAGGCAGAAGTCGTCAGCATACAGGGAAGTGGAGACAGAATGTCCCACCACTGCAGTGAGCCCGTTTATTGCAATTAAAAACAGGCAGACACTGAGGACAGATCCCTATGGTACCCCGTTCTCCTGGACTCGGGAGGAACTGTGGGAGGCCGCGACTTGCACGCGGAAGGTACGATACGACAGAAAATTTCGGATAAAGATCGGCAGAGGGCCCCGAAGACCCTATCTATGAAGCGTAGAAAGGATGTGATGACGCCATGTCGTATCGTATGCCTTCCGCCTGTCAAAAAGACAGCGACCAGGTGCTGACGGTGGGCAAAGGCAGTACGGATGGCCGACTCCAGGCTCACCAGATTGTCGGCGGCGGAGCGGTCTTTACAGAACCCACCCTGAGACAGAGCCAGAAGGCCCCGAGACTCCAGTACCCAGTTCAACCGCCGGCTAACCATCCGTTCAAGCAACTTGCAAAGAACGTTGGTGAGGATGGTAGCTGTCCACCTCCAAAGGGTTCTTCCCAGGTTTCAGAATGGGGATAACAATACTTTCCCGCCATTGCGACGGAAACTCACCCTCGACCCAAATACGGTTGTAAAGGTCGAGGAGCCATCGCTGGCAGTCCACTGAAAGGTGTTTCAGCATCTGACAGTGGATGCTATCTGACCCAGGAGTGGTATCAGGACAAGCGGCGAGGGCACTGTGAAATTCCCACTCACTGAATGGAACATTGTAGGATTCAGGATGGTGGGTGCGAAAAGAAAGGCTCCGACGTTCCATCCGCTCTTTAATGGAGCGGAAGGCCTGTGGGTAATTGGAAGAAGCGGAACTCAGAGCAAAATGCTCTGCCAAGCTGTTGGCAATTTCGTCGGAGTCTGTACAAACTGCTCCATTCAGTGAGAGTGCAGGGACGCTGACAGGGGTCCGATAGCCATAGAGGCATCGGATCTTGGCCCAGACCTGGAGGCCAATGGTGGACACATACCGCTCCCAGCACTCCTGCTTGCTTTGGCGGATAAGGCGGCGGGCCCAGGCATGCAGCCGTTTGAAGGTAATGAGGTATTCAATGGAGGGATGTCGCTTGTGATGCTGGAGTGTCCGCCGGCAATCTTTAATCGCTTCAGCGATCTCAGGCGACCAGCAAGGCACAGTCTGCCGCCGAGGGGACCCAGAAGAACGGGGAATGGCAGATTCTGCAGCAGTAACGATGCCGGTGGTGACGGACTAAACCACCGCATCAATGTCATCATTAGAGAGAGGCTCAATAGCGGCAGTGGAGGAAAACAAGTCCCAGTCAGCCTTATTCATAGCCCATCTGCAAGGGCGCCCAGAAGACTGATGCTGTGGCAGTGACAGAAAGATCAGAAAGTGGTCACTACCACACAGGTCGTCATGCACTTTCCACTGGACAGACGGTAAGAGGCTAGGGCTGCAGATCGAAAGGTCGATGGCGGAGTACGTGCCATGCGCCACACTGAAGTGTGTGCAGGCACCATCATTTACAATCAAAAGATAGAGCTGTGCCAATAAATGCTCAATGGTGGCGCCTCGACCTGTCGCCACTGACCCACCCCACAGAGGGTTGTGGGCGTTGAAGTCTCCCAGTAACAAGAAAGGTGGCGGCAATTGGGCTATCAGCACAGCCAGGACATGCTGCGCGACATCACCATCCGGTGGAAGGTAAGGACTGCAGACGGTAACAGCCTGTGGCATCCACACCCGAACAGCGACAGCCTCCAAAGATGTATGTAGAGGGACAGACTCGCTGTGAAGACAATTAAGGACATAGATGCAGACGCCACCAGACACCCTTTCATAAGCTGCCCGGTTCTTATAATAACCCTGATAGCCACGGAGGGTGGGGGTTTGCATTGCTGGAAACCAAGTTTCCTGAAGAGCAATGCAGAAGAAAGGGTGAAGGCTGATAAGTTGTCGGAGCTCAGCTAGATGGTGGAAGAAACCACTGCAGTTCCACTGGAGGATGGTATTGTCCATGGCTGAGAAAGGCATGAAGGGACTGGGGAGGCTGTTTACGCTGTGTGTTCACTTGCTGCCACCGTTTCAGTACCCGCGCGAGTGACATCCATGGCGTCTGAGGGACTGGCGAGATCAAGGTCCTCAGCGGATGCCAGGATCTCGACCTCATCCTCAGACGCAGAGCTCGAAGGGTGCGATGGGGTCGGTGCCACCGCAAGTTCTTTGGCCTTAGAGGTCTTTCGCTTGAACTTCTCTCGCTGAACCTTGGGTTTCACTGGCTGGGAAGGCTTCACCGATTCAGTCTCCGGGACGGAAGAGGATCGCGAAGCCCTACGACCAGCCACTGGTGGGGGCCTTATGCCACTGTCTGGCGTCATCCTTCCCGCTGGTGGAAGCCTGGGAAGGGAGGGACCCAAGGGAACCCTTACAAGAGAGTTGCTGAGAATCGGGGACGGACGTCCCCGAAGGGTGGGAGGATGTTGCTCCTGAGGTAGGTGGTGCAGGAGCAACCGGGTAGGTAGAGCCCCCCACGGGCAAGGGGGCAGGAGGAGTTGTACTACTCATCGAGCTGGCTGGAAGTCTCGAAACTGATGGGGCAAGCACAGTTGTTGTAGCAGCGGCGTAAGAAGAAGTCATTCACACAGGATGTAGTCTGTCGTATTTCCTTTTGGCCTCAGTATAGGTCAGTTGGTCCAGGGTCTTATATTCCATGATTTTTCACTCTTTCTGAAAGACTTTGCAGTCTGGCGAGCAAGGTGAATGATGCTCTCCGCAGTTGACACAGATGGGAGGCAGGGCACATGGAGTATTGGGATGTGATGGGCGTCCGCAATCTCGACATGTGAGGCTGGAAGTGCAGCGGGAAGACATGTGGCCGAACTTCCAGCACTTAAAGCACCGCATCGGGGGAGGGATATAGAGCTTGATGTCACAATGGTAGACCATCACTTTGACCTTCTCCGGTAATGTATCACCCTCGAAGGCCAAGATGAAGGCACCGGTAGCAACCTGATTGTCCCTCGGACCCCGATGAATGCGCCGGATGAAATGAACACCTCTACGCTCTAAGTTGGCGCGCAGCTCGTCATCAGACTGCAAAAGTAGGTCCCTATGGAAAATAACTCCCTGGACCATATTTAAACTCTTATGTGGTGTGATGGTAACGTTAACATCCCCCAACTTGTCACAAGCAAGTAACCTGCGTGACTGGGCGGAGGATGCCGTTTGTATCAGTACTGACCCAGAGCGCATTTTGGACAAGCCCTCCACCTCCCAAAACTTGTACTCTAAATGCTCGACGAAGAACAGAGGCTTTGTGGATAGAAAAGACTCCCCATCAGCTCTCATACAAACTAAAAATCGGGGCGAATAACTGTTACCGCCATCCTGAGACTTACGCTCCTCCCATGGCGTGGCCAGGGAGGGGAACGTTTTCGGATCGTACTTCTGAGCATTAAATTGAGCCCAAAAACGCTTGGAGACTGCTGGCGGCTGGCCGCCAGCGAGAGATGATGTACCACACTTCATTGCAGGTCATCCGCCCTGATGCCACCTACTCCGACCAAGGGCCCTCCCCACGGGCGCCAACCAGCCTCAGCAATAGCCACCTGGCAGGATGGCCATTGCCGGGAGTCCTGATGCCCCCGGGAGATAGGCATCTACTCCTTGGCATACATGGGGAGTTAACGGCGCAGACATCAGTAGAGCGATCCCTGTGTTGTCAGGGGGCTACAACCAACAGGGTACATGGCGGCCCCACCACAACGGACTGGCTACCGTGCTGGATGTTAGGTGACATGTGGTCCATGGTTGCCGTCAGTGCAGAAAGTGGCACTGCACAGCACAAGGTGGAAAGTGCACGCAGTAACGTATCCATACGCAAGAGGTGGAGAGCGGGCAGGACTGCAATGCAACGACAAAGAAGCTGGCGAAAGGTCTGATCGCAAGATGGACACAATGCACCAAGTAAGGCGCCCTTCCCCAATCAGCTCGCTCTTCGGAAAAATTTTGAGAGATGGAGGTCAAACCCAACAGGGGACCATCACGTAAGGCCGAAAAGTTTGAGACTCTTTTTAGTCGCCTCTTACAACAGGCAGGAATACCGCGGGACTATTCTAACCCCTGAACCCACAGGGGGGGAAGATAAGGAATAGGAAACTCTATTATGTTTTAATTTTCTGTAGCAGTATGTGTCATTGTGGCAGTTTGTGGGTATGTGGCTGGTTGATTGATCATGTGAAGCTCAAAAGTGGGGATGTGCTCATCTGTAATTGATCATTTAGAACCAGCTGGGGATTTTGAGCTAAATGTCTGTTTACCTCAAGTACTTGTAATAGGCTCAGTTTTCTTCCTTTGGTGGCTTTATGTAGTACTTCTCTGTGTGCTTAGTTATTTGTGTTATTCCTTCAGCACATGTTCGGCAAAGGTGGAGTCTGACTTACGTAATACCAAGCTTCGTACAAGTTCAATCAGCCTAGTTCTTATGGCTTGCCTATCTGATCAATATACAGTTAGTTGAAGTCACTGAAAGCAATTTTGTAAACACTGCAGTTACTTAACAAATCTGTTTTGTTCTTGCTATTGAATAGGACAGTGACTGTAGTGCCTCTTACATACAATGAAGTTTTGTAAATGCAGGATTTGAGAGTTTTGGCTAACTTGTCAGATAGCTGTCCTAAATATGTATAGTACACTAGTTAGTTTTAGATATCATTGTTGCTGCAAAGGGAGCATACACATAGAGCAACATTTTTCTTCTTTGTTTTTTGTGTAAAATATTGTCCATTAATTCAGCAGTATAACCATTATTTGATGCAATACATTTAATGGTGTCTAATTCTGTCTGAAAATTCTGTTTTGACATTGGTATTGATGTCAGACAACGTATCTTGGAATGGAAGGCAGCATCTTTGTGTGATATTACGTGCTGTAAACAAGAGGGTATTGCCATGTCTGTAGTGTTGGGTTTTCTGTAAATTTTGAAACTATGTGTGCCTGTAGCGATACCTATGTTGAGGTCTAAGAAGTTAACGGATTTTTTACCAATCTCCATGGTGAACTGTATGTTTTTGTGTTGTGAGTTTAAATGTCCTAGGAATGTGTTGAATAGTCTTTTGGTTCTGATCCACAGGCACAGCACATCATCTACATATCTGTATCAATATTAGATATTATCACTGAGAGGCTCATTATGTAGGAACTGTTTTTCAAAATGGTCCATGAATATCTCTGGTAAAAAGAGAACTGAGGGGAGGGTCCCCATTGCCAAGCCATCTAGCTGTTTGTATAGAGTACCTTCAAATTGAAATTTTGGCAGCTTTATGTCTTCTACATGTACAGCATAGACAACTGCTCTGTGTAGTAGATGTGTCAAGATATCAAGGTATTCTTTGACTGGTATGTTTTCAAATAAGCTGCTAAAATCAAAAGCTATTAGTTTTGCACTATGTGGAATAGGGAGCTCTTTAATTTTGTTAACAAGGTCCACTGAATTTATAATTCCAAACTTAGATTTAAATTTTGTTTATGTTTTGATATAGAAATTTAAGTCTTTGGTAATTCTGTAGTTTGGTGCATTGCAGATTGGCACAAGAGGTCATAAAGGTTGGCCTTCCTTGTGCAGTTTAGGAAGTTCACATACTTTAGGAGCTACTGGGTTGATGTTGATCAAATTCTTAGCTCCATATTCACGTATTATGCTTTTGAAGGTCTTGGTTAGGTTTTTTATTTCTTCGTTGAATGTTTTCATGTCATCTTTGGTGAGGACATGGGTGTGAGAAGTTGTTTCAATTTCTCAATGTAATTACTTTTTTCCATGAGAAATAAGAGACTTATTTCATCTCCTTTTGTGAGAATGTTGTTATTTTGAGAAATTTTCTTCTTTAGGCTCTTCAGTATATCCTGGTCCATAGATTGTAATGTAGTAGTGTCTAACTCAAGCCATTTTTGTTCATCACACCTTACTAAGTTTTTAGTTGTGATGTTGTTATTTAGACTGTATTATACACTTAACAGCCAAATAAACTGGTACACCTGCCTAATATCGTGCAGGTCCTCCGCCAGCACACTGAAGTGACATAACACGACATGGCATGAACTCGACTAATGTCTGAAGTAGTGCTGGAGGGAATTGACACCATGAATCCTGCAGGGCTGTCCATAAATGCATAAGAGTATGAGGGGGTGGAGATCTCTTCTGAACAGCACATTGCAAGGCATCCCAGATATGCTCAATAATGTTCATGTCTGGGGAGTTTGGTGGGCAGCGAAAGTGTTAAAACTCAGAAGTGTGTTCCTGAGCCAGAGTCCTATCTAGACTTATCAGGGGTTCCATATCACTCCAACTGCACACACCCCACACCATTACAGAGCTTCCACCAGCTTGAACAGTCCCCTGCTGACATGCAGGGTCCATGAATTCACGAGGTTGTCTCCATACTTGTAAATGTCCATCTACTTGATACAATTTTAAATAAGACTGGTCTGACCAGGTAAAATGTTTCCCGTCATCAACAGTCCAATGTCAGTGTTGACAGGCCCACGTGAGGCATAGAGCTTCATGTCGGGCAGTCATCAAGGGTAAATGAGTGGGCCTTTGGCTCCGAAAGTCCACATCGATGATGTTTCGTTGAATGGTTCACATGTTAACACTTGTTGCTGGCCCAGCATTGACATCTGCAGCAATTTTCAGAAGGGTTGCACTTCTGTCATGCTGAACAATTCTCTTCAGTCATCGTTGATCCCATTCTTGCAAGATCTTTTTCCGGCCGCAGCGATGTCAGAGATTTGATGTTTTACTGGATTCCTGATATTCACAGTACACTTGTGGAATGGTCATACAGGAAAATCCCCACTTCATCACTACCTCAGAGATGCTGTGTCCCATCTCATGCAACGACTACGACACCACGTTCAAACTCACTTAAATCATGATGAACTGCGATTGTAGCAACAGTGATCAGTCTAACAACTGCACCAGACACTTGTTGTCTTATATAGGCATTGCCAACCACAGCACCGTATTCAGCCTGTTTACATATCTCTGTATTTCAATATGCAAGCCTATACAAGTTTCTGTGGCGCTTCAGTGTACATCAACTTTTAATACATCTAACTGTTTTCCGGAAGGTGTAAGGGGAAGGGCATATTGGAAGCCTTTTATTAGCATTTCCATTTCCTTCATGGAAAGAACTGTTTCAGTTAAATTTACTACTTGAACTGAAAAAAAGTTTTGTTTATGTTTTGTGATTATGGCTGCATTACGTTTGCATAGGTTGTTTACTCTGTGTTTTTAGTGTAAGTACATCTCCTGGATTATGTTATGCACTATTTCAAGTATTTCACTATCAAAAACTTCAAATTCACATGGGTTTAGAATGTGTGTAATTCATATATACATCACTTTAAGATTGTCCTTGACACTGTATCAGTTTTTGATTTCTTTCTTTATCTATACAGGAACTGTGACCTTCATTGCTTCTTTTGCTGCAGCTGACGCACTTCTTGACTTGATGCACACGTATTTCAGTGTAATATTTAATTTTTGGCATTGTTTACTGAACCAAATGTGCTGTGCTGCCTTCGATTTTTGCTTGAGTAACCTGCTGTATAGGACAGATGGAAGTGCTGTATTGGCACTATTAATATTATTTATGGATTATTTTGTTGCTTCTTGGTAGAACAGTTCCATATTTAAGTTTGGAAAACATGTACACTGTTTTCATTCTAATTATGTTTGTTTATTTCAAACTAGTTTTCAGCTATTACAACATTTTACACAAAAAACAGAGAAGAAAAATGTTGCCCTATGTGTATGTCCCATCTACAGCAACAGTCACATCTAAAACTAAGTGGGGTGCTACACCATATATAGGAAGGCTATCTGACAAATTAGCCAAAATGTTCAAATCCTGCACTTACAAAACTCCATCTTATGTAACAGGCTCCATTTGATGTACGAGGACAATAACCCAGATACTATTCAACAGCATAGACAAAATAGATCTTTTAAGTAACCATGGTGTTTACAAAATCACTTGAATGACTGCAACTGACTGTATATTGATCAGATAGGCAAGCCATAAGAACTAGGCTGATTGAACTTGTACGAAGCTGGGGATTACATAAGTCAGACTCCACCTTTGTCGAACATGTGTTGAAGGAATAACACAAATACCAAGTCCACAGAGAAGCACTACATAAAGCCAACAAAGGAAGAAAACTGAGCCTATTACAAGTACTTGAGGTAAACAGACATTTAGCTCAAAATCCCCGGCTGGTTCTAAATGATCAATTACAGATGAGCACATCCCCACTTTTGAGCTTCACATGATGCAAACAACCAGCCACGTACTCACGAACTGCCACAATGACACATACTGCTACAGAAAATTAAAACATAATAGAATTTCCTATTCCTGACATTGCTTAGCCAACAAATTTCAACAATATAAATTGTAATACTGTAGTGATATATATTTTAACTGTGTACTGTGCTTAACATTGCCCACTGTGTAAAAATGTTATTTACAATGTAAAACATGTTTATTGCTCAACATAAATTACTAGTGCTCAGTTAGATGGTTTTGAACCAATATTGTGACCTCGCGAACTATGTCATCATAGCCATATAACCTGTAATACTGTAAGATCATGTATTTCAATTATTGTGTATAATTCTGTCCATTGCTTACTATGTTAAAAATCAGGTTTGTTGCAAAAAATAAATGAAGAGTGTTCAGTTTAACAGTTTCTCAGCCAATGTCAAGACCTCACAAAGAAATAAAATAAAATAGCATTATAAGCTTTTAACCTGTAATATTGCGTAGTTAAATTATTTATTGTGCTAAACATTGTCCATTGTGTAAAGTGTGATTCAAAGTTAAGAAACAAATTTGATGCACAATACTATATGAAAGTGACTGTATCTTCGCCTATAATGCTTGGTTACCTAAGAACCAGTGTCCTTTGCAGACACTAGAAACCGAAAACTAGCTTGAGATAAACCAAAAGCTGTAGAACAAAAACAGTGTACTAGTTATTCAACTTTAAATATGGAACTGTTCTCTAAGATGTAATGGAAGAACCAATAAATAAAAAATGATATGAATAACTTTTTAATGAATGTAAGTTTTGGCACCGTGAGGGGTGAAATAAACAGTTATAAAATTCTTTTACAATGCACCCAAGGAAATAAATTGTCTGTCAGGTTAAGCATAAGATTATTCAACTGTAGATCAAACCTTTTTCTTTTTAACAGCTCGATCTATATCACAGATTAATTCCTGAATAGTCATTTTAATAGAAAAAGGCTTGTAAATGGACTGCATGTAGATATATACAATGTGTTTCACTATTCAGGTTACACACTTGTAGAGGTTGTAGAAGGGCCTTAGTAGATCAAGTTTCACTGAGGAACCCATGCCAGGAAATGTCATTGAACAACGCTACAGAGCATCAAAGTTATATGTGCTGGTACCTGTAACTGTACGTATACACAAGGTGAGTCCATGATGGTGTTACAAACTTTCAATGATGACAAAGAAGGATAAATGTATCAATTTGAGGTAATGGCCTCTGTACCGGAATTGAACAAGTCGAAAGCTATAAGCAAAAACTGTTTTGATACTTCCGACAGTGGGACACACGAACACAGGGTAGGCAACTTTCAGAGGTGACAGTATGGACCAAAACAAGAAAAAAAGTCTAGCTACGAGAATTTCTTCGCTGAAGAAGATGTGTTTCACACTAGCAAAGATGAACAAGTGCTCATAGCTCCTCAGGTATGCATTTTACAGCCCATGTTCACTAGACAATTTTTCTTGTCTGAGTACATACTACAACCTCTGAAAGTTGTGTACCCTACATTCTTAGCAACAGCAGTACCAGTACATGTATTCCACTGTCAGAATTATCAGAATTATTTACGCTTATAGCTATCAACTCATTCATTTCTGAACCAGGGACCCTTACCTGAAATTGATACATTTACCCATCTCTATTATCCTTGAAAGCTTCTAACATCATCATGGAATCATCCTGTATATAAACACTTACAGGCATCAGTGCCTTTAACATCGATGCTCTGCAGCAAGATGACATTTCCAGACATGGGTCCCTATGTAAAACCTGGTCTACTAAGTCCCTTCTACACCCTCTAGAAAAGTGTAACATGAACTGTGAAACACCCTGTATATACTTGTTTAGGATATTGCAGCCATGCACCATCAAAACAGAAAAATCATTTTACAACATGTATTCACAATATTTGATATTATTAGTAACATATACACATCAGTTGGTTCTACTAAGAAATTCATCAATGGAGTACGACGGAATAGAAGGAATTCACCACTAACAAGTCTTAGGGTCCTTTTCAACTGAACTTCATTAGTAGTTAAATTTTCAGGGCTGCTAGCATCTTATTGAAAATATGTGTTCCTGAATAATGAACACCGTTTTGGACCAAAATAAGTGACTTAAAATCTTCGTGAAAATTATTCTTATTTTTATTATTGATTCCTTGAGCTAAGCCACTGATGTGAAAAAAAGAGATATATTTTTAATGACAAAGTTCATTAAGGAATCCCTAGTTCCCTACACAGGCCTTTGCAGGATGGTCTTGAGTTAACACCACAAATAATTCTTATTACATGTTTTTGGACCCAGGAAACTTAAGCTTAGCTTGATGAGTTACCCCAAAAATATCCCATATGACATTACTGAATGAAATTAAGCATACTATGCCAGCTTTTTTATATCACCTATGTCTGACAACATTTCCACTGCAAATAGAGGTTTGTGTAGGCACTTCAGCAGTTCTGTGCTGTACTCCTCCCATATGAATTTTAGTATCAAGCAGTAATCCCATGAATTTGACACTGTCAACTTCTTCTATATGTTTCTTGTAATATTTTAGGTGTACACTGATGGGAAACCTCTTACAAGTTCTGAACTGCATGCAGTGTGTTTTTCAAAGTTTAGTGACAAGGAATTGGCTAGGAATTATTTATTATTGTTCCTGAAAATTTCATAAACCAATCCTTCTATGACTACACTTGATTTGCTGTTTATTGCAATGTTTGTATCATCTGCAAATAAAACAAACTTAGAATCTATTAAAGTTAAAGCTGAAAGGTAATTAATTAACTCTTACACAAAGACACAATAACTGCCTAACAAAATCTTATAAACAATTGAACATTGGAATCATTTCAGAATTTTAACATAGCTGGAATAATAAAAAATATTTTGTAAAGACATTTCCTATTTAAAGCTGAAGAGGCTTTACACATGTGTTCATAATGTGCACTATAGACTATGTAACACAAGACTCAGAACAACACTTAAAAATAAATGAAAAGTGCTACTTTGTAAAATGGTTGGCAGCACCAAGTATAGTAAAAGAGAAATGAACAGTAAAAGCTATCATGGGATGCGTGTTCTGGCCAACAGCTGCTAATACATTTCAACCCAATTTATTTTCTTTTCTTTGTCTTTCGCATTAGTTCCTGAATATTCAGCAAAAACTTTACATTCACTGTTGATTTTGTCATGGTGTATCCTGGTGCAGAGCGATGTAAAATTTGGATTGTTAGATGAAAAACTGTTGCTTATATTCCCATTCGCAGACTCTGTGTGCTCATTTAAGGAGCTAGAAAGTGGACATTATATGATCACAGTTACAGTCTGTTAAGAAAGAATAATGCTAATTTAGGAGTTGCTAATGGTGCTTTAATTTCATGCTTCATTGTTCAGTTGAGAAGTGCATCTTCCTGGGATAGTCAGAGCTAGCAGATGTTAATAAACTTTTTAGATGCTCAAAGTATGTGTTGTGAATGTATCAGTTTGAATAATGAACACCGGACTGCACAACAGAAAGACTATATCCAATTCAGGTGACGAGTCGGCATGATCATAATTCTGTGCTTGTATGTGTGTACAGCTATTCTGAGGTAGTGTTACCTTAAATAAACATTAAATGTTGACTTTTCTTTTACCATTCGGTCTTTTTTTAATTCCTGGTACTCTAATTCTGTTCTAATTCTTAAACTTTACTTAAACATAAATCATTAACATTCTGCAATATAAAACTTATATTACTTCCTACTATTTGAAATAAAATTTCATTGTCTTGAGATACATCCTGTCCTACATTTTAGCAGTTTGAAGGTTAGTAACTGTAGCTAGTTGTGTCTAATATATTACAAACAGAACAAAAAATTTAAAATTTCAACTGAATCATTAAATGTCATAACTGTGGATTGTATGGCATTTTCACATTCATTTTATTCCCTCTCACAACATTAGCAAGGAACATTAATTTCTCAGTGAAGTTAAAAAGCCCAACGTTTCTATTACTCAACCAGTTAGCCACTTTAGCCAATAATGTTTACCCAGAGATCCCATTTGGAACAATCTTTTACAAAATAAATTGGCCATCAGGCAGTAGGCACAGTCACAAAGACAAAAAGAGAGACAGCTAATGTGACAATAAACTTGACCACCAACAAAATTTGGAAGTCCAGTAGTCTGCATAATTTGGCAACTTCCTCCTCCTCCTCCTCCTCCTCCTCCTCCTCCTTCTTCTTCACATTCTTATTAGTCCTTTTTATAGAGAAAGTGTTCTCTTTTGGTCAAGTTACCCTTTGCTTTATGTGCTAGCAGTCTAGTGACAAACGGCGTGCAGTGTACATGATGGATTCGACGTTCAAGATTACTCACTGCATTATAACTTCTATACCATATTTCACCTACGCATAAAGTGCGTGATTAATGGGACCACAATAGTGTGTTGCTAACTAGGGCACAATCACATTTTCCCTCCATTTCAGTCTAGGAGTAGTCATGTATATGTTGACACACCAGTAAGAACTGACCAGTTCAAAAATATTGTCGTGACAGAGCTGTTGACTAAATGTCTTCTTCTCAACACTTCATTCTGGAGATTTCACCCTCAGCCCAGAAGGCTGCAGACCTCAGCTGTAGACAAGGTGGTTCCTTCACACCGCAGCAAGCACCTATGATCCACAATGCCTGCTGACCCCTTCATTTTGGCAAGTATAAAGTTATTTACTGCATTCTGTGAGTTTCCATAAAAACTATCTACAATACACTAAGTGAATACTGTGCAGTGCATATTTTATGGAAATGCAAACAGGCTGTCCAATTCTGATTTCTATCAATGGAGTCCTGAATGAGATGCTGGTCAAAAGTAATATAAAAGGCATTTAAGTAGATTTAATTCAGAGCTGCCCCCTTTTTGAAGCTGCTTAAGACATTAAGTGGCTGCTCATGATGACATCACAAAATTTCAAGATCAAGACAGCAAAAGTGGCCATGTGACAATTACTTGTTCAGTATATGATGTGAGCAAGCCCAAGTATATAGAGTAAATTACCTAAAACTTTCAACTGTTTTCTTTTGTGAACTGTTCAAAGAAATCAAATTGAGATTTTTGGCATGTGATAGTGAGCAGGGGCAATTAATTTGATTGTTCATTTAATATACTTAACTCTTGCATCAACCAAGATTCTGAAGCACTGTCGTTGTTTTTTAAATGGACCAATATGCTTTTTTATGGCATTTGAAAGCTTCTGAAAAACTATTACAGTAATATAAGGTTTGTTAAAGATGGCATTGAAACTTTTCAAAAATGTATCCAAGAAATGACCAAAAATTGACAGAATCAATTATTACATTGTGAACACTGCCAAGGAGGCAACTTACTTGTGAAAAAAAGAATGAAATATGGAAAATTTTGGCTGATGCAATTTTGGATATTTTTCCTCTTCATTCTTACTGCAAGGAAACAATAATAATCTATGTGTTCATTTCTTCCATAATGTTTTGCAACTGAATTGCGTTCTAGTTATTTGCTGCTTCATTAAAGAAGTTAAAAAAACCTGTCAACATACACTGGTTCCTCTGCAATCTGAACTGACAACTGAAACAGCCTTTGCTTTAGAACACAACAGAAGTTATCTGTGTCTACTGTACAATTCTGGTGCTCACCACCCGAATACTCAGCCATGCGTGTGGCATACAGCCTCAATACCAGGGACTGTTTGTTCTATCAATACTTGCAAGGGAAAATTCCCATCGTAACCCCCTCAGATTTAGTAATAAGAGGGTCCAGTGAACAGCTCATTAAAAACTGAACACAGATCAAGCATGAAAACAGTAAGAAGGTGTAATGAACTGTGAAAAAAGCAAAATAGAAACAGTGAACGATAAAAGAACAAGAAGTGCAATATAGAGCAGCATGAAAGAGCAACAGCAATATGGTTTAGTGGTCACGGTATTGTACTGCAAGTGGGTGATCAGAGTTCAAACCCCCAATGTGCCAATTTTTCTTTTTCTTCCCCGCTATTCACTGTATTCAAATTTGTGTCTGTGTTGTTGTGTAATGTCTGTTTATGGTGTATGGAACGGAGCTATAATGACAATTGGTTCTGCACAACTACTCTATTAAGAGCCACTACTCTATTAGCAGCTGAAAGGAGGCGGCTCTTGAATGGGAACTGCAAACATTTGATGACATGGAGACAAGTCAACCAAATTCTCCACTGGAAAACAGGTCTTGTGTGTCATACGCAGCATTAGTGACAGTACAAGTGTCATATGAAAGGAATCTCTTACTGATGCACCTAATTTGTACACCTGGCAAATGAGTGATATATGCCTCCTTGCCCGATTTATGTGCTTGTGTGAACATGAATGTGGTCACTCCCAAGGAAATGATAAAAACATAATATTTTGTCACATAAGCTGCAACAAATGTACACAACAGTTTTGCAATCACACAGTTTCTCTGTGATGTGTCAAAACATATTTTTAATGTTTTTGAAGTTGCATTCTGTTTTGGAAGTTTTGATTCCTGAATTCCTATATTGTAACATAGTTCACACATGTTTATTTGTTGTTTTCATAGGTCTATAAGGTATCTCGCCTGCTCTCACTATTCATCACATTTACTTTCGATGGTAATGTGTTATTACCACATGACACACATTCTATAACCAATGTATAGTATGACAACTGCCAACTAACATTTCAGTGACTGGACAGACAATTCATAATGTTGTGACAATAAATAAATAGATGGCGTGAGGGAGTTTTGAATACTGCTCATCCGCTTTACAGTCCAACACCGTGACCACTTAACTATGATGCCATGTATTTACATTTTTGCTCTATATTGCACTTGTTAAGCTTGGACCATTCACTGTTTCTATTTTGCTTTTTTTTTCACAGTTCAGCACAACTTTTTCATGCTTGATCTGTGTTCAGTTTGTGACAGGCTATCCACTGGTCCATCTTACCACTAAATATGAGGGGGTTGCAAAGGGGATTGTCCCTTGTTAGTTCCATGGAAGTTTGTACCTGAGACTCAAAAATTAAATGTAGGCATTAAGGAACAAACACCATTTCTTTCTGAGGTTTCCTTAATTGACTGTCTTTAATTCTTTCACTGTAAGTTATTACTTACACATAATACAGAACTTTCCACAAACTCACAGTGTCTCTCTTAGATGGTGCACTTACCCCACAAGATGTGGACATATCAAAACAATACTAAATGAAAAGTTGAAGTTCAGTACCAGGTCATATTAATCTCATGAAAGGCAGTTTTCACTTGTGATGCATACAAACTTCATCAGTGGAGGAATGTATGTTAACAGAGGTTACATCTCTGCCTTTCATGCTGGGGGGTTTACCAGTGATAGAACTGCAGAAAATGGCAATGGGTGGGTGTGCATGGGTCAGGTATCTACCTTATCATTTATTAATTTTCTCAATTATTTTCTTTATTCCTTTTTCATTTACACTACACTATCCATCCCCAAGTTCCTCTCACCATTTTCTTCCCCTCATTTTTAATTTCACTATTCAGTTGACACTTCATTTCTCTTCCTATATCTAACTGCATCCAAGCTCTGTGAACCACTATGAAGTGCATGACAGAGGGTATGTCTCACTGTATCAGTTATTACAGCTTTTCCCCATTCCATTCACATATGGAGTGTAGGAAAAATTATTGTTTGCATGCTTCTAGGCCTGCTACAATTAATCCAATCTTATGCTCAAGATCCCTATGGAAGCAACATGTAAGGGGTTGTAATACACTGCTAGTCATCATTTAAAGCTGCATCTTGAAACTGTGTCAGTAGAACTTCTCGAGATACTTTCCGTCATCTTCAAGGGTCTACTAGTTCAGCTCTTTCAACATTCCACTGACACTCACTCACAATCTTTGACCATTTGTGCTGACCTTCTCATATACATTCAATATCTCCTGCTAGTCCTATCTGATACGGGTTCAATGCACTTGAGCAATATTCTACGATAAGTCACACAAGTGATTTGTGAGCAATTCCTTTGTAGAAGGACTGCATTTCTCTGCTACTCTACCAATAAATTTAAGTCTCTGACCTGTGTTACCCACAACTGAACCTATGTGATTGTTCAACGTCATATCTCTACTAAGTGTTACTGCCAAGTATTTGTACGAGTTTATGGATTCTACCTGTGACTTATACGATACAATCAAACAATGGAAAAACCAGTAAGGCCTTCATCAAAAATAGGCGACACACACACACACACACACACACACACACACACACACACGTACAACTGCAGTCTCAGGCAACTGAAATCCTACTTGTGCCTGAGACTGCTGTCGTGTGTGTGTGTGTGTGTGTGTGTGTGTGTGTGTGTGTGTGTCTGTTTACAATCAAACAATGGAAAATCCAGTAAGGCCTTCATCAAAAATAGGCGACACACACACACACACACACACACACATGTACGACTGCAGTCTCAGGCAACTGAAATCATACTTGTGCCTGAGACTGCTGTCGTGTGTGTGTGTGTGTGTGTGTGTGTGTGTGTGTGTGTGTGTAATTTTGATGAAGGCCTTACTGGACGAAAGCATAATTTATTATGACAGTCATCATCTGCAAAAAAATCTCAGGTTGCTATAATACTGTCTGCAAGATCATTAACATACAACGTGAACAGCAAGAGACAAAATACACTTCCCTGGGTACAACTGAAGTTACTTCTACATCTGTCAATGAGTCTTCATCCACGAGGGGGTGCAGTGGGTAGCACACTGGTCTCGGATTTGGGAGGACGACAGTTCAAACCCGCATCCAGCCATCCTGATTTATGTTCCTCCATGATTTACCTAAATCACTTCAGTCAAATGCCAGGATGGTTTCTTTGAAAGGGTACAGCTGATTTCCTTCCCCAATGTTCCCTAATCTGATGGGACCAATGAACTCGCTGTTTGGTCCCTCCCCCCCCAAATCAACCAACTCTTCATCCAAGATAACATACTGTTGTTTCTCTCTCTGCCATTGTTTCTACTCTGTCCTTACTCCATCTCTGGACTTATTGGCACAGTACTTACCAATGTAATGTCTTTGACATTCTACTCTCTCTGACAGTTCCACACTTCACTTTTGTTTCCCCTCAGCCTCACAACAGAAGGGTCCTTCTCATCCTGGGGGCTGTTCCTTCTAACCTTATCCAGTCTTTCCGTCTCTTCTTCCTGAAGAAGGAGCTAATACTTCTGAAAGTTAGGATTAGAGTTCTCACTTTTCATTGTGAATATCAGTAGTACTAGAATTTTGGCTCCTGAAGGCTAGCCATTCTGTCTCTCTGTAATTTCATACTTTTCTCAAATGAATTTTCTTTTTGATTCTCAAACTGCAACCACTGTACTATGAACTTCAGCATGGAAAGAACAAGTTGCAAAACTGAAAAATCTGCATACCTGCATGATAGTGGTAGCCTGAAAACATAACATTGTTGTCTCCAAGTTATTCTCAACCCAGTCTGCTTGCTTGAATCCATGAGAAACATTCTTAATGACAATATTTTGAAAAGGATAGTTTGCTACTCATGATAGAGTCACAGACAAGCAAAACAAAAAGACTACACTAGACTTTACTATACTAGACTACATGGCTGAAAGTTTAAATGTATAGCAGACTAGTCTTTCTTGTGCCTGTCTGCGACTCAGCATCTCCTCTGTATGGTGAGTAGCAATCTACCCTTTTCATAATATAGTCTTGTTCCATCCTGTGTTTTCCATTTAGAAATTTCCTTAAGTTTGTCTTAGATTAGTCCACATTATATGCACTGGTCTGGATTGTATTCAATTATAAATGCTTGTCCTATTTGAGATTTGATGACAGGTTTTGGATTTGTACATTCTTTATGGACTGATTCAAAACTTTGAACTGATATCATATTACTTTCTTCCTACTCAAGTTACCAACAACACAACATTTTTTATCTGCTAATGTGAGCATTACCTATCTTAGAGCTCCCTGAGTAATCATTAAAGCAATCTCTTCATATTTTTATTCATTCATAAAATTGATTATCTATCAGGAAGACCTCATTTTCACTTTTTTCTCTTTGTAACCATTGGGAACTGTAGTTAAAAGTTCTCATTTACTTGGAAAAGCAAATACATTCAGTTAATGTGAATAACTAAAAATGGAAAGTATTCACAGTATATTAGCTTCAACAGATTTCTGTAACTGATTTTTTTATCAGCCCATGGCATGTTTCAGTAGATACACAGGTTTTCAAATAGATCGGGCAACTATAATGTATTCCAATTTAGTGTAAAGTAAAGAGAAATGAAATCTACCACTTACTCATTACAGAAGCAAATACTGTCTCTGAAAAGTTCTGTGCATATCCAAAAGCTCCAAACACTTGTAATTCCATCTTTCCATCAGAGCTTCCACCAGCAATCTGCTTAACACTCTCAATCATTCTGGCCACACAGTCTGCAACTCCTCCACCGTCCATATGGGACAGAGCTACTGCCCCACAAACTGGGAACAAAACAAGTCACTCCATTTCTGAAGATAAAATGATACTTTTAAATTACATATGAAGTGTTACTTTTACTCTGATTTGTGTTCTTTTTCAGATATCTTAAATAAATGATTCATTCTGGAGTATAACTTCCCAAAATTGGGAAATTTTAGTAATGGCTTATATTGCAGACTTACCTGGATGTCTAAGTACAGCAATAATACATGTCGTTGCATCATCAGATCCTAAGACCTCTACATTTGCTGAAAAAAAAGAAAAAAATACAAAAAGAAACTATACTTCCAGTAGCAATAATTTTTTCAACAATTCTTAAATAGCTTGACGTACATTGACCCACCATGGGGAAAAAATTCCAACTTTCCAAATGGCAAGGTCAGTTTAAACAAGGCTGCATTTGCTGCCTTATTACATGGATGATGTGAGGCAGAACCACTAAAGGGCACGTCATTGTTAGAGTAGCTCTGAATGTTGCCTGCAGATATTAAGAATTTTAAAGAAATGTAGTTTTGGAATAACATCTCAATATATATTCTGTATCTGCATCATTGATCCAAGCTGCAGTTTAATTAAAAATGCATGATCATGCAAATTTTTTTGGTATCAGCACTATATTATGATGATGTTGCCCCAAATCGCTATCTAATCACAACTTTTAATCAAAATGACAATTTCATTTCTCTTTGTTAGCCTACAGATTATTGCTGGAGGAGGATATTTTCTCAGATTTCACATTGCCTGTAAAATTCCCATCAATCTGTTAAACAAATCACTGAACCAGATAATGGTCCAACTTTTCTTTTCACATCATACCTGCATAAAACCTAATGCTTTTGGTCATTACCTCCACCATCTTGCTAGGAGCAAGGAACCAATTACCAAAAATTGTTTTGGATTCTCATTTTATTCCGTGTAGTATACCAGAATCATTTGCGCTACCCATTACATTCACAAAGGATATATCACCTAAGCCTAAATATCTCTAATTTTACTACCATAGTCATTATGTGAGATGCATGTTGGTAGAAACAATAATTTTCTTGACTCATTTTAAAATTTTGGTTCATGGAGCTTTGTGAGTCAGGCATTCCACAATACGTAATGCATTTCTTGTGTAGTTTTCCAAAATATTCTGTGATACTCTCAGGGTGACTAACTAGTTCTTCCACTATCTGAGTCTGGAACCTGCCTTTTCCACAATCAGATTTTCATTGTTATGACAGATTGCAGTGAATGATCTCTTTGTATCAAGAGCTTGTTTCCAGAGATAACTGAGTGTAAACCATTGCCTGTGGATGCATACACAGGGTGTCCCAGGATGAATGGTCAGTATGCAGGGATATTATGCGAATGCTGATTTGAAGCAAAAACCCTCTATGAAAATATACCCTATTCCAAATAGTTTCCGAGATAGAACAAGTTTAATGTACTTGTGAGGGAAAATCTCAACTGCATTTATTCTAATTGCTGGACTTGCTGTGGTAGTGCAATGAACTGGCCCCCAATATAGCCAGACCTTACACCACTGGATTTTTGTTTATGAGGTTGGATGAAGTCTGCGATGTACAAACAAAAGTTGAATGTGTGAGACGAACTGCTTTGTCACATAAGGGGCATTGTTGCCCTCAGTAGCGAACATGCAGAAGCACTTAGACAAGCAACAAAACATGTTCTCGCAAGAGAGTGTAGTGCTACTGACTGGCTTTCATAGTCCCACCTAGGGAGCATAAACTCCAGTTCACCTTGAAGCTGAAAGCCCAAATGAATGTGGGATGGTATTTACTCAAAAAGTACATGATACCACATTTCAATTGCATTAACAAACACATTTATTCCTTCAAAAGTACAGTTGTTAATGACAATGACCAGATTATCTACTATGAAAAACTTTCAGCATATAGTACCAAATCAGCACCTACAGTTACCTACCAACAGTTCCATGGCAAAGTTAGTTATTCTATTTTTGACACAAAACATAGTTCAGATTTACATGAAAAAGTCACATTCCACAATTAGCACTATCCTTTAGTAATTTATTAAAGAAAAATACATTGCAGTAGTTCAATTAAGTCAGTCCATGACAAGAATCACCATGTCCAACAATAGCTCACTCCAATGACAATGACATCACACATCTCCCTGTTAATTACAACATAATTCAGTTAACATGTTCATTTATCTGCTACACAAAAACCATTCAAAAGTTATTAAACATTAATGAGACTGAGTTTTGTGGATGTCAGTTCGCATACAGAATGCAGTAGTGGCATTAATCGAAACTGTGAGTGAACCCAACATAAGCCTCATTCATGAGCTTTCAAACCATTAACTGTCAATCTTGTGAGATGTCTCATTACTTGAAGACAAGCATATGAGTAAACTGTTGTTTCGTAAATTACATTATGCTTTGAAAGTCACCTAGGCTGAATTTTACTATTTTTGATGTCTCACCAGAATTAATGTGATTTTGGCTTACAAAAATGTTACTGGTTAGAAATTTAGAAATATACATGGTCACTATTATTCTTCTGCAATATCAGGTTTACATGGTTGTATGAGTGCCATATTGCAAATTAGGGTAAATTACACAAAATTGTTAATCAGTCAGTTAGTTAATCAATGTTCTATGTTATTCCTATATGGAAAAATTAAAGTATTAAAAGGATGTAGTCACAATTTGGAACAGTTCTGACAAAACCTGTCATGGAAAACAGTAATATCCTGGAGCATTTTTATGTTAATTATTGCATATGTTAATTAATTTTAGATGATTCAAAGTACTTTTTAAGAAAATGGGACTGCCATACTTTATTGGTGTGGGTCACCTTTCTCAAATATACTGATAAACTCATAGGGTTTTGCATGTTGCAAACTGTAGTACTAACATCAATCAAATGTGTTTTCTATTTCTGAATTCTGTAAAGAAAACTAATTACATTAATGTAAACATAACAATCAAAATGATAATCAGACCAATAAATTACAGTGAAATGAAGTCTAAATGAGATCTTGAGATTTTCATGTAAGTGTACATGTTAATGGATAAAAATATTGAAAATAAGGAAAAAATTAGGAAAAGTAATTGTTTATTTACAGGAGTAAAAAAACATAACAGATGGGAAGATTCAATTTTGCTATGTGACCAGTGCATCGATGCATTTAAGTTAACAAGGCATATTCAGACATTAATTGTTAACTGTATAACAGGTGTAAGTGACATGGACAGTAACGCTTACTAGTAAACGTGTTAAAATATGTATTTTTCAATTGACACTTTGTAAAATACATGTAGTAATGTGAATTAATTGTTGTACATGGATAAACCGGACAAAGCACTGAATAATATAGAAAACAAATAACAGATTACAGTAAATGTGTTCTATCTCGGAAACCATTCGGACTAGGGCATATGCCCGTATGAGATTTTTTGCTTTAAATGGTCATTCCTGTCATATCCCTGAATACTGATCATTCCTCCTGGGCCACCCTGCATAAATTTTGATTGCTTAATACCTGGGTCTCAATAGTTGGAAGTGTTGGCCATAATATTCATTTGGTCGGATGTAATCTCATGCTTCCTTGTGAAGTTGAATTTAGGCACCACAGATTTCTCTTGCTCATGAAATTAAGAGTCAGCATTCTGAAACAGTATGAATACTGTCCTACATACTTATTGAAACACTAAAAACAAGCCTATAACTAAAAACATGCTACATTTCTTTTATTTCAGTATGTGGTTGGAAACAAATCTAATATTCTATCTTACAGAGTGGAGGAACACTATATGATGCTCAGTCCGTGTTTGCAAAATAAATTTGTACATAAATATTTTGTAGATCACTGATATTGTAGTCATATCTTCTCAAAAACCATCAAATGATTACTTTCAGGATGAAAATGGCTCTTGATTGTCATCGCCTCTGTGGTGTTTTGTTAATGTGTTCTCTCTCTGTTGGGTAGGATGATTAAAAAGAGTGGCCAGTGAAGTTCAGGTAATTGTGTGTTGGTATTCAGTAGGAAGTTTGGCCACGTCAGTCATTAGACTGATATTCAATAAACACATCTAACAGAAATTTTCATTAAACAGTGGAAACTCCAGGTAATAATATCAACAAGATAGGAAAAGACAGATTGTTACTTAATGCAAACAAGACTCTTTAAAGTAACTTCCACATCAAACTCAATAACAGTAATCTGGTACTTGAGAATTGGACAGAAACAATAACAGAATGGTACAGTAGAAGCAAGGATATCTCCCTGAACACTCACTAACAAGAAAATGGGTACAGCTCACACAAACAACACAAAATGTATTTCAGTCGCATTCCCATTATTTGAGAACAATCATAGCCAGTCTTCTTTTATCTTCTTGTGACAATAATCACAAAAACACCTAAAAGTGCAGTTATTTGTTTTGACCACCCAATGATCATTATCTGTCTGTCAGAATGCAAATGCTTTAATTGGTGACATTTTATTATTATTTCAGTTGACTCTTAAAAGAGCTTGTGGAACCACTAGTTATTCTCAATTTTCTTGTTCTCGCTATCATCTCAAAACTTCTTCATCTTGTCACTATAGATCTGTCATCATTCTAGTGTCCATACACTTTTGATTTTCAAAATCCGTTATGTTAGTTGTTTGGAAGTGAACTTATGAGAGCTGATTTTCTAGCCATATCACAGTTGTGTAGTTGCCAGTGGGTCAACAGTGATCCTTGAGATGTTTTTGGGTGTTGGCTGGCCACTGTACATTGGTGGTATTCGTGGTGGTGGTGGTGGTGGTGGTGGTGGTGGTGGTGGTGGCGATGAAGGTAGATTACTGCAATGAAATTTTCATTCTGAAGTGGAGTGAGTGCTGATATGAAATTTCTTGGCAGATTAAACCTGTGTGCTGGACCGAGACTAACTCAAGACTTTCGCAGGAAAGTGTCAATGCCAGTAGGAAAGTAGGAGACAAAGTACTAGCAGACGTAAAGCTGTAGGGTAGGTCGTGAGTCATGCTTGGGTAACTCAGTCAGCAGAGCACTTTCCCGTGAAAGGCAAAGGCCTGAGTTTGAGTCTCTACCTGACACACTGCTTTAATCTGTCAGGAAGTTTCATATATCAGCACATATTCCACTGCAGAGTGAAAATTTCATTCGGGTAACCTCTTCAAACCTGTGGCTAAGCCATGTCTCCGCAATATCCTTTCTTCCAGGAGTGCTAGTTCTGCAAGGTTCACAGGAGTGTTTCTGTGAAGTTAAGAAGGTAGGAGACCAGGTATTGGCAGAAGTAAAGCTTTGGGGATGGCTCATGGGTCAAGCTTGGGTAGCACATGCCCAAGTTTGTGGCTCGGCCCGGTACACAGTTTTAATCTGCCAGGAAGTTTAATGACGACAATGATGGTGATTATTATTATTAGTAGTAGTAGTAGTAGTAGTAGTAGCAGTAGTAGTAGTAGTAGTGGTAGTAGTAGCAAAAGCAGTGGTATTTATCAATCCCTCATTGCACTGAAAGTTCGCATACAAAGATGTGGAACAAAAGAAGGAGAACTAGCAGCTCCAGGGTCTGTGAACTCGGCATTATGGTTGAAAAGTTGTGTGACAGTAGCCTAAATCAGATGTTCAGAGTAAGATAAAACCCAGGTAGCTAACAACTGTAATCAATCACTGAAGAATATTCCATGGAGGATCATCATAGTCAACATTACTAAAATGGGGTGAGGAAAATAAAACTGCATGGACTAGACAGTCAGTTAGTTTAAACTTTAGATAAACAAAAAATATACATACAAATTTAAAAATACATTAAAGGGCAAGGGAAAAAAGTAGTTGGGGGCCACTCTGGATACGTGCCACATCGAGAGGTCTTTGCTCCACGTCCACCTGTGACACCGAACACTGTGGTGCATTAAATTTTGTTACAAAATCCATTTTCCCTGAAGAAATGATGACTCTGCTAACTGCTATCCCATTTTCTGCAAGTATCTGGAGTAGGGTGGTAGACAGGTTGACAGCTCACCCCAGATCAGCCAGAAAGATACATACTGTGAGAATACAGGCTATTGTGAGATGACTACCAGAGCTGCATTGGGTGGAGTCCTCTTGATGTAAAAGGAACTCATGGGTAGGTCTTGTGTGGCCAATAAGTAGTTTGTACAGTGTGATGGCATCTTTCAGAGAGGCTTGGAGTGAAGTACGCCATGCTCTGGTTGTCCCTTTTATTGGTCTTTAAGTTTGTCTTCTGTGGTTGCTACTTTAGCTAATTTGTCAGTGAGTTCATTTCCTGGAATACTTATGTATCTTGGTGTCTGAATGAATATTACAGTGGTTCCAGAGCTGGGGAAGTCATCTTGTGGTCTTGAATCTTAGTGGCCAAAACATTTCTAAGGTAGCACTAAGATATGGCTCGTAAGCTCATGGAGTAACCACAAAGCAGGAAGTCTTTTGTGGAGAGAGTTTTAAGGTATTGCAGAGCACGTGCAGGGTGTCTACATGGACAAGGAAAAACAATTCCCGGATTTTTCCTGGATTTCCCGGTTGAAATTACACTTTCTCTCGGGTGAAAATACACTTTTTCTGTGTTAAGTGACAGTATACTTTTTATCGGCATTATCAATCCTTTTATGGTTTTATACACCGGCGTAGAATTTCCCGGCACTTTAGAAAATGAAACTCAGGGGGAAAAAAACACGTTTTGGAAAGATCTTTGATGTGCAGCAACATATACACCGCACATTTCCGTGTTACGAAGGTATAAATTCGAGTTCCACCAAACACCGCATGTTACTTTCCGAGGCATTATTAAAATCGAGATTGCGATGCACTTTTGTAAGCCAGTCACAGCTCATGTCACCTGATCTCGCCAGCTGATAACTGCATTTGACACGTGATGTAGTCGGCCAATTGCTAGATCACTCTTAGGTAGCGCGAACACACAAATAAGAAAAATTAATGGCTTAAATTAATGTACAACTGTTGCTACAAGAAAAGCAAAGCTATCACATATAATATTGGTCTCTAAGATTAATAAGCTGCAAGAGAAGCTAAGCTTCCACATATATTGTTGACCTTTTTTGCGCGTCATACATCACATAAATGTGCCAGTAAAATTTTTTAATAACGACGTAAATGTCTGATCTTCTGGGCTCGAAATTCTTCATATGGTCGTCCCCAAAGAGTTGATTTTTAAATGAGAGTCAAACGTTCTGTGATTTAAGAAATTCGTCGTACACTCTCTCACATAGTTTATCTTACATAAAAGGAAATTTACTTTGAAAGTAACGCTTTTCAAAGCAATATTCGCAATATTTTTCCGTGACCTATTAGAAAGGTACACTTCAGCAGTAACGCCAGGTAACAGGTGTCACTGCACTTGCGCAGCTACGATGACGCAGGAAGCCCGCATGTTCGTACGAGTGAAACATTAAAAGATCTTGCATTAAAACGAATCTAATGTAAAAAACTGTCACGTAACGTTCATTGGAGGCAATTTGTTGTTAAGAAGCACTGCACGCTCTTCCTAAAGCCTTTGACACACTTTGCTGTTGGCAGACGCTTGTATGAGTACTGTGTTTTGTTGTTGTATATGGCACGTTTTCTTTGCGACTTAAGTTTTATTTTCGTTTTTTTCTCTCGTTCATGTTTTGTTGCTGCAGTATTATTCTGCAGAAGTGGGATACAGTAATTTTTTTTGTTAGAGTATTGATTCTTACCAGTCAAAATCACAAAAATTTAACTGAAAACTAAAACAATGAAAAATTCCCGGAACTCAAAAAGATTCCCGGGTTTTTCCCAGTTTTCTCGCGGATGAAAAATTCCCGGGTTTTTCCCGAATCTCCGAGTTCTCCCGGCTCGTAGACACCCTGACATGGCATGGCAACCAACTATGCAGTGCATACACTGCATGCTCTCAGCAGAGTATACTTCTCTTGCTCACTTGAAGGTGCAAAAGCATAACTAATGCTGCCATTGACTATCAATCCATCTATGTAGCTGCATGTTGAATTTGGGTGGTTGTGGAGAATCGAACGGAATAAGTGTCTGAGAATGGTGGGAGGAGTGTATCACACCACTGGGGGGTGGGGGCAAGAGTGAGTTATATGTACAGGTCCTTGCAATGCTAACAGGTCTGCCCATTTTTGCGCAATTTGTAAACAGTCTGAACTGCCAGTTGTGAAAGAAAGTAACAAAAATGGGTAGGCATGTAGTAGATTGTAACCACATCATTCGCCAAGAGTTGCTAACATCTGACCCTCAATGGTGGGACACCAGTTTCCACCAGGAAGCTGTCTGCAGGGCATGTACAGAAAGTTGTAGTTGCCAACCATATGTCCAACTGAGGTGGACTGGGTCTAACAAGCTCAGTACTGGCAGTGATGCCAGCCCATATGCAACATGTCCATAGTCCACTTGGCATAAAACCAAAACTTTGTAAAACACAGAAAAACTGTGCAATCTGCAGTCTAGGAGGTGCTGCTGAGAAATCTGAGGCTATTAAGCTTCCTCATGCTATCTGCCTTGAGCTGGTGCACACATGGCATCCATGCTACTTAACTGTTGGATACAAGGCCTAAAAATTTGAGAGTTTCAACAACTTCAAATCACTGGTTAATGAGGTGAAAGTTCTAAGCGCAATGCATATGCCTGGACCTAGGACAGTCAGAGGGATATGATATTCTGGATAAAAAAGGGTAAACAGCCCCAGAAGCCCCACTCATGCAGTGCAGAGTGAATGTAACGGTGCCAGGTGATATTTTACAACTTCTGCAGGTCAAAGATCACAGTGATCAGGCTTCGGCTTTGCGCAAAAGCACTGCGCACTGCAGGTTCCAGACAAATCAGATGGTCTGTGCTAAATTGGTATACTCAAAAGGCACTTTGAAACTGCAATAAAGTCCTCTGGCTTTCATGCACTGACACTGTTGTTGGTTGACCATTCTTCTGAATATTTATACAGCTTGTTCATGAGAGAGATTGGTTAATAATTAGTCAAAATTGAAGGATCTTTTCTGGCTTCAGTATAAGAATAATAATACCAACCCACCATCAGGAGGAAAACTCTCTTTCCTGACAAAACAATTTAAAAACCTGAGGATGCACTTTATGCTGTCATTGTTAAGGTGTTCAAGCACTGGATAGTGAATTTCATTGGTTTCTAGGTCTTTTTCTCGACACTCTGCTAAGACGCTGTGGAACTCTCATTCAGTACATGGAACACTGTATGATTCAAAGCTTTGTGCCTAGAAGAATAAGGAGTTTTACTTCACCAAACATTTCCGGGTCAGGCAAGTAGGGTGGTGGTTACTGTATATGGACACTTCAGCAAAGCGTACCAGGAAGCATTCAGCAATGACCATACGATCAGTGCACACGTCGTCACCGAGGGAGTTACCAGAAGCTACTATGGACAGTGGGTGGCTGCAAAAACAGCAGGTATAGCCCGTATTTGAGATGGTGGGGTGTGGGTTCTCATAGGTGATATATATACTGCTCCCAGCACTCCTGTTTCCTCTTTTTTACTAAAAACTGTGTCTTCACTGGAAGTCTCTTGAATTCTATTAAATGTTCCATAGAGGGTTGACAGTTGTGCGTTAAAGTGCCCTGTGATGCTCTCTGATAGCTGCTGCAGCTATTTCTTCAGACAACAGCGGCACAAATGTCCTTCAGAAAGCGCCTGAAGAATACAGTACTCTTGCATCTGTGGCAAGTATAATCATGCCAAAAGAACCTTGTATCATCCCTTCGATATCCTTCTCTTGACTGGTTTCAAAAGTTGGGGCTGAAAATTTGTCAACTGGCTTTCTGAAGTGACAAATGTGGTGCATGTTCCATTGGTTGATGTTTTGAGAAAGAGAGAGTCATAGGAAAGTGGGTGCTGTGGCATAGATCACACCGACAGACCACTGGATTAAGAGTGATATGTTCAGGTTGCAGAAAGTAAAATCCATGGCTGAGTGTGTTCCATGGGCCATACTGAAACGTGTTGCAGCTTCAGTATTAAGTAGGTAGATTTCCCGTTAGGAAATTAATTGCTCTATTACTTGGCCCCTTCTAGTTGTGGTTTGGCCGTCCTACAGAGGAGTTTGGGCACTGACGTCTCCCAGTAGGAGGAAGAATGAAGGCAGTTGGTCCACTAGCCCCATCAGCTGGTGTACTAGCTCCATATTACATACTGTTATCCTATCTGACAGACATAAATGAACAGTAAAGCTTGTAATGCAGTGGTTAGTGGCACCTGATCACTAAAAGCATCAGATCAAACGAGCTTGCAGACTCCTACAGATGCCCTCCCTGAGTAAACATGATTTGTACAGTAGTATTTGTAATTTTGAATGGCAGCAAGTTGAGTTTCTGAGAAGCGCGTCGCCTGAAGTGCAGAACCATCTGTAGCGTTAATAGCCATTAAATGACAGAGTTCAACCTGGTGGCAATAGTAACCACATCAGAATGTGATCTGAGAAAACAGCAAAGGTGTAACAGAAGTACAAATCACTTTGCTGATGAGTCACACTCCAACTGAAAGATGGTTCTTCTTTGGTATTCATAGGCTCACCCTCAAAGGGACTGGGGGCCAGATTAACTGGAGCAACAGAATTCAGTTTAACTTTCAATTTATCCTTCTTGTCCTTGTGATGTTTCAGTTTCTGTGAGGATTTTCTTGAACTGCAGCCTATGGCTCTGATAGCCACTGGTTGGTGATTAACAGCTGGTCTGTTTCGTCTTGGGAGGGGGGGAAACCTTTGCAGGTGTCCTCTTCCCTGATGTTGCTGGAGATGGATAAGACATCTCCAGCTGTACCGATGAGGTGGTTACCACCAGTGTTGTAGACACAATGTTTGTTATGTTTGACATCATATTGATTGAATGAGTTGTTCAATTTTTTTCTTAGTGCCTTGATAAGACAAGCAATCAATCTTTTATGTTCTTTGTGCTTTGGTTTCTCAGATCCTGTTTATGATGTGGAAGTTTTTCTTGGTTAAACCTCAAGCCAACATGTCTATGTATCAAGTGTACCATCCATAAATAATATTGGCTTATACCATTCCACTGTTTTAACAATTGCAAGCTCATATCTATTTCTTCATTATTACTTCAGCTAACACAGTGCTAAGTTGTGATGTCATGCTTCCATGTGAACAGCAGTAATATACAATAAATATCAAGATAGGCAAGAAAAAATTTGAGATCTGTGCACGAAAATGACCCAGATTTTGAGCTAGTGGCCCAATCCCATAGTGAGGCTCTTGTCTACGAGATCACAGCAATCAAATAAGCAATTGGTTGGGATATGATGCAACGACACTGTTTAATGCTTTCAGTGCTTCATTACTGTGGGAGAACTCTTGTACACGGCAAAAGAATGATGTAATGAATCAAACTAAGATTAAATTGTTATTTTGCTCAGATGTGTTTACCTCTGTGACATAAAGACAGCTATTCTTCATATGTGTACAAAGTATGCTGCATGCCTGCTCTTGTTATAAAAAGCAGTGCATCCACTCGAGGGTTAATCATGAGCCATCCATATCATTTCAGAGATCTTTTCCATGCAAAGAAACTAATCATTCTGTTACAGAATACAATTCTTCTGCACATCCAGATACAGTGTTGGATCTTGGAGTTGAATGTTTCCCACAATACATGTCAATCTGTTTTCTCAATAATATAGACATTCATTGTTAATGAAGATTTGGCCGCTGCATAGAGTGCTTCTGGGAGAATAGTTGCTTGTTAGTGGCATAGTTTGGCTTAGGTAAACAAAGAATTTCTTGTTACAAACATTCGAGTTGATTTTGTAGACTTTACACAATTTTTCTGAATGACATAATGTGAAGGACAATCAAACAATTTAAAACCAGAGATGTAAAATAGGCTATAAAGCAATATACAGACTATTTTACATCTCTGATTTTAAATTAGAGATGTAAAATAGTCTATATTAAACTGAGTGACAGTACAAATCTGCAATAGCTGCTTTATTATGTTTCCACTTCATGAATGAATTTTATTGCTCACTTTGTCATTGCCAGGGTTCCTGATAATTCACCTAAAGATTTGAAGTGCTTAACCTTAGTGATGGTACACTAACCCCCTACTTTAGGGCATGTATTGTTTCAGTGGTAGTCTTGTTAATTATTGCTGGATCATCAGCAATGGCAAGATATTTGATAATGGTTATTTTACTTTTTGTTCCCATATTTATTCCAGGTGTATCTTTGTGCCATATTTTGATAATCTTATCTATATCAGATTGAAAAGGAATGGAGATATCCCATCATCTCCTGTTACGTCTGCTTTTATTTCAGATTCAGAGATTTCACCCATAAATTTTGCTTTAGGCATTGTTCATTGATGGATTAAATTACTTATTTTATTATCCATACCATACTTATGTAATATATAAAACAGTCAAGTCATACACTTTTTTTTAATTTTTAAATCAAACATGGCCACGAGTACTGCTGTAGTATTATCTTGAGGATCCAGAACCATCCTGCTCATGATCAGTTTTGTTAAAAATTTAAAAAATCCTGTTACTCATTCATCTTCCATTCCATCTGCTGCTTCTATTCTATCTGATAAGGAAGGCACAAGATAATACTTTGCAGGCAACCAGGCAACTGATAGAAGAGAAATGCCTCAATAATTGCTCAGGTACATCTTATCATCTTTTTGTGTAGAGACTGAATCAAAGTAGTATTCTAATCTGTTGGTATAATTTTGCTTTCCCACACAAGGTGTGATAAAAAAAGTAATAGTTATTTATGTTTTCCTTAAAGAATTTTCATCAACATCAACTTGTCCCCTTCAAAGTAATCTCCCTCAAACATAATACACTCATGCCAGCACTTTTTCCAATCTTGGAAACTCTTCTGGGACTCACTTCCCATTACAGTGTTCAACTGCTACAGCAATTCTGTTTTCAACTTATCAATAGTGCCAAAACAATGTCCTTTCATGGTTCTCTTCAGCCTCAGGAACAGAAAGAAGTTTCTGGAGTCATGGCCAGAGAATACTATGGCTGAGGCAACACAATTACAAGTAAGCATTGAAGTGTGAGTGGGAGCATTGTCATGATGCAGTTTCCATGAATGGTTTTGCCACAATTCTCATTGTGTTCTATGGACTGCTTCATGCATATGATGTGTAACTTCCAGGTAGTAGTCCTTACAGACCGTCTGCTCATAAGGCAGGAACTCATGATGCACTATCCCATTTTAATCAAGAACAACACTAAGAAGAACCTTCACAAGTGATCAAACTTGTCGAATTTTTTTCTGTCTTGGCTCTTCAGAGAGTTTCCATAGAGATGATTGGGCCTTGGTTTTGATGTCATATCCATAAATCCATGTTTCATCACCTTTTATAATGTTCTTTAGAAGTTCTGCATTGTTGTCAACTTCATTCAGCAATTTCTGAGCAATGTTTACTCAGTCTCATTTTTGGTTGAAATTCAACAATTTCAGAACAAAATTTGCTGCTACATGTCTCATGCCCACAACATACGAGAAAACTGCTCAGCATGAGCCAAAGGATATGCTGATAACATCAGCAACCTCTCTGATGGTGATATGGCAATTTTCCAGAACCATTTTTTTTACTTCTTCCACATTGTCATGTGCTAGGGCATTCAAGACCATCGTCACCTTCACCATCTTCTCGGTCCTCTTTGAAATGTTTATACCACTCATAAACTCTTGTCTTACTCATAGCAGATTCACTAAAAGCCACAGTCAACATTTAGAGTGTGGTGCTGCATTTTATTCCATTTTTCAAGCAAAATTTAATGCAAATTCTTTGATCCATCTTTTTCAAATGTAAAAATTCACCAAGCACTTGAAAACATGTATAATCTTTTAGACCATCAACAATAAACTAAACATTAAAACCAGTTGAAAATGCAGACATACATCAGGAACATGTGTACCACAATAAAAAAAAATTAAAAAAGAAAAATTGAAAATCTGTTGAACAAAGCTCACAAAATTAATAAATTCCTGTTACTTTTTGATCACACCTTGTATATTAAAAATAATAGTCTGTCAGTCACGAATCTGCCTCCAATCATGAGCATCTCAGTAATTGAACAATCTCTTCCCCCCCACGTGCTTTGCTGTTTTTGAAGTGGCACAGCGGGTCGGCAAAAATGTGGAAATGCCAAAAACACAACACTTTACCATGCCTAATATGGTGCCGGAAAACACTGGCATTCAAAACAAGTTCCATCTGTTATTATTCTAAACCACTTCCAGTCATTTAGGCAGAAGAAATATAGGTCCTCTATGGTTTTCAAGTGAATCTGATACCATTCTTCCTACAAAATAGTAGCATATTCAAGTAAGGATGATGGGAGATGGACAGCAATCATGCACTATTCTCTCCCAAGTAGACTGCAAAGACTCAATAACATGGAGATCTGGTGACTCCAATGGCCAAGAGAGATGCGATAACTCATCTTTCTGCTTACAAAACCAGTCCTGGACGACGTAAGCTGTGTAAACTGGGGCCAAGACATCTTAGAACCCAGCATTACCACTGGGCAAAAACATTGTACCATGGGATGGACCTGATCAACCAAAATAGTCACATAACTGTTGGCAGTAATACTACCTTGCGAAGTGCCCTTGGGGCCCATGGAATACCACGATATGGCTGCCTGAATCATCTCTGAATCCCTGACATGTTTCACTCTTGGAATGTAACTTAGCCACAAGTTAAACACAGTGTGCAACCAGACTCATCCAACCAAATGACTTTCGTCCACTGGTCCGCAGTCTAGATTTTATGGCTTTGGCACCACATTTTCCTGTTATGGGCATGTGCATCACTGATGTATGGTTTTGGAATTCCATCTCACCCAGCAATTAGCAGCTTATGGAGCTCCCCTTGTGTTGTTTTGGTGCTGACAGGGTTCATGATTGCGATGTTCAGTTCTACAGTTACTTCTACAGCTGTTATCTTCTTATTTTTTGTCACAGTTATTTTCAATGACTGTCTGTCACAACCATCCAACACACACTTTCATCCGAATTGTGAATTAGCAGATGACGTTTTTCCGCTTTCCCTGTATGAGGTATAAATCTGTGATATAGTGCCTTGTGAAATCCCAAACACTTCAGCTACCTTGATTACAGAAGCACCCATCACACAAGTTCCAACAATCTGTCCACATTCAAAATCACTTAACTTTGACATAATGCACTCACAACTACACAGAACATTGTTCTTACCATGACTGACACTTTGCAATGTATTGAGGGCATTGCACGGGTGCCATCTGCAGTCAAAAGCATCTGGATTTAGTTCAAGCATGCATTTCTTGTGGTGTTTCTACCTTTTTGGTCAACTCCTGAATATGATAACATTTGCATTTAGCTTCAAGCATGCATTTTTCACAATGTTTCCATATTTTTGTCCAACCCCTGCATATGATATTATGTATCTCATCACATGTCGGTGGAACCGAGACTTGGTTCAGGATAGATCCATCAAATTACAAGGTTTCTATTGGAGTTTCACAGTTGTGTAGTTTCCCAAAGTAATGCTTCCAAATGTCGCAATTAGCCTTGTGTTTGTATTGAATGTTCTGTCTGAGCAAGAGAAATACACACTTTGTGGATTGCAGTTCGCTAATTCCCCCCTAAAATTCATGTTGAAATTTTGTGTGTATTTCTTTCTTAAATCATTGTCAACTTTCTCCAATCTACTGAAGTGCCATGTGCACTTACACTGTCTGTTTTAGATTTTTCCTCCATATTTCTAAGAAGTCTTGCCACTTCTCTGCACTTGGGTGACCATTAAGTCTTGGCACTTGACTCCACTTGGGTGACTATTCCAATTTTTGCATATGTCCAGGGTCATTCACATTCTGGGTGGTCCACTAGCTATGTTTACACTTTTGTGAAAGTATTCTGAATTTGCTTGTTGGTTCTTGAATGGTCTCAAGAAGTGCATTCCATGACAGTATCATTGTTTGCAGTAATTGTATAAATTCCTGTTGTGTTCTTTTAAATAGTCTGGATCAATGTAGTTCTGATATTTTTCTCCAGCTAGGTCTGAAGCAGGTTTTGCTTTGTGAGAGATCGTGGTTGGATTCTGTATAACCCTTACAGACTTGTATATTCATAATTCACACAGAAAATTTTCTAGCGATTGTAGCAATTGCTACGGGGTCAATCTGGTATTCATCTCCACAGTTCATTGGTGGTTTTCAGGTGAACATTTTCTGTGGGGGCTTCTTATGGTGTGTGGCTGCTAGTTCAAGGCTGGCCATTCTCCATGTATTTATTAGGTACTGTACATTGGAATCTGGCTTCTACTGTGCTGAGAAAAGCCCGATGACATGTCTGTAATCCTGTTCTCTTTTGATTTATGCAATGAAATTAGGATCTTATCATGGAGCTGAGGGTTCTCTGAGAGTGTATGTCCAAGTTGTGAACATAACTTTTCAACTTTTTTGGCCAGGTTGATTGTGTTGTGTTGGCAGAATAGCCAACACCGTGTTACTAGTGGAGGCCGAAATGCACGAGTTTTAGCTCACGCATGCTGGCATGAGGAGGGAAGGACTATACTGACGTAATGTCTGGGACATGACAAGGAATTAGAATTCAGAAAGCGGACCTAATTAGTTTGATACTTAACTTTAATCCATTAATGATGAGCATTGCTCTTGATGGTATATGATTCACAATATTGTCTGTTCAGAATTCATTCTAATTACTGAATATGGCATCTTGCTAGGTTGTAGCAAATGACGTAGCTGAAGGCTATGCTAAACTATCGTCTCTGCAAATGAGAGCGTATGTAGGCAGTGAACCATCGCTAGCAAAGTCGGCTGTACAACTGGGGTGAGTGCTAGGGAGTCTCTCTAGACTAGACCTGCCATGTGGTGGTGCTCGGTCTGCAATCACTGATAGTGGCGACACGCGGGTCCAATGTATACTAACGGACCACGGCCGATTTAAAGGCTACCACCTAGCAAGTGTGGTGTCTGGTGGTGACACCACAGATTGTTCACCGGAGCATGTGCATTCACTAGCGCATAGGTTTCACTGATACATTTAATTATGAGAAGAAAGGCATATTCTGAAGACAATGTGAAATCTATCACTGAGCAATGAATCCTATTACACACCATGAATGCAACAGTACACTTAGTTAAATGACTATTATTGTGTCTAACTACAGGTTTCCCTTTGCATATGTGATATTGCCCTGAATTAAGGAATTTATAATCATGAAAACATATTTCTTGTGCTGCAAGGAATAAGTGTTGTTATTAATATTACAGCTTACATCGAAGCAAGTAGCTGAAACAAGGAATGCCGTGAGTTCAGTTTTCCCATCTTACTTAAAACAATGCTAAGGAATTAAGGGTCCACCTTAAAATATATTCATCTATTCACAGTCTCTGCTGCTTTATTTTTTAGATAACTTCAATATTTTTATTAAAAAACTGTTATTGCAAGTGTTAACCAAAACTTGCACGTATCGCATTGCGTGCTCTATATACTTGCTTCCACGACAAGAAGGTAACCAAACACTGAACAGTCTTACATGCCAGAGAAACACACAACATAATCTCATACAAGTGACAGCCTCAGTTTGGCTTGTATGAGGTATTCCACACCTACTTACAAACATGATGGATTGGTTCCATATTTATCTTGAAAACACAAAAAAAACAACAGATTAAAATAATAAAACTATAGAACATAATTTGCATGTTTCACAAATAGATATCATGCATACAGTTTCCTCCATGTAAATGCTATGGTGAGATTGTGGGCATCTTCTGACAAAAATCATTGCTACAGGCTGTAATATGTAAAGACATCAGTATTTCAAGTCAATACAAACAGAGCAAAAGCATTAGTTACCTGATATCAAACAACAGTTTCACAACTCATTTAACCTAGTTATTTGTAAAGGAAGCTGCTCATATGAATACAGTAAAATTGCAAAAAACTGGACTTACAGTCATTAGGCTCAGTGACAGCAAGCTCTCCTTGGTGAACATAGAGTAGTCCATGTGGTCCTACAGTTTTTGTTGGAATCTCTAAAAATTTCTCCGACTGTTCTCTTATCTCAGGATTAGTCTGTAGAAATGCATGTAAGTTAGGCGGAGGTGCATTTTGTACAACTCCATTGAACACAAGTACCATATTTGCATTAAGTAATGAATAACAAAAAGGAGAAGTTTTTCCAGGTTAAAAATCTGTAATCGCACTGAATCACTGCAGCATCTGCAAAAGAGATATAATACAAATATTAGCTTCATCAATAAATAAGAAGCTGGAGTAAACACGACAAATCACATAATCACCAACTGAAAGGCAGAAGTAAGTGAACAATGAATTTAGTGCCAGTATCATAATCTGTCACGGGGGGGGGGGGGGGGGGGGGGGACCACACACACACACACACACACACACACACACACACACACACACACACACACACACACACAAGCCCTTTACAAAAGTCACTATAGTTACCAAATAATTGTTTATTTACACAAGTATCTGTGTAGCTCAGAGGGTAAGACACAGGCTACAAATCAAATATCTGGGGTTTGATCCCCTGTCAGTCCTAGGATTTTTTCTAACACTTGTCACTTTCTTCACCTCTGGCAATGATTTGTTAATGTGACAAGTGACACACTGCAACATGATTGAGAATCACTAGAATAATGCCTTGTGCAGTACATTAGCATCCGGACCAACTTTTATGTTATGTAAATCTTTACTTACTAACCTGCCTTGAATTGCATAAAACTTGGTGTAGCTATTTACAACCAAGCATTAAAGGTGATGGTAGGGAGAGAGGGGTTACACTGCTTAGGAGGGAATACCAGTAGCCCTCAGTCTGTTCACAAATGGGGCCATCAGATAAACAGAACTATTCAATCAAATGGGTGCACAAATGTAATTCCTCTTGCAGTTTTGACTAACACATGTCACTATCAGGGCTCTGATTTTCTTAAATTTACCGTAAAATGAGATTTATCTTATAATGCTTCCACAGTTATTTTTAGTCAGCTATTTAGTTCCAAGAAAAGCACTAAGACCCCTTGTGACACCCTTAATGTGTTTTCCTGCCGTGTGGCTATAAAACCTTATCACCTAGTATGAATAAAGAGAGATGGAGGATTAATATTCTGCAATAGGTAACTTTCAATAAAGGATACTGCAGCAGAGGGAAAACTTATTTACTATAACTTCAGAGTTTGTTTACACAGGCTTTGTATAAACAGAGTGAACACTCCCAGAAATAAAAATGAAACAAAAATTAATGCTTTAAAGTTTGCCATTGGTACTCTAACCTCTTTACATCAGATGATGAAATTCCAAAACTTGTTCTTCATTCACAAGTCAGAAAATGAGGTGACTTTAAGTACACTTAATTAAAATACTTATATTTTACTGACAAAAAATTACACTAGTCACTGATGAAATACAGTAATGTTAATTTACAAAATTCCAACTGACACAAAGGAATCTGATGATAAACAGTGTAGTATACATGGCTCAAGAGGTATGTAACAATACCATGAGAGGCTGCCACCACACCCCAGGTGCCTTCTCTGTTTAGAGCAACCATTTCTAGATGGTGCTTGCCAACAGGGACTATCTTTCTGGTTCCACCTCACATCCCTTGGCATGTCATATTCATCCACCAATAGTGTTGCCTATCACCAGAGACAGCACTGTCAACAATGGACTGCTTTGCTTCTGCCTGGTACTGGCATGCATGGAGATCCTTTCGCCAACAGGCACAAAAGTCAACACACCGCGGATACCCTCTCAGTTCTGCATTCCAGCCATTCCAACAATAGCAGGATTTCCTGCAACTGCTCAAATGGCTCTGAGCATTATGGGACTTAACATCTGAGTCCATCAGTCCCCTAGAACATAGAACTACTTAAACCTAACTAACCTAAGGACATCACACACATCCATGCCCAAGGCAGGATTCAAACCTGCGACCGTAGTGGTCGCGCGGTTCCAGACTGAAGCGCCTAGAATGGGTCGGCCACAACGGCTGGCCCTGCAACTGCTCTACTGAGCACAGTTCCATGAGTTCCATTCAGAAGACTACAGTTCCAGTTTAGCACTTGTTATTTACAGAGTAAGACAAGTGTCTGCATAAGTGCTTTCTGTCATAGTGCCTAAATCAAAGACTTTCAAGACACTGCAAAGTTATCTACGTGTCATTGTATTACGTATACAATGTCAAGTGCCACACATCAAAATGTTACAAAGTTGAATACAATTTTGTATCATAACTATTAATAAATGTTATTGGCTAATATAACAATAACAAAAAATCAATTATTGATAATATAATGTAAATGGATAGATAAGAAAATCTACTCAGCAAGCGGTGGCAGGGGGACACACACACAAAAGGATTTAACTTTTACAAGCTTTCGGAGTCAGTGGCTCCTTCTTCTGGCAGAAGAGTTGAAGGGGAAGGAAGAGCGGTGATGGAAATGGCAGGGGAGGTTAAGGAAAAAATCACACTACACACGACTGAGAAACTCTCTGAATTCTAGAGTCTGTACCAAGTGACTGATGATAATTCATTTTAATATTCTCCTACACACTGGCAGCTACTACACAGTTGTAATTATTTGGGTTGATGCAATCCTCCCCTAGTTTCAGAAGAGCTGCCATGCCTGCTTCCCTCCTTGAATCAGAGTGATGACTGGCAGACCATCTTCCATTGAAAATCATGACAATGTAGTCCATACATGCAGGATTTGAGTGCCTAACATCTCCTAGCGAACCTTATCTGGCCCTGGTACTGTCCTGTGAGCTACAGGTAAGGCAATCTCTAACTCCCTTGTACACAAGAGTGAGAGTTGACCTATTCAGTTGTTAGTGGCATTAATGGCCAGCAGTTACTTACCTGTTAATCCACATTTGTGTTTTGTTTTGGGACCAGACTGCCATTCCGTGTTATTTGATTGCAATATTTACTTATTATTTAATCTACAGCTTATGTGGTTCGCATAGGTCCACTGTCTTATGTGCCTATTTCAGTGCATGTTTTAACTTTCCTATTAATCCTCTCCACAGACTCTTTGTTGATGATTTGAAATGGTTAACAGATTGTAAGAATTCCTGGCATAGCTGCTTTCTCCTCTCTCTGATCATGTGTCTAGTGTTTGCTCTGACTTTTTGAAAATTGCAAGATTGCCAGAAGATTGTACACAATGGAATTATCACAGAGCTGTCTGCCTGCCACTGGTGGCTGACTAGCACTTTTTACTTCACCATGGGATAAGGTGTCTACCAGGTTTAACAAGCAACTTCGAAATGGGCACATTGGCAGCTCTGTGGACAACATTGGTGACAAGTACTACCGTGTCTTTGTTATTCATTTGGAATTCAAATAAAGCAATTTTGCAGTAAAGTATCTGTTAAGGAAGCTTGGTGGTTGGTGTTGCTGTGTCTGGAATATGGATCCAAATGGGAAAATGATCCTTAAAGTGCAAATTCTTTATAACTTCTCAAAGAACAGTATTAGCTAGCACAGGTGAGCAAAATGAGAGGACAATGGGTGAAGATGACCCAGCTGCAACACTGAAGCATATCACGTTTGCTGCATTAAGGAGGGAGATAATGTCCGATGAGACAAATATCTACCTGGCTTCTGGCACATATGTTCGTAAAGACCCACTGCATGTGAAGTGCGAAGAATCTACACAGGGCGAGAAGGGGTAGGGGAGTTCATGGGTGAGGTTCTTGAGGATGTTATATCAACAGGATAATGAAGTGGAGAATACAGGGAACAAACAGTTAATTTCAATGGTGTGAATACTTGAAAAGATGTTACCCAGACGACCGCTACGGTCGCAGGTTCGAATCCTGCCTCGGGCATGGATGTGTGTGATGTCCTTAGGTTAGTTAGGTTTAATTAGTTCTAAGTTCTAGGCGACTGATGACCTTAGAAGTTAAGTCACATAGTGCTCAGAGCCATTTGAACCAGCCATTACCCAGAGAAGAGTAGTTAGGGTAACAGGTACAGAATGGTATGTGCCCTTACAGACAGGTTTGCCAACAACATCCGAAATATTAATAAAATTAAGGAAATGGTTGTCAGATGGTTTAAAATGAGTGTCTTGTTTAAGCAGACACAGAAGCCTATCTTATGGCAGAAGCTCTAGTTAATCCATATGTGTTCTTAGACAATTCAAACCTCATTCCAGGATAGGAACCATTTATTTCAACTAATTTTCTTTCCTTTTTCATTCTTCTTTGATATTAATTCTGAAATAACATTTGAAATAGGAGGTGTTTCCAAGTCATAAGTACGTTTCTATTTGCATGGCTGATTCAGCATCATAATGTATACTTGCATTCTCCTATCTTATAGTTTCAAGGGCACTTTTTTATTTTTTCATTTGTCAGTATGTTTGTTTCGGTTATTCGGTTTGCTTGTGAGAATTGTATCACACTGTGCCTCTGACCCTGCTTTGGATGTCTGATTCTGTAGCTTGTTGGTGACTTCTATTGATATTGGTTTGGAGGTAGCTGCAGACTTTTAACCATCAGCACTGTTGAATACACACTAACCCATTAGGACCTGAATTTATTTTTACTTGATTTTTTATTCATTTATTTATTTATTCATTACTGTCTTAACAGGGCATAAGTTACACAGCATAATTGTTTTTACAAAAGTCATTACCACTTTTTGAGAGATATTAGATGTTACCATATGGCAATGGTAGCTGCTTTTACTACCTAAATTTATATGAATTACAGCTTCAACACTGAAAGTTCTTATTACATATACAACTTCTGTGTGAATTTATTATAAGCTTTTGATCATACAATTGGTATTTTATAACCCAATACAAATCATAACAATACACGGCTAAAAGAATCAGATACTTCAACCTAGCATTACTGTACACGAAACAGAATAAGACAATCTATACACAATCCCACATTACACTTGGAACACATTATTCCACAGTGCATTTACAGTCCTTGTGAGCACACCTCTTCTTCTTCTTTCCTTTTCTCTGTTGATTGAATCTGATATATGACTATCAGAAAATGCCCTTCATGCAGATCTTCCAGCTGCTTTGGGTAAAGCTTGGCATTTCTGCAAGTACGCTGCTGCTACATCGCCCTTGAATTCCAGCTGAGAAATACTTTGGTTTCTTCCTTTATTACACAAAATTCAACTCTTCTGTATGGTGACAGCTAACATCCATGTAAAGATAGACCAGTACCATTTCTTGTTTCTCATTCCAATAAGGTTGCACACTAGATTCTTATCCATCTAATCAGCACCTCCCATGCATGTATTATATTTGGCTACCAATTTTGGTCTGGGAATCATTATATTTCACTTTTTTGGTTGCAAAAATCTCCTAACTTGGTCAACTTCTTGAGCATCACATGAAGATGAGATCATTGTGACAATTGCATTGTCCAGCCACTGCACATACCATAACCTCGCATTCTTCTCTATTGCTGTATCAAAATGTCAGCAATATTTCTTGGAAAATGATTTTTTGTTTTCCAGCGGACATTCTTTTGGAGGTCTGTTTTCTGTGATTGTGCCGATGACAGAGTATTCACAGTACTTGAGAAATGAAAACAGAGATGCGCCAGAAAATGGATTGTCCATGTAGAAGATGTAGCAAAGTTTTCTGTTCACTTCAGGAATTTCATCTAATAAAACAAGTAAGGAACCTGTCGACTTGGCAAAAAACTGCTCAAAGACTGCATTTCCTTTAGGGACCTTTTCACTGATACAGTCCACAATTTACCAAATATCCATCTTTGGTGTTGAGGCTCCAAATCTTATAGCCATATCTAATGGGCTTAACACGGATGAATTGTTTGCATATACGGCAACCGAAGTACTTCACCACAAATTCATCATTTACTATTTATGACAGGTGTTCCTCGGGTGTGAAATTCTCAATGCAGTGCTCCTTCAACATCCCCATAACTAGATGGATTTTCCGTGCCTTGTCATTTTCATCCATCTTACTGTTACCTGCACAGCGCAGACACCTACATATTTGTAGAAATCTCTCTCTCTTCTCACAGACTGAGACACATCCAAGCTTTTCATGTCATCTTCTGAGTCCCATTAGATCCTTTTAGAAGGTAACTGTTGTTGTGGTCTTCGGTCCAGAGGCTAGTTTGATGCAGCTCCCCATGCTACTCTATCCTGAGCAAGCTCCATCATCTCCCAGTATCTACTGCAACCTACATTCTTCTGAATCTGTTTAGTGTCTTCATCTCTTGGTCTCCCTCTACGATTTTTACCCTCCATGCTGCCCTCCAACACTACACTGCTGATCCCTTGATGCCTCAGAACATGTCCTACCATCCGATCCCTTCATCTAGTCAAGTTGTGCCACAAATTTCTCTTCTTCCCTACTCTATTCAATACCTCCTCATTAGTTATGTGATCTACCCATCTAATCTTCAGCATTCTTCTGTAGCACCACATTTTGAAAGCTTCTATTCTCCTCATGTCTAAACTATTTATTGTCCACATTTTACTTCCATACATGGCTACATTCCACACAAATACTTTCAGAAATGACTTCCTGACACTTAAATCTATACTCGATGTTAACAAATTTCTCTTCTTCAGAAACACTTTCCTTGCCATTGCCAGTCTACATTTTATATCCTGTCTACTTTGACCATCATCAGTTATTTTGCTCCCCAAATAGCAAAATTCCTTTACTACTTTAAGCGTCTCATTTCCTTATCTAATTTCCTCAGCATCACTTGATTTAATTCCACTACATTCCATTATCCTCGTTTTGCTTTTGTTGATGTTCATCTTATGTCCTCCTATAACCACTAACATAAAAAATAGAGACGAAACCCTGTATCTTGCTGCTGTAATTTTTGGATCAGACTGACAATTGAGAAATAATGAACGACACTTTATTTCTTTCACCAAATGATCAATAAAATCCTGGTCAATAAAAAGTTCAAATATATCAATAATCGAAATGTTTTCATACCTCTGGTAGTCAGGTTTTGGAAACATAGAAGAATTTTGAACGTCAAAGTCAGCGCCTTTCTCCCAGCACCACCCATATGTATCTCTATCAGAAGACCAGTCCACAGTATTGCCCAATAATAAGGTAGATATTACTTCGGCTTTGGTACACTTGGATGTTGTGCAGCTGGTTCAGGTACAATTGGATCCTGTGCAGCTTTCATTGACTGTGCTGGCGGGTCATGGTCCTCATAATCAACACTGATTCTTTCGTTATTTGGCAACCTTATTTCAACATTACCTCGTAACTGACAAGAGACAGGTTTTCTACTAATCTATAACAATATGGAATAAAATAATAAATCATAAAGTGGTCAGTATCAGTAAATGGACAATTCACAACAAAAAAATGGTTCAAATGGCTCTGAGCACTATGGGACTTAACATCTAAGGTCATCAGTCCCCTAGAACTTAGAACTACTTAAACCTAACTAACCTAAGAACATCACACACATCCATGCCCTAGGCAGGATTCGAACCTGCGACCGTTGCAGTCGCGCAGTTCCAGACTGAAGCGCCTAGAACCACTCGGCCACTCCGGCCGGCTAATTCACAACAAACCGGTGCTATGCCTACTTGCCCACCAAAATCTTCATTTCCTGAATCTTCATTTGGATCTGGCAACTCAACAAACACAACACCTTCAACATCATTATTATAAAGAATTTCCAGCACCTCAGCAAGCAAGAAACTCTTGCAAAACAAAAAAGGGAAAATTTGTCCTTTTAGTGAGTAAAAGCGCCTAGTGTTGCTATATGTACAAATGGCCCAACTCAAAGTAATTTATTTCACAACACGCAATAATTTTCAAAGAATATATATTTGTGTATTACAGCTAAACACACTAAAAAACAAAATCATATTTCATATGTTATTGTGTACAATGTACTAACTCAAAATTGTACTCTATTTTTCTTCCTCGTCCAGAAAATGACAAATTCCAACACTGCATAAGTCACAACTTTTGAATGTATTGTTAAAATTGTTGCATTGTAGTGATTTTCACAGTCTTGTGAAATGGAAGCAAGTGCTGATAACTTCTCGTTTCACTCATTTCACAGAAACAAAGTTTTTTAAAAAGTGTAACAAGCAATGTCAGAAGGTACTGCACGGTGATAACGGGTTAATCCATATTTGTAGTTAGACACTGGACTCGCATTCGGGAGGACGACGGTTCAATCCCACGTCCGGCCATCCTGATTTAGGTTTTCCGTGATTTCCCTCAATCACTCCAGGCAAATGCTGGGATGGTTCCTCTGAAAGGGCACGGCCGACTTCCTTCCCCATCCTTCCCTAATCCGATGAGACCGAAGACCACGCTGTCTGGTCTCCTTCCCCAAAAACAACCAACCAACCATATTTGTATGACTGTTGATATGGTTGCACTAACTTTTTATATAGTTTTCTGTAGAGAAAACAGGAGGTTGGTAGGTCTTTATAACCTTTTTACACATTTAGATACAAAATTATATTGATTACTTTAATTTTGTCAATTTTTTTCTCTCCTGAAAACATTGTAGAGTTTCTCCTCCAAACTGAGTGGTCACATGGACAATCGCCATGGAAAGTGTTCCTGTTCTGTGAGAATCTTTCGTGCATTTCCCATTTGTTGCATTGCTTTAGCACACTAATGCTGCATGACAATATCTCTGGTGACACAAATGTTTTCTGAGTACCATACCGCATTCATAATGTTACAAAGCAGTACTGGAGAAACCAATGTTCCGGACTTGATTTTAGTGGCCTTCTTCTGGGTCTGCCCCTGTAGCCATGGCTGAAATGTTGGTTTCTCCAGTATAGTTTTTTACATTACGAAGCCGTACAATACTCAAGAAACTTGTATGTGAACTGACTCTGGCCGCAAAAGCCTACACAGTTATAATATCTATTGTATTTGTAACAGCTCAAAGTGTTGGGTGCATAGGTACATAAAATAGCAATGAAATTACCAAATAATTCTGTCGAGGTCAGAAAGGGACAAGTTAACCAAAATTTAAAATACAGGTGGCAGTCTTCCACAGCACACTGTTCACTCTCTTCATCACTTTTATTACAACTTGCGCATGCCATTACACCCCCCCCCCCCCCTCCAGATTTTCCATGTTTCAGCTAAAATAAGCCAATTTTGGTCTCACCATCTTCTTCTCAGCCTATCCACACATTTTCTCCTCAAGGTTTTGTGTTCACATATTGTTGGTTTTCTAATTCGGATCACAAAGGAACATTGTCATGTCACCAGGTCTTATTAAGCATTTATGTAGGCACTAAACAGCAAATGAGAGAAAGCACACCTCTGCCTAACTTTGTGGTTTATGTCTATCTCTGATGAAAGCTACTTCCAGTGTCTCTGTTGATTCTGTTATAATTATTAAGGTGGTAATCCATTTGGTAATCATTTGGATCAAGTATCTTTAATAGCTTCTTTTCTATATTATCTCCCACAACTTCATCCAACGAACATGCTCAACTGCTTTTCCCACATCCAAGAAAAACTTCCTGTCTTTTTTTGAGTCACCTTTTTCATTGGAAAAACAGTGTCGCTACAGGGATGGGCTTTACACATCCCTATTTGTTCCTTAATCACAATAGCTTCAATAATATTTTCCGGCATTCACTTTATTATTTTTCATATACTTTGTAAGATAAATTTAAAAGATTGATAATCACGTAACCCCAGCCATCAGATACTTCATACTTTCTGTATGATTAAAAATATATATATACATTTTAAGGAATACTGTGCCGTTCTTTTTTTTTTGTTCTTTGGCTTTGCCAATTTCTGTTGAATTTTTGTGGTGCCACTCTCTTTCTTTCTCTTTGTAATGGGTACCGTCTGGCATTATCCAAATTTAAAGATATGTCATTCCCTACCGTTCAGAATTTCCTTATGATTACTCAGTGACAATGTAGATAGCAGGACTGCCAGCAGTCTGATACTTCTGCTGACTATCTGATAAATCATTTAAATATGGTAATGGAAATCATTGGTGGAATATAAATGTCAGAGGGACTAAAGGTAACAATTCACCATACAGCTGAGGCACTGACAGGAACATAAACAACACAGAGAATATTGCTCGATATCAGATGGCACCTACTCTCAACCCTTTGCCACAGGGATCACATCCTCTGCAAAAAAACCTCAGTGCAAAACCTGCCCAACGACCCCCCCCCCCCCCCCCAGCACATGCTACTCCAGTCCTGTCACAGTGAGCTATGAAAGCAGTCATATCATGCACCAGCTTGGCTGTAGCTCCTTTACAGCATTTTATATGTGCATGACTGTTGTTCCAAATCAATGGCCACCGCCAAACTGTGACCAACAGCAAAGTTCACCACTCAGTAACACAACACACTGCTGAGTATAACATGCTTGATTTCAATGGCTGCTTCACAGTCCAACCCATCTAGATCCTTCCCTCCAACACCAGCTTGAATTGTCCCTGCAACACACACTTCAGTCCCATAATCCTCCTTGTCTCAATCTCTTCTAGATATTTCCTCACACCTATCTCATCCTCTGCCCCATGACATTAAACTCACTCATCTTGGACTTACACCCTCATCTCCACAGTCTCTCTCTTTCCCTGTTGTCCCTCTCCCTCCAATCCACATCACTATGTGGAGTGCACAATTCCCATGCACATTTTGCTTCTCCCCCTCAGCCATGATCCACCCCTTCTCAACCCACCCTGCCAGTCCCCACCTGCTTTCTCACCTCATCCACTCCCTCTGACACAGCCCTTCACCTCAGGTGATGTGCAGTGCCGGCACAGTTTAGAAGAGCATGTGTATACATGTGTGTCTATATTCTATTAGCTATGACAAAGGTTTCATCCAAAAGTTAATAATATTCTCAGTCTTTTTCATGTGCCTATCAATGACTCAATGCCTCAACTATACAGCGAGTTGATGAAACAGTTATGAATATAGAGAATGTTAGTGATTTTATTATACTCTTTTGGGACTTATAAAATGCTATTTCTGTTTCTGTTGAACATTCCCCAACAGAATATATACTGGGTTCAAAAATTCTTGCACTGTAAACTTTCAGTTTTATGTGGGATTGTCATAGACTTTCAACTCAAACTGCCAGTGTTTGTGCATGACCCTCCAGATTTAGTATAACTTTGGGATATACAGTCATTCATCTTGAGTGCAGCCCCACTGTGAATGCTGTTTCCAGGCCTGGATCAACTGGTTGAGACTCGTGCATGGTAGAAAGCTGCTTTGTCTTCAGCTGAATGACTGGAAGCTGTTGCAAGCAAATGTGTCAGGTGAACCATCCCAAAAACACACTTGCAATTCTCAAAGTATATGTATTATATACTCTCACACATATTATTCCTCCTCCAGAAAGGACTGTGGTGCAACATGGCCACCCACTTGACTGCATGGGCTGTCAGTTACATGACTCTATATGAGGGAAGCAGTGTAAGGGGGAGAGCCATGGGTCCAACATTCATTCCACCCACTGTGAAGACGAGAGGAGATCTTTGTCCCCTCTCATCCTCATAACAGGTAGGCCCCTCTTATTTTGTGGCCCTCCTTACCTTTATAACCTTCCCCAAAGGAAGATCAAATTTCATGTTTAAATTTACCAGTGTATCAGACCCATGGCTGTTAATAAATATACAATCTATGCACAGTTGATTCATTCCCCGTACTGCAAACTAGTGTATGTATATTGCACTGTATGACCAAGCAGAATTTGTTTAAGAGATACTGGTAAAAATCTTCTGACAACGAACTGTTCATCAACATCCCATCTAGTTGTTCACCCAAGAACCAATGACAGAGATGCTTCCTCCCAGTGGAATTCAAAACGTTGTTACCATCAAGTTTACAATAATTTTATCACATATTAGACATCACAGTTAAGATGACAGGATGATGATGATGATGGTGGTGATAATAATAATGATGACAACAACAGTACCAACACTGCTAATAGTAGCATGAGCCTAAATTAGGAGCTTTGCAATTACTTATATCTTTTACAGACTGTTGGCCTTGCTCAGCCTGAGAAGTGACAGATGTGCTATGAGCAGTTAACTGCAAGAAGCCAAAGTGAAAGCAGCAGAAAGATGGAATATTTTGTGGCAATAAATTGAAGTAATTGTGAAAAATCATAACATGAATATAACTATGGAATGATTGATGTACTCAGGAAAAAGGAGTCATAATCACAAAAGTTTACAAGGCTGTCTTTAGCACAAAAAGGGGTGCACAATGCTGCACCAAAAGTTTTGGTCATTTATCCAGTGATGTGAAATGTCTGACAGAGAGCAAAGTAAAATTTGAAACCAAACTAAAAACATTTGTCCTCGACAACTCCTATTCCACAGAAGAATTTCTACTATTATTAAAGGTGGTAAACAGGAATTATTAACTCTCAGCTGTATATTTAAAAACACAAAATAAAATAAACTTATACATGTTTGGCATGTAGCCATATTTACAATGTAATTTGTAATGTGAATGTAAAATAATTCGTTTCAGCTCATTTTCTGACAGTCTTTTTGTTGTGCCTATCTGCGACTCAGCATCTCTACTATATGGTGAGTAGTGACTATTTGTTCATAATATTGTAACTAACAAGATATATGCCTCGTAATAAGAGTAATTTTGTGGCTCGTAATACTCAGCTGAAATCACTGTTCGAACAGTTCAGTTACTGCAGCCAATATTATTATTATTATTATTATTATTATTATTATTATTATTATTATTATTATTATTATTATTCTTTTTCACTACACTATTAACTGTAGCTGAGCTCCTTATCACGACATCCCACCTGTTGCTTCCCAATTCATAACTAAACTAACGTGTTTCAACCTAACCCAGAATTGTGCCTTCCTCTGCAGATCAACATATCGACACAAACTCCATTCCAAAAAAGTACAATAAGACAATGAAACCATAGCTGTGGCAGTTTAAGGTAACCTTTCGTGGTCCAATGTACCATGAATAATTGTGTAGCACATCAAATGGTTTCTACCGTGGAGCTTTAAATATGTTGCCTCTTTTCTTGTCTATCATTGGATACCTAAAACTATCTTTCCATAGACTATGCAAAACAGATGCATTGCATGAAAATCTTCCTAGTTATCAGTGACCCTGTTCCAGATTTAACCCTAACAGTTGTCTGTAGCATACAGTATGTCAGAGAAGTAATTTGCATAGTTTGATTTCCTATAGAAACCATTGTGATATTACGATCACCTTATGGCGAATACTTTATATAGCACAGTGTTAGGTTGAAATGAATGTGACTGTCTGTTCTTTTGAAAGACAGCATCAGCAATTGTCCATGTGGCATGAAGTAAACCATGGGACATTGGTATTACATCGTACACTTAAACTGTTTTCATTCTGTGAAAGAGAGGTGTTTGCTTACATTTGTATGGGATTTCATAAGTAGCTTGTCAATGTCCGATATGAGGTAACTCTCAACAGCACTCCCTTCTGGTATGCCTGAAGTAACTTTTTTATCTGAAGATTTATCTCCACTGAGAATGTTGTGCTGTGTTCTGTTTGCTAAAAACTCTTCAGTCCAATGACAGAGCTGGTCTAATGTTCCATACACTAAATTTTTTTCATTAGTTGGAAGGGGGGAACTGTATCGGATGTCTTCCAGAAGACAGTGCTAGTATCCACTGCTTTCTGGGTCTTTTGGATGAACAGAGTGAGCTGGTTTCCATACAGTCACTGTTTTTTGAACTCATGTTGACTCCTACAAAGGAGATTTTTAGTCTCCAGAAATCTTATAACATGTGAGCATAAAACATGTTCCAAAATTCTAAAGCAGGCAGACACCTGAGATAAAGGCCTATAGGTATGTGACTCTTCTTGAAAGCTGAAATGTGTAGTACCTCTTTCCAGGTATTGGAGTGCTTCACTTCCCCAGCGGCCTACAGAATACTGCTATTAGAAGAGGTCCAAGTTCTTTTGCATACTCTATTTAAAACATAATGGCATTCCATCAGGTCCAGCAAATTTTTCTCTGTTGAGTGCTTTCAGTTGCTTTTCTATCCCATAATGAGCAGGGTGACACAGTGGTTAGCACACTGGGCTCACATTTGGGAGGACAGCAGTTTGAATACCCGTCCAGCTACGCAGATTTAGATTATTCATGATTTCGTTGTATCACTTCAGGCAAATACCAGGATGGTTCTTTTGAAAAGGGCACAACCAATTAGCTTCACAAATTTCTCGTAACCCCAGCTTGTGCCCCCATCTCTAATAACCATGCTATCAACTCAAATCTTCCTTCTTTCTATCCCACACTCACTTAGTTGATATCTATCATTTTGATGATCATGTGAAGATTTAAAGGAGGAATTAAAGTGCAACCGTCCTCACTAAAACAATTTTAGAAAATGATGTCTATTATTTTTGCTTTCTCTATCATACTCTGTTTCAATGTCATTACCACAGCAGGTCTTTCCTGACCCTCCCAACTTTGCTTGGCACATATCTGTCTCAAGAGTATTGTACTTGAACTTTGCTAACTCATGCTCAACACTGTCCGTGCTGGAAGCGAACTTCTCATTTCGACCACTCAGGTAATCTGAAATCTGTTTCTCGACCTTCTTGTTAAGCAAGAATATCTTTCTACCTTTCTCACATTCCTTTTTACAGTCATATTCAATGGTGTTGTAATGGCCTTATGACCACTGATTCACTGTTCTATATCAACTGAGTCAAAAAGTTCAAGCCTGTTGGTTAGTAGAAGATCTGATTAGTTGCTCAAGGTAATTGTTGGATAAGGCATTTGGAACAATTTCAAGATTCCCAGTCCCTACCATCCACACTAACCAAAACGACCTTGCTGTTGTGGTACTGCGAACAGCTGAAAGCAAGGGGAAACTATAGCCATAATTTTTCCCAAGGGCATGCAGCTTTACTGTATGATTAAATGATGATGGCGTCCTCTTGGGTCAAATATTCCGGAGGTAAAATAGTCCCCCATTCGGATCTCCAGGCGGGGACTACTCAAGAGGATGTTGTTATCAAGAGAAAGAAAACTGGCATTCTACGGGTCGGAGCATGGAACGTCAGATCCCTTAATCGGGCAAGTAGGTCAGAAAATTTAAAAAGGGAAATGGATAGGTTAAAGTTAGATATAGTGGGAATTAGTGAAGTTCGGTGGCAGGAGGAACAAGACTTTTGGTCAAGCGAATACAGGGTTATAAATACAAAATCAAATAGGGGTAATGCAGGAGTAGGTTTAATAATGGATAAAAAAATAGGAGTGCGGGTAAGCTACTACAAACAGCATAGTGAACGCATCATTGTGGCCAAGATAGACACGAAGCCCAAACCTACTACAGTAGTACAAGTTTATATGCCAACTAGCTCTGCAGATGATGAAGAAATTGATGAAATGTATGATGAGATAAAAGAAATTATTCAGGTAGTGAAGGGAGACGAAAATTTAATAGTCATGGGTGACTGGAATTTGAGAGTAGGAAAAGGAAGAGAAGGAAACGTAGTAGGTGAATATGGATTGGGGCTAAGAAATGAAAGAGGAAGCCGCCTGGTAGAATTTTACATAGAGCATAACTTAACCATAGCTAACACTTGGATCAAGAATCATAAAAGAAGGTTGTATACATGGAAGAACCCTGGAGATACTAAAAGGTATCAGATAGATTATATAATGGTAAGACAGAGATTTAGGAACCAGGTTTTAAATTGTAAGACATTTCCAGGGGCAGATGTGGACTCTGACCACAATCTATTGGTTATGAACTGTAGATTAAAACTGAAGAAACTGCAAAAAGGTGGCAATTTAAGAAGATGGGACCTGGATAAACTGAAAGAACCACAGGTTGTGCAGAGTTTCAGGGAGAGCATAACGGAATGATTGACAGGAATGGGGGAAAGAAATACAGTAGAAGAAGAATGGGTAGCTTTGAGGAATGAAATAGTGAAGGCAGCAGAGGATGAAGTAGGTAAAAAGATGAGGGCTAGTAGAAATCCTTGGGTAACAGAAGATATACTGAATTTAATTGATGAAAGGAGAAAATACAAAAATGCAGTACGTGAAGCAGGCAACAAGGAATATAAACGTCTCAAAAATGAGAACGACAGGAAGTGCAAAATCGCTAAGCAGGGATGGCTAGAGGACAAATGTAAGGATGTAGAGGCTTATCTCACGAGGGGTAAGATAGATATTGACTACAGGAAAATTAAAGAGACCTTTGGAGAAAAGAGAACCACTTGTATGAATATCAAGAGCTCAGATGGAAACCCAGTTCTAAGCAAAGAAGGGAAAGCAGAAAGATGGAAGGAGTATATAGAGGGTCTATACAGGGGCGATGTTCTTGAGGACAATATTATGGAAATGGAAGAGGAGGCAGATGAAGATGAAATGGGAGATATGATAATGCGTTAAGAGTTTGACAGAGCACTGAAAGACCTAAGTAGAAACAAGGTCCCGGGAGTAGACAACATTCCATTAAAACTACTGACAGCCTTGGGAGAGCCAGTCATGACAAAACTCTACCATCTGGTGAGAAAGATCTATGAGACAGGCGAAATGCCCTCAGACTTCAAGAAGAATATAATAATTCCAATCCCAAAGAAAGCAGGTGTTGACAGATGTGAAAATTACTGAACTATCAGTTTAATAAGTCACAGCTGCAAAATACTAATGTGAATTCTTTACAGACGAATGGAAAAACTGGTAGAAGCCGACCTCGGGGAAGATCAGTTTGGATTCCGTAGAAATACTGGAACACGTGAGGCAATACTGACCCTACGACTTATATTAGAAGAAAGATTAAAGAAAGGCAAACCTATGTTTCTAGCATTTGTAGACTTAGAGAAAGCTTTTGACAATGTTGACTGGAATACTCTCTTTCAAATTCTGAAGGTGGCAGGGGTAAAATACAGGGAGCAAAAGGCTATTTACAATTTGTACAGAAAGCAGATGGCAGTTATAAGAGTCGAGGGACATGAAAGGGAAGCAGTGGTTGGGAAGGGAGTGAGACAGGGCTGTAGCCTCTCCCTCTGTATATTGAGCAAGCAGTAAAGGAAACAAAAGAAAAGTTTGGAGTAGGTATTAAAATCTATGGAGATGAAATAAAAACTTTGAGGTTCGCCGATGACATTGTAATTCTATCAGAGACAGCAAAGGACTTGGAAGAGCAGCTGAACGGAATGGACAGTGTTTTGAAAGATTTAAGTGTCAGGAAGTCGTTTCTGAAAGTATTTGTATGGAGTGTAGCCATGTATGGAAGTGAAACATGGACAATAAATAGTTTAAACAAGAAGAGAATACAAGCTTTCGAAATGTGGTGCTACGGAAGAATGCTGAAGATTAGATGGGTAGATCACATAACTAATGATGAGGTATTGAATAGAATTGGGGAGAAGAGGAGTTTGTGGCACAACTTGACTAGAAGAAGGGATCAGTTGGTAGGACATGCTCTGAGGCATCAAGGGATCACCAATTTAGTATTGGAGGGCAGCGGGGAAGGTAAAAATCGTAGAGGGAGACCAAGAGATGAATACACTAAGCAGATTCAGAAGGATGTAGGCTGCAGTAGATAGTGGGAGATGAAGAAGCTTGCACAGGATAGAGTAGCATGGAGAGCTACATCAAACCAGTCGCAGGACTGAAGACAACAACAACAACAACAACAACAACAACCATCCACCTCAGTCACTTGAGCCTTCCAATCTGTAGCCAGTAAGTTGCAATCTCTACCTAATACTATAATATGGCCAAGAAATTTACATGAAATATTCTCCAAATTTCCATTCCAAAGTGCAGTCACTACTGCACCTGTGGCACCCGGCCCATAAAAACATCTGATGACCGTGTTTGATATGACACTTCCTTGCACATTAAAACTGTGTGCCGGACCAGGACACTAAACAGGAACTTTTGCCATTCATGGGCAAGTGCTCTACTGGCTGCGCTAACCAAGCGTGACACACGACAGGTCTTCACAATTTTAGTTCTGCCAGTATCCCATCTCCTACCTCCCAAATTCCACAGAGATTTCACTGCATAATGTAAAAGACTAGTACTCCTGGAAGAAAGGATATTTTGGAGATATGGCTTAGCTACAGTCTGGAGGATGTTTCTGGCTTGAATTTAGAATTTCATTGCTATTAACACCCAGTTTCAGACAGGTTTCTGTCCATACTGCTAGGAGGCATTGTTACCATTTATAAGTGAGACAAGTTCTGGGACCTTCCTAAAGACACTCCTGCAATAAATTAATATTGTATAAACATTATGTTTTTTCCAGTCTGCAGTGATAAATGCTACCCTCTTCAATTAAGGGGGTTATAGTCTTCCCTTCTGAAACCAAAATGTATGTTATCTTAAGGATTTCTCTACCCTAAAAATCTACTGTGCACACGATAAGACTGCGCCTATCTTAGTTGTAGCTTCCTGTATGTAGTGCATGCCGGAACTATTAAGGAGGGACCTACAATTATCCACCTGATAGCAAAGATCAAGAAATCCACATCCAAGATCATTACAGAATCATCTGAGCCTCTGATTTATGGCTTTCATTTGGCTCCAAAACAGAGGACCATGAGTTGTTCTGGGAACAATGCTTCTGCCTTGTGAGCAAGGGTAACTGCCTTCAACAGAGCAGCCAGAGCAGGTACCAAGGATGGTCTCTGAACCCAAGCAGCTGCCGATGTGAGCTGATATTTTCAGCTGTGTGTGCACCCAGTGCACTCATCTGCCGCCAGCTGTGCCTCCTCCACATCTTAGGTCTGACCACCCAGCAAATTGAGCGGACACTGACCTCCTTTCCTGACCTGCATGTTACTTCCCTAAGAGGCTCCTGCACTCGCCTAACATTAGAGCATCCAAGGACAAGCAGTCCCACCCTTTGCACTTGCTTGGACCTTTCAGAAAGATCGGACACAGTAACAATACACAAGACACCTCGTGGCAGCTCAGGTGTACTTTCAGCAATGGGCAATACCTCAAACCTGTTTCTAAGGCACAAGGAGACAGCTGTGTGGCCAACACCTCCCACGCAACGATTTGGGATGCTGCCACTGTTCACCACTCACCTTCAAGTATAGTAAGAGTTGATGGGCTGGAATGTGCAACTCAGAAGACACCGCAACATCAGCGATCACAGGCAGCACTATAGCCTGCAGACACGCCACAGTATTCTTCTAAGGTGCCCCAATGCCATCACACTCAGAACTACAGTGTGAAACCTATCGACTGTGGCCAGCACTGCTTCCAGTTGTTTATGGACAGTAGGCAATTCCCCCTGCATCCGTACCTAACAGGTCCACACCATATCCATCTTTAATAAATTTTTGTCCATACCACAAACAATGTACCACTAACCTAAGTACTCACTGGATGCAGTCTAAGTTCTGCTGCTAAGCTACTTCACTTTTTTTTTCTTTTTTTACTGCCCTTTAAACTCAGCTCACACTATGAAAATGCACTAAAATTTATGTTAAGAACTTAAGAGTAAGTTAGTATACACTAATTGAAACAGTAAAAGCACAGATACAATTCATTTCATCACAGAAGCAAATGAAAAGAAAGAAACTAAACTGAATACTATCCCTGACAACTAAGACTAAAAACAGTTGCCTGGGGGAAAATGTTTGTGTAGTTGCAAACTTTGGTACAGTGGTAGGAGAGAGTGTTATGGACAACATGTAAAAATCTTGGCTGGTGAGTTGTGAGCATGGGGGTGAGGGTTGGGGAGAGAGCATGTAAAGGCCACTTTTTTAGGTTTTTCTTGAATATCTTGTAAACCGTGGCATCTGGCGAAAATTTTTCCCAATACAAAATTACAACACATTAAATTCCTTACAAAAAAATCTTATTTATTTATTTTTTTAATCTAGGAGTCATAGCTTCCACATCACAGGGATGGAAAAATCGCAATCATTAGAAATAGTACTGTAATTGTATAAAATTAATGTATTGGGGTGGTCAGAAACAGTATGAAAAGCTTGTAAGAGTGTTGGTGTGAAGGTCATGCTGAGAAATAATTGTTAAGAAATAAATTCGACATGTTGCACTGTTTCAGAGTTAGGCTACTTAATTTTTTATAGCATTGAAGTTAGCCAATCAGGCCACTGCGTAAACAAATTCAAGCGCACACAAGTCTGCTCAGCCTTTGGCTTAGGTTTGCTCCTTACTATCGTCCCGTTGCATTGCTATCAGCAGTTGTTCTTACCTACTTGTTTTCTACAACTCTAGATTATTTTTTGTAATCACTAAATGTCAATATTTCATTTTTTTTATCATTAAATCGTAATGTATAACTATTTGATTTTAGTCTCTTGAACTTCACTGGACATTACAAATTGAATGAAATTAAATAGAAACACAACGTAAACTGAAACACAAACCCACCATGAAGAAGGTTGCAGTTAGATAAAAGTGACTTATAACTACCTAAAACATTCTATTTAGGCAGAAATTTTTGTTTCAAGCTCTTCTGTTTGTGAATTACTTCAGAGAGATTTCGTTCTGTATGGGATATGGAGTTTGACAGTCATACTACATCCCAGGACACGAAATGATGACAACATGTCAGCTATGAAATTTTCATAATTAGCAACTTCTTTATTACCAAGAACATTGTCCCTTACCAGCCACAAATGACACCTGCACAGCTCTTTTCTCAATGTTTATCTTAGTGATAAATTGTTTATCAAGTACAGTGCCCGAATCTAGGGCTCATTAAACACTCCTTTCTTGATCTTCGCAAGGGACAAAGCAGGAAGAGCACTGGCTATATGTTGGAAGCATTCACCACCTCTATCTAATACTTAACAAACTAATCAATTCAGGCAGTAGCAGCTGACTGAGACAGATGCAGTAACAGGGAAGTAGCCGCTTTTGTGACATTTACGAGTTCCTAACCAGGAGTGAATTTTATTATATCATCTGTGTGCTTTAATAGTTTAGTTTCCTGAATTTCTGCATGTAAATTTAATATCTAATGGCCACAGTTCTCGCATTTTCGTTTGAATCAGAAAGTAAAACAATTTTGTGACATATTACAAGTTCCTAATGAGGGGCAAATTATTTAGTTTCACCCGAGTGCTTCGGTAGTTAGGTTTTTGAATATCTGCGTATTACTAGACACAGTTCGTGCGTTTTTGTCAGGGTCTACAGTAGAGTTGCGCAGCATGTGACGATAGTCCGTTTATCTGCATAGTTTAGTTGTCCACGGTCTTTAGTACGGACAGGGGCTGTCATTGTTGTGTGCGGATGCGAGCTGAGTTGGTGATACTTTGCTCTCAGCTTCAGGCTGTGATGGCTTCGGTTACACAGCTTGAGGCTGCAGTGGATGCGCACCACTGTTGTGGGCCGGCCGTGTGGAGCCAAAGGACGTCCAGCACGTTAGAGTCCTCCGATCAGTCCTCACTGGTGGCCAACCCAGTTACTGCTCGCACTGAGGCTGACCCCTCACCTGTGGTCGAGTGGGAGGTTGCCCTGGGGCGAAGCAGGCGGCGAAAGACTTCCCAGGCAGTTGCACATAAGGCCTCCCAGGTTTGTCTCACAAACAAGTTTCAGGTGCTGTCCGTGGCTGACACTGTCGCTGAGCCAGATGCTGTCGCCTGTCCTGTTTCAGAGGAAACCACTCAGCCTGCAAGATCCAGGCAATTGAAAAAGATTGCTGTATGGTGTGGCAGGTGGCAGTTGACACTAAATAATAAAAAGTGTGAGGTGATCCACATGAGTTCCAAAAGAAATCCGTTGGAATCAGATTACTCGATAAATAGTACAATTCTCAAGGCTGTCAATTCAGCTAAGTACCTGGGTGTAAAAATTACAAACAATTTCAGTTGGAAAGACCACATAGATAATACTGTGGGGAAGGCAAGCCAAAGGTTGCGTTTCATTGGCAGGACACTTAGAAGATGCAACAAGTCCACTAAAGAGACAGCTTACACCACACTCGTTCGTCCTCTGTTAGAATATTGCTGCGTGGTGTGGGATCCTTACCAGGTGCGATTGATGGAGGACATCGAAAGGGTGCAAAAAAGGGCAGCTCATTTTGTATTATCACATAATAGGGGAGAGAGAGTGGCAGATATGGGTTGGGATGGAAGTCATTAAAGCAAAGACGTTTTTCGTCGCAGCGAGATCTATTTACGAAATTTCAGTCACAAACTTTCTCTTCTGAATGCGAAAATATTTTGTTGAGCCCAACCTACATAGGTAGGAATGATCATCAAAATAAAATAAGAGAAATCAGAGCTCGAACAGAAAGGTTTAGGTGTTCGTTTTTCCCGCATGCTGTTCGGGAGCGGAATAGTAGGGAGATAGTATGATTGCGGTTTGATGAACCCTCTGCCAAGCACTTAAATGTGAATTGCAGAGTAATCATGTAGATGTAGATGTAGATTTAGAGGGTGGGAGTTCCAATGTTAGGAGCATTATGGGGCCCCTTAGGGACTCGGCTGACAAGAATGTGCATTCCGTCTGCATACCGGGTGGAGTCATTCCAAATGTGGAAAGAGTCCTCCCGGATACCATGAAGAGCACAGGGTGCAACCAACTGCAGGTGGTTGTTCACGTCAATACCAATGATGTGTGTCACTTTGGATCAGAAGAGATTCTCTCTGGTTTCGAGCGGCTAACAGAAGTGGTAAAGGCTGCCAGTCTTCCTTGCAAGATGAAAGCAGAGCTGACCATTTGCAGTATAGTCGACAGGACCGATTGTGGACCTCTGGTACAGAGACGAGTGGAGGGTCTGAATCAGAGGCTCAGACGGTTCTGCGACCGTGTAGGCTGCAGATTCCTCGACTTGCGCCAAAGGGTGGTTGAGTTTCGGGTTCCGATGAATAGGTCAGGCGTCCACTTTACGCACAAGGCGGCTACACGGGTAGCAGGGGCTGTGTGGCGTGGACTCGGCAGTTTTTTAGGTTAGAGGATCTCGAGGAAAACACAAGAAGGGCTTCAGTCACAAAGGGTGCAGATACAGGAACCATTGGTATAACAGTTGTAAATTATCGTAGCTGTGTTGGGAAAGTACCAGAGCTCCAAGAGCTAATAGAAAGCACTGACACTCAAATCATTATAGGCACTGAAAGCTGGCTAAAGCCAGATATAAGCACAGCTGAAATGTTTGCGAAGAACCTAACAAAGTTCTGAAAGGATAGGCTAAACACGGTTGGCGGTGGTGTGTTTGTTGCTGTCAGAAGTAGTTAAATTGAAATGAAGTGAATCATGTACCAACCCCCCAGTTCAGATGATACAGTTGCTGAAAAGTTCAAAGAAAGCTTTAGAGTTTGATATCAAACACGTACCTGACTCGTACGATAATAGTTGGCGGTGACTTTAATTTACCCTTGATATGTTGGCGAAAATACATGTTTAATTCCGGAGGTACACATAAAATATCACCTGAAACTGTGCTAAATGCATCTGCTGAAAATTATTTTAAGCAGTTAGTTCATGAGCCCACACGAATAGTAAACGGTTGTGAAAACACATTTGACCTCTCAGCAACAAATAATCCTGAGTTAATAACGAGCATCAAAACCAATTCAGGGATTAGTGAACACAGGGTTGTCATAGCAAGACTGAATATTGTAATCCCCAAATCCTCGAAAAATAAGTGAAAAATAAACCTATTCAAAAATGCAGATAAAAATTCACTTTACGACTCCCTGAGAGACAATCTCCACTATTTCCAAATTAATAATATAACTATAGACCAGATGTGGCTTAAATTCAAAGAAATAGTATCAGCAGCAATTGAGAGATTTATACCAAATAAACTACCAAACGACGGAGCTGATTCTCCTTGGTACACAAAGTGGGTTAGAACACTGTTGCAGAAACAACGAAACAATCATGCCAAATTTAAACAGATGCAAAATCCCCAAGATTGGCGATCTTTTACAGAAGCTCGAAATTTAGCGCAGACTTCAATGTGAGATGCTTATAACAGTTTCCACAACAAAACTGATTCTGGTCATACGTGAAGTATGTTAGCAGTAAGAAACAATCAATGCCTTCTCTGTGTGATAGCAATGGAGATACTATCGAAGACAGTGTTGCCAAAGCAGAGTTACTAAATACAGCCTTCCGAAATGCCTTCACAAAAGAAGATGAAGTAAATATTCCAGAATTCGAATTGAGAACAGCTGCCAAAATGAGTAACAAAGAAGTAAATATCCTCAGAGTAGTGAAGCAACTTAAATCACTTAACAAGGCAAGTCTTCTGGTCCAGACTGTATACCAATCAGGTTCCTTTCGGAGTATGCTGATGCATTAGCTCCATACTTAACAATTATATACAACTCGATGAAAGATCCATACCCAAAGACTGGAAAGTTGCACAGGACATTCCATTCAAGAAAGGTTGTAGGAGTAATCTATGAAATTACAGGCTTGTATCATTAATGTCAATATGGAGCAGGATTTTGGAACACATGTTGTGTTCGAACATTATGAATTACCTCGAAGAAAATGGTCTATTGACACGCAGTCAACATGAGTTAGAAAACAGCATTTCTGTAAAACACAACTAGCTCTTTATTCACATGAAGTGTCGAGTGCTATTGACAAGGGATTTCAGATCGAGTCAGTATTTCTGGATTTCCGGAAGGCTTTTGATATTGTACCACACAAGTGGCGCATAGTGAAATTGCGTGCTTATGGAATATCGTCTCAGTTGTGTGACTGGATTTATGATTTCCTGTCAGAGAGGTCACAGTTCATAGTAATTGATGGAAAGTCAGTGATTTCTGGCATTCCCCAAGGGGTGTTATAGGCCCTTTGCTGCTCCTTATCTATATAAATGATTTGGCGACAATCTGACCAGCCGTCTTCGGTTGTTTGCAGATGACACTGTCATTTATTGACTAATAAAGTCATCAGAAGATCAAAACAAACTGCAAAACGATTTAGAAAAGATAAATGAATGGTGCGAAGAGTGGCAGTTGACCCTAAATAACAAAATGTGTGAGGTCATCCACAGAGTGCTAAAAGGAACTCATTAAACTTCAGTTACACAATACATCAGTCTAATCTAAAAGCCATAAATTCAACTAAATACCTAGGTATTACAATTACGAACAACTTAAATTGGAAGGAACACACAGAAAAAGTTGTGGGGAAGGCTAATGAAAGACTGTATTTTATTGGTACGGCACTTAGAAAATGTAACAGACCTACTAAGGAGACTGCCTACACTACGCTTGTCCGTCCTCTTTTAGAATACTGCTGCGTGGTGTGGGATCCTAACCAGATAGGACTGACGGAGTACATCGAAAAATTTCAAAGAAAGACAGCATGTTTTGTATTATCACGAAATATGGGAGAGAATGTCACAGAAACAATACTGGATTTGGGCTGAACATCATTAAAAGAAACGCGTTTTTCGCTGCGACAGAATCTTCTCACAAAATTCCAATCACCAACTTTCCCTTCCGAATACGAAAATATTTTGTTGACACTGACCTACATACGGAGGAACGATCACCACTATAAAATTAGGGAAATCAGAGCTCATACGGAAATATATAGGTGTTCATTCTTTCCGCGTGCTATACGAGATTGGAATAACAACCCTCTGTGAGGTATGTAAATGTGATTTGCAGAGTATCCATGTAGATGTAGATGAATAAATATGGAGTGGAATAAATATGGAGTGGAGCGAAAATTATTTTTTTCTCAAATGACAATATGATCATTGAACACATTTGACAACCTGGCTCGTAGTGTCTTATGTGTGGGCCACTCCTTCTGGTTACAGTGCCTATCTCATACTTGTCTGTCCCACATGAAAAGAAAGCATGTATATTATCCAGTTGTGCTCCTAGTATTAGGTGTTTCGTGTATGATAAATGTATTAAAAGTGCATAACTATGTTTCATTTTGATAGTATATTAATTCTGTAAATAATAGCAGTTCCAGTTTACTGTAATGTATTCGCATATCTTGACAGTCTCCTGATCAATGATCAGAGAAGTGAGTATTACATTCAAATGCTCTAGATTTTTTATATTATTCTTTCTGACATGTTCCACTTCCATGAGTATCTTCTCATTTTTGGGTCTATGGAATGAAAACTGAATCTAATCTAAATCTCCGACAGTATTCACATGCAATTGGCAAACCTCAAAAGTCTTTATTTCTATCTCCCTAAACTTTAATTGCACTTCCAAATTTCTCCTTGGTTTCTTTTACTGCTTGCTCATGGTACACACTGAATAACATTAGGGACTGCCTACAGCCCCACCCCACTTGTTTCTCCACCACTGCAGCCTTCCGCACCCTTCAACTCCTATAACTTCAGTCTGTTTTCTGTACAAGTTCTAAATAACATTTCACCATCTACATTTTATCCTCACTGTCTTCAATATTCTGAAGAATGTAATCCAGACAACATTGTCAAATCTTTCCCTAAAATATACAAATGTTGTAAATGTAGATCTGCCTTTCTTCAACTTATCTTCCAGGTCCAGTCGTAGATTTGGCACTGCCTCAGAGATTTGCACATTTCTCTGCAACTCAATCTGATATTCCCCAAGGTTGGCTTCTATCATTCTATCAATTTCCCTATTCATCTCTCAAAGCTATCCATTTGTCTTCTGTTGTATTCCTTTCCCCTGTTTCAGTCCAACACTGCCTGATGATCACTTTGAAATTCTCAAGAACCACTGGTTCCTTCAATTTAGTCAGGACCAATCTCAATTTCATTGATTTTGTACATTTCTGCAATTTCTCCAGTTTTAAAACAAAAAATTATGGTCAGAATCCATATCCGTACCTGGAAATGTCTTATAGTTTAAAATCTGGTTTCAAAATCTGTCTCAACTTTACATTATCAAGCTGAAACTTTCCAGTGTCCTCAGGTCTCTTTCCTACACACATTATTCTTTCATGATTCTTAAAACATGTATTAGTAATGATTAAATTAGCCTGTGTGCAAATTTTATCTGACAGCTATCTCTTTCATTCCTTTCCTCCACTGCATGTCTCCTACTATTTTTCCTCCTTCTTCTTCTCCTATCATCAAATTTCTACCACCCATCATGATTAATTTTTTTCTCCTTAATTGGCAGCATAATTTCCTTTACTTCATCATACATACTTTCAACATCATCTTCAGCTGCGGAGCTAGTTGACACATACACTTGTATTAATGTGGCAGGTGTTGGCTTTATGTCTATCTTAGATACTACAATGCATTCAGTATGCTGTTCATAGTAGCTTGACCACATTCCTATTTCCTTATTCATTATTAACCCTAATCAGGTATTAACACAATTTGCTTTTTTCTTGATAAACCTGTACTGACATGCTCATAAGTCCTGTCCTTCCTGCTAATGCACTTCACTGACTCAAACTACATAAACTGCAACCTATCTATTTCCTGTATTCCATTTATGCTAGCAGCCTCTCAAGTTGCCAAAAGTACCAAATGCACTTTACTTTGCCTATATCTGTCAAAATGTCTTAAAATCGACAAAACTGATATTACAATCACTTACATTACAGAAAAAGTGTGTGTTTTAATCTATCAGAAGTACTCATTGTGGTGTCACTTCTGTTAAGGTGCAAAAATTGTGATTACATTGGAAAAAATGTCACACCTGAAGTTGGTTAGCTGGGAGCATCTTGTAGACTGGGCCACTTAACAAATAACACTCAATGAACTTATAGACAACTGGCAGTGTTTTGTGTACAGTAATATATCGGTATGTGTATAAATATTACGTAAAACAGCAGCTTTCCCAAAGTAGTTGCTTTCCTGATAGAAATACAGCAATATAGTTAAGTAAGTTAATACACATCATCATCAATAGGAGCGGATTAACACTAGTTGTAACTGGTTGTTAATATACGTCTCAGAAACACAACTGATGCTTCTGTCAGTCAGTGTACGCTATGAATTGCTTGTTTCCACATCCCTGAATGCTATCCTTCATGATGAGATTTATAGAACACAATGTGTGAATTAATGCACTGACAACTTTTAATGGTGGCTTTATATTATTATTTATTATTATTGGGTTTTGAAATTAGTATTTAATTTTATATTATTTTGGCTTTTAAAATGCTTGAACTCAAATGCAAGGCTGAATCAAATTAAGATTCTCTTTGGCTAAATGAGTCGTCAATTAAAGTAAGAAAATTAAGTACTTGAAAAATTATGTAAAACTATTTTTAAATATTGAAATTTTAATGCACTTTGCCAGATATCAATGATTGATATTTTTCGTAGCTAGACTCCTCTACCGGGATTGTCTGTTGGCGAGTATAATTTTGGGACGTGATTTACGACTAAAAGTTATCGGACTTCGTTTCGTGAAAAGTTGAAGTTTAGATGCAGGTTCTATTCTGACAGCAAACCAGATGTACTACACTGATTGGTGCCGTTAATATGTGATCATTCACTTACAGACATCCCCACACAAAGTAAGCCACATTTAATCATCAAATTCATGAAAAGAAAAAAGTTGAGGAAAAAAGGTATGATTAGTCTTAATAACAAACACAGCGAAAATAAATAGTTATTATTATGCAAAATGAGCACAAATAACAAAATCTCTGCATAATATAGACCAAGCAATATATTTTATAACCGTACCAGACAATGGCTGAAAAGGAAGAGAGAGAGAACAAAAAAGTTGTGAGTCCTTGTTCACTTAAATTACATAGATAATCCAATTACAGAGATATTAACTTCATTGTAATCACAGTGTCTACTGCCAGCGATAAAATCATCTCTGCGCTACTGCGGGAAAACACGTCGCAAAATCCATTAACACTTGGGGAAACATTACAAACTGTCTTCCCAGTTCATTTAATTTTATGAAATGCTGTTATATAGGCTACCGATATCATTTTGTGTCCTAATCCAAAAAGTAAATAATCCTTCCTACGAGGCTCTAAGGTTGCACAGATTGTTATCAACACCATCAAACATACTTCACAACTTACTTGATGTGTTTTAAATTTAGTATATCTGACATCCATAGCATTAACCTCTGCCTGTGTCGTTAATTATCTTAGTCCTCCATCTATAAGCAGTTTTAACTGTAAAGGTATTTTTGGTTTGTGTACTTATAACGTTTGTCAATACAAAAGAATAGAAGACAGGGAAAAATAAGAAAAAACTTTACTAACTGTCTTTGGCCGTTGCAAAGAGATCAAAGATCATTACAGAATGCCATGAAGACCTTGTGTGACTTAGGGTAAGTAACAGAGAAAACATGCTGTCAGTCCCTGACCACTTGGCAGTAGTTGCAATGAACAAGCTGATACACTGGTAAGGACAGGAGTGGTGACACCAAACCTGTCTTAACCATCACTATGATAGTACAGTAAAATCAAAAGTGAGTAGACAGATCAGGAGGCAGCATGCAGAATATTGGACTAAGAAGTTCTGCAATCATGAACATGGGGAATATTGGACTAGGAAGTTCTGCAATCATGAGCTTGAGACAGGCTAAACTCATTGTAGTATCAATGACTGACCAAGGGAACTTCAGGAAACATCTGCACACAGTGGGTATAGAGAAGGTTGTCCCTAAGAGTAGACTATGTAGCAAAGGGGATGAAACCGGATCACATTTAGTGTTTCAATTTGAAGCACTGGGGGCCAAAATATTTGAGTCATCAGTACCCGAAGAAACTGTGTTGTCTCATAACAAACTACAACTCTGTAAGGGTCCTGGCGGCATAGTCTATATCAATTCAGGCAGGCTAAGAAAAAATATTACCTTCATAGTCTTGGATGTTATTGAACATAGCATATGTTAAAGTGAAGGACTAAGTAAGGAACAGTTATTTTTTTGTTTTCTCCAAAAAAATTTCTGCTCCGAGATACAGCCCTCCAAAGTTGACACTGCGCATACCATTTTGAAGATGTGAATTTTGGAAAATTTTTTTAAATGATGTATATGTGTTCCACTGCTTCAGTATCTTCCTTTGATATAGGGTAACGCCTTCCTGTTGAACCAATAGGTATGGTAGCACTTACAGTCTTCAAAACACTGTGAGCAATGATGGCTGGAAACCTACATCCAGCAGCTGGTCCATGTGCTAGCATAAAGTTCACTACAATTTTGTTTAACTCATAGCTAGTGTCTATAATCTCTTTAATCCACCAGTCACGGTCATACGCCAATGCCACCTAGAAACAAAGCCTACACACACAATTCTGTGGGAGCTGTGACGTCAGCGTTCTGCGGCTGAGCAGTGCTATCTGTGGTTGAAGCGGTGTTTGGAAACGTGGTCACAGCATGGGTTTGTTTTTGTAGCAGTATTTGAAAGCATGGCTTTGTTTTCATAACATTTGTGGCAGAAATCTTGTTCTCACTGTTATATACGATTCAGAGTGTTATTGAGCATCTGCTCAAAATGCCACACAAGTGCTGTATTCCCTATTGTAGGGGAAGCTAAGACAACGGTCCAAAAGTTAGCGTCTTTTCATTCCCGTCTGATGAAGCCTTAAGATTGAAATGGATCGCTGCAGTTCATAGGAAAAACTGGGAACCCAGTAAACAGTCCATTGTAAGTATCTGTAATTTAACTTTATTTCTATATGGTTACTCTTTTTAATACTGTTATGTTACAGAACTGAAAATTCAAATCAATAGCCTGACTATAATGAAGCATAATACTTTTAAGCTCACTTTATGCAGTCCTCAGTTAGATTTCATTTGTCAGTTTACATTCTGCCTTTACGTTAACAGTAAAATATATGCTTCTTTTCAGATATGTGAACTGCATTTCAATGCAGACGACATTGAGAAAATTACCAGTGCTTACGACCCAAAAACTGGCAAACTCCTTACAGCACCTTTGGACCGTCTACGTTTAAAGAAATGTTTGTGAAAATTTATCGTAAAGAATACTTGTAATCAGTTTACAGATTAATGTACAGGTTCCTTAATTTTCTTACAATATTGTTAGATATGTAACACAGACAAGTACACCATGAAAAATTGCTATATGAATCTAATGTTTTTATCTCTATCTATTTGCAGATACTGTACCATCAAAGTTGCCAGGATGCCCTACGTATTTATCTTCAAAACAAGCACCAGCTCGAGAAGATCCAGAGAGTCGTCGTGAACGTTTGGAGAACCAAGCACTTGAGAAAGTCATTGAGCAGAGTGTGGAATCACACACAAAAATGGTGGAGAAGATTTCATTTGCTAGGTTAGAAGAGTTTAAATCAAAATTATCTGATTGTGAAAAGCACAGTGACTGGGTCACAGTAACCAAATCAAACAATTTGTGTCTTGTGTTGTTAAAGGATGTTCCTTATCTTTTTTTAAGTGTTGTGTGTCATGTCGTTATAAATAGTGATTTAGTGTTAAGTGGATTTGTGAAGGAAGCTGAGCTAAAGTGTGCTGGTAAGATTAAATTACCAAAGCAAGTAAGTGATACTGATAGAGTTAGTAATATTTTGAAAGAGTTGTATGTGATGTTTTATATAAATGAGGCTCCAGTTGAGGCAAGTTTGTCTTGCATTGAAGACATTTTGGACAACCTGTTAGAAAAATTACCAGAAAGTGAACATAAAATTAAATTTTTGAAGGAAAAAGTTTCATTTCTAAGATTTAAAAGTCCAACACAGATTAGGTACGGGAGTGATTAAATGATTTTATGGTCATTAGTTTAGTCTATCAGTCCACACGCATATAGGTTTTTGAGAACTGCTAGTAATTTTTCCATTCCAAGTCCCAGTACTTTGTCAAAACTTTGCAGTAAACTTCCAACTAACCCAATCATTGAGCATCAGAGTGAGCAGTTTCTCAATTACATATCACAAAAAGTTGATGCTTTATCTGTGAATGACAAAACTGTCTTCCTGTTGATGGATGAGAGTCATTTAAAGTCACAACTTGACTATAAAGGTGGCAATGTTGTAGGTGGTGCTTTTAACTCAGATGTGTTTTTGTGTGCAACTAGTGCTTATGTTTTTATGATCCAGAGTATGGATTCAGTGTACAAAGATGTGGTGCATATTCTCCCAGTTCGCACAATTCAAGGTGATGTTCTGTTCTCAGTTATTAAACAATTAATTATTAAACTAGAAGCAGTGGGATTTCAGGTAGTAGGAGTAGTTGCTGACAATAATGCTATTAATAAGAAAGCTATTTCACAATTTTCTCCCCCCCCCCCCCCCCCCTAGTGTACAGATAAAATATGTTCATCCTGCGCAGACTTCTGCAGACCGCTCACTTTACTATTTTGTGGATACAGTACATATTTTAAAATGTATACGGAACAACTGGTTTAACGAAAAGCACCAAATTATGTGCTTTCCTTCTTTTAGTGACAGCTTGAAGGGAGGTCTAGCTTCTGTTATAGCACTGAAGGAACTACATTTACCAGAAAAAGGTGAACCGTTGCAGTATGGCAGAACTTTAACACTTAAGTCATTATATCCAAATTCTTTTGAATGGCAAAATGTGAAATTAGCACTGCGTATTTTTAATAACATGACAGTTGTTGCACCTGCGACCGTAGCAGTCGCTCGGCTCCAGACTGTAGCGCCTAGAACCGCTCGGCCACACCGGCCGGCAAGGGTAAAAGGCTAAGGAATGTTTACCAAGAACCGATTACTCTCAATTCAAAACATACTCATGACTTTTTGAGAAACTTTCTCTCATGGTTGTGTTCATGGGAAGATTGCAATGGAGGAAGGAAATTGACCAGAGAAACACACTTTGCTCTCAAACATACTACTGCAGCCTTGATTGATTTTAGTGAATACTGGCTGTGTGAGAAAAAGAGAACATATTTGCTCCTTGGGAAAATACAGACAGTTTGGGGGGACTGGTTTGGGAAATACCGCCAACTTAATGGGGGAAATTACCATGTATTGCTAACGCTGGTATTTGAAACAGAAGGAAAATTAAGGGCCCAGAGTATGTTTTCTCTTGTATTAAAGTCCAAAGTGTTTGGTGATATTGGTGTAAGGCCTATTGATGTTGATGCTGCTGGTTGTAGAATCCCAGACTTTCCAGATATCGATAACCCAGAGCTATTAAATGTAGTAGTTGATGATAATGATGCTGATGAAATAGAGGAAAACACTTGGCCATTGCTCCATTATATATCAGGTTATCGCTCACACCAAGTGCTTCAAAAAATAAATTGTCCATATTGTAAAGAGTTTGTAACATCCGAAGAAACAAGACAAGCAGATGATTTGATAGTGGCAAATGATAGAGGAGGTTTAACATACCCAAGCAGTGATGTAGTCACATGTGTTTCTTATGTATACTTAACACAACAAAAAATTCTTAAAGAAAAGGAAAGTTTCTTCCTGCAACAAGTAAATCAAAGAAATGTGTTTGTGAAAAAAGCCGCCGTTAATGTGCCAAAAGACTTATTTCTTGGTTTCCATTGTTTAAAAGGTCACACTCTTGAATCGATCATAAATTGTATATTGACTTGCAGTGCAAATATTTTATTAAACAACTTTGTAAAATGAATAAATGATGTGAGTGTGACAAAAAAATGTAAGTGTTTATAAAAGAATGAAAAAGTCTTGACATCTGACTCCTTGTCACAACAAATTGGGAAATAAATGTTTTCTGGAAATTTGTTGTTTCTCTCAATACTTGTCAAATATTTTGTGGATCTCCCCCTGCGCATATGTGTGTTTGTGTGTGTGTGTGTGTGTGTGTGTGTGTGTGTGTGTGCAGTTACAGTTTTTACAATCAAAATTTTCTTATTAAAGTGAAGCTTGTTAAGTATCATATGTCCCATTTTCAAAAGTTAAAAAATGAAAAAAGTTCGATAAATGGTTTACATTATTTGTGGTGAATTTTGAAGGTCCTAGTGCAGTTTTATTCACAGTCAAGGAAAACCATTATTACTTATGTAGTCTAAACTATCATGTGGAAAGTTATCTAATTATAAAATCGAATATGCAGCAAGGTAATGCTGTAAGTGCTTAAAATTTTACGTCGCCTAAAAAGTAGGTAGTGGTGACTGAAAAAATAGGATAAATGGTTTATAATATTTGTAGACAAATTTTGAAGGTCCTAGTGTATTTTTTTCATGTTCAAGGAAAATCATTATTCCTTAGGTAGTCAAAATATTGCATTGGTTACCTAATTGTAAGATCTAATCAGCAGCAAGGTGACGCTATAAGTGCTTAAAATCCTAAAAGGTAGGTAGTGGTGACTACATAAACTGCCTTTGAAGACACAGGATCCAACATTTATATAAATCTTTTTCACTCAATCGTGTTAAGCCACAATTTCTCTTTACAAACTAGGCGATACAGTATGCAGTACTCCCTTAATTGCAGGTTTCATTGTTTTCGTTGCTTTTATCGTTAGTTAAACAGCGAATGTGCATTCCCTTGTGCTACTTCACTGCTAGTTTCTGAACTCTGCCGCAGAGCCATGACGTCACAGCAGGTGTTGTGAAGCTTTGTTTCTAGGTGGCGTTGCATACACACACGCCACAAATATTCCCTTCTCAAGTTGTGAATCTGAATATTATCCTGCTGTTTCTGACATGTTGGCCGAACAAACAAAATTTCTTCTTCCTTGCTATTTAAAGTGCATGCAATATCAATTCACCCGTCACCTCGAGTCCAAAAATGTGTCTTCCGAATTCCTTTCATAGGAGTAGTTTGTTTGGACCATTCTTCTTTTCTCTGCTCATGGAATTCTTCGATTTCCTCTTTGGACAAAAGAATGAAGGCTGTGGATGTGTAATATTTCACGACTCTTATCAAAATCTCAGTATTCTGAATCACAGCTGTATTTGGTCAGGAAAGATTATGTTTTATAGCACTGTGCTTCAGCAGGCCTCCCACACCATCACAAGGCACCTTCCCGTGACCAGTAGCACCGTTTACCCAGTCAGTTAGCACAAGCGACTTACTCAAACCAAACAGCTGGTAATGTTTTTAAAATGAGCAGGAGCACCATCAGAAATAATGATTATCTTCTCTGCCCCTGTTTGCAGTTGAAGAATTTTGCACATTGCTAGTAAAGCATGTGCTGAATCATCACTTATAACTGCATAACGTGTGGTCTTGTTTTGAATATGTGTCACTCCTGTAAAAAATTGAAACCTAGTCATTACTCCAATGATACCCTTGTACTTCTTGTGGGAGAGTTACAGACCAGTTCTCAGCAAAATCACAGTGAAGCACTTTACATAGTTCTTCAGCCTGTACACATGCTTTCACTTCTGCAATGTGTTCTTCTTGTAAATTCTTCCGATGTTGGTGTGTTACTGCTTCCACTGACCATTTACCAAGTTTATCAATGAAACTGTCAAAGGCACCAGTATTCTTAAATTAGTTTATTTTCCTCCTATGTCGCATTCATGTAATTTTTGCAGAGTTATCTGCAACATCTTCCAGGCCAAGTGTCTGTAAAGACAGTCCTCCCTTTCCAGGGCAGTCACCACATTCTTGAAACAAAACAAGTCTCTTGCTTTACATCACAGACTACCAATGACTTCACACAACCAACCAAGGCGCCATATATCATGTGTTCCAGTAAGTTCTTCAAAGTTACTACACCAACTTCAAACTTCACGCAGCACACACATAAACAGACATCTCTAGGTGGGTGTGGAACAACCCACTTAGTCGTAGTGCATATTATTTCGATCTTCCAATATGTGAAGTAGTATAGTTGCTCTTATAAATTGCAAAAGTTTCTTTAATACTGCGAGTTATCTCTTCACTTTCACAACTTTTTGACCTTCAACTATTAAAGTTATAGTGTCGTTTTTGTTGGCACTCTGGCAAGAACAGTCCCATTTACCTTCCAGATAAAATGACTGCACTATTTGAACTTGAACTGCTTCTACAGTATGACCATAATAGCTGAATTGATATTTGTGAAAAATCCCTGGCAAGAGGTGCAAGAGTGCCCAGGTTCACTTTCTTCTGAAGACAGAATTTCTGCTTTGAAGAGTGTTTGCTGTATTGCAATCATCCATAGCTTTAGTAATTTCTATGTGCTTTCTTGATGCTTATGAGTCAACTTCACTGGCCACGGTATCTAACAGGAGTAACACCTACCTCTGTAGGTGACTGGTTCATGGTATTTAATTCTTCCTCTATTGATGCAAAATCTTCACCATCTGCACCATGGGAGGCTTCACCTTGTTCAGATACTATCATTGTTGTTATTCTGTCAAAACAATTAGAACACAAACAGTCATCACTGGAAACATCTTCACTTTGAAACAATCTTCAAATGAGAACACTTTTTCCCAACCTGAAAAAAGTCTGTTTTTTTTTCTTTTTTTTCTTTTGTCTAATATATCACTCTTTTATGGATATGCAAATAGTAAGCACATTTCACTCTCCTGTGGCCCAAGTCAGAAGATATTTCAAACAGTTATTTTCACAAAACACACTACAACTGTGTCAACTGGCAAATTCCTCACAAAAACACAGAACTCTGGCATATTCCTCACGAAAATACAGAACTCATTGGATAGTCTCAGATGTCTTTGACACCTCATCAGTAAACAAATTAGCACTGAACACCTACAATACAGAAACATACAATGAACAACCATGACAAAGAAACTGACAAGAAACTACAAAAACGTGTAAGAAATATCTGCAACAATGAAAGTGATAAGAAATAACTGCAACAAAGACAATAGAAATAAACATTGCAACAAAGAAATTAGTAAGAAACAAATTCAACTAAGACAAACATTATCCTTTAAGTTAAAAATATTATCTAAATTATAAAAAAGAATTCAAACGGCGACAGCAGAAGAACTTTGACAGATATGTCAAAATGGATGATACCATTGCAATCATAAAGCAATTATCTTTCAAATAAAAAAAACTCGAACAAAACATCTAGAACTGTTACAGAGATACAGCATTTTAAAAAATTGTCCGAAATTAACATCTTCAAAATGGTGTTCACAGTGTCATCTTTGGAGGCCTGTATCTCAGGGCAGGAATTTTTTTGAGAAAACAAAAAAAAAAAACATGTTTCTTACTTACTCCTGAATTTTAACATATGCTAAATTCAATAACATCTGAGACTATGAAGGTAACTCCCTTGCCCGAAGTGATACCATTTATGCCTGGGTGACTTGACTAGTATGGCAGGGAGAGAATTGGAACAATAAACTCAGTTTCAGTGTGGGCAATGACCACTGCTGCTTTAACCACCTGCATAAACCAAATCAAATACAAAAATTCTTTGAAATTTTCAAGGTGGGGGGGGGGGGGGGGGGGAATAAAATACAGGGACAGAAAGGTTATTTCCAACTTGTATGGAAACCATAAGTCAAAAGCCATCAAAGAAAAGTCATAACAGAGAAGGGCACGAGACAGGGTTGTACCCTATCACCATTGTTATTCAATTTGTATATTGAGCAAACTGCAAAGGAAATAAAAGGAAAATATGGAGCAGGAATTAGAGTCCAGGAGGAAGAAATAAAAACTTTGAGGTTTGCCAGTGAAACTGTAATTTTGTCAGATACGACTAAGGACTGGAACAGCAGCTGAACAGAACTGGTAGTGCCTTGAAAAGAGTTATTAAATGAACATCAAGAACAGTAAATCAAGGATAATAGAACATATGTGAATTAAATCGGGTATACTGAGGTAATTATATTACGAAATGAGACTCTAACAGTGGTAGACGAGTTCTGATATTTGGGCAGCAAAATAATTTATGATGGCCAAAATAGCAGGGATGCAAATTGCAGACTGGCTATAGCAATAAGTGCGTTCTCAAAAATGAAGAATTTGTTAACATGTATTACAAATTTAAGTGTTATAAAGTCTTTTCTGAAGGTACTTGTCTGGAGTGTAGCCTTGTACAGAAGTGAAATGTGTACAATGGGTAACTCAGACAAGGAAGGATTAGAAGATTCTGAAAGTGGGTGCTTCAGAAGAATGCTGAAGATTTGACATGAAGGGAATAGAAGCTTTTGAAATGTGGTGCTTCTGAAGAATGCTATGGAGATACTGAATCAAATTACTGATATTGGAAATAAGCGGGGGGGGGGGGGGGGGGGGAGAAGAGAGGGGGGGCGGATGGATGTAAAACTTTTAGATGAAGACCCATGGTTGAATAGAGTAAGCAGGTTCAAATGGATGCAGGTTGCAGTAGTTATGTGGAAATGATGAGGCTTGCACAGTATAAACTAGTACCGAGAGGTGCCTCAAGCCGGCCTTCGAACTTATGAGAACAACATCTATAGTACAGATTGTACATCACAACCTCAAAACAGTGCTTAATATTAAATGCAATACCTTTATTCGCGAACAATAGTTATAGGTTTTTCACCAGCACGGCAAACGACTGAAATATGTACACTTTCAACAAAACATTCACTGTTATCTCCTACCTTTCACAACGCGACACAAGTTTGTTTACACACAAACGAACATGTGCGTCAATTATCGATCTGTCGATCTTACGTTATCGACACTCATGTTGGTATGGTATTATAAAATCGTAGTTGACGATTCTCCGCCGGGGATGCGGTGAAAAGGCGACACAATGTTATGCAGTTAACCATTCTAAAGCTTTACATTAGCTACTGAAACGTGTATTACCATTACGAATCCACATTGTTTCATCACTTGTGTCTCAACTACATTTTCAGTTTTCAACGTTATCTGGTCTCTCACGAGAAGAGCCGAAGTCTTACGAAAGAGCGGACAACCAGGGGTTGTTCTTTGGTATTCAAGAGTAGCTTCACATATCTGTAAAAATGAAGTACTAACAAAATGTCAGTTTGGTTTCCAGAAAGGTTTTTCAACAGAAAATGCCATATATGCTTTCACCAGTCAAATTTTGAATGATCTGAATAACCGAACACCACCCATTGGGATTTTTTGTGATCTCTCAAAGGCTTTTGATTGTGTAAATCATGAAATTCTGCTAGACAAGCTCAAGTATTGTGGCATGAGTGGGACAGTGCACAAATGGTTTAATTCGTACCTAACTGGAAGAGTGCAGAAAGTTGAAATAAGTAGTTCTCGTAACATGCAAAGATCAGCACATTCCTCAAACTGGGGAACTATCAAGAATGGGGTTCCACAAGGGTCAGTCTTGGGTCCTTTGTTGTTCTTATTATATATTAATGACTTGCCATTCTATATTCATGAAGAGGCAAAGTTAGTTCTCTTTGCTGATGATACAAGTATAGTAATCACACCTGAGAAACAAGAATTAACTGATGAAATTGTCAATACTGTCTTTCAGAAAATTACTAAGTGGTTCCTTGTAAATGGACTCTCACTGAATTTTGATAAGACACAGTACATACAGTTCCGTACAGTGAATGGTATGACGCCATTAATAAATATAGACCTTAATCAGAAGCATATAGCTAAGGTAGAATATTCCAAATTTTTAGGTATGTCCATTGATGAGAGATTAAATTGGAAGAAACACATTGATGATCTGCTGAAACGTTTGAGTTCAGCTACTTATGCAATAAGGGTCATTGCAAATTTTGGTGATAAACATCTTAGTAAATTAGCTTACTACGCCTATTTTCACTCATTGCTTTCATATGGCATCATATTTTGGGGTAATTCATCACTGAGGAGTAAAGTATTTATTGCACAAAAGCGTGTAATCAGAATAATAGCTGGAGTCCACCCAAGATCATCCTGCAGACATTTATTTAAGGATCTAGGGATATTCACAGTAGCTTCTCAGTATATATACTCTCTTATGAAATTTGTTATTAACAACCAAACCCAATTCAAAAGTAATAGCAGTGTGCATAACTACAATACTAGGAGAAAGGACGATCTTCACTATTCAAGATTAAATCTAACTTTGGCACAGAAAGGGGTGAATTATACCGGCACTAAAGTCTTTGGTCACTTACCAAATAGTATCAAAAGTCTGACAGATAACCAACAAGTATTTAAGAAGAAATTAAAAGAATTTCTGAATGACAACTCCTTCTACTCCATAGAGGAATTTTTAGATATAAATTAAGAAAAAAAAAATATTGAAAAAAAATAAAAAAATAAAAATAAAAAATAAAGAAAAACAAAAAAACACAAAAAATAAAGTTGTTATATTAACTTAAGTATGTTGTTAAATTAACCTAATTATGTCATGTATTGGAAAATTCGACTCGTTCCACATCATTACGAAATATCGTATTCATGATCCATGGAACTAGTATTAATCTAATCTAATCTAATCTGGTTTGATGTCTGATGTTCAGAATGTAAGAAACGTGATTTGTCGATCGCGTCAGAAGAGATCAAATTTGATTTTTTCTATAAGTTCAGTCATTGGAGGAAACAGACTGGAAGAAACATTTTGTCCTTTAGTGTGCGTCGTATTATGCTTCAGATACGTTACGAGACTTTTTTGCCATCATGCAGAACATTATGTATTTGCAAGTAACACCACAGTCTAACACGTTACACCACATGAAAAGGCAAGGGAGTAACAAGATACAAGATGTCAGCACTTAAGTAACCTTGACTGCAGATAGGAGCTGCAAAGTCAAATATTTGACTAATCATGCGGGCCATCTGAATGTTATAAGTCATTTGGTCATAACGAAGATGATATCAGTGTAGAAAGGCAGGTTGACGAGATCAACATTAGAAATAACACCGGTATGCTGTTATACAACCCCCAAAATACTAGCAGTCAAAGGGATTCATTCCTGAGAAAAGGAGACTTCGTGTTCATTATTATGAGTACTAAAGGCGAAACCCAGTAAAACAAAAATATGGTACGGCAGTGACTATTTGCATCGATGGAACCTATGGTCATGATTTTGAAATTTGATTATTGCATTTGACGACATGACCCTAGGTTTTTCGGGTCTAGTGCAGCAGGGGATACAACCCATCGGCTTTGGACAAGGACGTCACAAGCCGCCAGAGAGCAGTTTACCATTTTCGCTTTTGCTGTTATGCTTCAGTTTAGTTTTTTTACTGATTGCTTAATAAAGTGGATCTGTTTATTCTATCTCGTGAGATTTTTTTTTTAAAAAGTCAAAAAACACTTATCAGCCACTGAAGGGAGCTACAACACTAAGAAGAATCGCTTCTCGATTGGCCACTTGTGACGTAATTGTCCAAAGCCGACGGGTTGTATCCCCTGCTGCACTAGTCCCGGTTTTTCTGGTGATTCCTTTATTACAAACAGATCGCATCAAGACATATTGAAAAAACAACATATTCAGTTTCATGCATCAACTTATACTGACAGTCAAAATATATTAACGGTGTGACACCTCTGAGTTTCTGGGCATTGTAATTGATCACAAGGTAAACTGGCGTGGGCATATTCTAGATCATAAAAGACTAAGTGTAGCAACTTATGCCCCGCATGTAATTACCCCTGTTGGTGATATGAATTCTATCAAAGCAGCTTACTTTGGCTATTTCACTCCATCATGTCATATGGTATAATTTTTTGGGATAATCAGTCTTTAGCCAAAAAGACCTTTACAGCACAAAAGAGAGCAATTAGAATCATGAGTGGTATTCGACCAAGATATCGTTGCAGAAACCTGTTCCATCAGCTCCAAATATTAACCACAACATGTCAGTACTTATTTTCTTTGATGATTTTTTTTCTTGAAAAACTGTTCTCTTTTTACATCCAAAAATGCATACCATGATCACAATACAAGATCTAAAAATGATATACATGGATATCCGAAACAGCTAAGTGTTGTACAGGAAGGGGTTCATTATTCTGCCACAAAATCCTTCAATTATCTTCCATCTGATATCAAAGCCCACATTAATTCCCCACCTACATTCAAATTAAGAAAATACCTTATGGTTAAGTCCTTCTACATTCTGGGTGAATACCTGCAGAGTAGGCCTAATCAGTAACTGTGCTTGTAATTTTTTATTGTATTTCCTATTTATATTGTAGTCTCCGTTTATATTATGTTAGCTGTAATTCGTTTTCACTGCCTAAGATGATCAGTGTGTGAATTTTCTTTTTTGTGTGCCAAAGGTTATTTTCAGTAGTTCACGTCATGTTTATTTGAACTGTATCTATTTAATTTTAGTTAACCCTTTAAGCTTATATCACCATATTGCTACTTTCTTGTCATTGTACTAATGTTTATTGTCTAGCTATAAAGATGTAAACCTGACTCGTTCCATATCCTTATGATTCATCACTATATGGATTCATGTAATTTGAAATAAATAAATTAAAAAAGGTGCCATCTTTGGTTTATGAATAAGGATTGAAGTAGGTAAAGTATGTGAAATCAATTTTGTATTGCACTATATTGTCTAGGTGATGCAACCATCAAGGACAGGAATCTTTCAAAGAGTTGTGTATTGAGTGCACCAAAGATCGGTGGTCTGTGTATAGGATGAGAGATCTGCCCTCCGCATCATCTTTAAACTGGCAGACCGCCTCATAGTTCAACATCATAGGCGGAGCACTTGTGCAGAGAATCCATCAGGTTACGAGAGAGGAAGAAAAAAAAAAAAGAGTTGCTGTTTTATGTCTGCTACTTCTTGCTGCAGAACTGTGCCAGAGGTATAGTCATATTTGACATAATTGTCAATTAGGTAGTAGATTAGTCATTAGTAGGTAATAGGTATGCAAAAGTCGTGGCAATTGCAGTCTTTAATTTCATCAAAGGCATGTCCACTCGGCCTTATGCTTATTGGTCATGTTCTTGCCAGCTAAAACTTCTGTGAGTGATTCCTATATGGTGACAACATTAGAGAGACGTCGATGTAGTATGGAAACAGGATCGGTAATCGGGATGTAGTAAACTTAATTCCCATATATGTCGTAGCTCGTATATATTTACACTTGACACTGCATCCATACAGAATGAAGTATAACAAAGAACTGACTAAAGTAAAGTTAAGATTGAGGCTCGACAGAGCACTTAGAGTTCACAGATATTAAGTTTCATGGTCGATATGAACTATTGATGCCACACAGCCCCGCCCACACAGTACGGAGTACTACAGATGTCCAAGGGTGAGGGTGTGCGGGTGTCGATGACAGTGGAAATCATGTGCGTAGGCAGGCGCACCACAGGTATTTCCATCTCGAACGAGGTGGGTTTTGCAGGCGGAGCGGTAAGAAGCAGGTCCACTTCATAGTCAGTCGGCCACCATGGCCAGATGAGATGGCGGCCATCCCGGGAGTAAGCAGGCGGGGAGGCATGTGTGGCCCTTAAGTGGATCGAGCCGTCCGTAGAAATGAAAGCACGTAGAGGTGCTCGGTCACACTCATGTGGGAGTGTGAGGCTGTGTGCAATGTTGACATGTAAGGGACCGTCTGGTGGTGGGACCTTGGTATCTGTCAAAAGAATGAGCACTCGGTCGTCAAATGTCACTATAGATGCATCGTTCACACGGTGCGGTGGCACGCTGCAGGACAAACTGATAGTAGGTGTGCGTGTCTCCGACATTGGAGGTGAGAGCGCAAAACCTGAGCATGGTGAAACAGGGGGTGAGGTTGGGGAACCAGCGAACGGTGGCGAACAGTCTTCTGTGGAAGAGGTGTGCGGTGAGGTTGATGGGAGCACGTCTTCATTCTCGATCGAGGATGGCTTGTCTGCAGAGTCCAACTGTGGCGGTGTGAGACCATCGGGGTCGACGAAAGCTGGTATCAGGTGATGCAGAGAAACTGTCTGTGTGCGGTCTTTTATCATGATATCAAAAGTTGTGTCCCCCCACAGCAGAACCTTGTAGGATCCAAGATAAGGAGGTTGAAGAATCGCATCATCACACTGTATGACGTGGGAGCAGTTGAAGAGTGCAGTGGGAACATAATTCTCGGGCGGTGAGTGACTGATGGGCGGGTACAAACGCATTTGTTGAAAATGCATGCGCATCTGGCTAATGAAATCTGGCGATGGAGGAAGATCCTCACTAACCTGGGGAAGAATAAGTTCCCCCGGTAGAACTGGATTCTCGCTGAAAACAAATTCGGATGCAGTCCCCTGTAGGTCAGGTTTATAGGCCGAGCGTAGACCAAGTAGCACCCACGGGAGAGCTTCCAACCAGAGACAATTGAGGGTGCGGTGCCATCTCACCACCAACCCATTGCTTTGTGGGTGGGTGTGTATTTTTTTAATGCCGCAGATATTGCAGAGGATGGTGAAAAGGGAGGATTCAAATTGTCGACCCTGATCAGTGGTGATAGTGGTCGGGCACCTGAAACAAGTGATCCACGAGCCAATGAAAGCCTTGGCTACCGCCTCGGAAGTAATGTTAGGTAGATGAACAGCCTCGAGCCATTGAGACAAACGGTCAGTAGTTGATAAGATATATCTATGGCCCTCCAAACAAGGAAGAGATCCGGTCAGATCAATATGTATGTGACGGAATCGTGTGGGAATGTCGAACTTGCCCACAGGCGGGGAGATGTGGCGGCTGATCTTGTTGCGCTGGCAAATGATGCAGCTGCGTGCTCAGGTTTGACAGTTCCGTTTGATATTCTTCCAAACAAAAAGTTCTGACTTGAGATGTGTGGTGGCTCTAACACCCAGGTGGGCTAGGTTATACAGAACATCGAAAACCTGTCAGCGCAGCCCGGGCGAGAGCAAAGGCCATAGGGTGCTGGTCGAAGAATCATACCACACCTCGTCGGAAACGCCAGGAAATGTAGCCTTTGTGAAAACAAGTGATGTTTGTGGGTCTCGTAGGAGAGCCTGAGAATCTTTGTCAGAAGCTTGGAGGGAGGCCAGATTGGAAAGATAAACAATGCAGGAAACAGTACTGATTCATGAGAAAAAAATCCACAGTGATGTTGTCTGCACCCTTGATGTAGTGGACGTCCATTGTGAATTGAGAAACCAGGTCAAAGTGGCGGTAACGTTAAGGGGGTGGGTCCTCAGGTGGGTTGCAGAATGCTTCTGCCAGTGGTTTGTGATTAGTGAGGACGAAAAACGAACGTCCCTCGACGTCAGGGCAGAAATGTTTGATTGCCTCGTAAGCAGCAAGGAGCTCTCTATCGAATGCAGAATATTTTCTATGAGCCATAGATAGTTTCTTGGAGAAGAAATGAAGGGGAGAAACCGTGTCACCCTTGCGCTGTTGCAACACTGTCCCTATCGCGATGTTGCTGGCGCCCGTAGTGATGAATAACTCAGCCTAGGGGTCAGGGTGGGCGAGTGTCACAGCGTGAGCTAAAGAAGTCTTCAGAGCCTTGAAGGCTTCTAGCATTGGAGCAATCCAAGAGACGGGTTTGATATCAGAAGTTTGTTTGCATGATAGCGCATCTGTCAGGGGTGCCTCAACAGTGGCAGCAGAAGGCAGATGGTGATGATAGAAATTTATGGTGCTGAGGAAACGGCGTAGCACTTTGTAAGTAGCCGGGGCTGGCAGAGACGTGATAGCCTCCACACGAGATTTGGGAGGCAGTATTCTGTCAACAGAGACGGTGTAACCTAGGAGGGAGACTGACATCTGGCACAACTGAAACTTGCCTTTGTTGACTTTGACACCATTGGAGTTCAAGGTCTGGAGGACCGTAGACAGATGATTTTCATGTTCCTCCACTGAGCTGCTGAAAACGAGAATGTCATCCAGATAAGCAAAGCAAAACTCGAAGTGTCGCAAGATAGAGTCAATGAAACATTGCCACGCTTGTGCCACATTATTTAGGCCGAACAGCATGAAGTGGTATTGGAATAAACCGAGTGGCATGATAATTGCCATCTTAGGAGTGTATTCCAGCACCACGGGAATCTGGTGGTAGGCGCGTTTACAGTCAACAACACTGAAAATTGTGGCGCCCGATAACATATGAGTGACGTCATTGATGTTCGGCACTGGGTAATTGTCCATGACAGTACGAGCATTTAAGCATCTGTAATCGCCGCACATTTGAAAAGATCTATTGTGTTTGGGGACAAGGTGGATTGGTGAAGACCAGTTGCTGTCTGAATGTTGCACCTGCCGCCAAAAATTCATTAATCTGCTGTCGGGCTGCACGCAACTTGATGGGGTTGAGGCGTCAGATCTTGGTTCTAATAGGAGGGCCACCAGTGGTAACTATCTTGTGTGTCATTTCATCAGTGGCGGAAAAAACTGAGAGGTGCACATGAGATTGGTTAACGTCCTGGCACCGAGTCTTCGGACGAGTAGGGTGCGGCGAGGCATAGCCGTTAGTGCGAGTGGGAAAAGGTAGCATGAAAGTCACATGTCTCTTACGGGAGCATGGCGTGCGCTTGTATGGAGGGGGTGGGTGCACACACAACACCAAGCGCAGGGGAACAGGCGGCGACTGTCTGCTGTTAACCTTGCGCTGGACGACCGGCGCGGGTGAGAGCAGTGTTGGTGTCACATGTGGGGCCACAATGGCCACTGGGTCATGTGGCCAGTGAGTGAGAGAGGGGGAATGCTTATCAACATGTGCTGTAACTGTCCAAGAGGTGGGTGTGCGTGCAATTGTCATTAGCAGCACTGTTTGAAACACACGGCACTGGATGAGGCGAGTGGTTGGAACGTCGCACGCAAGTAAAGTTTGTGGATTACCCTGGTGAGAGTTCGAGCTAGGCTCAGCTGAACAATCTTGTTTAGGTGACGGCGCCGCAGATTGCAGTTGCAGAAGTGAGGTAAGTGCTGTGACGAGCTCGTTGTAAGTGGATGCGATGTGTTGTTTCAGTTTCTCGATGTCCTGGCGGAGTTGCGTCGCCGAGTTGTATTCTGACAGTAGGTCGGTAACGCAGGTCGCAATGTTTCCCGCGAGGGCAGAGCACTCATGTATGATATTGTATGTTGTGGTGAAAACAGAGCGTTGGACATAGGTGCGGGTGCACAGTATGTGAGTGTTCATAGGATGGTGGAGCACTGAACCCAGTACGACTTTCGGAGATAGTTCATAATGAGACAAAAATCCATACCGAGGTTCTGTTTATCAGTGTCGGCAATGTAGAATGTCCACGGAAAACGTAGAGATGGAGGTGGGGTCACTGTAACCTTTACTGAGTCTGAGGTACCCAACATTGATACGTTGTCAGCTTGTAGAAGTGACTTCGTCTGTGAAGAAGTGGGTGGAGCCATCAAAGTAGGTATGATCGACACATGTTGACCAGATAAGCTAGACCTGACGCAATGTCAGTCACATAGAGACGACCACTCGGCCGGGCTGACAAGTGAACAGAGTGTAATGTAAGAGGATGCCTGTTAAGTTCCCTACAAGACTTGGCGTCTCTTAGATGCTGCGGTCAGCGTTTGGGTGTTGGCATGGCAACCTGCACTTCTTGGCGTTGTCACTGAACACTTTGTGGTACTAGCAGAAAGAGTGAGGACGAGGTGGAGACTGCGACAGCGGGGGCAGCTTGTCCTCATTGATTTGTTCAGGTAAATAGACCGGAACGTAAGATGCATGGGCGATGCTGTGGTGCTCGGACAGTGGAGAGAGTGAGCCGTCGCTGCTAGGAGAAGAAGATGAGGTGACAGCAGTGCAAGCCCTGCCTCTGACGGCTGAAGGTTGGTATGCGGGGGTGGCTGTGCCGACGAACGGTGTGGAATGAACCGGCTGATGTTAATGCAGCAGCGAATACAACTAGTCAGCGATGCATAGGTGGGAGCTGATGGACTCGAACGAGTGTGGTAACAGATGGATCTGTAGATCGGTAGGTAGTTTGGCAGACCACACAGCCCATAGCATGGCGTCAGGCATGGTATGCTCATTCACGAGCAATCATAGGTGGCGCCAGAGTTGTGAGGGGTTGCATTCCCCCGGGTGCTCCTCATAGAGAATCTCGATTATTAACTCTTGTGGCGAGCAGGCAAGTCGTTCCATTATAGTCTTCTTTACCAACTTGTATTTTGGTGCAGGCGGCGGCGAAAGGAGCAGGTCACAAATCAAATCCGGGAAACTTTGAGTTGTCGTCAGACACATGATATACCTCAATCAGATGCTCAATAAGTGTGAACCACGATGCCGGGTTGTCCTCGTATAAGGGTGGTAGCTTCAGCAGGCAGCCAGGAAGGGGTACGATGGTGGCTTTGGTGTCTTCTGGGGTAGCGGCTGAAATGAGGTTAAGGCAAAGGCTGGCGTGGTAGGCCCGGATTTAAGTCAGGTGAGCAAATCAGTAGTAGCGGCATCTGGCATAGTTGACTGTGTGTCAGGAAAACATGGCGCAGCAGGCATGGACAGTAACTTGGAAACGGGCAGATGGACGGCACATGAGTGGGGCCCGGAAGCTGGACGGAGAGTGACGAGTGCTGGATGGAAATGACCTGCTTCCAGAACAGGGCCAGAGAACGGTACGTGAGACACAGGTAGTGCTGTGGGAGTGGCAGGCGGTTGAGCAACCGGAAATGGGGACCCCCGCAAGTGAAAGGGGGGGGGGGGGGGTTGACCACGCCACCCACGTGGAAACTATCTGATGCATAACATGCCTGTAAGCACGTGGCAGGCCACTGAGGTGAGGTAAGGGGTCCATGTCACGCAAAACACTGAATTGTGCATGTAAATTAGACACAACTGGAACACCACATGCGCAGAACAGATCCGGTGTGGTTTGTAGTACGGGAAGCGTTGCACACAACCCGATAGCAACTGATGTAGCATGCCAGAGGGTGGCTAAACACGTGTTCAAATGGAGATCACTTTGTTCGTGAAACACTCAATTTGAAGAGACACAATTCGAAATATTGTTCAGTTCACATGTCACTGTCGGATGGACATAATCCAGTGACGTGAAGTCTGAGTCCATTGTTCGCTCTAACGGCGTAGTTGTCGACCATTGAAAACTAATTGAGAACGCGAATCACTGTGCATAAATGATTAATACACCATTGGTGAAGAAATGACGAAACTCAGTGAGGAGAGTTGTGCTTCCACATCTTCGAACAAGGCATTGTTTGGTGTGGTCTTTGCGTAGTGCATATAACCTGTTGCATAAAAACCGGCACGGAAGACACGAAACACGAACGAACTGCGGGGTCACCACTATGGGAACGGGATCGGTAATCGGAATATAGAAAACTTAATTCCCATATATGTTGTAGCTCGTATATATTTACTCTTGACACTGTGTCCATACAGAATTAAGTATAACAAAGAACTGACTAAAGTAAAGTTAAGATCGAGGCTCGACAGAGCACCTAGAGTTCACAGATATTGAGTTTCGTGGTCAATATGAACTATTGATGCCAAAATAGAAGTTTATCGTGCTGAGTAAACAGTGTAGTTCGTGGAAACCTTGAGATTGAGGTAGTTACTTAAAGGTCAGGTGGCCAAAGAAGACTACTTTGGTCTAACAAAACTGACAACTGTCATCGTTAACAACAATGCCATTGTCAGCAAGCCTATTGAAGGCTTTTTTGAGATGAAGCTTGTGTTTTTCCCACGAAGGTGAGAAAATTAGAATGCTGTCAAAATGAGCATAGCAAAAGGAAGCTTAAATAGTATACTAACAATAAATCGTCACTGTATCTGGGCCACATTTTTAAGGCCGTAAGGCATGCACGTAAATTCTTGTAAACCGAAGGAAATGATGATGGCTACCTTTTGGTTGTCTTCCTCACTCATTGGTATCTGCAGGTATGCCTTTTTGCAATATAAGAGGCCGAAAACTGCAGTTCTGACAAAGTAGTATGTGAAGTCTTGAATGTTCGGGACTGGGTAGCTATCAGTGATTGTGCAGGCATTTGAGGCTCTGTTGTTGCCACATATCCTAATTGTACTATATTTCTTTGGCACCAATTTGATGGGGAAAGTCGATGAACTATCAGAAGGTCGCACAATTATTGCCTGTAGTAGTTTGTCAGTGGCTGTTTTGGCCATGTGGAGCTTGTCTGGTGGTAACAGGCGTGGTTTGTGGTGGGTGAGAGGGCCCAAGGTGGTGGTAATCCTATGGACCCTCCCGTTGCACGTAGCACTTTGTGTAAATTGTGCTTGGGGCTGCATGATGTATGTGGTAACACGTGGGAGAAGCATGAATAGGATGCACATTTATATGGAGGCAATGATATTATGTGTGTTGCAGTGATGTGTGCTGTTGTACAACATCCTGGCTGAGATGCTGCATTGGCATCAGTGCTCGTCAAAGGCATTGTAGTAGCACAGACTTTACAACATTGTATTTATGTATGACAGAATAATATCACTGATTATGTCAGTGTGGTCACTGAGATGGCTGAGCAAAGCAAGGAATTTTGCATTGTCATCTCAGAGGCCATCGTTGGCCAGAGAGCACTCAGTGATCACAAACTACATTGCAGGTCGACCTGGGCAGAATGGAGGCAGCTTAAGTTGTGAACCAAATAGACACTGGAGCGATTGGTGCATGGTTGCGTGGATGGCTAGAACAAGAGGCATGACAGACAAGTTCACAGTATCCGTGCATAGCCTGGTTGTAAGTTCAGTATCAATATCTGGAAACTGTCCAACCAGTTGGACCATGTGATGTTGCATGAATGGGTTGATCGAAGTTGGAGGCGGCACAGTGGGCACATCAACATTGGTGAACATTTGAGAATTTTGATGTCTAAGGAGCCAGTGCCAGTACTGGAATGATATGCATGTTAAGTAAAGTCTGGAATGAAATCACCCAACAATTTGTCTGTAGGAACACACTTTGGTACTGTGGTTAGCATTGTGAGCATTGGTGGCACTGAACTGAGAGTGATCATGTTCTTGCCTGAACAGCATTGGTTGCTGAGCATTTCACTGCAAAGTCACTGTCTTGTCATAAGAAATTTGATACTTGCCAGTTGCAAGATGGCTGCAGTGTCGATGCACAGTATCTGAACTGGGAACATAGAAGCATTCACATGAGCCATAAGCGGGCGTTTTGGGTCACCAATGTAGACCTTACCGCAGAATGTGATAATGGTAACACATAGTAATAATACAGTTAATATAACATGCACTTTATTTTGTATCTGGCACAGGACAAATACACATCTAAGTTCACAGCCGGTATAAAACACACTGAATCATAGTTCCGAGAATATTTCACACTATAATTGGAGATTTTCCTCTCTGAAGCAGCCATTGTCACTGAAGGAGTCCCCACAAGCTCCTGTGACTGACAGGAAATGATTATGTAATATAATATGTGCAGTAGGTCACCTTCTTTTTGTAAACGCATATTACTTCAGTGTGTTTAGATGTTTTGACAATGACAATATAGTACAGAAGTGTACTTATCAGCTAGATGTTTTAAGCTGACTTCTTGTTGTGCTCCAAGAAATTCCTACTTCTCACCTATGTGCAGCTCACTTCTTATGAATCACAAACTAGACAAATGAGACTAGACAAATGTTTTATGCATCTATGTCTATAATCTGTGGAAATCTGGAAGTGAATTTTTATTGTACTATCCCATTAACGTACAATTCCTTTTGCGGACAGAGCATCAGAAGTGTAGCACGGGTACATTATTGTCTACATTTTTGCAGAGTCTGCCCTGAAAGATGGTTCTTGGAACTTTTTTTTTCTTTATTGATCATTTCATTTGTCAGGCATAGAGGGGAGCAGCAGGACTGCCCTCAGACACATTGCTGCTCTTCAACGAAATGATGTTAAAATATATACAAATAGTGTTTTTTACATTTAAAAGATTAGTAAAATAGATTTAAAATACAATGAAAGGAATTAATTTTGATGATTTAATATAAAAAAGATGGCAATGTTTTGGCTGATGGTAGTAACAGCTATGGTGTCAATCACAGCTACAATAACACATAAGGCAAATCCCTCAAGGATTGCTCCCAGGACTTGTAGGTGTTGTGTGGATAGGGAGGATGGAGAGATGAGTGGCAATACATATAAATGTAACAATGAAATCAATCCATTTTTGTCAAGCTAATATAATTGGATAGATAAAAAATTTACTCACCAAGCAGCAGCAGCACGCACACATAAAAGAAGGTTATAATTAAGAAAGCTTTCGGAGCTAGTGACCCCTTTGGGTGGAAGGGGAAGGAAGACAGACAAAGGAAAAGGACTGGACAGGTCTAGGAAAAGGGTTTTGGGAAAGTCATGCAGAACCATGGGTCAAGAATGTGGTTCTGGGTGACTTTCCCAAAATCTACCCCTTTTCCTAGACCTCTCCAGTCATATTCCTTCACCCCTCTTCCTTCCCCTTCTGCCTGAAGAAGGAGCCACTGGCTCTGAAAGAGTGCCTAATTATAACCTTCTTTCATGTATGTGTTCTGCTGCGGCTTGGTGAGTAGATTTTTTATGTATCCAATTATATTAATACATATAAATGGGTCTCTGTGGGTGTGATTCAGAGAGACACATTAGTCCGAGAAGTGGCACATATAAATGCAAACAAGAGCAGGAAGGAGTGAAGGTGAGTCAAGAGGCTGAGAAAAGTGTTGGAGGACTGATCTGATCTTAGGAAGGATGTGGAGCTAAGGCTATAGCTTGTGGCATGGGCAGATGTCAGGATACATTTTGGGGTCAGGAAGAAGGAGTCTGTTGAAGTTCCTTTGGGATAGGATGTGGAGGGTGTGGGAGTGGAGGGAGGGTACAGATGCAGCAGCACTGTTTGGAGGGAACTGCGTAGACTCTTAGGTTACGATTGTCAGTTTTACGGGATGTATTGATAATTATAGGATATGGGAAGATGTTTGTGGAATTTGAGGAGAGAATATTTTTTTCATTTGGTAGAGAATATGTGTGGGAGTGGGAATTTGAATAAATTAAGGTAAATACTTTTAAGGTGTTATAAAAATTTGGGGATGCCGAGATCCAGGTGACATCGGAAAAAGGGAGTAGCAGAGGTATAAAGCTTTAACAGGTGTAGACAACAACAACAACAACAACAACAACCCTCAGTCTCAAGACGTGCTGCACACTGATGAGATGCATGGCTGTTGAGGTGGAACAGTCATTAGCGGGCAACCTCTGGGGAATCTGCCACACCTCTGTTGTATAAGGCTTAATCAGGCACGTGGGGCTCTGTCTAAGTGGACCCTCATTCCCCTGGCTGCTCATGAGATTGAGATTACTCAGGCATGTGGGGCTCTGTCTAAGTGGACCCTCATTTCCCTGGCTGCTCATGAGATTGAGATGGAACCCTTGAAATCATCATCTTCTCCTCCCAGTGGGAAGGCTGTACTGCCTGGGAGTACTCACACATATTCATCAAAAATAATGAGGGAGACTAGTCCTGATAATCAACTACTTGTTAGTAACAGGCTCAAGGAATCATAAATCAGAATGTCTTTGCAGTGATCAAGAGGAAGGAGGGAATGTTTAAAAAGTGTCCCCTTCTATGCACATAAAGACTTAGAAGAGCTTGCTGGTACCCTAGTCTACTAAGTGGTTGCAAAATGGTTCCTTGCTGGTCGAGACTAACCAGCAAAGCAGGTGGAACTACTTAGGAAGTCACAAAAATGGGTGAGTATGACATGATTGTTGAGTTGCATAACTTCCTTAACTCCAGAATAGGTGTGGTTGCCTGCCATGATACTATGGACATCGACATTGCTGAACTCAAACAAAAATGGGCATCACAGGGGATTGTAGATGTGGAACAGGACACATAAAATTAATGGAGAAATTGAGAAGAGTGCCACCTTCAATGTGAACTTCAGTTCTCTGACACTACCTGAATACATCATGGCAGGTTTCCTCTACCTTAAAGTTAGGCCCTATGTACCTAACTATACGAGCTGGTTCAAATGCCAGTGTTTTGGCCATACAACACTGAGAGAGGTGAAGTGACCTGTGGGAAATGTGGAAAGGCAGCCTGTGATGCTGGGACTGACTGTCCATCTCCAGCAGTCCGCACTATCTTCTCTGGGAGCCACCCAGTCTGGAGCTGAGACTGCCCTGTTCTTGCAGAGGAATGCAAAATTCAGGAAATAAAAGTGACCAAGTGCATCCTCTACACAGAAACCAAAAAGGTACATAAGGTGATGAATCCCCTGTCTTTGCCACTCCTTATGTTTCATTGGTGCAGAAGCCTGTTCCTAAGGTCAACACTTTGGTGCAGATGACATCCAGCATACCATTATCTGCCACCAGCACCTTTACTTGCACTTCCACGTGCCAAAGCAAAGTTAAAGACATAGCAATCCAGGCAGCTACAATGGAAGAGACCAGTAATGCTTTCACAGCGATCATCTTAAAGGTACCCCAAAAACAGAGTGCCTCTCAATGCCCACTTTCTTCACAGAAAAGTGGTTCTCACCGCCTCTTCTCCCCTTCATCCTTGCTGGGAAAGAGAACAGGCAAAGGATCTCAGCATTCAGGTCAAAAGCTGTCTTGGGCGCCATCAGGAGTCACTCTGGCATGTCTGACTAATGATTAGGACAGTGTGGATTTTGATACATCATCACCAGACCCAGGCAGCTCCTCCACTCCACTTTACAAGCACCTCACCACCCCTGTGCAAGAACACAGGTAAATCAAGACCTTGCTGGTGAAATGGCTCTCAAACTCCAATGGAATATAAATGGATACAGGACTCATCTGAAGGAATTGAGACTCCTTGTACAGGACAGACCCTTTTGCCTCTGTCTTCAAGAGATATATTTTAAAGAAACTGGCACATCTGTACATGGAGCCTATCACCTTTAGAGGAAAGATGACTTTAATATTGAGCAGGTGAAAGGTGGTGTTTCGGTGTTCATCAAGGACACTTTTCACTCCTCACCTGTTCCCTTAACCACAACACTACTAGTGGTTGCTGTTCAGATAATGGCCCATTTTGCCATTGCGGCATGCTCTGTGTACCTACCACCCCACGACAAACTACCACATCCCTTTCTCTTTGTAGGGGACTTAAATGCACACAGCGCACTTGCCCCAGGAGTCAGGTACTTGAGGATCTGATACACACAACAGATGTCATACTGATGAACATGGAACAAACTACACATTTTAGCACTGCTACAGGTTCATCTACAGCCATAGACCTCTCCTTCTGCTCACCTGCCTTTGCAGACACTGCTGAGTGGGCAGTGGGTCTCCATAGTAGCGTCCACTATCCCATCTGGATCCATTTGCCTGAAGGCGCAAATCTTGAAAGGAAGCCACCACAGAGATAGTTGTTCAAAAAGGCTAACTGCATGCTTTACAGGCAGTTAGCAGTTTTTGAGCAGTGTGACAGTGTCCAGAACTGAGTGTATCACATTACAGCTGTGATTCACTGTGCCACTGATGCATCCATACAAAAGTCAACAGAAATTCCTAGGAGGGGACCTATCCTTTGGTGGAATGATGAGTGTTGTTCTGCAATTGGGCACAGGAGGGTGGCTACGCGCAGATTCAACCAATGCCCTACAGATGAGAATCCTGTGTGTGCAGAGGCAAGGTGAATAATTTGGGAGAGTAAGCAGAGGTCTTGGAAAGAGTTCCTGAACCCCATCAACAGGTCCACATCTGCAAGTAAAGTATGGGAAGTCACCATAAGGCTCTTAAGACACAACTCCAACCGCCAATATCAGCTGTACAAATATGGGGATCTCTTGTAACATAGCCGAGAGACATGCTCATAAGACAGCTGGATCAATAAGTCCCTTATAGCCAATTCTAGAGCCGGGATCCTAATTTCTGTTGATATCAGGAGATCCAGGAGAAGGCTGATTTTGATTTCCATTCCACCAACATGGAGGAATACAATCAGCCTTTCTCCCTGTCGGGGCTGGATTCTGCATTGTCAGTAGCTTGTGGTATGTCCCCTGGAGACAACCTTATAACCTGCAGCATGCTGAAACAGTTAAACTGATGGTTGAAGATCTTCCTTCAGGTCTATAATATAATTTGGACAATGGGCGACTTTCCCAGCAAGTGAAAAGAATCTATTTTAATGCCAATTTTAAAACCAGGGAAGGATCGGCAGATCCCAGTAGTTATCATAGTATTAGTCCAACAAGCTGCGTGGGAAAGACATTGAAGTGTATGATCAATTGGTGTCTAGTGTGCGTTCTCGAAACCATGCCCCTACTCAGTCGCTCCCAGTGTGGGTTCATGAAGTATCGCTCCACACTCGATAACCTGACCCCGCTCGAAGCAGCAATTCAACAAGCCTTCCTTCATAAGCAACACCTTATCAGAGTTTTCTTTGATTTGGGAAAGGCCTACAACTCTACCTGGAGGCATAATATTTTGTCACAGCTCTATTAACAGGGATTCCATGGATAGACATCCCACCTTCACACGGTCCTTTCTCTTGGACAGATATTTTAGATGCAAGGTTGGGAATGTCCTGTCTGACCATTTTAAGCAGGAGAATGGTGTCCTTCAAGTGAATGTTTTAAGTGTCATAGCACTCGCCATTGCAATAAACACTATTACATCCAGAGGACAACATCTTGTATTATGTTCCTATGGACAACTTCTCCATCTTCTGTGCATCCTCCAGCCTCGCAACAGTTACTTGGCAATTGCAACTGACAATCAGGCAGTTGGAGGAATGGTCTTAAACCAAAGGTTTCAAACTCTCTTTGGAGAAAACAGTTTGTGTTGATTTTAATCATTCCCACTGTCTGTTTAATTTACCCGTTTTTAAACTGTGGCACATAATTCCTACTTTTAAGGAAAATGTGAAGTATTTGGGCCTTACTTTTGATGAGAAGTTAACATGGCTGCCACAGCTTTAAGAACTGACACTAAGATGTCTCAAGGCCTTAAATATCCTTAAATGTGTCAGTCGTAGGTCTTGGGGAACCAACAGGGCACATATGTTCCTACTTTATAAGACCATTATGTGACCCTGGCTTGAATACGGATGCCAGATTTAGGGGCCAGCAAGGCCTTTGTACCTCAAAATGCTCAATGCAGTTCACCACAGGGGTGTTAGGCTGTCAACAGGGGCCTATCACATGGGTCCTGTTGGTAGCGTGTGTGTAGAGAGTGGTGAGCCTCCACTGTCTATTTGACATCTTCTTCTCGTGGTACATCTAGCATATAGGGCATTGTCTGCTCCTACATCACCAGCATCGTGCTACATTGTACAGCCACCACTGGAACGGCTGCTCGATCATTGGCCACAAGCAACAAGACAATCTGGGGCCCATGCAAGGGAGAGCCTTGAGTTATTACAGATGGGGGCATCAAGGTCCAAAAACAGGCATGGTGTAGGGCATTCCCTTGGCTACTATCAAGGCCCAGATTGCTTTTAGAACTGACACTGTTTACAGGAAGCATTGTACCCCAGACTAAATCTTTAAAATTAAATTTGATGAAATTTTATGTAGTAACCCAGATTTTATTACTGTCTGCAGGGAGATTTTCTCAGTTGTTCTTTCATGTTCTCTAAAACACTGTCCTCAGGATAGGGCTCCACAGCAGTTTTCAGTTTATTACACTGAATTGTTTTCTATCCTGAAGGCACTGGAGCAGATGAGATGGGGTCATGACAAGAAATCCCTCATCTGCTCAGATTCTCAAAGTGCCCTTCTCGCTACTGGGCAGATGTATGTACCCAGCAGATTGAATAGTGCAACAAGTGCAGGATGCTCTCCTCCTCTTGCAAAGGCAAGACAAGGAAATCATTTTCTGCTGGGTTCCAGAGCACATAGAGATTCAGGGAAATGAACTAACTGATGCGGCTGCCAAGGAGGTTTGCTCCCTTGCTCCCCCTGCTCACTGTTCAGTCCCCCTCCAGGCTGTCACTTCATTTGTGAACAGGAAGGCCGCATGTTGGTGGGAGGCTCAGTGGCGGGGAGTGAGGAATAATAAGCTAGGTGCCAACAAACTTCAATGTGACTGTGGTTACCTCCTTCTGCTCCGACAGTCTGAAGAAGTACCCTTTACACAGCTTAGAATGGGATAAACCCCATTGACACATGGCTTCCTTCTATGTTGGGAGAAGACCCCAGTGTGTCACAGATGTGGGACACAGCTGTCACTACGACATATTTTAACTGAGTGTGTTTTATTTGGTGACCTGAGGGTTGAACTAGGTCTCCTACAGGATCTTCCCTCTATTTTAACTGATAAGGAAGTGAGTGTTGTTTGTGTTTTTAGAATTTTGTGTGGTGTCCAGAATTCTTCTGGAAATATTGGGTGTGAGATCTTATTGTATCACAGAGTGGCTGGGTCACTTCTTATCTGTAAGCAGTCATCCAACCACAGTTAACTGTTCCTTTTTTAAACACGTATTTACAGGTATTTTATCCATGGTTCTATCTAGTTATTCTGCTGTGTCTTGTTTGGATTTTATTACAAGCTTTTCTGAAGCTCACAATGTTGGAGTTACCTTACAATTCTTGTGAGGAGGTGAAACTTGTTTTTCCTTTTTATTGATCTTTTTCCATAGATTTTCACAACGTTTTTCAGTGTATCACTAATGCAAGGGCACTAATGACCTTGGTGTTTAACACCCTCTGCCACAAATCATCATCATCATCATCATCATCATCAATATGATACTTCCAAAAAGTCTTCAATCCATCCTCAGTGCTAAGAATTTAAAAACATCAACATCACTGACTTTTTGACCAGCTTGGGGCAATAAAGTTTCACTTTTACAAGAGTTCCATGTCAGAAACTACAGGCATTGCCTTTGTCACAGTTAAGCATTAAACTGTTCTCTGAGAATCATGTGCTGTTTCTCACTACCCTGTCAGGTACTTCATTTATATTACATTCCACGTCTCCCAAAATAACATTTGTTTCTACTGAAAAGACAAAAAAAGTCCTGTTTAGTGGCAGATCATTGATAAATATCAAGAAAAGCAGTGGAACCAATAACACAACTCTTTGGCACCCACACTTCAAATACCACCAATCAGATTAAAATGTTTTTCCTGTGTGTTGACACTGGAGGACAATCTTCAGCTTCTTACATTCCAGGTGTAAAGTGCACCACTGTTGAACTATTTCTCTAATCCCATATCATTCCAACTTATGCAAAAGTCTGTGTGGTCTATGCAGTCCAATGTTTTTATTAGACTGAAGAAAATAGCTACTGTCCTCATTCCATTGTTCAGCACTGATATTGCATCACACACAAAAGAATAAATTGCATTTTCTGTGGGTACACCTTCCCTCAAACCAAGCTGTGAGTCTGACAGCAAACTGTGCACACTGAAGTTGCCACTGCTTTCCTATACATTGCTTTCTCAAAAACTTTTGAAACCACTGGTAGCATAGAAACGGGCCAGTAATTGTCTACATTATGTGTTTCATCATTTCTGTAAAGTGGTTTAAGTAACACATAGTTCACTCTGTGAGGAATTGACCACACATCAAAGACACATCGAATGGGTTATTCAGTACAGATGCAATGTGTGGTACATTGGTTTTCATGATCCTACTTGAAAATTCATCATACCCATGAGAGTTTCTACTCTTTAGTTTTTTAATAATTGATTCAGTTTCACATTTGCTTGTTTCCTGTAGCTACACAGAATGTAGTCATCTCAGAACTCTGGCTTTCAACAGTTCTTACCTGCCTGTAGCAATAAAATTTTGCTTCAAGTTGCTGACTGCTGACAAGAAGTGATTAGTTAGTATTTTGCACAACACTCATGGATCACTAACAATTTAATTCTTATGTAATAGTGGTTTAATAAGTTGAGCACCACATTCTGTCCTGATACCTCTGTCATAATTTAGCATATAGTTTTCATTTTGTTCTAAGAGATTTCTGTTCTCTTGGTGCAATGCATGGGTTTAACCTGAAGGCATACATTTCTCAATACTTTACAGCATTGTCCATTGTAAAATTCTATTACTTAGCTATGACTGCTCTTAATATCATGATACAGCAACCATTTGCTACTACCTGATGTTCTAAGGCCATTAGTTGTCAAAATAATATATTAGTACAATATGTCAGCCTGCAATTATTTAATGAGAAAAAGCTATGATAAAGCTTCCAGGTCAAGTTATTGGGGTTAGGAAATCTTCTAATCTTAAAGAGTGGTAGTACATTGACACCATCACACAAGTTCAGCATGGGAGCAATTAGAGACATTCAAATCCGCAGTAATTAACATATACAAAGAAGGTCTGATCATTAAGGTTGAGGAAATCATAGTGTATATTATGGGTGGGACAGATGTAGATGGAGACACAGGTTACTGTTTGATTTTTCATGGAAATGGTAAGGATGAGACACTCCACAAGCTTAACTGGTCTTCACGGTGACTATGGGAGCAATACATAGGGACTGCAGTATGCAGCTAAATTCCTCACTTAACATTTGTTCTTGATGCTCTGTAAGCAGGCTTTTGCAGCTTATGGACGTCTCCACCGACTCTCTAACTAGCTTACTGAACATGTAAATCTTTCTACTTTGCTTAATTTAGCTTTGGTAATGATTGTTGCTGCATGGTCTTTGATATCACTTTCAAAGGAGATATCCTCAAAGGGGGTTAGGTCTACAAACTGTCATTAAGTCTTTTGAATCATATGTTCTAAGTAGTTTTCGGCAAAGGCATTCTATATCCACGTTTACATCTAAAGATATACATACCAAGCCACGGAACACTTAATGGTGGAGGTTACATCATGCTAATATAAAGGATTTTCTTTCCTATTCCTTTCAAGTACTGTGCAAGGGAAAAAATCACTATATGCATATTGTGATGTAATCAAATAAAACACTTTATACTGCACATACTTGCCATTACCACTGGGTATTGACAACTACAGTAAAAATAAATATGTATCTAAATTAATTAAAATAAAAATGTACATAAATTAATTTTCAGGTATGGGCAATGTAAATTTAGGCTTTTTCATTCATTTATTATGGAATTAATAATTCTGATAATTAGTAATTTGAAAATGAAGCTATATAACATTTACACTACAACATGTAATTATATTTTCTGTAACTTAAATTTATAGCAAGTAAACAAAGTAATTTGTGTACTAATAATAGTAGTGTTATTAATCTATATTTTTCTCATAATGATTAATTGTCAATAAATTGTAATGTAACAAGTATTATGAAAGAAAACATTATTTGGATGATAATTATGTTCATGCCATATAAGGGCAGGTTGAGTTGCAGCTGGTTATATGCAGTTGGGTGTTGATTTTTCTTTAAAGATGTAACTGTAGCGAAGATGAAATGTGTTGTTTAGAATATTACTTTTAAAGTGAAAGCATGTGAATTCAGCACTTGTTTTTGCGTAAACTGTTCCAATGAAACTTCCTGATACACATTTAACAAGTGAGATGCATATCTGTATTTTGTAGAGTAGTTTTCCAATTGATACACTGTTTTAGGTGATACTTCTTTAGTCAGACCTTTCTTGATTTTTTGTGTTGAGCTGTTATCACTTATTCTTAGTATTTTGGCTCTCTTGGGAAGTCATCATATGGTGAATTCATACCCCTCTGTATTTTCATATGAATGTTCGATGTTGAGCCTAACCTGTTAGGCATGGTCTGAATGTGGCTCACTGGAGAAACTTTTATTTAGTTTGCGAGCTACTAGATAGTCTATTGCATCTTGTGCTGTCATATTATCCAAATAGTCTCTTGCTTAGAAATATTTGTTTTGTATTGTGAAAGTTGATGGTAATCTGGATTGGTTATCTTTCCCTGTTTGTTTTATATTACAAAGTCCATTTGTTGATGCCATGCTATCACTACACGCCATCCTCAGGCTTGATTGATGAGGACATATTTTTTTTGTGGAATCCTGGTTAGTGGCTCTTACTTTGTGACATATCTGATTGTTTTGCTCTCATTTCTTTTGACTAATTCAACATTGCACCATTTTACCAACAGTTATCCATGCCGAAGTCTGTTCTGTGTACTTGGCACTTGTTTGACTGTTTGTAAGTCAGAGAATCAGGGCCATCTCCTTTGTTTCAAACACACCTGCACAGTTTGTAGAGGAGGCAGCCTACTTTACTCTCTTTTGGTTTGCACTCTGTTCTTTTTCCCCACAATTGTTACACAATGGTTGTTTTTTCTAACAATATTTGATTTGATGTCCCAGATCACAGTAGTTGTGCAGCACATAGGCAAATTCACAAAGTTTTCAACTCGTAGTGTGTGGAAGCTTACGTATACTCTGTCTTATGTTATTAGACTGGTATGCCCTCTGAGCTGCTTTCAATGATAAAGCAGCCATTGTGCTTTCTTTTTCAGCCTGTTTTGAAGCAATCCTTGACCTTGTTTAGGAACCTTCGTTCCATCAGTATTTCAATTAGGCTGAAGTTATACAGGTCATCTAGAAAGTCTCATCTAGAAAGTCAGGACCACGTCTATTGTCAAAAGTGGCCTCCTATTCTTGGGTTCTTTGCACCTAAAGTTTGACCATCCAAACGATTTAGTTTTTACTTATTCCTGTGCTCAGTTTATGTCTTTTATGACTGTTTCTCTCACTTCTTTGGCTGTCTGTCTGTTAGCTAGATGAACAAAGGGGGGGCTTGTTTTGCCTTAACTTGTACATTAAGTTCGTTTATGTATTTCTTTACACACTGACCACACCCACTAAGGTTGGCAGAGCTGGTCTATTTTCACTGTTGGGCAGAGTAGTGTTTTTGTCTTTCAAGTATTTTATTTTGTTCTTTAGAGCCTAATTTTTCCGTTTTGTATCATGGTCTTTTGCAATTGTGAATTCTTGCCTTAGACACACATTTTCCTCCTTTAGTATGTCTATCTGGTCTTCTAAGCGGGATTGTCTGGGTGCTTTGACTCCAGTGGCGGATACATATGTGGGGCACTGGGGCACTGGGGCACTCCCCCCTCCCCCGCCCCCCGCCTCCCAACCCCCCTAGCGGGCCGCCTGCATTGCCACCCGCACTGCCCCTGCCAGTCTGCCTGCACACTATTCGTTCATTTCTTTCATCAGTCGACTCGACTGAATCATGTTATCGAGTAGTTGTACTTTCCTATGTAGCAAGCATGTCCATATCATCGTATTTTATACATTTCTGTCTGCACGTAGATAGCTAACACATACCTACAAGAAAAGTCGCAACCATTCTAGTGATCTCACTATGTTATTCTGTCTGGCATTTGTTCAAGAAAAGTCTCGAATGTTCTACTGTTTTCTTGTACAGACAACGTTTGATCCATAGTCTTATAAATATGGACTATTCACCGAATAGGAAGCTAGTTTACATTCAGAAGCAGAAATATTAAGACTTAAGAATGAATAAGTAAAAAGTCCTAGTTGTAGCAAGTGCAAGTGTGGAGATTAGTCGAGTGAGAGTGATCAGTTGATTGTGAAGTATTAATAATAGTAATTCAAAGTAATTTATCATTAAAAATATTATTATGAGACTCGTAACAATATTTTTATTAATAATGTAATAATAGTTTCCCATACCTAACTTATATTACGAGTTAAGTATGGGAAACTATTGATGTGTATATCTCCAGTAATAGTGACTTTCGAGAAGATTCCTAAAACGCATTGTTACTACATAGGCCCTCTATCAAATGCACTGGAAAGGAACGGAATCGACAATAAAAGTTTAATACATATAAATTGCTGGATGATGTCATCATTAGAAACTCACCCTTATATTATATGTCGTAAGGTACATATTGGCGAGTCGCTTTCACTGTAGGTATTTGTTCACACTCCATAAAAGTCTGGAAGTGCACATACTGGCAGTGAATGTTTTCGAAACAACTGAGCCACATACGTAAGGGAAGCAGAGTCGCTGCCAGGTAGTCAGCTTGAAAGCTACAATCGTCACAATAACTTGGAAGTGATAAAAAGTCAACAACTGCGATTATTGGCTATTATCACAGACTTCAGTCAGTGTTGTGCTTAGTGATATTAGAATTACACGCAGAGTGGCCATGTGTGTTTTAGTGCTAAATGTACTAGTGTTGCATTGTTCAGTGCGTATAAAGTGTTTATTCGAGAATAACTGGCATCTAATTTACCTATGTCATAACAATACAATATAATGGATTGTTATGTAATAAGAAAAAGAAAAGTAAAAACATCTGAAGATTCCGGTCACCATTCAGCCGCAAAAACACCACCAGGTGTACTGGCAGAGCCCATCACTTTGTTGAAACTTCCACAACAAAGTTCATCGACTGATTCCTTTAATATTGGCAATTATTTGGATATACTAGCTTCAAGAAATATTAGTGATCATATAAAACACAAGCTTCTCACAGCTCCAAGCAAACCTTACAAAGGTTATATCTTTCCTACTTCCGAGCGCAACAAGAAGGGATGGGTTGAACAGAGACAAGTGTGCACGATAATCACTTTGAACAGTACCCATGGCTGGTGTTCTCATAAATTAAAAAAGGACTTCTTTGCATTAACTGTTCAATTTTTGTGAATAATAAAATGGTTGAAGGAAAGAAATCGATTATTGCCAAGAAACTTGTGACTGAGCCACTAACAAAGTTTGCCAAACTTACTGGTAAAGATGGTGACCTTGAGACCCACTCTCAGCTCAAGTACCATGTTGAAGCGTCAACAAATGCAAAATTATTTTTGGCAACACAAGACAACCACAAACTTGAGGTAATAAATCAGTTGTCAAGACAGAGAATGGAAAGCATTATGGAAAACAGAGACCTATAATAAAAACAATCATATTTCATAGAAAGCAAAATATTCCTCTGCGGGTGGGGGGGGAGGGGGGGGGGGGCATATAGATGATGGTTGTCTATTAGAAAACAAAAATGACCAGGAAAGTATAGTGAGTAATGAGGGAAACTTTAAAGCTCTTCTAAGATTTAGAATTGACACTGGAGAATTGCAACTAAAATATCACCTAGAGATCACTGAAGTGAATGCCACTTACATTAGTAAAACAACATGCAACAAACTTATTTCATGCTCTGAAACAGTGATATTATCAAGAATACTGGAGGAAATCAAAGATTCTCGTTATTACAGCATAATCTTCGATGAGACTACAGACGTAGCACACATCACCCAACTGAGTTTAGCTGCAAGATATCTTGACGGTGACGGTAAATTATACGAAATATTTTTGATTTTTTTTTGCATCTATAAAGACAATGACTGTAGTGGAAACATTGACAATGAACCTCAAGAGAGTCAAGATGAAGAGCGTAGCATTACTGGTGAAGTATTAGGTACTACGATTCTAAGGAGAATGGAAAGCCTTTCTCTGTCACTGGAGAACTGTGTGGGTATATGTTGTGATGGTTGCTCAGTTAATATGTCTGAATAGAAAGAAGCTGTGGCTACAATTAAAAAAAAAAGAAAGCTATCAACGCGCAAGTAGCACCAAATCAAAGCCATCAGCTCAGTCTCGCTGTTTCTCGCAGCTGCAAAGTTACAAGTGTGAGAAACTCACTTGGTACTGTTGAAGAAGTAGTATTGTTCTTTACAGTGCTTAGTAAGTGGTTCGCAACATTGAAGAGTCACCTAAAACACTTGCTGCAGTCACATTGTCAGACGAGATGGACTGAGAGACATGACGCTGTTATCCAATTTGCAGCTAATCTCGGAACAGTTTGCAAAGTTCTTACAGAAATACAGTGTTGGAGGGATAGAACAACGGCTGCCAAAGTCAATATTCTCCTTCGAGGTCTGTCTAATTTTGAGTTTATTATCACTCTGTTTACACTGATTGACATTATGAGCATAACATATTCAGTCAGGAAAATCTTACAAGACCCTAGCTTGGATGTCACGATGGCAAAGGCAAAATTAGATTTCACACTCAAGGTGTATGATGGCATGAGAGCTAATGCCGATAGCCACATTGCTCATATTGTTGAAGAACTAAAGGCAGTTATGGAAGAGTTAGACGTGGAGATGAGTGTCCCTTGTCTTACAGGCAGACAAATACATAGGGAAAACTGCGATCATAATGATGATGCTATGACATATTGGAAAAGAACTGTTTTTATTCCAACACTGGACCATGTTATGACTGACACGAGATAACGTTTTGCTGAAGTAAATATTTATCATTTAAAACTCAATGTACTTTTGCACACACAGCTACTGCAACATGACAGTAATGATCTGGCACATAAATTGAATCAGTGCTTAACTGAACTACCACTCTTTGAAGAAGAGTCACTCTTCATGATTAAAAAGAGACTAACACGAGAATTTCTTCAATACAAGCAAACAAGTATAAATGCCCTTAATGATCGTGATTCTGTTATGTGAATGCTGTCTGTTTGTCCGAGATCTGACTATCCTACTTTGCACACGCTATACAAAATATTTGCTTGTCTACTTGCATCTATTGCTACAGTAGAAAGAAGTTATTCAACATTGTGGCATACAAAGACGTGGCTGAGGTCAACAATGGAGGAGGATTGACTAAATGGCTTAGCTCTGTTGAACATTCACCCTGACTTTGATTCTCCTATTGATGATGTAATTACCCATTTTTTGCCAGGAAGAATAGGTGCACTGATTTCATCATGTAAGGAAAAGAACCACAGTTGTAACTTTTTTTATATTATAAGATGGCATTGTCTTGTATATGTGTATAATCAGTTTAAACAAAACTTTCTTAATCTTTGAATGTGACTTGATTATTTTTGACTACAGTAAAAGTAAAGGTAGCTCAAGATACCTTTAGCACTCCCTCCTTGAGGTTTTTCTGTATCTGCCACTGTTTGACTCACTATGTCATTGTGCATGTTCTTGCTTTAGTCTGGTATTGTCTCACTTATACACCTGTATTTGTTCCCTATATTCGCCTAGTGATATGCATGTGGGAAGTTCATTTTTGATCGCATTTAGTACCTCTTACTCGACTCATCTAGGTTGCAGCTCACTGAAAATTACAGAAATTATATTGTCTGCAGGTGCCATCTTTTCAGTGACCAACATGCAATACCCATCTTCCATGTCTAATAGTAATGCCGAGAATTTTTTCTGACCAGTGGATTTCACTGGGGCATTTATTTGTATTCATGGTGAATCTTTTTCACTGCTGCATCTCACTCTTTGTGTTTCTGTAGTGTATTACCACAAAAAATGGTTTTGTCGACTTAGCCACTCACAAGATTACTAGTCAGCATTTGCCGCCAGCAATGCCCATGGATTGTTATCTTTGCTGATAAGTGGCCAGCAGGAAAGACAGCTGGTGGCTCCTAAAAGCCTCTTGTTGCCTGCTGCTGTTGCTGAAATTGCGATTAAGACAGCTGGCAGCTTCATCTGGTGCAGCTCTGGCACCCTGATACTGCTGATGAAACAAGATGCAGCTGACCCAATGTGGCTGCTGACGTTGCATGAGTACATCAAACGAATGTGATTGGCAGAAGAGTGGCCACTTCTACATATGTGCAACAAATGAATGTACTTTGAAACTTTAATGATATTGTGTATATAGTTTACAAAATCTACAGATTTAACTAGAAACATATCACACTACTGAATGCTTTCAGTGCATATGAGTCTGATCACTGTCTATCTATTCCCCAAGAAAACGACACATAAGCCATAAGCCCTTCCATTTGGTGACCATTGAGGTGGTGATCTTGTTGGGATGATGTGTGAAATGCTCCTGGCTTGAGCAAGCTGTGTGAGAATTTCCTACTCCAACTACAGAATAAGAGTTGTAGTCCTTTTTAGGTTTGACTAATTATTACAGGTGCTGCAATTTGCAGAAGTTAGAATACTCCTTACATATCTGTTAAAGATGATAAAGTTTCAACGGATTCCAGGCCACAAAGAAGCCTTTGTTAGATTAAGGGAATTATTGACCTCTGGTCCCACCCTCTCTACCCCTGACTATCATAAACAGCTGATTTTACCTTGTGATGCCAGCAACCATGCTGTAGGGCACTTGTTAAGCCAGAAAATGGGTAGCCTACGCTTCTGTGCAATTAAATAAGGCAGGAAAGAGTCAAACAACCACAGAGAAACAGATGCTCAGCGTGATTTTGTGATGTTCATCTGCTTTATTTCTTCGTTGATAGCCATCGGTTCGACATACTGCATTGTTATACTGGCTGAAAAATGGAGGTGGGGGGGGGGGGGGGGTGGAAGTTCAACACTGGCTACTGTAAATAATGATGAAGCCAACAGTTGCCCAATTGTGTTTCACAGTTCTTTACTTTCACTGTTCACCCTCCCCCCCCCCCCACAATATTTCACAATTATATGGCCAGTACACTATTGGTAAATGTTGATAAGCTTCATTAATAGATTAATAGGTTGCAGGCAACATCAGCATTCTGCTACAATAGTTTGCTGTTGAACATCTATGGGAAGTACAAACCTAATCACACAGTTCATAGTTCTTGCAGAATAATATGTTATATGTGACACTGTTTTTCAAATAAATTAAACAGACATTGCCATTAATTGTTCTAAAACACAGCCTATTTATATTACACTTATTCCACTGTTAAGTTGATGCATTGTTGTTAATTTAACCAATACATATTTCCTATCTGAAAATCGGTCATGGACTGACTGTCTCAGGACCAAAAATCGGTCCTTTATGTATCCTCACAATAACAGGCACTGAAACTATACAGTATCTCATTCCATTAACTGAATACATTGAAAAATTCCTCCTTTATAAAAGTTCCCTCTTCCACAAAGGATAGGTCAAATTATTTGTTTAAATAATGAAATTACCAGATACAGTTATACAAACAATACTTTTGACAAACCTGGTAATTATTTTAGCATTAATTAAGGGCTGGCTTTGCTAATATGTTTTTGAATAGAACCCAATAAATACTTTTAAGAATACTAGTAGTTCTTCTTCTAAATGTTTATAATTAGCACAGATTTTATATTTGTTCATAAGTCAACAACAGAATCTAAGTCACAAAACAATTACTGATTTCACACTGTAGCAAAAGATATTAACTAGAAATGGTCAAAATAAATTAGGAAATTAATTACATACACAAAACTGAGCACAAAATTAGACCTACTGCTATATTCCTTAAGACTGAGGGTCAACCTTTCTCTTTTATGGAAATGCAGATTATACTCATGCATGTTAATGGTAATTAGGCAAAAATGAAAAGAAAATGAATTTAATGAGGCAGATGGGAAAACAAGAGAGGAAGTAATGAGATCCCAGCTTGCTTCACCACAATTTATGGTAACATGTATTTCTGTTGTTACCTACATGGTAGGTGGACCAAACAACGAGAAAATGATTGATGGTCCTTAGAGACCAATCTGGCCACTGATATGATGATCTTTACTTAGTGAATCTGAAATACAATGGTGTGCAGAACTTAAGGAGAAAAGTGACATTCCCTTGATGTGTCACTGCCAAGTAACATAGCTTGATGAAACTTGGACCATACATGGAGAGAACTGTACACTGTAACAAGTCTACATGCACTAGTGACCATCTAGTTGTTGTCAAGCACACTGGTGGAGAAATGGAATGCCCTACCACAATACCTCCTTACTAACCTTGTGGCCAGCATGGAACCATGTTGCAGAGCAGGTACTGCTGTCTGAGAGGATCACACACCATATTAAAAACCACATCCCACATTTTGTAGTGCCCAGATGGCCATTATGAATTGCGGTGACTTCAGTGCAATTGTTGTCTTTGAATAAAAGCATCATTTCTGCTTTCTCAAGATGTGTGTCTTCCAGTTACCTGCTGTAGCAGTTCTTTCTATGTGTGGTCCAAGTTTCATTGAGCTATGTTGTTAGCGACAAATCAAACGAAAATTACTTTCATCCTTAAGTTTTGCACAGCAGTATAATACGCCACCCCAGGAAATGACATGGTAAGCCAACAGACTAAGTCGTAGCACAGACAGGCACAATGACAGGACTGCTTTACAATTGACATTTTGGTCAAAAGACCTTTTTCTAAAATAGAAACACAGCACATTCATGCAAGCACAACCCACATACACATAACTACTGTCTCTGGCTACTGAGGCCTGACTGCAAGTTCAGCCTCAGTGGCCAGAGACAGCATTTCGTGTGAGTGAGTTGAGCTTGGTGTGTGTTTTCTACTTTAGAAGAATGCCTTTTGGCAGAAAGTTTAAATTTATAGCAGTCTTTTTGTTGTTCCCATCTATGACTCAACATCTCTACATGGTGAGTAGCAATATATCCTTTTCATAATATTGTCATTATTTCATCCTGGATTTTCTCCATTGTCGAATTAAGTCGCAAGACACATGTGGTGAAACATACTGGGATTTCTGCACGAGTGAGGGAAGCCTGAAGCCGCTGATTAAGACTGTCAGCAGTTTGTGATTCAGGCTCAGTTCTGTGCTGATGATCGTGTATTGTACAAACAAAATGCAGATGTATAGTTGTCATGCTGGCAAGTTTTTACATGACAAATTGTTGAGGCAAGCCCACAACTAAACGTTATGGAATTCTTTGAACTACTGAACAACAAATTGTGGAGAATTAGTGAAAACATGAAAGCAGGACATGGACCTATATGTGAAAAACTGTGTTCCAAATTATTTGTATGAATATTCTCGGCCCCTTTGCACAGAAACCGGTGGGCAACATTATATGTTTTGACTACAATTATCACTTTTCGTGTTATTTATATATAACTGCTGTGCCGAATCAACAGGCGGAGATGGTAGCTCAGGCAATGGTTACCCACTGGATTTTAAAGTTTGGCGCACTGTAGACCATGATAACTGATATCAGCTTACCAATTTCAAGTCTGAGGTAATAGAACGGCTGACTCAACTTTTACAGACTCAGAAGTTGCAGACAAGTGCACTACATTTATGAGAAAGGGAGGACACAGTGAGTGTGTGAAACTACAGGGAAAATGTTAAGTTATTATGTGAATACTCACCTCAGTGACTCAGACATCCAACTACCCTATTTGGTAGAAAAGGGGCATCAAAGTATGGGATTGTCATCTTATGGTGCTCTTTATGGGCCAAATACACTCCTGGAAATTGAAATAAGAACACCGTGAATTCATTGTCCCAGGAAGGGGAAACTTTATTGACACATTCCTGGGGTCAGATACATCACATGATCACACTGACAGAACCACAGGCACATAGACACAGGCAACAGAGCATGCACAATGTCGGCACTAGTACAGTGTATATCCACCTTTCGCAGCAATGCAGGCTGCTATTCTCCCATGGAGACGATCGTAGAGATGCTGGATGTAGTCCTGTGGAACGGCTTGCCATGCCATTTCCACCTGGCGCCTCAGTTGGACCAGTGTTCGTGCTGGACGTGCAGACCGCGTGAGACGACGCTTCATCCAGTCCCAAACATGCTTAATGGGGGACAGATTTGGAGATCTTGCTGGCCAGGGTAGTTGACTTACACCTTCTAGAGCACGTTGGGTGGCACGGGATACATGCGGACGTGCATTGTCCTGTTGGAACAGCAAATTCCCTTGCCGGTCTAGGAACGGTAGGACGATGGGTTCGATGACGGTTTGGATGTACCGTGCACTATTCAGTGTCCCCTCGACGATCACCAGTGGTGTACGGCCAGTGTAGGAGATCGCTCCCCACACCATGATGCCGGGTGTTGGCCCTGTGTGCCTCGGTCGTATGCAGTCCTGATTGTGGCGCTCACCTGCACGGCGCCAAACACGCATACGACCATCATTGGCACCAATGCAGAAGCGACTCTCATCGCTAAAGACGACACGTCTCCATTCGTCCCTCCATTCACGCCTGTCGCGACACCACTGGAGGCGGGCTGCACGATGTTGGGGCGTGGGCGGAAGACGGCCTAACGGTGTGCGGGACCGTAGCCCAGCTTCATGGAGACGGTTGCGAATGGTCCTCGCCGATACCCCAGGAGCAACAGTGTCCCTAATTTGCTGGGAAGTGGCAGTGCGGTCCCCTACGGCACTGCGTAGGATCCTACGGTCTTGGCGTGCATCCGTGCGTCGCTGCGGTCCGGTCCCAGGTCGACGGGCACGTGCACCTTCCGCCGACCACTGGCGACAACATCGATGTACTGTGGAGACCTCACGCCCCACGTGTTGAGCAATTCGGCGGTACGTCCACCCGGCCTCCCGCATGCCCACTATACGCCCTCGCTCAAAGTCCGTCAACTGCACATACGGTTCACGTCCACGCTGTCGCGGCATGCTACCAGTGTTAAAGACTGCGATGGAGCTCCGTATGCCACGGCAAACTGGCTGACACTGACGGCGGCGGTGCACAAATGCTGCGCAGCTAGCGCCATTCGACGGCCAACACCGCGGTTCCTGGTGTGTCCGCTGTGCCGTGCGTGTGATCGTTGCTTGTACAGCCCTCTCGCAGTGTCCGGAGCAAGTATGGTGGGTCTGACACACCGGTGTCAATGTGTTCTTTTTTCCATTTCCAGGAGTGTATGTCTTCACCTTTTGAAGTGTATAAATCAACCAATGGAGAGGACATGTCAGTTGCACAAAGTTTTGCTAAGAGAATAGGGGCATATGGCACCAAATTAAAAAAGCAAATACAAAAGTTCTTCAGTGGAAAAAAAAAAGGAGAGAGCAGACAAAGACAAAGACATTCATTATGTAATACGAGAGGTCTTATCAGGTGATCCCAAATAATCTCTACATTCAGTATAAAGTTATAGCTCCTGAGACATGTACCACTGTGGTGCACGACAGAAGAGTCTGCCTGTTTAATGACGCCCCAGAAGTCCTGATTTGATTGTTGGTGGTTTCCTTGAAAGAAGAGAGGGAAGTCATAGAGAGAAACAGTAAAACCCAAAAAATGAACAAATTATCCCTAGTTACTCTAACTTTACAGTTACTCCAGCTTATCCATATGCCCTAGCATCACGGGGAAGTCTAATGAGCTAAATGAGGATTTCCTTTTTCTTTGTGGCATGGGCCATACCTGATCCAGGGCCAGTTCTCGGTGGACAGAAATTGCAGCACCACTTTGGATCACCAAGTACCAAGCATATGAAATTGGGAGAGGAAGAGGCATTGTCACAGTGATGATCGCGGGCCTGTTGGGCAGCTATGGGATGGCAGGGGACTGTAAGGTACATCCTTGAGATAGCAGCATAATGTCCACAGTAACTGAGCATGTTATAGTGTGATCATCACTGGATCTTAAGGATAAACTTCAATGTCTGGGCAGTAAAATATAAAATGTGATAATCGGATGACACTTTTTGAAAAGTCGCAACTTATGATCTGGGACAAATTGGTGCTAAACAACACATTTGAATATCTCTGGATGCGACTCCACAAGACTGCAGGACTCATACCATGGGTCAGGATAGGGGTGGATAGTCACAGAGAGGCAGATTTTGGAGAGAGTCTTTGGTACCACTGATGCAGAAGGCCCAGAAAAGGTAAACGCTATTTTGCACTAGCTACAGACTGACACACAAGATGACCAACTGACCATCAAACTCCATACCACACAGTTAGAGAGCATTGAGGGAGATGCAATAAACAATACACAGCTCCTTCATACTCTGGCCACAATATTAATGTCTCACATATAGAAGATACTGTTGACACCCAGCTGCAATAGCAAGGCTTCTTTGAAATCTTGCATTAATGCACACATTGAGGCTCCTGAGCTGCAGGAAGCACTCATCACGACCAGCTGTGGAATCTCACCCCAGCACTCTTACCCCTGGGACATTTACTTGAAGGATTACAGAAGGTACAGAGAAAGTTACTGCCACCCCTGAAATTGCTGGCTACAAAAGAGGTTGCGTCATTACCCCCATATTATGATACAGCTGATATTGACATCATCCCTATCTGACATGCAGATAATGTTATCCAGTAGGAGAGAACTTTGTGCTGTTGAAGGTGCTGAACATACTACTAGTTGCGCCCAACAGGAAATCCTATGCATTACTTCTCAGCTTGAAGTTGCTACAGTGTGGGGCTTAGCAAGTCACAGTACACAGTACAGTACACCAGTCCTAAGATCATGCGAGATCAACCTGTTATGTGAGAAGAAACCCGCATGTGTGTCCTCAGGAAAGAATACAGACGAAAATGAATACTTCCGAAGGAAAGGCTCATATTGGCTCTTCTTGGTGGCAGACGTGGTACCTGTTATCTGCACATACTATGGCCAGGTACAGTTAACTAATATGCAACAGGTAGAGCTACAAAGACTAGGTCTAATAATGAATGGCACTTGTTGGGACCTCTTTAGAGCTGCCTGCCACATCCATAAATATCATGTATTCATGTATTCACTACTCTACCAGACCTTCACTTCAAAATTGTTCCTAGAGAAAAACTGACCTGATTGACTTCTACATTGGACTCGACACTTTTTGCCTGCTTGGCCTATATGCTAGTCACTCAGAGTGGTCAGATTTCGATACAGCAACCATTTGGGCATAAAAGGCACAGAGACATAATGTGGAGAACCCTCACATCAGTTATACTTGTAACTTTGCTAATAATAGGCACTGTCTATTGCTGGGGCCAGCCAGCCTCACTTATGGCCAAGCTTGGCTGAGGAGCCTCACATGCAGGTGAGCCAGCAGTGCTGGTTGCCAGGGAATGAACACATGTAAGATTGTTTCACCACCATGTTGAGCCAGACATAGCAACTGCCTGGTGCGTCTCCCCCACACATCATGCACCGTGGCCTGTGGGTTTGACACTCACCACCCAGCACCCTCCTCATGTGGCCATATAAACTCCTAGGAAGTAAAGAAAGGTTTTTAGTGTCATCAGAGTACTTGCGACTCTTCCTGCCTCATTAACTTCCACCAGTGTGTGCCCACACCCTCTACACATAAATACATATTGCTCCTGCTTGGACTGTGAAGATAAGCTTAGACTAATTACATAGTCATTTATGCAGTCTTCCCTCCCACACTCCATATATAAATGGGATGGGAATAAACCCTAATATATGGCACTAAGGGAATTACTCCGCCCAGAACTTCACAGTGGTTTTTAGCATATGGATATAGATACAGAAAATGTGCAACAATAATATGAGTGAAACACTCTAAGAGACTTTCCATCTTATTCTACACAACTACTGTGATAGTATTTAAAAACTGACAACTGTAGAGAAAAGCACTCAAAACTGTGTAATGAGATTACTACAAACTGTTGGTCAGTTTTTTGGAATGGCCGTCTGATCAGTTTACTGTGCATGTTGCAATCTAGCCAGCTGGCATTTGAAATGTGACCATACCGTACTAGAACAATTCATAATACTTTTTTCAACCAAGTACAGGAAGGAAAAATTTCTCAACAGAGAATAAAAGTTTGAGAAGTTTTACTTTACGATAGAATTATCCCTAAAAAGAACTGAGAAGACAATTAGTCTGTTACTAGGCACTATTTATTATCAAGAAATGTAAAAGGTTCAGTCTAAGAATAAACGCAATGTCATTGCAGAACACAGTATCTCTGGCAGCTGGCACAATGTAAGCAAGTACTTGCAGCACCACACAACACTGAGGAGCAGTGATTTTGGTCACTACATAAGCCCCCTTAGGGGAAGTGGAGCATCATTTAAGAAGTGTGCTGGAAAGTAGAGATGCCAACCTAATCTTGTATGTCCTAGAGGTCTGTCTCTGCTGGCTGGTGAAGGTGTTGGTGAATCAGTTTTGATGCTGGTGCTGCAACAGGTCGGTATCATGGTGTAGCAGTAGATAGCTCTTCTTGAAAAACATATGCAAGTGTCACCTGGTCAAGAGAGATGGTAGAGAGCTACTTGTTAACAACTATGTCGTTAGTGCACACTCCCCATCATATGACTTTGTGTGGGCCCATGTATGGTGCTGGTAGTATAGGCCTTAACACCAATGTACAAAGTATGATGTGCTTGCCTTTGTCTAGGTCCTGATGTGCACATAGCTGGAAACTATGCGGCATCTTGATGCTTGTTGGGGACAAATGCGAGAAACATTTTCCCCAAATTGATTAATAAAGTCACGATTGTTATGGTCGGACAGTTGCAGGGAATGTGCATCCACAATCTCTCCTGGTAAGTGTAATGCTTCACCGTATACTAATTACACTGCTGAAGATTCTAAATCTAATTTGTAGGTATTCCTCTGGCCAAGTAAAATCATTTGCAGAAAGATGGCCGAATCCGTATCATGGCACATGAGAGATAACTTCAGAGAACAATGCCAGCATTCTATTATACTGTTACTGGCTGGGTGGTAGCCTGTGTCTTATGGTGCACGAACAGATCAGACGCAAATTGGCATCCACATTAGTTGTGATGTGAGAGGACAGCAGAAACGCGATGTCCAGCTGGAAACAAAGGTGGAAGCTAAAGTCTCTGCTGAAATGTTATCTACTGGCTTCCAGCCAGTGAGTGAAGCGGTCGGTCATTGTCAATAGGTAACACTGGTCATTGGATGGAGGTAAAAGGCCCAGTTAGCCTTGCTGCATTGACATTTGATGCACGTTCATTTCAATTCTTGGTGGTCTTTTAGGATGCCTGGCCGCATAAATCATATGAGACTAGACGAGTTGCCATTCAAACTCCAGTGTGACACGAACAATGTAGGCTGTCAAATGCGCATCTCCCGAATGCAGAAGGCAGAAAAGGATGATGTCTGCTATTTGACATGTCACAATATAACTTGACATCAGCCCCAGGGACATTGAGAAATTGGAGGTCCAAAGCTGATGATGTATCTTCAAGTAGATTATGTAGCTCCTGGTCAGCCTGATGTGCTTCAGCAAGTTGAGCAAACTCAATCGAACATGAGATGCTGCTGGCATGTGAAAGGCAGTCAGCTACTATGTTCTCAATCCCAGAAATGTGTCTAACATCCATGCTGAACTGGGCTATGTATAGAAGTGGATTGTGCTGATGAGGTGAACAACTGATATTGTACTGGCAAAAAGCCTACGCAAGTTGCTTATTGTTGGTGTAAATGGTAAACTCCCTGACTTCCAGCTATGGTTCAAAGTATTTAAAAGCCTCATAGATAGCAAGAAGCTCTTGTCATAAGCATTCCATTTCCATTGTGACTGTGAGAGACAGTTTGTGGGAGAAGAAAGCTAGCAGGTGCCCCATGCCATCGTGCAGTAGATGTAACACCACACCAATCACTGTCTGACTCGCATTGACCACTAAAGTCAAGGGTGCATTCAGTTCGGGGTGTGGAAGTAGTGCAGAATCCACTACGCTCTCCTTGGCTGCCTTGGAATTGGAGATCATGTTTTCCAAAAGTGGATATCACTTTATTCGTCCACAAAATTAGTCATTTACCTTTGCTCTTTGGGCCAGTGAATGCTCCAATTAACAGTTCTTGCAACTCAGCCACATGTGGCAGGAGTCACCAAGAGAAATTAAGCGTGCCAAGGAAATGATGCAATTCTTTAAGGGTTATTGGTCATGCAATCTGCGAGATGGCTTCAGCTTTCTCATGTACAGGTGATGAAACTGGCGATGAGATCTTATGAGCCAGGAAGTTAATCTGTGTCTGACCAAAAATGCATTCTGCAGGTTTCAAAATTATGCTTTACGTTCTAACTGTTCAAATAGCTTAGTTAGATGCTGTTGATGTCATTCTGGTGAGGCTAGGTAAACAGAATATCTTCATGATAAGCAAATGAATTTGGAGTCAGTAAACCTTTGTCAAGTTTGTGAGACATGTTGGAGGCTGGACATCATGAAACAACTCTTGAACAGACCAAACAGGATGATTCTGGCTGCCTTCAGTATGTCTGGAATCTGAGTGTACTCCTTGCCACAGTCTACGAATAAGGTCGTACCACTTTGCGCATAGTTATAGTCTCATTGTAACAGTAAGGGTCATCAGTCTGGTATACTTCTGGCACTAAGGGCTTAATGTCCCTGATTGGACACCATGCACCATACCTCCTAGGCACTAAGAGAAGTGGGGATGATCAAGAACTACTTGACAGACGCATTAACACCTTACTGAAGCATACTGCCAAATTCTGCTTTTGCTAAGCTTTCTGGGGCCAAACATCAAGGTCTACAGGATACCAGTGGGCCGTTGGTGGTTTTAATGTAATACACTGTGTTGTGAAGTACTTTTTTCAGCACTCCAGGTGGCGTCAGGGCTGGGAATTTCTGCGGCAAGTCCGCATACTCATTGCTTATGACTAGAATGAGCTTGACCATGCGCATTGTTGTTCCTGAAGTTGTTAAGCTGGAGGTGCTGTCAGCGAGCTCCACATTTGCCATGCCTGGCAACAGCTGGTAATATGCTAGAAAATGCACCCCTATTATGGGTTCTGACATATCTTCAATTGTAAAGTCCCACACTAGGTCATGCCGCAGCCCAAGATTCTGCTTGATCAGCAGTGTACCACTGTGTCGGTATGATGGAATTATTAAGTGTGTTCAGGCAGAAAGCGGTTGGTGGTCACTTGCTGGGTAACTATGTGTGCAGAAATACACACAGGCCAGACCCAGTTTCCACTAGATATTTCTGTCCTGACTTGCAGTCACTTATGAACACATGCTGTGACACAGTCCAGGAATTGGTTGACATGCCTACGTCTGATTGCCGCTGGCATTTGGGTGGGTGTCAGGCATTGTAACTTTACGCACCTGGTCTTGATATATTCTGTGGTACCAACAGACCAAATGTTGGCCTGTCCCAGATGTCAAGGAGCTCGCTGATAAGCAGCTTCTCAATCTCTCGCAGTAACAATCTCTGTCTCAGTTGCAATCCCTATGAGTCAACAATTCAGCAAACAGTTTAGCCAACAAACCAACCTTGGCAGCCAGAACATCATAATCAGCGCATGTAACCATGGGTATCAAAAAGCTTTGCATGATGCTATCACTGCATTTACCTGAGAGGGCATTATTGTGTCAAATATTTTACTGGGCAATTCAGCCGCTGCATCCAAGGCCATGTCAGTCTGAGACACTATAATACCTTAACCTGAGGCAGCTGGAAGCTACTCCACAATGTACGCAGAAGACTACCAGACATGGCACCAATGTCAACCTAGAAGTGTCTCCAGTACTGTGATGGTCCCCCGTCACCAATGCCTTCTCACATCAAAACTTGCCGGATGTGTTACTATTGCAACATCAGTTCCATCTTCAATTTCTCATAAACTTCTATGGTAGATGGAGCAGTGATCACATCTCCGTTACATATTTATTGTACAGCTGGCTTACCACAATCGCAAATTTGAGGAAGTTAGTTAGGTACTTATGTGTTCCACTGATCAATCTCACGGTAACGGTTATGTTGTAGAATGTGTAAAGCGCATAAGAAATGCACACATGAATCAAGGGTTTTTTTAAGCTTAAAATTTTTATTACTTAGCCTATTCCCTTAAACAGCACAAAATGCATATATTATATCTATAACTGTTTCCACCCAAACCCACACGATCGTGCAGGTTCGATTTTTATTTTTTTACGAGAAACTGAATCTCTTGCCTTGCTTCCAACTGACCTGCAACGATCGTGCAGGTTGTGCGCTACGTGTTTCTCATGTTTATGTTGCCATTCGGCACCAACAGATTGCAGCACATGTTGTTTAAGTTGATCGAGAAGTGAGCATTATGCTGGCGCCTGGTTAGTAGCTCATAATTACGTTAAATTGAATTGTTTCGGCGATTTGCTGGATCTGGTTATTTGTAATAGTGTGTAAAACGTTGTGATATTTATAATTATTAGTAACTTCATATCTTTGCACAGTAATTGTGCGTTCAATTTATAATAGCACAATTGTGTGGGTTAGGTGTTGACTGTGTAACTTCATCCTAGAGTGGGTGTTGTTGATTGTGTCATTGGCCTCCCTACATTACTGCTTTTCATACAGTTTTGAATGGGAAAGTTTTTATGCACATTCCCGTTATCGTATGCAGGTTTATCAGACAATCAAATCCGTTCTCTATCAGAGGATTCAGATTTGAGTGGCATTTCGTCAGATGAAGAGGACGAGTTTGTTCCTTCTCCTTCAAATATGCAGCAAGCAGACGACTTGTCTGATGATGATTTGAGTGCCGAAGAAGTTCCTGAAGAGCGCAGGAGTTCACACAGTGTAACAGAAGGTGTCAGACCACTGCCTTTTCGGAGATCAAATTTTGGTCAGAAGTTTCATCCACCAAAAATTAATTACAGTGCTGTTGAGGTCAGTGGCAAACAGGTGCGATCTTACTAAAATATCTTATTTTTATTCTAGAGTCCTTCACCAATTGGAACTCCTGCTGAATATTTCTGTGATTTTTTATTCTAGAGTCCTTCACCAATTGGAACTCCTGCTGAATATTTCTGTGAATATTTCAGTGAAACATTTTTTGAAGAGGCAGCGAAATATACAAATATGTATAGTGTTGCAAAGACAGGGAAATCCGTAGGGACTACAGCTCATGAACTGAAGGTGTTTTTTGGGATAAATTTAATGATAGGGTGAATAAGGTATCCTAGGCTACCCATGTACTCGAAGAAATCTATTTCTTTATCAGCTACTAGTGACACTATGTCTAAAGAACAGTTCCTTGCACTCAGGAATAATGTGCACTTTGTTGATACTATAAAACCACCTGAAGAGGCTAAAACTAATAGACTGTGGAAAGTTCAGCCAGTGATCGACACAGTAAGAAGAAGAAGTCACAGTTTGCCTCGTAGCTTTAACTACTACAGTATTGATGAGCAAATGATCCATTTTACTGGGCGTTGCAAACTGAAGCAATATATTAAAGGAAAACCAAGGCCTGTAGGTCTTAAAAACTTTATCATGACCTCAGCATCAAGTATAGTGTTGGATCTTGAAATTTATCAAGGGGCTACTACACTTCTGGGTGATAAGTCATTAGGATTAGGCCCTTCTGTTATTTTACGACTAACACAGACTCTCCCACAAGGAAATTTTGTTTATTTTGATAGGTACTTTAGCACAATTCCTCTCTTAGTAAAGCTTAAGGAGAAGGAAATTGAGGCTACTGGCACAATAATGGTAAACAGAATTAAGAATGTTAATTTGAAAGAGGGAAGAATGAAAAGAGGAGAGTGCCATTCATATGTTAGAGCAGATGAAGCTGTAGTAATTACTGAGTGGCAGGACAGTCAGAGGGTTGTGATAGCATCCACTTGTGCTTGCATTGAGCCAAAATGTAAAGTTCAAAGGTGGTGTAAGCAGGAGGGCCACTATCTTGATGTAGATTGCCCTTTTGTAATTGAGCAGTACAATGCCAATATGGGTGGCATAGACATTCATGACCAGCAGGTTGAGTGTTACCGAACGTGGTTCAGAACCAGAAAATGGACATTCAAGTGCTTGCTGCATTTCATAGACCTTTCAGTGGCCAACTGCTGGTTTCTCTACAGAGAGCACTGTAGTGAAAACCAGACTGCCAAAAAGAACATTATGGATCTGTTGAAATTTAGAATGTCCCTAGCTGAGGCTCTTCTGTCATGTCAAGACAGAAAGAGGAGAGCTGAAGAGTTTGAAACACCGTTAGATGATACGTTAAGTACCTCCACAAAGGTAAAAGTTTACAAACCCCATCTGAAACCAGGTTTGGACAAGCGATACGATAGGTATGATCACTGGCCGTCAGTGGATGATATTTTGTCACCACGAACATGTCAGTATGAGCGCTGCAGTTCCAAAGTGCATAAAATGCAATTCGTACTTATGTTTTGCAAAAGGAAAGGATTGTTTCAAATTATTTCACGTAATGTAAAGCAGTCTGAACCATGACTTTGTGTTACAAAATAAATACAAAAGATTTTATTATTAATTTTTTTGCCACAGAATATGATTTGCAATCTATGTAACATTTTTATAATAACTAATAAATAAAAGTAAAGAAAGAATGATTTTTTATTCATAACTGTTCCTCAGGTAACTTATAATATCAGACAAATAGCAGGAAGTCAGAGAATAATTTTGGTGAAATAAAACCTGACCCTCACGATTGTGCTAGTTGTTTTCCTGCTACATTTTTTATGGAAGAATTTTTTTATTATTTTTCCCAGTGTCTACTATGCCCAAGTATACAGAGAATTCAACTTCATTCACCATTTTCAAAAAGAAAAGGTGTTCGGGGTGGAAATGGATAATGGAAAATCCAGGAGGGAATGTAACAATATTGTGAAAAGGAAAGTTGCCACTCAGCATATAGCGGAGATACTGAGTCGCAGATATGCACAAAAAAAAAAAAAGGACTGTCACAAATAAAGCTTTCAACACGTAATGCCTTCTTCAAAAATAGATATTGTGTGTGTGTGTGTGTGTGTGTCGAATGACTTACAGGCCGTTATTTGTGACGGTCTTTTTATTGTGTCTATCTGCAAGTCAGCACCTCTGCTATAAGCTGAGTGGTAACTTTCCTTTACATAATATTGTTACATATTATGCCTATTGATTTATTTATCCCTGTTCAAGAATTCATCTATGGTATAGAAAGAGTTGTCAAGGAGATATGACTTGAAACTGTTACTGCTGTCTGTCAGACATTTTATTTCATCTGGTAATTTATTGAAAAGTTTTACAGCAGCATAATTCACCCCTTTCTGTGTCAAAGATGGTATTGTAGTCATGAATGTCACTGTTGCTTTTAAACTGGTCCATGTTGTTGAGAACAAATTTCATTACTGAGTAAATGTACTGTGAGGCTGTTGTAAGAATTCCTGAGCCTTTAAACAGATGCCTACAAGATGTGTGACTATGAGCCCCATGCATTATTCTAACAACATTCTTTTGAGCAGTGAATACTTTTTGCCTAAGTGTTGTATTACCCCAAAATATTATTCCGTATGACATCAGCGAGTGAACGTATGCAAAGTATGTTGGCTTACTAACTTCTATTTTCTCAAAATTGGCAATTATTTTGGTTGCAAAAGTTGCTGAACCTCTCTGCTTTAGGAAACCCAAAATATGAATTTTCCAATTGAGATTCTCATCTTAGTATGCTCTACCCTGGCTACTGCCTTCTGTTGATGCATTATATTTAGTGAAGGAACTGTGCTCCTTGCAGCAGAAAATGAGATCAAATGTGTTTTTACAAAGTTCAGAGCAAGCCCATTCGCAGAACACCAATTAATAACTTTTCCAAAGACATTATTTGTATCATTTTTATCGGAGTTTCTTTTACTGGATTAATAATGATGCTTGTATCATCAGTAAACAGTGTCAGTTTACCTTCTTGTTTCAGATAAGAAGGGAGGTCATTCATGTACATCAAAAACAGAAGGAGACCAATGATCGAACTCTGTGGAACATGTAATGTAATTTTATCCCAGTTAGATGAAATGGAAAACTTCCTAAATCACTTAAACTATATAAAGAAACTTTTTGCCTCCTGTCCTTCAGATATGACTTAAACCACTCATATGCTGTTCCATTTATGCCATAGAATTGTAATTTCTGTAACGTAATCTCATGGTTCACACAATCAAATGCTTTGGATAAGTCAAAGAAAATTCCTATTCTGATATTTTACTATTTAAAGTCTCTATTATGTGGGCAGTCCATTGTAATGCCCACTTAGAAAAAACTGGCTTCCACTTGTGCAAACCACAATTCTGGATTACGTGGCCAGAAGGGTTGTAACCACACAGTGAGCCGAAAGACAGAAGGTAGAAACTCAGTCCATTATGTTATAAACATGTCCTTCCAGTGCTATTATGCGTGTTCAAATAATGTCGGGGTCCCCAGTTTCGAAATGACCATGAATGTAAGTCCTTCCCACCAATTTAATCATGGGAGTTGCAATCTAGCAAGCTGGTGTACAAAATGTGACATGCTCATACATGAACAATTCTTAATACTTTATTCGCTCATGTACAAGATGGAAAATCTTGTCGACAGGGAATACAGCTTTGAGAAGTTTTACTTTATGAAAGAACTGTCCCTAAAAAGAACTGAAAAGCCAATTGGTCTGGTACTATGCGCTATTTACTGCCATGGAATATAAAACGTTCAGTCTACGAGTAACAGTGATGTTGCAGAATGCAACACCTCTGGTGGCTGGCATGAACATATTTTGACAGCCCACTGTAAATAAATGCTAGTGGCACCACACAACAATGCACTACACTGAGGGGCAGTGGTCTAGGCCACTACAAGTTCATAAGTAAAGCTGATCCCACAATAGGAATTACTAAAGTAATGTACGAGGTTTGCCCAGAAAATACGTATAGAAGTTGAATAATGCCTTTATGTTACAGGTTGCAGTCACCACCAGATGGGACTACTGCTGTAATCAATCCCATCAACGCTCAGTTCGAGTCAGAGCACTCTGCGTGAAGGTGGGAGTGTGCGGCAGCTTGTTGACAGTTACCCTTTTTCACCTGCCATCGGCATGGAGCTCTCTCTGATTGAGGAACAGCGCGTCAACATCAAGTTTCTTGCAAAGCTAGGCAAGAATGGCCGTGAGATTTTGGAGTGTTTGAAACAGGTTTATGGAGACGATTCTCTGAAGGAACCAACCGTGAACAAGTGGTTAAAAAGGTTCCAGGATGGCCGAGAAGAAGTGAACAATGACCCTCGCCCAGAACGCCGGTCGACACCGAGTTCCGATGCAAATGTTGAAAGAATTCGGGCTTGTGTTCTTAAAGAACGTAGATTGACAGTCAGAATGATTGCTGACGAGCTGTCAATCCCCAAAACAATTGTTCACGAAATCCTGACACAAAAACTTGAAATGAAGAAATTGTATGCGAAAATCGTACCGAAGCTCTTGACGCCAGAACAGAAAGCAAAAAGGGTTGAGTGCTGTGAGGATTGGTTGGAAGCAGAGGAACGAGGGGACTTTCTCAACCGAGCCATCACTGGAAATGAGCCCTGGTTTCACGAATTCGATGTGGAGCTCAAATCTCAAAGCAAGGAATGGAAACTAGCACGAGAACCGAGAACAAAAAAGTCGTGAAAATCAAGGTCCAATGTGAAGACAATGTTGATTGTTTGCTTTGATTCTAGGGGCATTGTTCACAAGGAATTTGTCCCTCCCGGCCAGTGTGTGAATGGAAATTTTTACGTTGAAGTTCTGACACGTCTCAGAGCTCTTGTGACCCGAGTTCGACCGGAGTTGGCAAAAGGGGCCAGGTGGATCCTTCATCACAACAATGCACCCGCAAACACGTCGCTCGTTGTGCGCAAGTTTTTGGCCTGAAGCTCAATCACCGTGACAGACCACCCGCCTTACTCACCCGATTTAGCCCCGTGTGACTTCTTCATGTTCCCGAAATGCAAAATGGTGTTCGGGGGCGGCACTCGGGAGATGTGGAAGCCATCAAGACAGAAACAACATGGCAACTGAACAACATAACAACTGAAGACTTTCAGCAATGTTATCAACAGTGGAAACGGGACTGGCAGAAGTGTATCGCATCTCAAGGCGAGTACTTTGAAGGAGACCATATTGTAATACCTGAATAATTGTAAAATAAAGTTATTATTCCGCTTTTATACGTATTTTCCAGACAAACCTCGTATGAATTAATTTGTGATGGTACTGGTACAATCCTGGAATAAAGAGGTATTTTATTTATATAAAACTTCATTTTTATTTGCCATATTTTTATTAACTAACTGTAGAAGACAACAATATGTAATATCTTAGAGCAATTATTGCTCTGTTTCTAAAGGAATAACATTCTTTAAGCAAAATTAAAATCATCTTTGGCATTAAACACACTGAAAGCAGTTATAATAACTATCATTTACAAGAATGTATTTTAAATAGTATTATACACGTGAGGACAGTAGAATGATGATTTGCTTTTACCAAAATATTTTCCAAATTATTACCAAAATTTCGGTGATTTTTTTATGGGCAGTTTTGCAATTGCTCACATGTTTATGGAAGGAACTGAGAGATATACTGCTGGTATATTCTTTCATCAGTGTTATGAAGAGCTCCTGTGAATTTATATCAACGTACGCCACCAAAACTGCAAATGAGAAGAATAGTTAGTGGTAAATATTTAAGCTAAGTCAGTCTCTTCAACTGAACCAGCAGAAAGAGCTTTATGCTTATGGGCATTTGTTGGCCAAACTCCGTTTCCTGTGAAGTGATGCCTCCTTTCTAGGAAATACAAACACAGTCCAAGGTGGTGGTCCTTCAAAATACAAAAATCTTCTGAGTCCACACACAAATGTTCAGGTAACAGCTCCTCTCGACATGGCAATCTATTCAGTTCATCTTCCACATCAGATCTGTAAACAAAATATAATTTATGCAGAAAGAATGAGAGACTAACTTTGTTGTATACAGGTGACATGTTTTATGAACAGCTTTACAGATTTATCTGCAAATACATTTACAAATGTAATGCAGTTTTAATCCTATTTTGTGTCCTCTGAATTTGGAATAATTGCCACCAGCTAGAAGCAATGGAGGGTGAATCTTTGATAATCCTAGCCCCTTTTGATAGCAAAACATCATAAAGTAGTATATGACAACTGGCTGAAGATCCTGAGATGAGCCCCAAAGGTAGCAAGTCAGAAAGTGGCTGCCTTGACAATTCATAAAAAATTCAACTTTTACATTTTTCTTATACTTCTGTAACTTGTAACTTCCTGCATGAATCATGTCTTCTCTTACCTTGTTATTTACAGAGAAGAAAACCTTAATTTTGAAACTTTAAGTCTATGACATCTACATGTTATTACTCTCATTTTTGTTATAAGTACTAAAAGAAAAGGATAATTCTTAAAATTCTTCCAGGTAATAAAACAGCAACAAAATAACAGAGAGCAACAGTGACACCTGAAATTTAATGTGATATCGTAATATTAGTTTTCTGTAAAACATTATGCACCACTCTTGATACGTAACTTCTCTCTTCACACAGTGTTCCACAACACCAATCCAACATATCTTAGTTGTTGTGAATGAAGATTCCATGTCATACAAAAAAGGAATATTACGATTTACTATCAGGTTGGCATGGTCATTAGAGACTACGCATATGATCAGAATGGACTAGAATGAGGACGGAAATCAGCTGTGGCTTTTTTGAAGGAGCCATTCTGGGAGTCAATCATAAGTAAAACCACATTGTGATTATGAGCAACATACGGGTCACGCTTGCATCATGGGAAGTGCAACAGTGGTGTGTTTTGTTCATTTAATGTGACAACTTCGCAATCCAATTTCTTGTGATGTAATTGGCATATTTCGATGCAACCAAAGTCGTTATTATTGTGATCTCTCATTTTATTGATTGCATACAGAACAATATGGGGTATTTGTGTTGAAACCAATATTTGCGCATGGGTTAGAATGTCTCACATTATTTACTTTCGTGAGCCCTTGCCGTACATTCATACCCGTGAAAGCCGTTTGTCAATATCTATTGTGTTTCCAGAGATGAAAAGTCTAGGTAAGTGTGCCAAGGTGTAGTGCCACGCCTCTTCACACAGCATTCTTCTATCGCATGTCACTGTATTATGCTCTATGGAATTCAAACATGTAATATTTTGTAATGGATGCCATGAAACTATATTCAGGACAGTGGAAATTAAAATGACCTGTGGTGCATCTCCTGCTCCCGGTCAGCCACTTTGACATCCAGCCCCTCTTTTTAATTATAAAAACTCCAAGTTAATATTGGATGGTATTATTTGTAACCAGGAGAACAAGAACTCTTCTGAAAATTTGCACTCTGTATTGCCTATTAGCTAATAACTTGCTTTTTTGTGTGACATAAAATTAAATATAGGAACATAAAGACAGTGTAGATAAGAGACAAGCAAGACGGTACACATTTCTTCAATCCTTAAGTACTAGCACTTTTTCCTCTCTAATCTTGTTACAGCTTTAGATGCCGTGCTTTACTTTCTGGGAAAGAATCTATTACCTCATCAAAGTTCATCAAACGTTTTGCTACATAAAAAATTGAAATGTCATTGTCTAATACTGAAAAATCTGTTAATACAAATAGTATCCAAGACTGGTGTGTTATCTCAATCTGATTATGTGTAGATAAAATGAAATAGGCCTGTCTAAAATTGTAGCAATTCTAACGCATGCCAAATAAAAGAGATCGTTTTGGCACAAATCGTTATTTTTCTAACACAACAGAATATAACTCACGAAGTACCAATATCAAATGCCTATTACAAGCAAAAAGCTTTATGTTAGGAAATAGTTTCACATTTCATTCATACGCTTCAGCTCCTCAAGTATGTGATCGAATAGTAGTAGTATGAAATTTTTATATAAATTTGGAATTGCCATACTCTTCCATAATTTGTATGATGTACCCATTTCTTCTCCTTCCTCATTCTAACAAACTATCTTGTCATCACTAATTCTGTAATTTTCCACACTGCTCCTAGAATAGAACTTACGCGGCTGCTACCGAGGACCATACAACTGGCCCTTACTATTGTAGCTGTCTGGCCAAAAATTTCATTTTCTTGGATACACCAAGAAGATAATACGCAATCTTTCTTACCTGTTAGTCATTTATTTCCACTCTGGTAGCCTGAATCTATGGATTTGGTTAGTAATTATACAGCAACGCGGATCATTCGCAAACCCAGTCAACCACAAAAACAAACAGCGATTGGCATTCACCTGTTCGGCTCAGCTCATAAAGCCCTGTCCCCTTCTGTCTGTAGGAAAGTTTATTTCTAGATGCAACGGGGATTCCCCAGGCAGAGACATGATGTACACTACGCACACATTCAAAAATCAACTTATGATTCATTCAGAAATAAACTTAGAATGTGTTCAAAAACCAACAGGGATCTGTTTCAAAATTATATGAATAATTGATAGACTAACGTGCACTGGATACTAGGCTCTTTGCGAAACAAGGTTTCTTTTCCCTCAAGGATATGAATTTGGCACTGTATGGCAGTCTGTAGGCATGACCTCTAATAAGCTGTCTGTCTGCAAGAATGGCCATTGTCAAACTGTGTGCAAAAGACAGATGGACCACCCAGTTGCCAAGCACGCCACCCAACACAATGTGTCCAACTTCGAAGACTGTCAGCCTGCACCACCTGGGTTCTACATAGCAACAACAGCTTTCCTGGATTGTGCTGGTGGGAACTTTCCCTATAACATGTACTTCATTCCTCTAACAATCTAGCCACAACCTTTGCTAGTCGCTGTCTCCATTTACCTCTATCCCTTTCCCTGGCCCCTCTCCAATCTCACACACAATTGCTACCCCAGCGCAGTGTCCCCATGTTGCATCTAACAACCCACTATCCTGTCCTCGCTTCATCACTGCACACTCCCAACAGCAGCTCTAAAGCATCTCCCTTCACCTCTATCCTAATATTCCTGTTCCTCCCTGGCCCCTTGTCTCACATGTTCTGTACCTTCACTACCCATTACAATTGAGATCAATTACTGTGGCTGTTTGTGCATGTGCTTCTACATCTGAAGGATTTCATCTGATAGCTTAGTCTACTTTTAAAATGAAGTTCAAACATGCCTGCCCGCTGCTCAATGCCTCTTTTATGTGGTGAGTAGATTCCCATCCTATTTCTTTTTTGTTCCACCTTGGATTTTCCATTACCTGTTTTATTCATCTTTTTGCTCTATCCTCAAAGTGCTATGGACCCTACACGGATTTGGTGACCTTGATTTCTAACATCTCTTTTTACTATCATTTTAAGTAGCATTAAGACTTCAACTGTAGGATAAGTCTCTTTCATCATTTGGTTATCAATAAACAACACAAATCACTAAGTAATAATACACTTCCTACAGCACAGATTTCAATAAACGGTAATGTACACCACAGAAACGACACCGAAAGCTTCTTCAGGTCAAGATTTTTAGACAACATATCTATGCTGTTAGATGTTATACACTGTCCCATCAATCACATTCAATGAAAAAATATGCTTATGGTGCATTTCAAACAGAAAAAAGTACCTTACCCCCAAAAGTCACAAATGCTTATTTGTTTGATCAATATAATTTTATTTCTTCACAGTGATATCCTAAAATTAATAAAATACCCAGTAAGACTCACCTTGGATAGAGAAGAAGCTGCACATTCTCTAAAATCTGTTGCTCGGTATAGCCCCGTTCCAAAAGAAGATCTAATGTGCTCTTTATGCTCACAAGTGGCACATGACAATAAAAAGGATGCAGCTGCATGGAATGGCGAATGATTGTTTCATCTATTTTCAGTACCGAGGACAGATAATACATTATATCCATTCCTTTTGTCCTGTCTGATCCCTCAGTCACGTACCTGAGATAACAATGGTTTTGTGTAATAACTACACACTGATACTCCTTTTTACTAGCACTACAAGAACAAATATGATTGGAATAAGTATTATTAGTTTTTTTATAAGACCTCCACATTAAAAACTAAACGTGAAGGTACAACCTTCAGCACTAGAGAAGTAAATGAAGAATGAGTAAGAAAAGAAGTAAATGATGAATGAATCTCAATATCTTAACACAAATAAAAAAAGTTGTCAGTGCTGACTGATATAATTACAATGTTAAGAATGCTTATACACTGACACATTCTGTTTGATTACAAAGCAATTGAGGCTTGTTGAATCATTTCTGTACACTCCCCAAAAATAATAGGACTTATTGCAGGAGATACTATACCATCATAAGGCAGAAACTTAGATTACTGCTTTGTCTGATATGAAGTAAAATGAAGAAAAAGAGTACAGGAATCTAGTCACCTTAATTTACAAACCTGTATAGGTCATATGTGTGAACAAAATAAAAGGTAGTCGTATTGCAGAGAAACAGATCCATGTAGATGGGCTCAATGCCATATAACAAGTTACTTGCATTCACTGGCCATCATTGTCCACCTGCCGAGACAATTATCGAAACCAGGTGGTTCGACATGTAGAGCATGTGACTTTAGCAGCCTAACAGTGCTTTGCTACCACTGACCACACCACAACAGACCTGCTCTGGCATGTATAAATAGCGGCTGTCTGACCAGGACAGTCACATAGTCATCAATCGGTCGAACAGGTGAGTCATCAAATTGTCATGCTGGCCTCCACTGTGGTGTCACCCCCATTCTACCATCATCCTGACAGCTGTCAAAGAGGTCCAGCCAACACCTGATGGACTGACGGTCGAACTGAGGCTCTCCTAGCCACCGGGAACCCATCAATGCCAGCCAACCTTTGTTCTGGCGTTTGCTCCCTGGATGCCTGCGCCTGTCACCTGCTGCGGTCGGGTGAGACTTCACATCCCACACTCAGCAGTGACAGCTGTCACATGAGCACCCGACTTAGCTTGACCACAGCGAGGGCCACTGACTAAATCAAGTTGCAACATGCCTGGGCCCCACAGAGCCTAACAGGAACGGGCATCTTATGACAACGTTTTGCTGCCATAAAACCTTGGCTTGAGGTCCACCTTCTAGCCACAGTCAGATGAGGGCTTGAGCTTGTAACAAATTAGTAAAGGGATTTTTCTACCTATTGGCAATTTCTGACTCACCCCCAACTCTCAATCCTCCACCAGGGCACAACCACACCCTCTATAATACTTTGTAATAAAGGATTTGCATTTAACAACTGATAAAAATCTGAAAAATGAGTTATTTTCAAATGAAAAGATATTCTGCCTTCAAAAGACAGTAGTTAAAACACACATGTCTGGGGCATGAACACAGTATTCAGGTTCCAATCCATGACCTGTAAATTCATATTGAAGTAATGTTTGCTTAGGTCCCCCTTAGGGGCATAAACAAGTGTTAGTTACTATGAAAGGTCCATGCTGTTAGCCAGTTGTCCAGTCAACCTTTACTGAGACAATTTCCCGCAAGTTAGGACCACAGTATTGCCTTACACAGCAATACACTCTACACTGGAAAACCAATTTTGAATGATAGGCTGACTGGACTTGCTTATAGTGGTTACAGCAACAGATGTGCACATCATAAATATTTAAAAACAAGATCATTTTTATGCAACACCAACAGCTGCTAATAAATCAGAGGTGTGCTACGTGCTTTGATTGAACTGATCATCATCATCATCATCATCATCATCATCAAACATAAAATCATTATAACAGCCAATGTAGCATCACTCCTTCTAAGGCGTTAATAATAAAAATACAAGAAAAACAGAGTTTATAAAACTGAGTAACCTTAGCACGCAGTCAATTTCTGTGTTCACTGCTGTCATGTGGGTGCATTCATATACTGACAAACTGGACAGCTGATTTCTGTCAATGCAAAAATGATACAGTATTGTATGCTGAGGGCTTGTAGCTATCAATACAATTTTGATGACACAGACCAGCTGATACCACTGATAGCTACCATTCTCTTCACACTTTCGAACTGAAGAGGGCCTAGTTTGGTCAAAGCTGATCACTACAGTAAAAACTTTTATGAATCCCTATATTTGAAAAACATAATTATAGTACTTTGTTCTGCCTCACACACATTTTAACAAATTTGAAGTCACAGTTTTGTGTCCAGTGCAAGAAAACTTTTTAACAGGCAAAACAAGCCAAAATTGCTTTGATATTTTCACTGCAATCAAATACAGATGCATATTTCAATTTGGCTCCTCATAATAATGGGAAATCACCTTGTTTCATCTTATGGCCACGGTGGCCATTTTATTAGAGCATTCTCACTAACGTTTACTCCACCGCACTCACTAGCTAGTCGTGCAGTCACTACAATGTGTTAACTAGTGGCAGCAGAAACTTGACAACTCCACTTCTCAGGTTGCCTGTGACCAGGGTTTTCATCCAGAATGTGCTTCACAGACTGCATGAAAGATAAGCCTTGGTAATGTGTGGTCACCAGATGCAGGTCCCTTGGGTGGAGCTAAAGAGGTCATGGCCAGAAGGTAAGGACAGAAACTGATATCTGCTTTACTTGGGGCCACAGACTTCAAGTTTTCAGCTGGCATTACAACAGACGTACAGTGCTGCTTAATGCAATTTCGTTCACTAAAGTTCGCTTTACATAGGAAGGCAGTCCGATATTCAGCTGTTCTGCACATCCCCCTCCATTAACCACTGGCAGCCAGTAAGATTAATTCTCTTTCTGCATATAGGGACACACAAAAGTTTCTTCAAGACCTGCTCCCCCAAATTTGAAGGTAGCTGTGACAAAAACACCCATCAATCTTGTGAACAAGAAATTGCTTGTGGAAATGTATTTCTCGAGACAGCGCACTTCCTTATTGATGTGGGGGCAGTGTGTGCCAGGCAATTACTATCTCATCCAGCTCCACTGTTGCTATACTTCATAACAATACAGTTTCATTCACAGAGCAAGGGAATTATGCATTCAACTGTCGATGTTGTTTTCTTACAGTTGTATAGCTGTGAATGTGCATCTTTAAACGTGTTAGTACGATTTCCAAATAAATATGTCAGGCGAAGGGAATATTTACCGCGTTTACAACATTTTCAAACATGAAGCTGAAAGTGGGACCCCAATTGTTGACACTTTAAGGACACAAGAGTGGACTGCAAAGGCATGTGGTGTACGCAAGAGAACTGCACAGAAAATTATAAATGAAGTGTCAGAGCTGTAGAGACGCCATGAGAAGTTGGTTTCGTGTCACCCAGAAATCATCGACATCTCAAGAAACCTGTAAGATGACGGATGACTTTGACAAGAATGTTTGAAGGGGCTCTGTCTTTGAAAATTATTTGAATGGTTAATATCTGACTGAGAAAATTGGCTTCAATGGAAGCACTCCATCAGTGCAAAAAAAATTTCAAAGACATTGATTTCAAACATTCTGAAAGTAATGACGGGAGAAAGTTTTTAATGGAATGAAGTGAGATAGCTGCAGCATGTGCCACATTCCTGAGAAAGATGCACGAAATAAGAGAAGGTAATTCAACAGTGTATTACCTAGATGAAACATGGGTGAATCAAAATCATTCCAGGAAAAGCTGCTGGGTGATAGTACTGGCAGTCATACGAACTTGTCTTACTTGCACCTGAATGTAGCCATGCAGTTTTGTGCTTACCATCATACTAGTGCCAGTGGAATGTGATCGAATTAATTTGGGCACAGGTTAAAGACCACGTGGCAGGAAGAAACAAAACATTCAAGATAGCAGACACTGGATTGCTTCTGCATGAAGCAATAGACAACATATTCCCTTCAGGGTAGCCAGATTGTGTGTGGCACACTAGAAAACTTCAGGAAGAGGACTTTAAAAGGGAGATGAAGATGGATGGATGCTTTGACCCATCACTGTATAGTTACAGTCAGATGGTTCAGACACAGATTCAGACAGCAATGTCAATGGTATTATGATGTAGATTCAGGAACCAACGTAATAATAACTCTTATTTTTAAAGACTCATGATTTGAAAAGAAACTATGTATTTTTTGTGTCAAAATATCAGTTGTGTACGTAGTATATGAAAATGTCCTGACCTTTATTGACTAGGAATTTGTATCCTAAGGAGTATGCAGATGTTGACCTCTCATGAGTGACATCACTACAATTTTTGATATATTTCCCAAAGCAAATCAGTTGGTTTGTTAGTTGTGAACTTGAAGCTTTTCCCAGCATTTACTGCGCATTTGCGAGAAAGCGGCAGGATAAATTTGTCAAAAACTCCATTTTTTGACAAGTAACAACATCAATTTCAAGGTACAAATTGGAAAATGTCTTAAAATAGCAGGCAGGATTACCTGTCGAGATATCGGTCATTTTTGATGTACTTATCAGGCAGCATTAACTCTAGTTATTTGAAGATGATGTAGGTTATTTGCTTGTTCTGTGGACAATAAATGTGGTGCCTAACTGCACTGTGAAATGTGTTAGTTTGCACTCATAATGGTTTTTGTCAGTGAAGAATATGACAACATGTTGACAATTTACACTTAAATGTTTTTCATTAATCTTTGCTACCAGTAATCCTTTACTTGTACACATTTAAGTACATTAAGACACAAACACATTATAAAATTACCCATTATCAAAAAATTCTATGGATGAGAAGAAGACACGTATAATGGTTTCAATTTGTGTTTGAAGTTAATTTTGTTACCCATTACATTCTTCACCAGAATGATTACATTGTCAAAGATTTTTGTGGCTAGGAACCTCACTCATTTCTGTGCCCGATAGAATGGATCATTGATTACGGTAAAGAATTTCTCTTCCTCTTATTTTAATGATGAATGTTACAGTTTCTTAATTGCAGTTAATCATTGAAAACAACTGTTTAATGAATTGTCTTCAAGAAGTTCTAGAGGACAATGAGTATTGCCCTTATTACAAGTTTCTGTGTGAAAAACACTTTCTTCCTTTGGGAAAAGTCATCAAAAGCTTTGATGCCACTACAAATTAGTGAATGAAGTAAGTCAACTTTTTGAAATTTGCATCTACAAAATCTACTGCTATCCACAATGAAAAAGTTGCAAAGCTTGGATGTTTAAAATCTGTAACATGTGAATTCCATTTTCAGTTCTTATCAAGAGGCAACTCCATATTACAGTTTTACTTATAATCACACAAAAATGACAAATATTGTAACCGGTTCTGATAGCCTTGTCATTAGACAATTACATTCTTGAGAAAACTGTACTTGACACCTTCAAAAAACTGCGTCAGTTGTTCTTGCCTTCCAACATTATGCAGTGTAAAGCTGTGGAGTACCGGATGCAGCATTTTCAACATTTGAATTAAGATTTCTCTCATAAAGATGACTGAACAAAATCAGTTATAACATTTACTATTCTCCTCATGGACCCGAATATGTAATATGATGTATGGTATATAGATGAATCTGATTGTTGTCTACACCAGCAAGGTTTGGCAATGTGGACTTTGTTTGCCCACCCTCTGCTGCTACGGCTTACGAGAATCTCATCCCTTCCACATTTCCCTATCGCTCAACCTCTATTTGTGGCAGTGTCGTCCTACATGACGCGGGCTATAACTGTAAATAACAGAATTGGACAAGAAGTGTATCGTAAGAAACAAAGCAATTATTACTGCGGATATGAGCAGGTAACCTGCAGATATCTGCAACAACACACAGTTTTATCTGCAAGATAACAATTACTCCAGATCTCTGCATCTGTGAGGAACTCTATGGTACTGAAAATAAGCACATATAATTGCAGACATTGTTCACTATCTATAAAACTAACGATTCAAGCCAAAATATTCCAATACATACACAAGTGTTCCTGACTATATAATAAGTAAAGCTGCTGATGACAACAAAGTCCAAATATGAGTTAACCATGATGTAAAACATTTTTTTTACTGTAACGTAAAGAGTACTTAAAAAAAAATTGTTGAATGCTGATATGTGAAACAAACAATAAAATGAAACAACTTGCAACATGGTCACAGTAAGATATTCTAGTGATCCAGGAAATATCTATTTTATTATAAATCCAATCCCTGTCCACAAACAATAATCAATAAAGTTATTAATTTTACTCAAAGATGACCAACCATCTTCAGACCTGGAAACAAATTTCCCAAATAACAGTATCAGAAATCAACTGAAACAAAAATAACATTTCCGTGCCTGAGTGGATGCAGTGTACTAAACATATTGAGTCATTACGTATACAGATGGTATAGTTACAATAAACAGATACACAAGCTTCGTCATCAATTACAAACTTTGAGTACTGTGAGCACCACTGTGAGATATATCTTAACATTTCCTTGCTACATCTGTTTCATCTGTAGCTCATATGAGTAGATGGTATGTGTGACTATAGTGCTGATTATATCCAACAAACCATTTTTTTTCTATTTCATGGTGTGTAATTGTGAATCCGCCTGTGTGCACTCGTTTGCCAGGTGGATGGCGTAGGAATAGTATATGCATTGAGAAAGGTAAAAAAAAAAAGTTCAGTTTTATTTGTGAGCTGCAGACTTTTTCATTTAATGACTGCTTGTACTGTACAATGGTACTGCGTACCTTTTGGTTACATAGACAGTATTATATTTTAATAACGTGTCCTTCTTAACTACATTTTACTGCTTTTACTGTAGCCCATACATAAATGATGTGTGACAATAGCACTGATTATGTTGGATGACGTTTGCTCATTTCATTACATGTAATTGTGAGCAGGCCATGGACTCCTGTTTAAAGGATGGATTGCATGGCCACAGTACGTACGCTCGGAGGAAAGTTTTTTGTTCTGCTTGATTGGCGAGCTGCAGATATTTTTGTTTTAACAACTGACTGCATTGTAGAATTATACTATGTAATTTTAGTAACACAGTTTTATTTTTAATAAGGCCTATCTTGTTACATTATATTGTACAACATGTAAGCATTATCATCTGTACTTTGATTATTTGCACTAAATTCTGCAGGAAAGATTTTGTACACTTAATCAGAAAGTGAAGTTATGTGCAGCAGTGACATCTAGCATGCGACAATGCAGGCATGTTGCTCATTCCAGCACAGCAGTATAAATTGTTTTCTCAAAGTGTCAACACATTACGTCGCAATGGTAGTCACAGTACTTGAAATTTGTACTTTGGTGATGAAGCTTGTATGGCTAATTATTGTGGCTGTACCATCTGTACGTGTAATGGCACGATATGTGTAGTATAATGCATCTACTCACGTATCAAAATGTCATTTTTGTTTAAAATGATTTCTGGTTTTGTATTTGTGTAATATGGAAGTATCTGTTCTTTGAGCTACCTTTTATGCTTATTTTTAGGTCTGCAAATATTCATCACTGACTGAAATTAATACCTTGATTCATAAATGTGACTGGACTTACAGCAACATAAATAAAATGAAAATTATTATAGCTTAAAGTTTACACTAAATCTGATACTACATACTTCTGAAAGTGCTTTCGTGATGTGCAGAGAACATGTAGACTAGCACAACGCACTTGAGCTTCATGGAGGTGGTCTAAGCGACTCTGAGCTTTGTTTTGATAGTGAACCAGACGTAAGACTCGAGGATGTTTCACCAGTGCTTGAAATTCAGGTACCTCCTGTAACTGCTCTAAACGCCAACGAACCGTCTCACTGCTGAGTGTAAATACATGTGGGCAGCGTTGGATTGCCACATCTGAGATTCCGTGCTCCTGAAACAAAAATTATTACAGTAATAGAATTTGCAGGTAAGGTATTAAATTTGTTTGTTTATACACATATTGAAGGCACAGAAACAATCATTCATACACATTCTGCATATTACATTACTGGCTGTTATGTGAAATAAAAGAGCAACTGCATGTTACATTTTTATGGAACCTTCCATTAAAGCTTCTTCATTTTCATAAATCAAAGAAGATAATGGACACGTTTTTCACACAAGTGGTATGCAGAATTAATGTGAGAGGAGTGTCATTTAAATTCTAATGTGCACATCCTGAAAAATCTGCTTCAAAATCAGAAGCCAAACATAGGTAATTATTGTATGCGTCTGAAACTATTATAATGGCAACTAAAGTAAATTAAGTTTTTTCAGAAAATACCCATGATAAACATATGGGCATAGTCACTAATACTTCTCCGATTTTCATTTACACACACACACACACACACACACACACACACACACACACAAACAAACAACAGTTGGTCCCTGTTCCTCATCTAAGGCCTTCACTGCAGAGCCATCCATGTAATTGTATGGTACACTAGCACTTCATCCAGCAGAAGGACACATGTCCTTTCACTTTCAGTTACACAAGTATTCAACTTATGCTGCTCACAGTTCTGACAAATCGTCATGCAATGACCCATTTCACCACTCCAACTTCAAATACTGCAAACAATTATAATTCTCATATTGCTTTTTCTTAAATTTCTCTTGCTATTCTTTCTGTCCATATTCAAGGAGTTTATACTCAGCCCAACAACATGTTTTAAATTGTTGCATGCTCCAAAAACTAAGGTTAATAGCCTCATCCGCAAGTCACTAACAGTTTGCAAAGTGGCTCTAGTGCGCAATGTCATGATGAATAGCTTGAAAGCATTTGATATCCTTGAACAGTTAGGAAGCTTTTTCTGCCTCTTTTGTAGTTTACCCACATGTAGTACCAATTGAGAATACTGAACTTCTTTTAATGTTATTTTTTATTCCATCATTTTAAAGCGTTACTCAGGATTCAAGTGGTTCAAATGGCTCTGAGCACTGTGGGGCTTAACATCTGAGGTCATCTGTCCCCTAGACTTAGAACCACTTAAACCTAACCAACCTAAGGACATCACACACATCCTTGCCTGAGGCAGGATTCAAACCTGCCACCCTAGCAACAGCGTGGTTCCGGATTGAAGCGCCTAGAACCGCTCAGCCACAGCAGCCAGCTCATTACTCAGGAGTTTTGTATTACAATTTGTATACTTAGAAAATTTTATGCACATAGACACTGAAAAGCCAAAAAGTCTATAAAAAACTGCATAATTTTTTGTTACAACTTGTACAAAATTTCAGCAAAATGATCTGACTGTGTAAATGTTTTACTTTCAATCTCTCTTTACATGTTACAGAATGAGAAGAAATCCTTTCAGAGGATCTAGACATGATAAACGATATAACGAACGGTGGAAGCCCTGTCCCATCTGTGGTAAGGTGTGCATATTCCAAACAAGGTAACAAATTTCCTAGCATAAACTTAATACAGACTTCACAGAGCACAGCTGAACCACAATGTGTAAACAGTTTCCTGTCAGTGGCTAATTGTTTGAGTTTCAGAAAATCATTGTGCAAATGTCACATTCACTTGGTTGGAAGCTGATCTCAAACAAAGCTAGTATCAGCAGTGTCTGCCAGCTCAACATCATATCATACATATTCTGTTGATGAAAAAGCTTTCTGAGTATTGTATCATGTCATAAAAAATTATACTGGAGAAAAAAACATTTGGCCATGGTTATAGTTGCCTTCTTCTGGGTCTCCTGATATGCTTTATCTGTGAGGATCACTTATATTTTGTCATTGTTGATCACTGAGTATGACAGATTCTCAATATGGGGATCATTAACAACCAGATATGTGATAGGACGGACTAAACGTTTGTACCTATGGCAGCAGTAAACTGACCAATAACTGCTTACCAGACAATATGTGATGGGAGCAAACCATGGGAAGCCCAGCCATGCACACATTCGAGCGTTAAAGAGAGAAACAGCTGCTCCAGTATCCACTTGCAGCGACAAAGATCTTATTATGATGCGGAGACAATGGAGAAGTACAATCAATGTCAACGTCCACTAATTCGGAGAAAGGCTGAGAATGACAAACCAACACAATGGGGCCTTTCCAGCGACACCTGTGACACATTGCCCATCGCCAGGGACATGCAGCCCTCTAATGTTGCACAAAGCAAGAGGGGCATGACAGAAGTGCTGTGCATTTTCAGTGCTGTGGCTGCCAAGCAGCTTGTCTGTTCTGTCCACGTTTCCTAGTTTTCACAGTGTTGACTTCCTATCTGCTCAGTGACCCCGCTGCTATATGCCATTGTGGTTCACTATTAAAAATGGCAACACCCCACCACACTTCGATTTGGTATCCCACTGCGTGGAATACCTCAAAAGATTGAGCAATGTCCAACACTTCTTCCAAGGACAGATCTTCACACTGAAGGGCCCTCTGATGAACTTCCTTGTCATGTGCAAGGTATGTGATTGTGTCACAAACCACAGAGTGGACATAGAATTCTTTGGAGCAATAAAGCAACATTTATGGCTCAGACTCTGTAGCTCCACCACCTAAGATTGGTGAGACTGACATGGCTGCTTGTGGTGCTGGTAAAACTCAATGCGAATGACAATCACATGAGTGCTCTTGCAATGATAAGAAGACAAGCTACACATTTCATCAAAGGAAAGTGAGGCCGGTTCTTGCAAGCAGGACAACTGATACAACAACTATATATGCAAGGATGAATCAACAACAAAGGCAAAGCCTTACAAATGTTCCAATTTGTCATCCTAAAGGCAACAAAGTGCTCAAGGAGCCATTTTTCATGGCAATGGATGCATCTTAGACAGCAGCACCTGAACAGACAACGTAGTCACAAGTTTTTCCAAAGCTACCATAGAAAGCTGCTGCTGGTGGAGAAATAATTGAAGTACTGCCTCCATGGAGAGAAGAGAGACCATGCAGAGCCAGTGCAAGACAATACAAAAGATATTCCCCCGTCATGGGTCTCTGGCTTCCTTTTGTAGGTGACTGAGGTGCAGTCCACAGTCGGCAACTTCAGGTGGAAGTGCCTGGAGCTGCACAACTCCATTGCATTGCGCGCCACATCTGTAGTAACATTTGGGTTATTACACCAATAACAGTATTTTTATTTTTAAAACAATAGTTTGTAACTGCTTATTGGTCTTGTGAAATTATGACTAATGAGTGCCAACAATGTCCCCACTGTGTGAATCATGCATAGTTTTGTAACCAAAGATGGCAGCCACTACATAATTCCTCAGTGCCCCCCCCCCCCCCCCCGGTCAAATAGCATCAAATGAAAATGTGGCAAGCATTTAGCACAGCAGTTATTCTATGAGCTTTCTGGGGTTATAAAATAAAAGTGGTGATTGTAAGAACAACTGAACACAACGAAAGTGAATTTTCTCAGCAGCTATATAACAGCCATACTCCATACTGTCACTACTGTTTACAAATAAAGCACCATCAGAAAAAAAAACCAGACCCAATATAGCAATGTACTTAACAGCAGCAAGAAACAAAATGAAACAATGATTTCCAGGAATAAAGTAATATCAGTGTCGTCTATACTTACTTTCAAATATCCCAATATTTTCTCTATTGTCTCTGTGTTTGTCATGATAATCTTTGGAAAATTATTCAGCATAATCCTTGTGTCAATGCCGCCAATTGTTGGTATTGATCTCAATGTGTTCAGTGTGTTGTCAGGATGACTGTGAATTAAGTAGGCATTACTGAGAATCTGAAATATCCATGTTTTATAATTCACCACAGAATACCACCTCCTAGCAATTAGAAAGAAAATAGCATAAAATATGACACACCATACATAAACTACATGAATACAGAAGAGGCAATACCTTTTCACGAGAAAACCCAAGGTCATCTTCAAGTATTTTCAATGTGCGTACCATCAACCGCAGACTTTTGTACTTGAAGCGTTTATATGTGTTCATCATTTTGGTTATCCTGTCCTGATCAATTTGAAGACGCCATGAGAGGTAATACCGTAATACAGAATTATGAAGATCAGCAAAAGTTGCTTTCTCAATAGGTGCTGTGCACACATATGGTTCTATGTCTGGTGGTGGAGATTCAGTGTGTGACAAAAATGACTGAGCTATATCAGTCTCATATGGTATATAACCATATGCTTTGAAGAGCGCTGCTCGTTTCCGAACCAGAGGTATGAAGCTGGAAATGAAACTCATATGAATACCATGTATTAACTTTCACATCAAAGTGTAACACTAAACAAACTTTGTGTCCCAGTATTAAAGCTGTAAGTTCGATTTTTTATGGCATACTTTAAACTTTTCAATTGTTGACAGGTTTAAATTTTTTTTAGCTCCACAATTTCCATAAATGTTTATATTTCTGAAAACCAGCAAATCTCAAAAGAAGACCAATTTCTTCCTTTTCTTTTAACTGTGTTTTACACTGCAGTAATTATAGTTTCATATGATTTTTTATCTCTACTTCCTATGCCTCACAATATTTCACTGCTTACAACACAGGACATAATAACAAGGGAAACAAGAATGTCTATGGGCCTTTACTCCTCTGCTATTACATTTTACAATTTAACATTCTTCCAATGCTTTAATTATTTTAATAATATCTGCAAGTATGCACATAAATGGTCCCTTAGATTATACAGACAGGCAGATTACAGCAACTGTAAAAGAATCCAATGAAGCTACTGCCAAGCCACATTCCCATCACTAATAAACTCTCATAGCTTAAATCATGGCACAAATAGCTGTGATAAGACAGAAGAATGTATCTTCTTTTTTCAGTGTACACTTGGTTTTTAAATTTTCCTTGTTTTGCTCTGAAAACACCTTTGAATGTTGTTTAACCTTATGGCACCTGGAAAAAACACAAAGCAGTAGTTTCACAGTGTAAAAGTTCCCTACTGAAAATATTGTAAGCTTTATCAAGAAGGGTGCAAAAGCATTAATGAAATTTTGTAAAAATAAATAAAAATTCATTGTATGCCACCAGGAATTTGATGTTATTTTTACATCACGTAGTACTGACTTTGGGCACCTAGTGTTTATCTTTCACTTATAACCTACAATAGCTTTCACAAGCAGAATAAAAGAACATGACATAACACCCAGTGACACCCCGTTTTTAAGTTGATCTATCTAAGGTAGTTTAAATACAAAACTGATTATAAGTGAGACTGAGTTCTGTTACTGTAACTGGAATTTAAGATGCAGAGATAGTATATGACAAGTTAGAAGTGTGTCACAAGCTACGATTTTCACATGGATACTTGTCATTCATGGTGAGTATGGTATCAACTCCATCTCTGTCTTCAGACAGTGAAATTGATGGCCTCAGATCATCACAACCACATAGTTCAATGACAGCTGTGAGAAGGTGTAGGCCTATCAGAAGGCTGGAGCCTGCTATCCTCATTTCATTATACATACCTCTGAAAGTGTTTATGAAATAACAGCAAATATTTCAACAATAAAAATTGTTTTCTAGAATGAAAGTGGTGTTGGGTACTGCTGATGAAATTCTGGAAGCCTTATTTCATCTGAAGGGTAAATACATGAAACAGCACCTCATTAAATTTTTTTTATGTTATCTGAACTCCTTGAGTTTAAAGTTATGCATCACAGTTACTGTGTTCTTATTGGAATGTACATAGAAGAATAAAAACCCATACTTGCACACACAAACATTTCATTCCCTTATACTTCTCTAGCAAGTGTACATTACCATATTTCAAAAATAAACACATTCCACCCACTCACTAGTTTCCGTATTTTTGGTGTTTTATCGTTTCCCTAAATTAACTCAGGCAACTGAAGGATGGTTCCTACTACAAAGCCAGGGCCAACAACCTGTCCCACCAGACTGTAAGATACAAAATGTTTCGAGAGAATTTACTTGTGCTTTACACAACAAATACTTACTTTAGTAAAATATGTGCTTCAATCTTTTGAAATCCACCTTCCTTAAGAAGCATGCCACGGTTCTCAACTGTTACAGGAGGCACTGTTAGTAGCTCTGGATAATTATAAATTTCAGCTTTATCAACTCCTAACTTCTGCAAATAATTAACCCAAAATATATCAGAAATAATGTATCTATCCTGCTACTTATTTAACATTAACTCTATTATAGCGGTCTTCACACCAAGTGTTAATACAAAGCATAGCTATATTTCTCACATAAAAATTACATATATTAGTTAGGTTATCATCAATTCATACCTCATTCATGAACATGCAATACAGTCTTGTACAGTTAAACAGTTATACTAATTATGAATGCATTTGAATGAGATATACATTCTTCATGCTCAACATAAGAACACATTAAACATACACAAGAAAACCGGCACATTTTAATTTCTAGTGTTACAGTTCTGGAAAAGGTAATTACTATGATAAAATGAAGGAAATAAGAACTCCCTCTACATGGTGTGGCAAATGTAATTTATAAGTAGCTCCGAGGGTTTTTCCAAATGCTGAAATACAGTTATTTGTTGCTATGAGTGGTTCTGAATTAACACTGAGTGAATTTTTTTGCTTGCTGTTTTAGTATGTTGCATCTGCATAAAATATGACATTAACAGAGCACAGAAATTACAGTTCTCAGTAAAAAAACTGCATCCTGAAAAGGGCTGTGTATATGGTTACTTCACCACTCAATATCCTTTCTGGTGATCATGTGTGTTCTATGAGGACGGGATCTACAATGTTGGGATTGGGGTCAGATTCAAAACAGACTGCATTCACTTACAAGGCTGTCATAGAAAATGCAGATACGAGCAAATTTGTAACTGTGAATAAGCTTCCATTATCCATTTTGCTTCTGCCAGTATAGTTTTTGGGGGGGGTTGAGGTCTGGCGCAGAAAGAGGTCAACTGAGACGGGTAATCTTGTTCTGTAGGGAAATTAGCATTGCTCCAACAATGAAGTATGTACTGTAATAAATGCATCACTCTTTTTTGTTATGACTGATATGGTGATAGGATCATGATGTTGCTCACATAGTATGAGTATACTGGACAGCACCTAGCAGGCCACAGATCCTAAAAGAGTTCCACAACGAATGATCCAGGCCCACATTGCTGCAGACACACAGCCAGTGCAAGATGTCTTGGGGTTTAAACAGACGCAATGTCCTAGGGACCTATATTGAACTATTGTGTGCTGACAAAACTACTAATTCAACAGAAAATAAAGTGTTTTCCCAATTAAAATTAAAAGTGTTTTTGGAAGCACTGCCCAGCAGAGTAAACATTCATTATGAAGCCTCTCCTTGATAGCTGCATGGTTGCTTTGTGGACCAACCTCGCAAAATCAGCACACAGTCACGTCCACTGACCAGGGAAAAGCAGTCGTACATTTCAACTGCATCACAAAAATAAGAGAGATTGTTAAGTGATGTTCACCATTTCGTTAGACTGGGTCAATGCTGAAACATGCAAAACTCAAGTTCCCACACTGACTTCCAGGTTCCAATTTCCTCATACTGTAGTATCCATTGTCACTGAGTGCACTCAGAACACCATATTGTGCCCTGTCCCCTCTGGTGTCTGATACCAACACATTTTAACCCTCACATCCACAAAGACATGGGGATTGGAAAATCCTATTGGCATTGAGATATGGGTCATGCACACAGTAACTACAATCATCTTTAGATGAGATGGTTCAGATGTGTCATCTTGAATCCTGTAGTGTCACTGGCCATCACAGAACAAATGATACATTCACAGACATACATAATACACTGAATTTGACAGTCAAAACATGCCCACACATGTGGGCCAAACTGGGAAGAATAATCTTGTTCCATTCTGCAAATTAGAACTGCCCTATCAGTGATATACTCACTGCAGTCCTGCTGGTAATAGATTACTCCTTCAGAATATGACTGTTACACTTATGGCAACATGGTGTTGCTCCTAGTACAATGGATAAATTAGCAGACCACCTATCCTGAAAGAGGTCCACAGAGACAGATTCGGCTCCATATTGCAACAGACAAAAAGCTCCTGTGAGAATGGCTTGATAAATGGACATCATCTGTCCTAAGTATCTGTATCAGACAAAGTTGCTCAACAAGAAAGCCACTTCAGAATAAAATTTCTGTTTGGATGAAATGGCCATAAAATGAAGTTCAACACTTTCAAGTCCCCACATTTATTCTTATCGACTTCCTTTGATAGAACAATATTATAGAAATAGTGCAGTAGTCAGATGTCACGATTAAAAATTTATCTGAAAATTCTAGTGAGTTATATATCTACAATGATCAGTTTACAGGCAAAGTAACTGTGAAATGATCTTACCCATAATGTCATAAAGCAATATGATATTGTACACTTCAGACCTCAAAACAGACTGCAGGTCTCTGTTGTATAAAATGCAAATACAAGTATGAGCAAATTTATAATCATGAGCTTTCGGCACCTATTTACAGTTGAATCTACAACTGAAAACTGATACCAATACGTATGTTCACTGGTTCTGTAATTTTAACTTGTTTGGTTCGTAATTGATGAACAGAGGCAAAATTGCTGTCATTAACAACACATTAAAATCTTTTCACAGACTTATTCCAGTGAAATAGCTTGGTATTCCCAATAGAAACACATTTGAGGTTATCAGAAGACGTATGAATCATGCTGGCGCCTATTTTCACAACAAGGCATTACCTGGGATAGCTTATTTTGCAAACTATTGTGCTGAGTATCACACAGAAAAGAATAGTTAATTTTCCAATTTATAACAGTTAAGAATTTTTTGTTTGTCAGCATTTAATTTCCCGCAGTTAGCTGACACAACACTTAACAAACTCTGTGAGGCAGTCAGCATTCATATTTGTTACTAATATAGTCACTTCAGAGTGGAAGATTTATTCTGGAAACAACAGTTCCTGTATTACAAAAGCATAATGAATAGTGTGGTGCTTATTCACAACCTGTTTGAGGACATTTCTTTAAAAAGTTACACGTTTCAATAGAATTTCTTAATACATATTTTTAGTCTAATCAAGTTTGCTGTCAATAATACACTGCAGATTACAGGTAACCAGTTCGCCAGTAAGTACTATACTAGATGAAAAACAGGCCTAGTTTACACATAATTGGAACTGAATTTGTTTCGAAAAGGAGAACACCAGGTTGCAACAAAAAATGTCCGTCACTTGTCTAATAATTTAAAATTAACTTCAAACAGCCTAATGTGAGTATTCCACTTATCTGCATGATTTTGCTGCAAATCACACTTGACTGCCTAGCAGAGGGGCCTTTGAACTACCTTCGGACTATTTCTCTACTGTTCCACCCTCCCAACAGCACGGGGGAAAATGAACATTTAAATCTCTCAATACGAGCTCTGATTTATCTTACTTTATTATAATGATAATTTCTCCCTATGTAGGTTGGTGACAATAAAATATTTTCATATTCATAGGAGAAAGCTGGTGAGTAATAGTAATAGTTACGCCCAGGAAAATCCACAATATTAAAAATAACTAACATTACATTACGTGCCTTCATGTAACTAACTAACTGTATACCATTATTGTCTGTTTATAGCAAAAATGTTCCAGACATGACATCAGATACAAAGTGAAGTGCTCTGGTCTTTAATTCTGTCTTATCACGGTGTTAATTACATTTGCTTCACTCACAATCTCTAAAAAGGCAATGATTCCTTTCTAAAGTCAAAAGCATGTACTGGTCTGCATAAATCTACAACAGTGGTACTAATCTAACAAGTGTTGACAATTCACCCTTTCTTTAAATTTTTTTCAACGCTCTCTTAAAAAGACATTCAGAATGTCTTGCTTGTACAACCTCTTGTACATTTAAAATCAAATGTACAAATAAGAATTAGTTACTGTTCCACGTATACACCACAAGCAACTGGCACAAGGAAGTTAAATGTCCTAAACTGTGATATTAGACAGTAATACTCACTGACATGGGGGGGGGGGGGGGGTTAAATTTCATGAACATAGAGGAAAACAGCACATTTTGCAGTCAATTAACTTATTATACGGTCATCAAAAATGAATAGGAAAAAAAAAAAGAAAATTATGAAGTATTACTACTAGCAGTTCTAGAACAGTGCTGAGTTACTTTCAAGCACAAGGATAACCAGGATTAAAAATGAAGGAAGCATAACTACGCTTAAAGTTAGTACCCATGAAGAATGCACTATCCCATGTCTCGCATTACAATACAAAGTCTCAAATTAAATAACATGTATCTCTTAACAGCTAATTAATTAAAACTAGGCAAACACATAAATAGCTTTGAGAAAACACTTGACAATGGTGATTGATACTATCTTTGGCATAATGTGAAATTTTGGACAAAAATATAATTCACTTATACATAATAGGAGCATACTCATTTACTTACATCCAATAATGCACCAGTTTTCACCATATTCTCAACACTAGCATTACTTAGCTGTCTGTATTTTTTGAAAACAGTGTAAGCTTGACTATAATTGCAATCTGTAAAATAAAAAAATGATCATAGTAGGAACAAACTCTGCAACCCTTGAAACTATGTTATATTCTTCTTCTTCTTTTCCTTCTTGTAAGCTGAAGATTTAAAATTCTATTCAATGAAAGCATTAGTATGGCACAAAAATAAAAGAGGTATTCAGCTACAAAAGTCTTTGCTGGCCCTACACTGTAATTAAATAATTTAACAGAAAACAAAAGTAAGTAAATGTGTAATAGCCTGGTGTGCAAGAGTGACACACACACACACACACACACACACACACTTCACATCATAGCACAAAATCACCATTATGATTCATGGAACAAGCCGGATCCCTAACACGGAACATTGCCTTTTGCAGATAATGCTCTTACCAATTAAACTATCCCGACACTTTCACAGCTTTCTTCCAGAATAGCTCGTCCTGTAATTTATGAGGTGTGTTCAAAAAATTCCGGAACTCTGATCACAACTTTTGTCTATGCTTACCTTTTACTTATTGAGCATGGTCTCCTTCGAAATATTCTCCTCCACAGTTGATTAACTGCTCCAAATGTTGTTTCCACTTCCAGAAGCAGTCTTGGTAAGCTTCTTGCTGGGTTGCGCGAAGCTCTGTCTGCAAATTTTCTTTTATCTTGTCTATCATTCCAAACCTTCGTCCTTTCAACGGGTTTTCAAGTTTGGAAATAAAAATAAATAAATAAATAGAGTCCGCAGGGGCCAGGTCTGGATAGTACAGAGGATGAGGCAGCACTGTGATTTTGTTTTTTGTGCAATAGTCCTGCACCAACAGGGATGAATGAGCAGGTGCTGTGAATTGTCTCACCACATTTCAGGCCGCTCTCACATTTTCTTGCCGGCATCGCAACATGTCCCAATAGTACCATTGATTAACAGTTTGTCCCTGTGGCATAAATTCATGATGAACTAATCATTCAAAGTCAAATTAAAACTATCAGCATGGGTCTGACATTTGATCTGACCTGAAAAGCTTTTTTTGGTCTTGGAGAACCTACTGTGAATTGGAGAACCTACTGTGAAGATTGAACTTTGGTTTCAACACCACAACCGTAAACTCATGTCTCTCATCACCAGTTATGATTCTCTTAAGGAACACCTTGTTCCCATATGCAAGACCCAAAGCCCTTCACAGATTGTGATGTGAAGGTCTGTCTGTCTCGACTCATGAGCCGTGGGATTAACTTGGCGGCAAAACAATGCATTCCAAGATGCCGTGTCACGATTTCATGACATGATTCTACTGAAATGTTATATTCTTCAGCAATCTTTCGGACAGTCAGTCTTTGATCGGCATGCACAATGCTGTTGAAGTTCCTGACATGAGTGTCTTTGGTAGACGTCGAAGGGTATCCTAAACAAGGGTCATCTTTAACTTATGTCTGGCCATTTTTAAGCTGCGTGAACTATTCATAACACTGGCTACAGCTTAAGCACTCATCACCATAGGCTTCCTGCATTCTGTTTCTGCAAAGGTTTTCTTGAGTTTCTCACGCAAAAGTTAATGCAGACATGTTGCTCCTCTCACTCTGCCATCTTGAAATTTGCAAACTGTGCTACATGACATTCTACTCAATACAGCACTGAAGAATAATTAATTGACATACAACAACTAAACTTCCAGCAGTTAAACATTAAACACAGACGTGTGCAGGCATGCAACAGCATTTCATTCCAACACATCATTGGTACGAAATTACGAATGTTCAGGAAGTTTTTGAACAGACCTTGTATGCAGGAAAATTTTTGCAAAGTTTGGAAGGTAGGGTAGAGATATTAGAGGAAGTAACATTGTAAGTATACATCATGAGTCACATCCATATAGCTCAGTTCGTAAGAGCACTGCCCACGTAAGTTAAGGTTCCTGACTGACACTCAGTTTTAACCTGTCATCAACTTTTAAACAGTATACGTTTTGCTGCTGAGTGAAAGATCTATTCTGTAAACCAAACATCTCTACAAACACTATTTCCTGAATTAAATTTCCCAACGATACTCACCCTATCTATAAACTCGAAAAATTTAAATCCATTGCAAGGATAAATCTTTGTGAATACCTCAAAAACACCAATCCTGGCAGATAACTTCCCTTACTAGGCATAAATCTTCGAGAAAGGTACTGTATTTCTGAAATACTGGATGGGATGAGACGCAATTGGTCATCCCTCTGCTGCACAGCAAATAAGGTGACAGGCTCAAAGAGTGGACACAAATTGAGAAGTGCATTCATGGCGAGTCCTTGAAAGAGTTGTGTTGCCTACACCATTTTGTAATTACTCTTTAATGCTATATCTGCTTGAAGCAACCAGCTCAGTAACCCAAAATACAAAAGATATGAAGTAACAAGAGATTTTGTATTACAACTTGTTAAAGAGAGGAGAAGAAACAATCAGGAAACATTAAAATGAAAGTCAAAGATGGAAAACTATAAGCTAAATTAACAATTAAAAATTAAACCAATACATCAGTACTACTAGCACAAAACATTCCTTTAGTTACTGAGATGTCCAATTAAAGCATCAATACATTACCAATGAAGAGGTACTCTATGTTTTCCTATATTCTCATGTCTTCATGTTTCAATGTATGCCTATAGCTCAGTGCCAATGACTAATTCAGGATTCTAATAGGCCTAATATTTAGCAACTGTATTCGATTTACAGTATTTTAAATTTCAATGGGCTTAAGTGTGCCAGGCAATGGGCAGTCATATTCAATGTGTTTTGAATTTGAATAGTAGCATATGTACCAGATGGATAGTTGGAGAAGAAGACCTATTTGATAAGCTTTGAAGAACATATAATTATTTTGTCCAAAATGTCATCACATGGTGTCTTGAAAATCAATAGTTCCACAAATTAAGAAATAAATCATAAAAACAGATACAGCCGGAGAAAACACTAATCAATTCACACAAAAGATAAGTATGTTTCTACAAGAGTGGTCATGCGCAGAACTACAATATGTAAACCAGTAATGCTACAAACTGTTTGCAACATTTGAACATAGATGATAATGATACTTTTTGAGAGCAGGATGGGAATTTGTGATGTTGGAATGAGTGAATGGGTGGATGATTTGAATGAAGAGTGTGGAGGCATAATTTGTCCGAAGGATGAGCTTTGAAAGATTATAGGATGTCAAATACAGAGATGTGATCATTTTGTTAAGTGTATGTTCATCTACATCCATATTCTGCAAAAAACTGTGGAGTGCACAGCAGATGATACTTCCCATTGTACCACAATTTAGGGTTTCTCCTTACTCCTGTTGTGTCCAGAGTTCAAACACAATGCCTGCTTCAGTGCCTCTGTACATGTTACAGTTAATCTAATCTTGTCTTTGCAGTCTTTAGAGGAACAATGGTCTGCAGTACATTCCACATTCTTTACTTAACACTGTCTCTTGAAACTTTGTACGTCAGCTTTTACAGGAGAGCTGATGTCTATCTACGAGTACCACCGGTATACATTTTCCAGAATTTCTGTACACTCTCACATGTGTCAAACATTGTGGTGATTCGTAAGCACGTATGAGTTGACTGATTTCATCTGCGACTTGTTGATACTGTAGTCAAAGGACATTATCCAGAGGATGTGGCAATAATTTCTAACAACAAATCTGTCATCCAGAAGACAAGCCAATGATGACTGTGACACTGACACACTGTGCTAAATATTGATATTTGCTGTCATTCTCTTTCACAAGAAAGCAACCATTACAGGACATCAGCTCCTAATTAAGTGCTGATTTCATATAAAAGAAAACAATGTTTTGCTTTGTGGCGCCGATGAGGTCGACACCAGAATCGATCTGAATATTGTCTTTGAACTAAGCTAAACATTATCTTTGTGCAGTGGCGCCATGTTAGTGGTGTGTAAGCCTTGCTTGTGTAAAGAGATGAATAAATGAACTACTGCAAAATGGGAGTGTTGTTTGGTGAAACCGACCCGGACTTCCTCCTCACTGGTGACCCCGAGTTGTCACGTCTTCCGTTTTCGCCGTTCTACTGTGTCCGCGGTCTCCACGTTCGATTATTTTCACGCGTATTACATCAACACAACATTCGAACAATGACTTTGGCCCAACGTCTAACGCCAGATTTTGTGATCAACATCCATCGTGTTGCGGGCAAGGTACACCCACCAGGACTGCAACACGATGCCGCTCACTCGACTATTACGCCGGACGTTCTCGAGCCTGCAACAATAAGTGAGGTTAGGAGTGTGCATGACTCCAGCCATCAAACGCCTTTGTTCCCTCCACATGTGCCCTCCCTCATCAACTGTGCAGTTACCTCTTACGGATCTCCGTGCAGTGCAGGACCAATGCCGATTTCTGCAAATGCTTCGTTGGACAACCCACCACCACCAGGACAACGATTTGCTACACCGCAGTCTGTGCCGTACCATGCGGATACCTGCCACGTGGCCGGAACTGCTTCGTTCACAGGTCAACCTCCTCAGCATCCGACCACCCCCGCGCCCGCCTCGGTTCAGCATCGGCACATGCCTTCCTACTTCGACACCTCGGACTGCTACACGAACAATAACTTTTTATCTGTTCCCGACCTCCACCTCCGTCCCACTGCTACGCCTCAGTGTTTTGTGCCACGACATTCAGCTTATCCGCACACTGTTTTGAGTGGAGTGACTATGAGCAGTGAACATTCGCACATTCCATCCTACGTTCGACATCATTTCCCACACAATGTTTCTGGACAGCCCGCACCTCTGCAGTCTCCCTGCAACACAGGTGGCCCTGGCTCTGATCAAATGTTGAGCTTTCCGCAGACTAAAACTTCAACTTTTTCTCACCTGTCGCCCACGCGCCGTCTCCAGTTGAGCTTCTGCTACCGTTCTTGGCACCTCATCCGCGTCGCGTCAATTCGAGCACACCCGCAGCGTGTTGAGCTTCCGAAACCGCAATCGACACATTACGGTGTCTCACCCGTGTCGGCCTTCCGTGTTGCGACGGATCGCACTCAACCACAACATGTCACCTTCACGCTGCCACCCAAACAGCCGTCGTTGCCACATCCCCTGGAGGCACACTCTCCTGGAATACTACAGCAACAACAGCTTGATTCAGGCAGTGCCCCAACGAACACAACTCAACCTGTTCTTCCGAACATTCTACAACGTTTACCGACGCTGCCACCGTTTAATCCCAACAGAGCAACAATTTGGTTCAAAATTGTGGACAAAGTGTTCGACCATTACAAACTCGACGAGTCAACCAGGTTTCTGTGCCTCATCACCCACCTGCACGACCAGGAGGACTTGATTGCTGACCTGGTCGACGCCCGGGACTTATCTACCCGGTATACTCTAGCCAAAGAGACAGTTCTACATCGGCTTGCACGCTCAACTGAGGCAACAATACGGCAAGTGCTCCACGTTGAGCAACTAGGCAACGACAAACCTTCCCTGCTCTGGAGACGGCTACATGCCCCGGTCAGTGTCGATCTATTCTCTGAGACAGCTCTCCTCGCCATCTGGTCAGGTAAACTATCACCTCACATCCGCTTTGCTCTGGCTCAGAGGTCTCCCGAACCTGTCCAGCAAAGAATGACGAATGCTGACAAGCTACATGATGCATCACTGCTCCATTTCGTCAGCCACTGCCTACTTGACAAGCCTCAGGTTCAGGCTCATCGCCCTGCGGCCGGACACGGCCCGGGCTGTACTGTGCCGACTGTTCCGCTCGCCCTGGGAAGCAGTAAACAAGTAACTGGGATGTCACCGGCTCTTCCTGCAGTCACGCCCCCTCCTGCAACCGAACCTGCTGCGGCCACCAAACCTCGGCCACCACCACTGGCAACGAACGTTCCACAGGAAACGCAACCGCACTACACATACTGTTACTTCCACACACGGTTTGGTGAGGCGGCACGGAACTGCAGACCACCCTGCTACTTCCCAAACACCAATTGCAGGTAGGTTCGGGTGCTGCCTCCTGCGCACAACATGACAGGCACCCCCCCAGTACTCCATTCTGTCCGGGAACGACCGGAAAATTGTGGATGATTTTACATTAAAGACATTTCGTCGGGATACCTTTTCCTAGTGGACACAGGTGCCGATGTTTCACTGCTGCCCACGTCCTTAGAGTCGTCAAACATCTGCCCTCATCATACTTCACTGCAAGCCGTGAATTCCACTAACGTCGTCTCACTCTCCACAAACTCGAGTAGACATTTTTAGTGTGCGAAACTGACAAACCTATATTAGGCATTGACTGCTTGTGACACCACAAACTTTCACCAGACCTAGTGCGAAACACTGTGTTTCACCATCCGTCCAAGACTCACTTCCCCTGTGCTCCGTCGAGCAACCCACCACATGACAATCGGTCTGGGCTCATCTCATTCGTACATGCTTGTCTCTGTCGACGACATTACAAGAGACCATGCGTAAGTGCCTTGTCGAGCTCGAACACGTCGCTCACCTATGTAAGGAAAATTTCGAGCTCACCCTCCGGCTCCATGAAACACAGCTCCGGCTCTCCGATGCACCAAAGGAATTACAGACACTACAGCAAGGGCAAAGCAAGGTCAGTAAGTGCGCCGAATCTGCTTGTAATCCGAGCAATCGAGCTTCCGTGTGTTTACCTCCCACTACCCCTCGCAACTGTGCTATCAAGACTGCCATAACATGTACTGACAGTTCCGCAGGACCACACCCTCCTAACACGGCAGCGTTTGACACTCAGCCGGACACAAGCGTGCATGCGCGATGAGTGTCACGTATTCCCGAACTGACAGCTCCTACCCGGCCCCTCGCGGACAGCACCTCAAACAATGCAACTTTGGCTCCTGTGCGCCGCCATGCAACTGCCTTGTCATCACCAGAGACGCAAGCAATACTGCCATCGGCACTGTCCTTAGCCAGACAGTCGACGGCCAAACTTCGCCTCTGCAGTTCTTCTCGCGCAAGCTCACCGATGCACGACAGAAATATTCCACGTTAGACAGGGAGTTGCTCGTGGTCTACGAAGCGATCAAACATTTTAAGACTAACGTTGAGGGACACCTGTTCTATGTTTTAACAGACCACAAACCCTTCCTTGGCTGCGGCCATTACAAACCCGCCAGCTGACCCGCCTACTCACCGCTTCAGATATACGGACTTCATATCTCAGTTCACCACCGATGTCGGGCACATAAAGGGTGCTGACAATATAGTTGCTGATTTCCTTTCACGAGTCGTCGCTGTTCATTCGCTGTTAGATCTCTCTAAACTGCCTAACCTCCAACCTGCCGACGAGGACATGCAAAACCTAATTTCAGACTCTACCTCTTCACTACACTTCGTCCGCACCACCTTCCCTGGCATTTCTGGTGGGATCTGGTGCGACGACAGTAAGGGCACATTACCTCCCCTCATCCCAGCCACTCTCCGTCGAGCTGTCTTCAATGCACTGCACACTGAATAATTTAGCCCACACCGGTGTTCGTGCGTCCGCCCACCTCGTAGCGGAGCGCTTTGTATGGAGAAATGTCAACAAGGACTGCCAGCAATGGGCATGCTCCTGCGTCGCATGCCAATGCTGCAAAGTACACAAGCACACTTCACCCCCCCTCGGTGCCTTTTCGATCCCTCCTGGGCGTTTCCAGCATATTCATATTGACATTGTCACCCCCCCCCCCCCCCCCCCACTAATGGTTTTCGTTATGTTCTCTAGTCTATCGACCGAACAACTTGCTGGGTCGAGGCTGTCCCCCTCCCCAATATCACGGCAGAAACTGTTGTTCGAGCTTTCGTCGAGTCATGGGTATCGCGTTTCGGATGTCCAGCTATCATCACCACTGACCAGGGCAGACAACTTGAGTCGGCCCTGTTCAACGAGATTTGTAACATTTGCGGCATCTGGCGCATCCATACCACAACATATCACCCGCAAAATAACGGGCTAGTTGAGTGCTAGCACCGCACTTTCAAGGCGACTTTTTGATTCCACGACTCTATGGACGAAGGCCCTTTCCCTTGTGCTATTCAGCATTCGTGCGATCTATAAGGACGAGCTCAACGGCACAATAGCCGAGTTCGTATAGTGCCAGAACATTGTTCTCCCTGGCGAACTTATGAGCCCTTCCGCTTCTCTCCCTCAGTCTGACTTACCTTCCTTTGTGGACCGCGTCAGACGCCACTTCATGAACCTCCACATCCCTCCGTCCGCCAGCCATTCCCGCCCTAAGGTTCACGCCCCGTAGTCTCTGGACAATTGCGAGTACGTCATGCTCCGAGATGACACTGTCCGTGCTCCCTCCAACCTCCATACACTGGCCCGTACTGAGTTCTCCAGCACTCATCTAACACCTATGACATCCAGATAAAAGATTCCACTGTTACAATCTCTCTCAACAGACTCAAGCCTGCTCCTGTCGAGCCCGCTTCTACCCCCCTTCAGGCCATGACCACGCCACTCAGTGCGTGGCTCATGACGCTCCGACCACTCCCTCCACGTCGGACTTACACACTCGGTCCTGACTGAGTGACTTCCAGCTCCAATCATCGAGCTTTCTGCGACCTCGCCCTGTACTCTGGTCTCACGCACTCCATCGAGTGACCACATGCTCCCCATGTCGAGCTTACCTACAATCACACCCTCGCTGCCGGGCCCTTCGCCGGTCCCTTCGACCTCTCCCCCGTCGCCTGCCTCGCCCTGTCGAGGTTTCTCACGCCCACCAATCTTGAACGTGCCCTCGCTCGAGGTGTTTGTGCTGGACATAATCCACGACATCTCTATAATACTATGTGATGATACACTGGTCGTTGTGTTTTTCCCTTCATCCAGTGCTCATGACACAACCTCCGCCATTCCCTGCCACCTGGTGAAATCTGTTCCCCTCTCGCCCGATGTCGACCTGGACATGCTTCGTGTATTCGCCACACCCTCCGGAGACATCGTCGTCGTCGTTCCATTCCACCCGCAAACCGCGGGCCCACCTGTCACCGCACGACCAGCACGACCAGCACGACGCCCGGCATGCTTCAACTACTTCCAGGTTCGGTGGCTGAATCTTCCTTCACAACATCTACTGACACAGCTCCCCAACGACGCTGTCGAGCTGACCGTGGTCTGGCTCCTGTGGACCACCCCTGCCAACGCCACAGTCACTCCCCCCCCCCCCCACCCCGGCCTCTCAAGAGTACTCCGTACTGCGGGCTATGTGGCGCCGATGAGGTCGACACCAGAATCGATCTGAGTATCGTCTTTGAACTAAGCTAAACATTATCTTTGTGCAGTGCGCCATGTTAGTGCTGTGTAAGCCTTGCTTGTGTAAAGAGGTGAATAAATGAACTACTGTAAAACGGGAGTGCTGTTTGGTGAAACCGACCCAAACTTCCTCCTCAGCTTTAATCGAGGTGCCTACAGTGAATTATGTGTCAGTTCTTCATAGTGATCATAGTATATGTTTACGGCATTTTATTCAATACAATCAAGTTTTCAAATTTATGAGTTTTCTCTGAGCAATTGCAGTTCAATGGCTTAGTTTCACAAGTGTGGCAGTCATGTCTGCTGCCAAAGCAGTAGCTACAAGAGCCACACTGTGTCGACACTACACAGCCAACACAACTAGTTGGCAGTACATCATGTATCAGCAGGATGTCATCAGCGCTGTCCCACCATGAATCAGCTGACAACTACTCTTCCAGAAGCATGTTGTCCACAGTGAGGATGTGTATGGTAGTTTTAGGGCTGAAAGAAGAGTGTGTTATAGTACAGACTATCCTTTTAGGTATGCTGGAGAAGATAGCAAAGTGCTCAAAACCATACACCTCAGGAACATCAACAGTGGGCACAAAACCTCATATCATTAGTGATAATAGACGAAGCCAAACAGGGAAACATGAAATGGTGATATTTATCAAACTTTAAAAAAACTTTCTCAACAGTAAGAGATCCACAGAAAGAGAAACTAAATATATATCATTCGACTAAGAATATTTTAATAGTAGACATTCCCACCATGGGAGATGGCAAAAAATTAATTAAAAAGAATCAGAAACTGAAGACATAAATACTCTGTGACAAACATAGAAGATAAAATCATTGGTCAGTATGTGTGACTGTCTTATCAAGATATATAATGAGGAGTTCATGGTGAACATATATGAGCAAAATCTTAATAGAGAAATTAACTGTGATAATTTTGGTAAGGAATTCACTCTCAAATAAAAATAAAAGGAAACTGTCTTCAAGGAAAAGTCATAGTACATGGGGCATAAGGATCTCCAGGTATGAGGAAAAGACTGATAAGAGAGCAAAGAAAGCTATACGTAATGTTCCCTGCAGTATCTGTTTAAGATTACTTGTCACTAACTAGATGCCTCAACTGATTTTGGTTAAGACCCATCTACAAGTTCCATAATTTAGATACGAGCAACTGTGGGCAATGTAGGGAACATTAAGTCAGTATTTCTAACTAATGAGTAAACTACATGGGGGGGCTGTGCTGAAAAATAATGCCTCCATTTCTCTATGTGAGAATACTCAGAGTTTTTAATATAAAACAAACATTATTAACATTCTACATCTTCATTCTTCATGTCAACATATTTGCAGCTCTCTGCCACAGGAGGGCTCAGATCTGGTGGTGTGTAACTTAACTATGTTGGTTTGTGAGAGACATTGCGCTGTAATCGAGTTTCAAATTCAAAGAGTTCATCCGTACATGGAGCATCATCTCCTTCAGCATGAAATGCCAGACCATACATGAGCACTGTGTGACATCTGCAACAATCCACTGTCTTCAGTTCACTGTCATCAAACATCCTCTATACAGTCCCGGCTTGGCCCCATCCGATTTTCATCCACTTCCAAAACTTAAAGAACATCTTTGAGGACTTGACTTTGACAGTGATGAAGTGGTGCAAGCAGAGGTGAGGTTGTGGTTCCCACAAAGTCAAACATTTTACAGTGGTGGTACCAACAAACTGGTCTCTCGTTGGGAGAAATATGTTCATCAACGACGTGACTATGTTCAGAAATAAATATGTAAACATGATGAATAAAGGTAGAGAATCATAATACAGTTTGTTTTATTTAAAAAGCTTCAAGAATTTTTACATAGAATATCTGAGGCATCAGTTTTCAGCATGCCCTCATATACAAAGAAATTACTCTCCTTACATCCATCTCATCTAAATAATTAAGGGACAGAGTGGGCACTGAAAAACTTTAAATGCTGAACAAGAGTGTGATGTTTGCCATTTAAATCTAGACAAACAGCACTGCTACTATATCTGCCCCCACAGCCAATGATAAATAGCTGAAATGTGAAGTGAAAAGTGCTGAGATATTTAACGAGTCATGAAATGTATATCGGAAAGACAAACGAAAGACAGAAGAATGTCCATAGGAGGGGGAGTGTTAATTGCAGTTGATGAAAGTAATGTCTCTATTGAGGTCGAAGTTGAGTGTGATGGTGAAGTTATGTGGTTGCTTATAACAGGAGTAGGTGAAACCAAATTAATTGTTGGATGTTTTTACTGGCCATCCAATCCCAATGTCAAAGTTCTAGAGTCATTCAAAGAAAGTCTACTGTCAGTGATGCACAAATATCCAGAACATGCAATACTAGTTGGAGGCAACTTTAACCTACTGAGTGTAGACTGGACATCTATGGATTCATTGCAGAGTGTACAGATAGACAGTTGTGAGAGTACTTCTGAATACATTTTCTGAAAACTGTCTTGAGCAACTAGTTTGGCAGGCCACATACAATGAAAATATCTTAGACCTTGTAGCTACGAATAGGGTGGACTTTACAGACTACGTCAGCACAGAAACGAGGATTAATATTCATGATGCCATTATAAAACTATGGTTACGAAAGTTAATAAATCAACCAAGAGGGCTAGGAGAGTTTCTTTTAGAAAGAGCAGATAAGCAGCTGTTATCATCTCAATAAGACAGTGAATTTAAATCATTTAGTTCAGGTAAGGCCACTGTTACACCATCATATTTCTTTCTCAAATCTTGCCTTTGGTCAAAGAAATACGATCAAATCTGGAGGCTCACCATAGATTTGATCATAAAAGTAATTTGTCTTCTGTTCACTGTTTTTAATAACCTTGTAGGCTGCAGGTGACTTCACATCCACTACCACAGCTACAGCCATCCACCTCTACATCTGGAAAATCCAGGCAGCTTTTCAGCAAGCCAGAATTGAAGAGATGGTCACACTCTAAACTAAAAATAAAAATAAAAAATGTCTTCACTCTCCATTTTAATTTCCCTATTTCTGAACTCTGGATGCACAAGTTAAAAAGCACTTCATCTGTTTCCTGCTTTTTATTAATTTTGTAGTTGCTGGAACACCAATTCTATTAACTAAATTCTTCCAGAATAAAAATAGTTCTTATTGCCCATACAGAGTGCTACACATTTATTTACCTTCATATATTCTCCCTCAAGTGCTTTACAAATTGCTTCACATGTTTCTGCAATTATTTTGTTCACGTGCAATGTGGTATTCGAGTGCTACTACAGTAGCTCTCTCCTGTATCAAGAAATCATGTCACAGTGAGCATGTCTTTCTTTGTCAAAGAAATATGATATTGTAATACTGGCCTAAGATAGGAGCAGAGGAATTACAGGCAAAGTTTAAACAGATTGTAAATCGTGGTCTGGAGAGTTATCTGCCTATAAGTGGATTAAGGATGGAAAAGGCCCAACGTGGCTTAATAATTAAATCTGGAAAATGCTGAGGAAGCAGAGGCTGTTGCACTCTCAGTTCAAACGAGAAGCACAAACAACAAGAAGCGAAGGCTAGTGGAGATTCATGCATCTGTGAAAAGATCTATGGGTAAAGTGTACAACAGCTACCACTATGATACCTTAGTGAAACATCTGGCCAAGAACATGAGAAAATTCTGATCCTACACAGAATCACGAGGTAGATCTAAAGCTTCCATCCAGTCTCTCATTGACCAGTCTGGCGTGGCAGTTGAAGATAGCAAACTGAAAGCCAAAGTTTTAAATTTCGTGTTCAAGACATCCTTCTTGCAGGAGAACCGTACAAATATATCATCATTTGACCATTGGACAGACGCTGATATGGACAACATAGTAATAAGCAGCCCTGGTGCAGAGAAACAACTGAAAGATTTGAAAGCAATGAATCAGCAGGTCCGGATGGAACTCCAATTACGAAGAGTACTCTGTGGCACCGGCCACTTACCTAGCTTGCATTTATTGCGAATCTCTTGCCTAGCATGAAGTCCCTAGCGGCTGTAAAAAGTGCAGGTAACTCTTGTATGTAAGAAGGGTAAAAGAATGGACCCACAAAATTACAGCCAATATCCCTAACTTCAGTTTGCTGTAGAATCCTTTAACATATTCTCAGTTCAAATACAATAAATTTTCTTGAGACCGAGACCCTTTCATCCATGAATCAGCACGGTTTCAGAAGGCATCGCTTGTGCAAAACTCGGCTTGCTGTTTTGGCACATGATATATTGCAAAGAGCAACAGGAAGAGTCCATATTTCTAATTTCCAGAAAGTGCTGATGCAGTGCCCCACTGCAGGCTGTTAATGAAAATTATGAGCATATGGAATAGGTTCTCAGATATGTGAGTGGCTCAAAGACTTTTCAAGTTACAGAACCCAGCATATCGTCCTCAACGGTAAGTCGTTATCAGAGACAAGGGTATTGTCATGAGTCACTCATGGAAGTGTCATAGAACCACTGTTGTTCTCTATATTCATAAATGATTTGGCGGACAGGGTGAGCAGCAATCTGAGGTTGTTAGCTGATGATGCTGTAGTGCATGGTGCGTGTCGAAGTTGAGTGACTGTAGGAGGATACAAGATGACTTAGACAAAATTTCTAGTTGGTGCGATGAATGGTAGCTAGCTCTAAATGTGGAAAAATGCAAGTTAATGTGGATGATAAGCAAAAACAAACCTGTAATTTTTGGATACAGGATTATTACTGTCCTGCTTGACACTGTCATGTTGTTTAAATAGCTGGGCATAACACTGCAAAGCAATATGAGCATGTGAGAATTGTGGCTGGAAAGGCAAACGGTTAATTTCAGTATATTGGGAGAATTTTAGGAAAGTGTGGTTCCTCTATTAAGGGGACTGCATATGGGACACTGGTGTGACCTATTCTTGAGTACGTCTAAAATGTTTGGGATCCGTATCAGATTGGACTAAAGGATGACATCAACGCAATTCAGAGGTGGGCTGCTAGATTTGTAACTGATTAGGTTCGAACAACATGTACGTGATACAGAGATGCTTCATCAATGCAACTAGGAATCCCTGGAGGGAAGGCGACATTCTTTTCGAGGAAGACTATGGAGAATGTTTCGAGAACTGGCATTTGAAGCTGACTCCCAAACAATTCTACTGCTGGCAACACACATTGTGCATACTGACCACGAAGATAAGATACAAGAAATTAGGACTCATATGGAGGCATGTAGACAGTCATTCTATTCATGAGTGGAACTGGAAAGGAAATGACTAGTAATGGTACAGGGTACCCTCCGCCACGTACCATACAATGGCTTGCAGAGTATGAATGTAAATGTAAGTGTAGAAACAGATGGCTATCAGCTCTAAAACAGAAAATGGAATTTCATTCCAGGAGCTTAAGACACGAGGGACAACCCTTAGCAATTTTATGATAGCTGTAAATGAAGTGTTCCATTTGTTTAGATTTTTTTTTTTTTTTGGTCATCAGTCTATTGACTGGTTTGATGCGGCCCGCTACAAATTCCTTTCCTGTGTTAACCTCTTCATCTCAGAGTAGCACTTGCAACCTACGTCCTCAATTATTTGCTTGACGTATTCCAATCTCTGTCTTCCTCTACAGTTTTTGCCCTCTACAGCTCCCTCTAGTACCATGGAAGTCATTCCCTCATGTCTTAGCAGATGTCCTATCATCCTGTCCCTTCTCCTTTATCAGTGTTTTCCACATATTCCTTTCCTCTCCGATACTGCGTAGAACCTCCTCATTCCTTACCTTATCAGTCCGCCTAATTTTCAACATTCGTCTATAGCACCACATCTCAAATGCTTCGATTCTCTTCTGTTCCGGTTTTCCCTAAGTCCATGTTTCACTACCATACAATTCTGTACTCCAGACGTACATCCTCAGAAATTTCTTCCTCAAATTAAGGCAGGTATTTGATATTAGTAGATTTCTCTTGGCCAGAAATGCCTTTTTTGCCATAGCGAGTCTGCTTTTGATGTTCACCTTGCTCCGTCCGTCATTGGTTATTTTACTTCCTAGGTAGCAGAATTCCTGAACTTCATTGACTTCGTGACCATCAATCCTGATGTTAAGTTTCTCGCTGTTCTCATTTCTACTACTTCTCATTACCTTCGTCTTTCTCCGATTTACTCTCGCACCATACTGTGTACTCATTAGACTGTTCATTCCGTTCAGCAGATCATTTAATTCTTCTTCACTTTCACTCAGGATAGCAAAGTCATCAGCGAATCGTATCATTGATATCCTTTCACCTTGTATTTTAATTCCACTCCTGAACCTTTCTTTTATTTCCATCATTGCTTCCTCGATGTACAGATTGAAGAGTAGGGGCGAAAGGCTACAGCCTTGTCTTACACCCTTCTTAATACGAGCACTTCGTTCTTGATCGTCCACTCTTATTATTCCCTCTTGCTTGTTGTACACATTGTATATGACCCGTCTCTTCCTATAGCTTACCCCTACTTTTTTCAGAATCTCGAGCAGCTTGCTCCATTTTATATTGTCGAACGCTTTTTCCAGGTCGACAAATCCTATGAAAGTATCTTGATTTTTCTTTAGCCTTGCTTCCATTATTAGCCGTAACGTCAGAATTACCTCTCTCGTCCCTTTACTTTTCCTAAAGCCAAACTGATCGTCACCTAGCGCATTCTCAATTTTCTTTTCCATTCTTCTGTATATTATTCTTGTAAGCAATTTCGATGCATGAGCTGTTAAGCTGATTGTGTGATAATTCTCGCACTTGTCAGCTCTTGCCATCTTCGGAATTGTAAGGTATATGCTTTTCCGAAAGTCAGATGGTATATCGCCAGACTCATATATTCTACACACCAACGTGAATAGTCGTTTTGTTGCCACTTCCCCCAATGGTTTTAGGAATTCTGATGGAATGTTATCTATCCCTTCTGCCTTATTTGACCGTAAGTCCTCCAAAGCTCTTTTAAATTCCGATTCTAATACTGGATCCCCTATCTCTTCTAAATCGACTCCTATTTCTTCTTATATCACATCAGACAAATCTTCACCCTCATAGAAGCTTTCAATGTATTCTTTCCGCCTATCTGCTCTCTCCTCTGCATTTAACAGTGAATTCCCGTTGCACTCTTAATGTTACCACCGTTGCTTTTAATGTCACCAAAGGTTGTTTTGACTTTCCTGTATGCTGAGTCTGTCCTTCCGACAATCATATCTTTTTCGATGTCTTCACATTTTTCCTGCAGCCATTTCGTCTTAGCTTCCCTGCACTTCCTATTTATTTCATTCCTCAGCGACTTGTATTTCTGGATTCCTGATTTTCCTGGAACATGTTTGTACTTCCTCCTTTCATCAATCAACTGAAGTATTTCTTCTGTTACCCATGGTTTCTTCGCAGCTACCTTCTTTGTACCTATGTTTTCCTTCCCAACTTCTGTGATGGCCCTTTTTAGAGATGTCCATTCCCCTTCAACTGTGCTGCCTACTGTGCTATTCCTTATTGCTGTATCTATAGCGTTAGAGAACTTCAAACGTATCTCGTCATTCCTTAGTACTTCCGTATCCCACTTCTTTGCGTATTGATTCTTCCTGACTAATGTCTTGAACTTCAGCCAACTCTTCATCACTACTATATTGTGATCTGAGTTTATATCTGCTCCTGGGTACGCCTTACAGTCCAGTATCTGAGTTCGGAATCTCTGTCTGACCATGATGTAATCTAATTGAAATCTTCCCGTATCTCCTGGCCTTTTCCAAGTATACCTCCTCCTCTTGTGATTCTTGAACAGGGTATTCGCTATTACTAGCTGAAACTTGTTACAGAACTCAATTAGTCTTTCTCCTCTTTCATTCCTTGTTTAGACTAATGGAATTGTATAATCTGTAATGTAGCACTGAGACCTCTAGTGTGTGTGGGAAATCCCAAAATGAGATTTAATTTTTTCCCAATTCCAAAATTAGTATGTGGAATTCAGCTGAAAGCAATGTATCAATCAACTGGCCTACTTAAACACAATGAAGTAATTAGTTAAATGTGCAAAATAAGAGAGGAAGATTTGATTTGGGACCAGGTTACGCTCAGTTTGTGGCTTTTGATAATAACAGTTTCTTTTCATACCCATCGCTAATCATACAGCCATGAACTGCACAGCTGAATGTGACCCACAGAGCTGCAGAAGTTGCAAAAGCGAAAATACAATGTGATCTGTCTGCAGGAGTCATATTCAGTGCAAGGATGAAGCCCTTACACGACTGTAACACGTCAAATGATAACAGGAAGTAGAAGTACAGTGGGGTCACTAATAATTCCCAACAGGAGGTTAAAGATCACAAAAATCACTCAGATGTGTGATTAACATACCAGTGTTTTAGAAATTATCACTGTGAATACACACTGACTTCTTGTTAGACTGTACTAACATTATAATGAGATAACATCAACCAATTATGAAAAATTAAATCACATAAGTCAAGTGTTCTATGCTGAGCCTACTGTAATCAGTAGTAATTCTGTGTTGTAACAGTGGAACACCAGAGGAATGATCAGGGAAGGAAATATACATTATATGCAATTAATGAGATGAAAAATGAGCATATACTGAGATATGTGAAAGATATAATGAGCATTTGGTAACCTATGGTGCTCCTCATTCTTCAGAAGAATGTGGGATCTGGGCTGCCCAATAATGTTGTACTACTGCTTATTGGGTTATTCTAAAGACTGGGAGGAGACGCTAACAAAGATAAGGCAGAGGGATGTCTCAAGGATTGTGAATGTGGTTCTGAATCTAGGATGCTAACTTAGAACCACTGCTGAAATGTTACAAAATAGGTAAGAACTGACAAGAGCTATAACATACTCACCACATTTCTTGTTACTTTTAGTGCATGCTAGCAGTTAAGATTCAATAGAAAATAATCGTGATAAATGTCCTGAAATAATACATGAATGCACAAAATGTGTGATTCCTGGTAGCACAACAAAATCAAAGTATATTGAGCTTACAGGAAGACATATGTCCATAAATCTGACACCATTTAAGTGGGCACCTGAATGAACAGACATTCTAAGTCCACATAAAATGTGAAACAAGATGAAGGTATTGTATCATGGATAAATTTATTCATGTGGGACAAAGGAAGTCTTGTATGCCTCTCAACTTAATCACATTCAGTGCACTTCACCTAAGGTATGTAAGCTTTTTGGAATTACTCCTAAAAGAGTCGTCATATACTGGTTCCAGAAAACAGTGCAGAAAGGTACAATAAATTCTCAGGGAACTATGAATGAATTCAATAGAAATAAAGAATTTAATATTTGCAGGATGGTAGCAGTGCTCTAATTCCAAGAGTAAAGTAGGCCTATAGGTTTGTTTCTCATGTAGCAAGAACTTTCAATCAACATGCTTCATGCCAAGTAGGGGTCTGACCCAAAACCTCTCTGTATGTAATAACAAGCTGTCACTATACCAAAATGGGCACACCACATTATATTCTATGGAAATTAACACAATCATAGCGGCAGGTTTTCAGATGCAACAACACCAAGACATAATAATAGTAGAAGAAGACTTTGGAACTCTTACATCTTCTAGCCAATGCAGTATTAGAAAAAATGAGGTATAACTGTAGTTGACAGTTAGCACAGCAAGGATGAGGAAGGCCAACAGCCAAGCCGAAGAAATGAGAAAGAAGCTCAACAACTCTGTGGTCACCTGTTCACAGAATAAGGGTTATGTTGTCCAATTTGAGAAACAATACTGTCACCTATGCCCAATTAGCCTATATATTTGAGGTAAGAGTAGGTCATACATTAAATGAACTCTATAGTTGGGTTGAGGGAGGGGAAGGCTGAACTTGATGTTTAGTATAATTCAACACAGCAACAAATCAATTAGACAACAATACTTGAAACAAACAGGGAACAGAAATTTTATTGTAAATTAACGTATAATATTTAAAAGTATTGATAGAACTCCATACTTATGCATGCAGACTAGGCATCGCGTTCTAGAGGATGGATATATATTTTACTTTTTTTTTAAACTTATATGTCAGACTCACATCATTGAAATGCTGTCATTACTGGTTTCAACTGATTACCAAGGCATATGATCTTTTTAAAAAGAAAGAAAAAGGTTGGGACCGTCAAATACCAGAAAAATTAATATTACATATCAAACTAACTATGGGAGGTAGTATGTTATATTATCCACATAAAATAACTGCTCAGATAATCAGAACACAAGACAACAATGAGAGGAAACACCTGTAACCACACTAATTGCAGCAAAGATACTTTTGTGTAATCACTGATGCATTTGCTCATCCACTGTGGTTAAGTAGATTAGTGCCGTCGCCACATAACTTTGATACATTACTATTGTACCTATATAAATTACATATAGTAACATGTCAACATTACCAGCCCAGGAACTTGCTGTCTGCTTCATAAGTCTCTTCCCATTCACTACTCACTGATAAAGTCACTGTTTCTAATTCTTTGGCACAATAATTTTTGTTCCATTACCTGACTCGCTAAAGTTACATAATACACAGATCAACATAACTCTGTCTTCAATCAGTACTATATGACAGAAAACAGTAGTCAATATTCCCAGCCTGCATAACCTTAGACTCCAGATGTTTTCTGGAGATTAAGATGTCTACTGCTGGTGGTCTATAAACTGTCAATATTACTAGTTTGTGTGTTTCCATATGCACTACTATGTCACAGTAGACTTGTTTAACGCAATGGTTAGTAACTTGAAGGGCCTGAGACTTAATTTACGTTGGCTTGTATCTATCAAGACCAATTTCTTTGAAATCAGGGGACCTTATTGTGCCATAGTACAACACATCTGATGCACATATAGGAATCTGAAACACGAAATCTGTTGCCTCTTACATAGGAAACTGTTTTCATTAACAAATAAAGGCTAAAAAGAAACCTAAGTAATAAAATGGTAACATTTACAACGAACTTAAAAACAGGCATATGGGTATTATGTGTGACAAACTGTAGATGACTTTTAGTTACATATTAAGTAGCTACTGAACAAGAAATCCCACACAAAAGAAGGCCAAAAGGCTGACAGCAAATAAGTTCAAATAAGCTAGGCAACCTACGTATATAAATGCGAGTGACTAGTTGATATTCAAATTGATACATCACAACACACATGAAACTGCTCCATTGTTCAAGATTCCTTTTAAAAAATGCTACAAATATTATAGGTTGAGCTGGGGCACAGTAATGAAGCTGAACTCACTTCTTTAAATGTTACTATTCACTGTTAATGACATTACATACAAAAATATTTATACGTACCCAAAATATTTTTAAGAGCGTTGATTCTCCCTTCGACTCTGTAATATCTTGAGTGAAATATATTGAGTTTAGACCTTCCTTTGCCATGTAAAGATAAAACAAACAAAGCGGCGTTCATTGGCACAGGATTACGGTTTAATGCCATCATTTTTTAAATGCCTCAGAAATTATTACGAATTTCTGTAAAGATAGTAACTATACACCTTTCACATAACGAAATTCGCATCCACTGAACACGGTTCCCTAAAATCTTGGAATGAGTCTCTGCGTTGTCTCTTAACTGTCATAACAACAACCGGAGACCGAAACAGAAACAACGCTTCGCATTTCCTCGATTGTTTACCCTTACTGTTTAGTGTTTACGATTCTACAACGTGAGACAGAACTAACTTCTTTGGGGAGAATCGAACTCAAAGATACTCTAGGAAACATTCAGAACATTGTTGCGAACGGTTAAACACATCGTTGCAGTCATGCGAAATTGCAGATTTTTACTCAAAATTATTGAAGAACATATGCAAAATGTTAAATAAAATGCAAAAATTAGTGACTAGTAGTATTAGTAACGATAATAGGAAATCTTTTACTTTAGACCGTTAATAATCGCAGTGTAGAGTTGTGGTCATAATCGTAGTAGTAGTAGCTCAGTTTAACATTAGTATCTGACTGTAGTAGTAATCGTTGTGGCAATAATATATAACGCTCAGGACACTGAAAAGTTCATGCTATGGGCACTTACACCATGGACGATCACAGGTAGGATTAGCAGACGTATTTCTCTTTCTGTTCATCAGAAAGTCCATCGTCTCCCTCAGCTGTTACAGCACCATATAAATTTGCTGTTATTGAATTTAGTATGCTCTCGTCTCCTCGGTAGTTCGGAAATGTTCTGACCACCCACATTCTGTGACAAGCTAAGCCGAAAAAATGAGCTCATTTATAGTATATAATGGCAGCCATTTCTAATATTGGTTTTTATTAATCCCCCTTTAGAAGTAATACTTTTACCAGAAGCGTTGGTGTAGGGAAAAGAAATCACTGACAGTGCAAATTTCGCTAGTTCTTCGAATAGTTATTTCCTTCAAAATCGTATGTATCTATAACATTGTAACAGTATTCCAGAGGATTTTAGGTTCAGGTATATTCTTTTTTACACAGGGAATGTTACTTTTTGCGAATTTTTTCCATTGATCATCTATTTTTGGGCATTACTATGTTCACTGACATTTGACAGCTCTACTTACACTGGCAATGAGATGATAAAGGGAAGGTGGTTGAAAGAATGGTCTCTGGTTGCTTTAAAGGGATGGAGACAGACGATAAGGGCAAAAGTGGGGTCGTCACCAAAATCGAACCTTTCCTTTAACTAACAACATATCGTAACAACAAAATCACGACGCCAGTGCGCACATCTTTTGCTGAACTTTGTTTTGAAGATCTAGCCTATTAAAATCGCTCACCACTTTCACACCCAGATATACTTATTCCAGTGGTGTGCAGTTATTTTGGTCTGGCGTTTGTTTGTCTCACATGCTGCTCATCCATGCACTTGTTCAAACTACTTTTGTAGGTCGAGAACATCTTGTCCTGCATCACAGTAATAAGTGTTTGTTTGCCTTGAAAACGTTCATTCAACCCGAAGAATCTTGGTAGAAACCACTGAAGAACACAGAAGTAAACTTTCGTCTGTGGTTCATTCATCGCTGTTAGGATAGCTTCTACAGACATCAGACGTTCTTCCTGTGAAGCACAGTTTTAGGGGTTCACATCGTTCTGTAATTCGATCACCCAATTGTGACAAAGATAACCATCTAGTTTGAGAATTGTATGAGTGCCTATACTACAAAACTCCTGGAATTGATCTGTGCTTGCCATTTTGCACTATTCTTGAACAACTGTGTATGTTCCTATACAAATCCTCGAGCATTGTAGCTAAAAGTTTACATTCTTTGCTTGCAGTTAATGGCAAATGTACTGTACCCAAGTAATACCTGGAAATTCATTCCGGGTGATCTTGATTTCACTGGAAACTCTGTTGAATTTAGTGTTGCAGCCATCATTTGCAAAACTTATTACAGTCTTAATATTGATGATTGCACGTTTTAACACAGAAATGACTCCGTTGTACGGATGTTCTGCAGTAGTAAGTAGTACCTACATAAGAGTCTTCAATGTAATCATGGGGGTACGCCTATGGATGGTTGTTTGTTTGATCTGGGGGGGGGGGGGGGGGGGGACGAAACAGTGACAGCATCAGTCCCAGCGAATTAGCGAAGGACGAGGAAGGAAATCAGCCGTGCCCTTTCAAAGGAACTATCCTGGCATTTGCCTCAAGCAATTTAGGGAATTCAAAGAAAACTTAAATAAAGATGGCCTGACACAGGCTTGAACCATCATCCTCCCAAACACGAGTCCAGTGTGCTCACCACTGCACCACCTCGCTCGCCGGTACACCTATGCTTACTTCAAAAACTTAGTCTCCACTGTTCTTATGTTTGACACTGTAATGGCTCACGTATATACACAAGCCCTTCACGCTACTGATATCAGTGGATTTGTCAGTTATGACGCTTAACTTTACTTTGTTCAAAATGTCTGTTAATTCTTCACTGGCGCAGTTACGAGTCACATTTTTGACAGTATTTCTGACTTTAATGCTGCCTAATTTAACTGACCTAGCGATTTCAGTGTCACTACACTGATCAGCCTGAACATTATGATCGCCGACCTGCTATCGATATAAACACGTCCAGGCGATAGTAGCGTCACCTGGCGAGGGATGACAGCTAGTTAGACACACACACGGTGCATGTAGTATTAGTGAGAGTGCTGACAGTATGTCGAATGGAGAAGACACATGATCTATCTGACTTTGACCAAGGGCACATAGTGCACCAAATACTCCTAACGAAGGGCCTCGACACCCGACAACCCACACAAGTGCCAATGTTAACACCATGACATTGGCAACCACGACTGAAATGGGCATGTGTGACTATCGGCACTAGTCGTTGGGGCAGTGGCAGAACTTAGCATGGTCTGATGAATCCCAATGCTTTCTTCATCATGCCAATGCGAGGGCGCGAATCGATCGTCTTCATTTTGCACTTCCCACACAGACGGTCAATTGCTACAATGTGCCGGGTACCACATTTCTTACCATGCTGTGATATCAACTAATTCTCCTGTCACTGAGTTTAGCTTGGTCGACCATAACTGCACCGCATCACACTCATTATCTATCTCACAGACTCAACACACGACCTGAACTGTTTCTGTTGAGACCCGAATTGCCCATTTTAAGGTTCGCCAGTGCAGAATGTGTATCTTTTTCACTAAGCATTTACGACAACAATGCCCAATTCTTCACTCTTATTTGTCATCTGTCAGAACATGCAGACCTAATTAGCAATCCCATCTTCACATCATCTTTCCACAACACATAGGACGAAAACAAATCAGTACTGCTACAACGGCCTTCACAGAAATTGGTGCAACATTTAAGAAAGGCTACCTCTGATAAACAATTGGATGATAAAATATGGCCCCAGCTTTGGTGACAACTCCTTTGTACACTGAACAATAACTTCATGCCAGATGCTGCCCTTTAAATACTCTGGATTGTTAAACTGGCAAATACATCTCATGAAGCTGAACCCCTGAAAAGATGGTTAGCTCTTGATTACAGAATGTTAACAGTACTATGATGTAGACACCATAAAAATTACGGGAGTACAGTACCACTCCAGCATGTTACAATAAGATGCCTGCCTTTCACTCTGGACAGCCCAAGAAAGGCCGAGGATGGCAGATAGTGATGTCACCCTCTCAGATCCAACCTCTAACCAGCAGGCTGCACACAGCATGATTTCCACTGTGGGCAACACTACACCGACAGCTGCCATTCGCTCAAGGTGAAAAACCTGCTTCTACTACATCCAATTTGGCAATAACACATGCAACTGAGTTTCCAGACTTCAAACACAGTCTGCCACAGGAGTGACCTTGCAGAGACGCCAAGACACTGACAACCCCTACGGCTCAAGTACACACTCCATCGACTGCACACCTAGGGTGTTGACTGTATATCTTCGACCTCAATTCAAGAAAATACTTTTAGGTAGACACTGGATTTGACATTAGCTCAAAACTGCTAGAAGCATACTAACATTCAAGAAAACATTAGCACTGCAACTTCAGGTGGTTAATAATCCAAGATCTGCATGGATCCACAACATCCATCTTGTAACTATCGCCTCAGCATCAACTCACATGGATCTTCTCATGTTACTGATATCAAGAAACTGGTAGTGGGAATCGACTTTCTCCATGATTTTTACATTTCACAGGACATTCACCAAGCTGTGCTCCTGCACCACGATACGGGACTACACATCACAGGGCTGTTCGTCCTGACAACCCGATCCCTCCTTGATACAACACACTGCCCACCTGGACAGCAAGATGATAATTTCACATATGGGTGACACACTAAAAGAGTGTGTCACAATGGCAGAAGAACTGCTACAACGACTGGAGTGCAGCTTGTGATGCACTTGATGCAGAGAATGCATCTCTTCTCCAACACATCACTGACACATCAGCTGCACTCGCACTAGCATGCGACAACCTCAAGCCATCTCGTGCACCTACAGCTCTAACGAACGTGAGGAAGCGCATGCGATCCCATCTTTGCTGATTGACAATGCCCCTTCACTCATAATTCCAGCTGCATTGTGGCCAAAGACACTGAGCACACACAGCAACATTAAGTTTAGTACTGTGCACTCCACCTCAATTCGCTATGTGTTGGGCATAGACCTCACCAACACCACAAAGGTGCAAGTGTGTGCGATGTGTAACAGCTTGATGAATCATATCCTAACTACCACCAAGATACTTGTACGTCACAAAGCACACTGCCTGGGCCCAACTAATTTACACACTGCTAAGACTACAGCTGACAACATTTTACATGTGGACATTGTTCGCCCATCAGATGGCCTGTGGGTGTCACCAGTCAAATTAGTAGTGAAAAAAGATGGAACTTCGAGATTGTGACTATTTCAGTGTCCTTAACACTTGTACATCGCATGACACTTAGCGAGTACCCAATATACAACGATTCATACATTAGCTAGTAGGTGTTCTCAGTGGAATTGGCTGTAAAAAAGCTTACCTACAAATTTCAGTGCACAAGGTCAATATCACAAAACTGTGATTATCACACCGTTTGTTCTCTTTGAATATCTTTTCATTTCATTTGGTTAAATAATGCCGCTCAGACAAGGTAGTGTTTCATTGATAGGATTCTTTTTCGTTTTGAATTACTCCTATGCCTATTTAGACGACATCCTCATTTTTTGGCTATGTTTGAAGAACATGAGCGACACCTCAGACAAATCCTCACTGCTCTAAGAGACAGCAGTGTTGTGATCAATGAGGACAAATCTCAGTTACAGAAACCAGAATTTACCTTCCTTGGACACTTAGTTACCACTATAGGAATCGGGCCGGCCTTAAACTGGGGTGACACCATAAGACAACTCCCACTCCCCCAGAATTATCACAAACTCCGTCATTTCTTAGGAATTTTAGCTTTTACCAGCTTACCCACCACAAGCTCCATCTTTACAAGCATCTCTCACCAACACGCTGGCAGGATCTAAAAAGCAGAGAAGAAGCAAGATCAAATGGATTGCAAAGGTGAAATATGCATTCAAACTCGCCAAAGACAACTTTGCACACACAGTCATGTTGGATGACCCCATTCCAGATGTGAAACTCATCGTCATCACAGATGCAACCAACACTACCTCTGGCGCCACACTGCAACAACTAATGCCCAAAGAGGCATACCTCTCCCATTCTTCCCACAAAAATATCTCCTCCCAATTCAAATGGATGGTATTGGACTGACAACTTTTTGTTGTTAACAGCACTATGAGATACTTCCGAGATGATATCAATTGCCGTCATATTGTAGTATTTACAGACAATACATCACATTCTGATGCCATAAGGCACATGTCAAAGGATATCAACTCTCGACACACCGATGCCTGCGCCTTACCACCCAGTGCAAAATAGATATGTCACCCTCACAGAGCAGAAAATCTCATCATGGAATACTTATGACGAGTCCATACGATCTCCCTCCATTTTGACTACGAGAGGCTAGCCATGAAGATGTGAGCGTATCAAAACTGATGTCAAGTGATATTACAGGCCTACAAATCCAATTGTTACGGGAACTGAAACTGTGATACCCTGCGATATCTCTCTCAATAGGGCTTGGCCATTGATGCCGTAGCAATGCAACAACAAATATTCAACCAACTACTTGGTCTCTGTCACCAATGGATCAGGCCCACAGTCTTCCTCCTAATGGAATGCTACGTGCAGTTCAGCATCAAGTGGGACTGCTGCACCTGGGCACAGGCAGGTGTACCATTGCAATGAAGTAAAGTCAGAAGATACATGCAGTCACAGTTAAGTTGGTTTCAGATTCCCAAAACCTGCTTCCACCACATACACATCGACTTTGTCAGCGCCCTTTCAGAGTTAGACGGATTCAATTGCAGGTTCTATAAAAAAGGATCATCCGATTTTTAAAAGAATCATAACTATTATGTTATTTGAGATATGTACATGGACAACTTACTGTTGGAAAGAGCAAACTCTCGCGTTTCACATGGTTACTGCTAGATAGCACCAGTGTGCTCTCAATTCAGTTCTAGTAAAATGGTGTTGGGACAACAGAAAGAATTTTGTGCTCACGCATTGCGGGTCAAAATAACTGTTCAGTGAGACTTTCGTACTAGGTGTGGTGTGGATCCTCATACAGCACAGAGTATTAGATGATGGCATGAACAGTTCCGAGAAACATGTTGTCTGTTTAAAGGCAAATTGCTGGGCTGTCCCTGAGTGTATGACACAGATGTCGAACTCATCTGCCATAGTTTAACAAGGAGTCTGGAGAAATCCGTTCGCTGTGAAGCTCGACAGCTCAACATGCCCCAATGTCCATCTGGTGTGTGTTGCGTCGACGTTTAAGCATGAAACTATACAAAATTCAGCTACTGCAAGCTCTCATGAAGATTACCAACAACAACATGTGGAGTTCTGTAATTTCGTTCTTGGCCAGATGGAGGATGACAGGTGTCTTCCATGCTTAGTGTTTAGTGATGAGGCAACATTCCATTTAAATGGACATGTGAACCATCATAATGTGAGAATATGGGGTACAGAGCAATCATGTGAAGTTGTATAACACGAGAGGGACACTCCAAAATTTAATGTCTTTAGCACAGTTTCACAGGAAAAGGTGTTGGGTCCATTTTTCTTTGCTGAGAACACTGTTACAGGAAACACATATCTCAATATGCTTGGAACTTTCTTTTCCTACAGCTGGAGACTGCTCCGAATGACTTCATTTACCAATACGATGGGGTATCACGACACAGTCATCTGGAAGTGGGGGAATTCTTAAATCAGAGGACTACTGAATGATGGATCGGTCAAACTGGACCAAATGATTCGACCTTACATTACTGTCCTCCAAGGTCATCGGACCTGACTTTACATGATTATTTCTTGTGTGGTTTATAAAAGACTCTGTTTATGTGCTTCCATTACCAACAACAATGTATGAACTGAGACATCGCATAACAGCAGCTATGGAAGCTGTAACTCAAGACATGCTCGCTGCAGTATGTGAACAATTTGAATACCATGTTGACATATGCCATGCATCTCAAGGGGGGCATATTAACACTTATGAAAAGATATTTAAAAAAACCTTTTGAGTTTCCTGTTCATCAAAAACAAAATTCATTATATATGTTTCTTAGTTTCAGAAATATAGACATGCCAAATTGGATGACTAATTTTGATACACCATGTGCCTTCTTTTAATGATAGATAGAGCCTCATGCTGGCTAGAAGCAGCCTCATCACGGACATCACAGCAGAGTACTACGCCTACACCTTTGTATAGACATGGACAGCACAGCTCGGCATACCAGATACAATTAATACAGACCAAGGCCGCCAGGTTTAATCGGCACTCTTCGCCACACTGTGTAACCCTTGTGGAATTAAAAGTAACTGCACTATAGTTTATCACGCCCAGAGTGGAAGGTTAGTCGAGTGGTGGCATTCGTCTCCCAAATTAGCCCTTATGTGCCATGGCCTTTTTTGGACTGAAACACGTACCTTGCGCTCCACTTGGCATCTGAACAGCTTTCAATGAGAACTTATAATCATCCCTCGCTGAGATGCTATATGGCAAATCACTGGCTGTTCCCTTTGATTTCGTCCCAGTCACATGAGTCCAAGAGCAGGTGGACTTACCTGCTCTACTTCAATAAGTGAAGGATGACATTAGATATATCCATGTGCCATTTCCCACTCCCCACTCGGAGGCCAAAGTCCCTGTACGTAAAGTGCTTTCAACTGTGTACATGTCATTCTATGAGAGGACACAGTCCGGCCAGATCTACAGCGCCTGTGCAAAGATCCCTTGAAAGCCCTGAGAAGAAACACACATAGGTTTGACATTATGATTAATGACAACTGTTTCGATCTACATCTACATCTACTTGTTTACTCTGCAATTCACACTTAAGTGCCTGGCAGAGGGTTTGTCGAACCATTTTCATACTACTTCTCTACCATTATACTCTCGAATGGTGCATGGGAAAAAGGAACACCTAAATCTTTCAGTTCGAGCTCTGATTTCCCTTATTCTATTATGATGATCATTTCTCCCTACGTAGGTGGATGTCAACAAAATATTTTCGCATTCGGAAGAAAAAGTTCGTGATTGAAGTTCGTAAATAGATCTCGCCGCAAAGAAAACCCCCTTTGTTTTAGTGACTGCCACCCCAACTCGTGAATCATATCAGTGACACTCTCACCCCTATTGCGCGATAACACGAAACGGGCTGCCCTTCTTTGCAATTTTTCGATGTCCTCCGTCAACCCTACCTGGTAAGAATCCCACACCGAGCAGCAATATTCCAGCAGAGGACGGACAAGTGTAATGTAGGCTGTCTCTTTAGTGGGTTTGTCGCATCTTCTAAGTGTTCTGCCAACAAAGCATAGTCTTTGTTTTGCCTTCAACACAATATTATCTATGTGGTCTTTCCAATTTAAGTTCCTAGTAATTGTAATTCCTAGGTATTTAATCGAATTGACAACCCTTAGATTTGTGCGATTTATCGTATATCCAAAATTTATCGGATTTATTTTAGTACCCATGTGGATGACCTCGCACTTTTCTTTGTTTAGTGCCAAATGCCACTTTTCACACCATACAGATATTCTCCCTAGATCGTTTTGTAATTGGAATTGATCTTCTGATGATTTTACTAGACGGTACATTACAGCATTATCTGCAAACAATCTGCTCAGATTATCACCTAGCTCATTTATGTAAATCAGGAACAACAGAGGGCCTATGACACTACCTTGCAGAACGCCAGATATCACTTATGTTCTACTCGATGATTTACCGTCTATCATTACGAACTGTGACCACTCTGAGAGGAAATCACGAATCCAGTCACACAACTGAGACGATATTCCATATGTATGCAATTTTATTAATAGTCGCTTGTGAGGAACAGTATCAAAAGATTTCTGAAAATCTAGGAATATGGAATCGATCTGAGATCCCTTGTCGACAGCACTTATTACTTCATGGGAATAAAGAGCTAGCTGTGTTGCACAAGAACGATATTTTCTGTATCTGTGTTATTTATGTATCAATACGTCATTTTCTTCAAGGTGATTCATAATGTTCGAGTACAGTATATGCTCCAAAATCTCACTGCAAATTGAAGTCAGTGATATGGGTCTGTAATTCAATGAGTGACTCCTATTTCCTTTCTGGAATATTGGTGTGACCTGTTCTACTTTCCAGTCTTTAGGAACAGACCTTCCGTCAAGTGAGCAGTTGTATATGTTTGCTAATAAAGGCGTATACTCTGGAAGGAACCTGACTGGTATACCATCTGGACCGGAAGACTTGTCTTTCTTAAGTGATTTGAGTTGTTTCACAACACCTAAGCTATCTACTTTTATGTCACTCATGGTAACAACTGTTCTGGTTTCGAATTCTGGAATATTTACTTCATCTTCTTTCGTGAAGGAATCACTGAAAACTGTAGTTAGTAACTCCGCTTTAGTGGTACCATCATCAGTAACATTTCCATCGCTATCGCGCAGTGACGGTATTGACTGTTTCTTGCCGCTGGTGTACTTTACATATGACCAGAATCTCTTTGGGTTTTCTCCCATATTTTGAGACAATGTTTGATAGTGGAAACTATTAAAAGCATCTCTCATTGACGTCCGCACTAAATTTCGTGCTTCTGTGAAACTTAGACAGTCTTGGGGATTTTGCATTCTTCTGAATTTGGCATGCTTGAAACCAGTTAGGGTTTTTCAAGAAAACATGAACCCAAACCCCATTAACAACGATGACAACTATCTACAACTGCCAGTATGTATGTGCCTAGCCTCGACACACCAGCGCCTTTCATCATTTGGCTCGATCTCAGCGACTTCAAACCAGAGAGCGTGACCATCAAACTTGTCGATAACGATCTCTTCCTCACTGCTCACAATGAAGACATGCTGACAAGCAACACCCACTTGTCTGACGCTTGCATAACACTGGCACCTTCCCCAGTGACAGAAACTGTGCTTTCACATTATCCTGCCCTTCATCAGATGGTTTTCTCACCTTCGCGTGCCTGAGGATTCCCTCACAATCGTCGCTTCACTCCCACCTCAAGACGAAGGGGACTCCACAACAGAGATGCCCCTACTGCCACTGCTCCCAGCACCTCCAGAAGAGCCACCAATATCCAGGTATGGCCGCACCAGGTACCTTCCACACCACCCACTCCCCTACCAGCTCTACACCAACAGTACTGTATGTCACATCTCCAAAATATGGTCCAGCTGTGCCCTGCAATATAGCCAGCCACGACACAAATGGTCACGCACTCATGTGCATACCAGACCAACTAAACGATGCATTTCACATCTTCCCTTTAGTGCTTTGCACTATAGTGGCGGGCTGGGGCGGGAGGGGGACTCCGTGGGGCTCTGTGCCGATATCGATAGTGATACACATTACTGGCGAGTGAAGACAGGTATATCTGTGGACTGAGCAATGACTTCAGTGAATTTGGTGCCATGATCGAATGTGGATGTGTCATTGAATCATGTTTTATAAATATATCATTTATATGATCAACCCTTCCAACTTCATTATTGAGACATTCCCTGTCATCTGATAGGGAATCCTTCCACAAAGTTTTTGGCGCTTCATACCTTTTGCATAGCTTTTGATCGCCGACAGTTTTGCTGTAAAAACAGATTTGGACAACACACGCTGTGCACGAAAGTCATCGTCTTTAATGGGTCTAATCCACCCATGGAATTTTGGATTCTTTTTCCATTCTTTTTGGTACTTATGTCTTCTGCACAACAGTAATGTTTAGTCTTTGCCACTCATCAATTTCTTTTTTATGGATCAGATTAGATTAGATTAGATTAATCCTAGTTCCATGGATCATGAATACGATATTTCGTAATGATGTGGAACGAGTCAAATTTTCCAATACATGACATAATTAGGTTAATTTAACAACATAATTAAGTTAATATAACAACTTTTTTCTTTTTTAAAATTTTTAAAATTTTTTTTGTTTTTTTCTTTTTTCTTAATTTATATCTAAAAATTCCTCTATGCAGTAGAAGGAGTTGTAATTCAGAAATTCTTCTAATTTCTTCTTAAATACTTGTTGGTTACCTGTCAGACTTTTGATACTATTTGTTAAGTGACCAAAGACTTCAGTGGCAGTATAATTCACCCCTTTCTGTGCCAAAGTTAGATTTAACCTTGAATAGCGAAGATCATACTTTCTCCTAGTGTTGTAGTTATGCACACTGCTATTACTTTTGAATTGGGTTTGGTTGTTAATAACAAATTTCATAAGAGAGTATATACACTGAGAAGCTACTGTGAATATCCCTGGATCCTTAAATAAATGTCTGTAGGATGATCTTAGGTGGACTCCAGCTATTATCCTGATTACACGCTTTTGTGCAATAAATACTTTATTCCTCAGTGATGAATTACCCCAAAATATGATGTCATATGCAAGCAATGAATGAAAATAGGCGTAGTAAGCTAATTTACTAAGATATTTATCACCAAAATTTGCAATGACCCTCATTGCGTAAGTAGCTGAACTCAAACGTTTCAGCAGATCATCAATGTGTTTCTTACAATTTAATCTCTCATCAATGGACACACCTAAAATTTTGAATATTCTACCTTAGCTATATGCTTCTGATTAAGGTCTATATTTGTTAATGGCATCATACCATTTACTGTACGGAACTGTATGTACTGTGTCTTATCAAAATTCAGTGAGAGTCTGTTTACAAGGAACCACTTAGTAATTTGGTAATTTTCTGAAAGATATTATTGACAATTTCATCAGTTAATTCTTGTTTGTCAGGTGTGATTACTATATGTGTATCATGAGCAAAAAGAACTAACTTTGCCTCTTCATGAATATAGAATGGCAAGTCATTAATATATATTAAGAACAACAAAGGACCCAAGACCGACCCTTGTGGAACCCTATTCTCGATAGTTCCCCAGTTTGAGGAATGTGCTGATCTTTGCATATTATGAGAACTGCTTATTTCAACTTTCTGCACTCTTCCAGTTAAGTACGAATTAAACCATTTGTGCACTGTCCCACTCATGCCACAATACTTGAGCTTGTCTAGCAGAATTTCATGATTTACACAATCAAAAGCCTTTGAGAGATCACATAAAATCCCAATGGGTGGTGTTCAGTTATTCAGACCATTCAAAATTTGATTGGTGAAAAGTATATATGGCATTTTCTGTTGCAAAACGTTTCTGGAAACCAAACTGACATTTTGTTAGTACTTCATTTTTACAGATATGTGAAGCTACTCTTGAATACATTACTTTCTCAAAACTTTTGGATAAAGCTGTTAGAAAGGAGATTGGACGGTAATTGTTGACATCAGATCTATCCCCTTTTTTATGCAAAGGTATAACAATAGCATATTTCAGTCTATCAGGGAAAATGCCCTGTTCCGGAGAGCTATTACACAGGTGGCTGAAAATCTTACGTATCTGTTGAGAACAAACTTTTAGTATTTTGCTGGAAATGCCATCAATTCCATGTGAGTTTTTGCTTTTAAGCAAATTTATTATTTTCCTAATTTCAGAGGGAGAAGTGGGTGAGATTTCAATTCTATCAAATTGCATAGGTATGGCCTTTTCCATTAACATCCTAGCATCTTCTAATGAACACCTGGATCATACTATATCCACAACAGTTAGAAAATGATTATTAAAAATATTTTCAACTTCTGACTTTTTGTTCATAAAGTTTTCATTCAATTTTATGGTAATACTGTCTTTCTGTGCTCTTGGTTGACCTGTTTCTCTTTTAATAATATTTCAAATTGTTTTAATTTTATTATCAGAGTTGCTGATTTCAGACATGGTACACATACTTCTGGATTTTTTAATAACTTTTCTTAATATAACACAGTAGTTTTTATAATGTTTGATAGTTTCTGGGTCACTACTGTTTCTTGCTGTCAGATACATTTCCCTTTTCCGGTTACAAGATATTTTTATACCCTTAGTAAGCCATGGTTTGTTACATGGTTTCTTACGAGTATATTTAATTATTTTTTTGAGGAAGCAGTTTTCAAATGCATTTACAAAAGTGTCATGAAATAAATTATATTTTAAACTGGCATCAGGTTCACGGTACACCTCATCCCAGTCTAACTGCTGTAGGCTTTCCCTGAAATTTGCAATTGTTAAATCGTTGACTGAACGTACTACTTTGGAGGACTGTTTAGTTCTGCTGAATGGAGCTATGTCATATATTGTAACTAGCTGCGCATCACGATCAGAAAGACCATTATCAACAGGCTGAGCATTTATCTGGTTAAACTTATCTTGGTCTATAAAGAAGTTATCTATCAGTGAGCTGCTATCCTTTACCACCCGAGTAGGAAAATCAATAACGGGTGTCAAATTGAAAGAACCAAGTAATACTTCAAGGTCATTTTTCCTATTACCCTCTTTCAGAGAATCTACATTGAAGTCCCCACAAATAATAATTTACTTCCCCCTGTCTGACAGATATAATGTTTGATAGTTTCTGGGTCACTACTCTTTCTTGCTGTCAGATACATTTCCCTTTTCTGGTTACAAGATTTTTTATACCCTCAGAAAGCTATGGTTTGTTACATGGTTTCTTATGAGTATATTTAACAAGGAGTCAAAAATTTTTCAGAAATAGATGAAAATTTCCCGATGGGGACCTATATACAGTTACGATTATAAATGTGCCTTTATTTAATTTAAGCTCACAGGCACATGCTTCTATATGTTTCTCTACACAAAACTTTCTTGTTTCTATACTTTTTGCACAATGTTGACTTTTTGACATATGTGGCAACTCCTCCTTTCTCCATATTTTCTCTAATAACATGTGCAGAGAGCTTCTATCCACTTACATTTACCTTATCCATATCAGTAACAATGTGATGCTCAGACAGGCATAGTATATCTATTTCATCCTCAACTTCTAAATCTTCTAAACAAACCAGAAGTTAATCTATTTTATTCTTTAAACTCCCAATATTTTGATGAAATATACTTACATTATTTTTAATTATACTGTTATGAGAACCTTTTCTTATTCTAACATTTGCAGTACTCTCCTGTCTGAGTTTCTCATTGTGCCTAGGCCTAGTTCCTATACCAGTAATCACATGGTGTTCAGAGAGGCAGATTATGTCAACTGGGTTGGGTTCAACAATGCAATTACCTAGGACTGAGATACAATTTGGTGGAGATAAAATTTTTGGTGATTGGTGAAAATTTATAATTGACATCTGTGATTGGTGATCCAATGTGCTAGAATTGTGCTGTTTAATTTCTTTCCTAAACTGAAGATTTTTTTCAATCCTGTCCTCTCGTAGAACTTGACATCTTTCTGTCTTACCTATCCTAAAAAAAGGTGCTGCTCCAACACCTGTAACCACTGGTATTTTACCATTCATGGCAGTGCCTCCCCCCTTAAATTTCCTGCTATTACCCCAGCCAGTTTACACTTCCCTTTCCTGTTGAGATGTAGGCCATGCCTGGTATTGTCCCACCTACTGAGAGAATCAACAGGAACCACACCAGTATGAGCCCCCGCACCCGACCCAAGCAGCCGTTCCAACTCCAAATTAACTCTCCCAACAGAAGAGTTCAAATGAGGCCGGTCATGGCGTCTCAGGACAGATACAAACTCAACACTGGTGTGTCTCGATGCTGACTTTCCACAAATTCTTCTGTTGCCTATTTCCTCGTCACTCTCGCTTCTGGAGCCACATTTTTGGTAAACAATAGTTCACTCCTAATATTAAACTGTCAGTACCCATAGTAATCAGACAGAAAGTGTAAATGCACTAACGAAAGGCGTGACTTGACAGGACTGACAGCGCTTGTTATTGCCTTAGATCTGTTTGACTTTGTTATTGCAGTGCTTGGTTTGAATGTTATCTCTGGCCTGCGTGTTGTCAGAATTATTTATATTCGTTTCATTTTAGTGTGACAAGCAAGACAGCAAAATTCTCTTATATTTAGCCAGTATCGAACAATGTACTATCATACATTGCATGAGCACTCAAATTATCATATGGTCCCTTTGGTATCGTATGAGTTGCTACCCTGGTTCAGAATCATCTTCATAACTAGCTATCAGTTAACCAAGGTGAGAAAATAACACCACAGACGAATAAGAGTAGACTCCACAGTCTCAAAATAGAAGGGAAGTTTAGGGTTTAACTTCCGATCAACATCCAGACTCAAGGAAAACAGTATAGTGCATGGCAGATGATGCTTCCCACTATACCACACAATAATGTTTCCTCACATTTAATTCTAGTATGGAGCAAGTAAATGATTGCTTAAATGTCTTTGGGCACACTACTATTAGTCCAAACGTGTTCTCGCGGTTTCTGCAGCAGTGGCATGTAGAATGTTATAGAATATTGCTAGACTTGTGTCTTAATACTATTCTTCAAACTTCAATATTATTGCATGTGTCATTTGCCATCTGTTTTGAAGTGCAGTGCCTGCCACTCTAGGTTTTTCAGTATCTATGTGATACTCTCCCAGGAATCATCGAACATGTGATCATTATACATCTACATACATGTGATCATTCCACATCCATATACATACTCTGCAAAACGCTATGAAGTCATGGCAGAGGGTACTGCATATGATTCCACGATTTCTTTCCACTCCAGTTGCATATGAAACGTGCAAGAATTATTTCTTAAATATCTCTACATGGGCTGTAGCTAGTCTAATATTGTTTGCATGGTTGCTGTGGGAGCATTACACAGGGGACTGAAGAATATGTCTGTGTGCTTCACTAAACACTAGTTCTTGAATTTTAGTAAGTAGCCTTCCTTGGGTTAATTTGTGTCTATCTTTAAGAGCTTTGCAATTCTGGTACCTCTACATTTATGTAATGCTCTACTGTGAATTAAACAAATCTGTGACCATTTCCTGCCCTTCCCTGTATACATTCAATATCCCTTTTTTGTCCTACATGGTATGTGTCTCACACACATTGTAAAATGTCTTGCCAATGGACTGAAGTCTTCCATCTGCTTTACGACTAAGCCTATGTGTGATCATTCAATTACAAGTTGTTATACTCAAGTATTTGTATGGGACAACTGACTCACATTACAAGAAATACTGCAAAATATTAAAGACTGTAATATGGACATCAAAGTAAATACATTACAAGGAAAAGATAGTCGTATCAGATAACAAAATAAAGACTATATGGGATATAGTGAAGGAGGAGACCAGTAGAACCAGACATGAAGAGGGACAAATAGCATTAAGAGTAACTGATACGTTGGTGACAGACGTGTACAGTGTTGCGGAACTTTTTAACAAACATTTTATAACTGTTAATGACAAGATGGAGTTGTCAGGTTCTGCAGATGCTGCTATGGGATACCTCAGACCAGACATTTCAAGTAACTTCTATAGTATGAATTTGACACTCACTACCCCAGCAGAAATAATATCCACCATAAAATCATTAAAATCAAAAACATCTAGTGGGAATGAAGAAATATCAACAGAGTTAATTAAAGAATGTGATTCTGACCTAAGTAATATATTAAGCTATCTGTGTGACCAGACATTTATCGGTGGAATATTTCCTGAATGGTTGAAATATGCTGAAGTTAAGCCACTGTTTAAGAAGGGAGATAAAGAAATAGCATCAAATTTCCATCCAATTTCACTTCTGCCAGCATTCTCAAAAATTTTAGAAAAAGTAATGTACAATCGGCTTTATAAACATCTTTCCTCAAATAACATAATGTCAAAGTCACTGTTCGGATTTCTAAAGGGTTCTGATAGTGAGAAGGCTATCTACACTTACAGTGTAAATTCATTAGACAAAAAATTGCAGGCAACTGGTATATTTTGTGATCTGTCAAAGGCATTTAACTGTGTAAATCACAATATCCTTTTAAGTAAATTAGAATATTATAGTGTAACAGGAAATGCTGCAAAATGGTTCAAATCTTATATGTCTGGCAGGAAACAAAGAGTGTTATTAGGAAAGAGACATGTATCAAGCTATCAGGCATCATCCAACTGGGAAGGTTCGATTTTAGGGCACTTACTTTTTTCCTGTGTATATCAATGACCTTTCATCAGCAACATTACCAGATGCCAAGTTCGTTTCGTATGCTGATGATACAAACATTGCAATAAATAGCAAATCAAGTGTAGTCTTACAAAGGTCAGCTAATAAAATATTTGTGGACATTAATCACTGGTTCCTAGCCAATTCCTTGTCACTAATCTTTGAAAAAACACACTACATGCAGTTCAGAACTTATAAGGGGTGTCCCACGAGTATATGACTAACATATGATGACAGGCAGATAGAAGAAGTGGACAGTGTTAAATTCTTGGGATTACAGCTTGATAATAAATTCAACTGGGAGGAGCACACCACAGAACTGCTGAAACGTCTTAACAAATCTCTATTTGCAATACTAATTGTGTCAGACATAGGGGATATGAAAATGAAGAAGCTGGCATACTATGCTTACTTTAATTCCATAATGTCATATGGGATTATTTTTTGGGGCAATTCATCAAGCCAAGCTTAAGTTTTCCGAGCACAAAAACGTGCAGGAAGTGTTATATGTGGTAGGAACTCAAGAACATCTTGCAGATGCCTGTTTAGGGAACGAGGGATACTAACTATTGCTTCCCAATATATTTATTTCATAATGAAATTTGTCATTAAAAATATATTAGTTTTTCAAACCAACAGCTCAATTCATGGAATCAATACTAGAAGTAAGAATAATCTTCACAAAGATTTAAAGTCACTTAGTCTTGTACAAAAAGGTCTGCATTATTCAGGAACACACATTTTTAATAACTTGCCAGCAGCCATAAAAAGCTTAACAACCAATGAAATTCAGTTTAAGAGAAGCCTAAAGGATTTATTGGTGGCCAACTCCTTCTACTCCACTGATGAATTTCTCAGAAGAACCAACTGATTTGTATATATATATATATAATTTCACTGCAGTAATGTGTTCATTGTAAATAAGTGTGTGTTTGTGTGTGTGTGTGTGTGTGTGTGTGTGTGTGTGTGTGTGTGTGTGTGTGTGTGCGTGTTTGCATGTGTGTGTGTAAGTACAATCTAACTTCTGCACCAGTTCAGTGTAGCAATGTGTTCATTGTAAATAAGCATTTAGTAGTTGTATTACACATTTATTACACTGTAAATAAATAAAAAACTTTTTTATTTTAAATTCAATGCATTAGTATTTGTAAAACGATTCTTTCATATAGCGTTCATTAAAAAATGACGACCATGCCACTTGGGACCTGTGCAATGGTACATTAGCTTATTTGTTTGAGTTGTAAATATTTGTCATGGATTGTTGTTTTTCTGGCATGTTCTACATCCTGGAGACCTCCTCAGTACAGATCAATTGGAATGATAGTAAATCTAATCTAATCTAAGCTCCAATTGTGATTCATTGCTTCTGTAGTCATAGGATACCACACTACCACTTTTTGAGAAGTGCACGATTTTACATTTCTGAACATTTAAGCAAGTTGCTAATGTTTGCACCTCTGAAATCTTATTATGATGTGACTGAATATTTATACCGCTTTTTCTGCACACAATAGGTACTTCGCTATGTACAACTCCATCACCTGCAAAAAGCGTGATGTTACTCTTAACATTTTCTTATAGAGCACTTAACAATATGAACAACACAGGTATCAACACATTTGTTGTTGTTAAACCATTCAACATTACATGTTGTATCCTACCTACCAGAAACCTTGGTCTAGTCACAAATTCTGTTTGATACTCCATATAATAGTACTGTTGTTAGTAATCGTTGCTGTCCTATAACATAAAACTGAATATCGAATTTTGATCGAGATAAACTCACGCTGCAGTGTTCTTCTTCGGCTCGCCAGTATAGAAGCATGCACAGTATCAACTAAGTGAAAAATGCGTGCAACACACACATTTATTTATGTGTAAAAGACGACTTAGGAATTTGCCTTTGCGTGAGACTGCTTATACAAGATCGTGTGCCGATTTGAAATTCTAGATTCCCAAATTTTACTGTTCATGTCGTTTCTGCGTAATCTTTTACTGAATGTATCAATAGACGTTTGTATTGTGAGACACCGTGAATTTTCGAACAATCATGAATGCCACAATAAGTTCATACTGTTCTTGTCAATTCTAGGTTTTAGCTTATTGTATTCCTTTAAAATGTTTGAGTACAGCAGACCTATCCTCGTTCAGAACAATCGCTCTCTAATTTCATTGTACAATTACGTGAGAAATAGGTTATTTTAAGAATTTTCGGACGCTTACAATACTATAATTTTATAAATTACCGGTACAAGTATTTTGGATAAGTAATTCACTTCGTAACAAAACAGCATTTGTGGATCACAGTTATGCCACACAATACATCACCTCTGAAATTCATTGTATATGAAAGAAAATAAACGTGTATTTTTGAGAGTTTCGGAAGCTGCCATTGTCCTTTGCGTAATCCATGAGCAATTATATAAAATCAGCGTTTGTGATTTAGTTACTGTAGCAGAATTCTAATTAACATATTGTGATGTATCTAGTTTTCCCTTAGAGAGGAGTAGCTCCATATATTATCTACGTTTATCGTAAATCAACTCTGTTTTCGAGTTTGCTAAAAACTATAATCAACCCATAACGTTTTAGGAAACTAGTAGTTTTTGCCACAGGTTTTTGTGTTGCGTTAACAGAAATTTCGCTCTGTGTATTTGCTTCAATTCATACAGGAAATTATCAACTTTTTAACTCAACAGATTAAAAGACAACCAGTGGACTTAATTTAAAGTTATTTGTTCACTGCCTTGTAATACACTGCGCAAACCGAAATACAGCCTCACTGTGAATACTATTGTGGAACACGGGATGAGTTGGTTGTTATTCATAAGCAGCTGGCAATCGCCCTGCCTACTGTCAAACGATTGGCAGCTGCTGCGATGTGGTATGATAGAAGAGATCCAGAGAGTACGTACCTCTATTGGATCCTGTCTCCTCTGCAGAAAGTACAGGATCTGCCATTACCCGTCCACATGACTGCGAGTGGCGCGTCAATGGTATATCTATGCGTCATGTACAGGGTGGATAGGGTTCCGAGAGGACTCAGGGTGATTTACAAATTCCTCTAACCAACAAGTCTGAGGTGCTGTCATTCACTGAAACTAAAACTGAGCCCGTGGACTTACTTCACCTCGTTTGGGAAAAGCTGTTTTTCCCAGTGTCAGAAGGAGGCAAATGCAAAAGGATTGGGGCCTATTAATCATCGCCAGTTCAAAGTTATGGCAAATAATGGTACCTGTTAGGGAAATGGCAGCAAGGGGAAGGAAAGGAGACCAGGTGCACTCATAGTGTATCTCTGGGGTTCCCATTCAACAGGTTGAAGACGCTACTGCAGCAGCCATTAAGGGAACAGGGTGTACCCAACTGTGGACTGTGGTGCGTGGTGCATGGTCTCCAAGGTCATTCCTGGGTCACTCCAGCGACTGGCAAGGAAGGTTGAGAAGATCAGTTTTGCGCCTGGCGTTTCAACAAAGCTCACAATTGGCAGCATTGTCCCCAGAACTGATCATGGTCCTTTGGTGCTGGGCCAAGTGGAACAACTGAACAAGAGACTTCAGAAATTTTGTGACAAGCTAGGCTGCGACTTCCTGGTCTTGCGCCATAGGGTCCTCCTAAATGGGTCAGATGTGCACTAAACATCAGAGGCTACTACTCAGGTATCTGTCTATGTGTGGGGTACACACAAGGACTTTTTTAGATTAGGCGACTCTCCATCCGGTCCACATAACGATGGCTGTAGGAAACCTCGAAATATCTGTGTAAGAGCGATTGAAATGCCTGTCATAAGCGAGAGTACTAAAATCATAATGATAAAATGCCAAAGCATTCACAACAAAGTGCCAGAGTTAGAAGTGCTCATGAAAGGTAGTGAAGCTCACGTAATACTAGGCACAGAAGCTCATTGAAACCTGAAACTGATATCAGTGAAATTTCTGGGGAAAACCTAAGTGAATATCGAAAGGATAGCAAATGGGAAATGGAGGTGGTGTGTTTGTTGCAGCAGACAATAAACACAAATCAACTGAGACATAAATTGAAGCTGCATCTTAGATTGTTTGGGCAACACTCAGTATCAGGTGTGGGCATTAAACAATTATTGGATCCTTCTATCACCCAGCAGACTCATCTCCTTATGCAACTGAAAACTTTAGAGAAAACCTCAATATACTTGTTCGTTAAGTTCCCCAATCATACTGTAATCATCAGTGGAGACTTAAATCATCCAACAGTTAACTGGGAAAGTTATAGGTTTGTTAGTGATGGATGCAATAAGACATCCTGCGAATCTTTACCCAATGCCTTCTCTGAAAACTACCTAGAACAGATAGTTAGGAAGCCCACTCATGAGGAAATATGTTGACTCTAATGGCAACAAATAAACCTGACGTCTTTGAGAATGTCCACATCGAAACTGGTATCAGTGACCATGACACGATTGTGGCAACCATGATTACCAAAGTACAAAGGACAACTAAAACAAGCGAAAAGATATATATGTTAAGCAAACTAGATAAAAAATCAGTAGTGTCATATCTCAAACAGGAACTTGAAACTTTCAGCTCAGGTCAGTAGCATGTATAGAAACTCTGGCTCAAGTCTAAATGAATAGTTGACAGCACACGGGATAATAGATACCCAGCAGAACAGTTTGTAATGGTAGGAGACCACCATGGTATACAGTAACTGTAAAGATACTTCTAAAGAAAGAGATATTACTGCATAATAGGTGTAAAACAAAGCGTAGGGCTATAGACAGAGATACGCTGAATTAAACACATTTGGCTGTCAAGACAGTAATGCTTGATGCCTTGAATGACTACTGTAGCAGAATATTGTCAAATGATCTTTCAGAAATCCCAAACAAGTTCTGGTCATATACGGTAAAGGCTGTTAGTGGCACCAAAGTTAGTATCCAGTCCCTAGTGAATGAGATAGGAACTGAAACTAAGGGTAGCAAATCAAAAACTGAAATGCTTAACTTCGCTTTCCAATGTTCATTTACAAAGGAAAACCAGGAGAATTGCCACAATTTAATCCTTGTATCACTGAAAAGATGAATGAAAGAAGTATTAGTGTCAGCAGTGTTGAGAAACTGCTGAAACCGTTAAAATCGAACAAAGCTTCATGGCCCAATGGAATCCCTTTCAGATTTTGTACTGAATTTGTGGCTTAGTTAGCCCCTCTTCTCAGTATAATCTATCACAGATTCACTGAACGAAAAACCATGCCCCAGTTATTGGGAAAAAGCGCATGTCACACCTGTCTACAAGAAGGGTAGCGGAGGTGGTCCACAAAACTACCATTCAATATCCTTGACATCGATTTGTTGTAGTATCTTATAACATATTCTAAGCTCAAACATAATAAGGTATCTTGAATAGAATGACCTCCTCAATTCCAAACAGCATGTATTTCGAAAACATTGATCATGTGAAACTCAACACACACTTTTCTCACATGACATATGGAAAGCTTTGGATCAAGACAATCAGGTAGATGCTGCAGTTCTTGATTTCTGAAAAGTATTTGTCTCAGTACCATGCCTACTCTTATTGTCAAAACTACAGTCATTTGGGGTATCAATTGAAATTTGTGACTGAACTGAGAACTTTTTCGGTAGGGAGGATGCAATATGTTATCTTGGATGGAGAGCCAACAACAGCTGTAGAAGTAACTTCGGGTGTGCCCCAGGAAAGTGTGTTGGAACCCTTGCTGTTCATGTTGTTTTTTAATGATCTTGCAGACAAATTAATAGTAACATCAGGCTGTTTTACAGATAATGCAGTTATCTACAAGGAATTACTATCTGAAAAGCTGCATAAATACTCAGTTAGATCTTGGTTGGTGATGCGCTCAAAATCGTGGACTTCAGCTCCCATACAGCGTCTAAATCTTTCCATTTCCAGTCTCAGTTCTCCCCGAATGATGATGAGATGATGAGGACAACACAAACACCCAGTCCTTATGTGGAGAAAAATCCCCAACCTGCGCGGGAATCGAACCCGGGACCCTGTGAACCAGAGGCAGCAACGCTAGCCACTAGATTGGCAACTTGCTCTAAATGTTCAGAAATAGAAACTTTTGCACTTCACAAAACAAAAAAATACATAGTATCCTATGACTATAATATCAATGAGTCACTGTTGGAATCAGCCAACTCATGCAAATACTTAGGTGCTACACTTTGTAGGGATATGAAATGGAATGATCACATGGGTTCAGTTGTATGTAAAGGAAGTGGTAGACTTACGTTTATAGGTGGAATACAGGGCAAGTGCAAACAATCTACAGAGGAGTTTGTTTACAAATTACTTGTGTGACCATTTACAGAATATTGCTCAAGTTTGTGGGACCCATACAAGACAAGAGTAACAGGGGTATTGAACATATTCAGAGAAGAGCAGCACAAATGGTCACAGCTTTTTTTAACCCATGGGTGAGTGTCATAGTGATACTGAAGGAACTGAACTGTACTCGTGAAGATAGACGAAAACTATCCCAAGAAAGTTAATAACAAAGATTCAAGAGCCATATTTCAATGATTACTGTAGGAATATACTACAGCTTCCTATGTATCACTCACATAGGGATCGTGAAGTTAAGATTAGAAAAATTACTGCACACACTGAGGCATTCAAAGATTCTTTGTTCCTGTGCTCCTTACGTGAATGGAACAGGAAGAAATCCTAATAACAGGTAAAGTGGGCTATACCCTCTAGCGTGCACCTCACGATGGTTTGCAGAACATAGAGGTAGCAGCAGATCGATTCATAACAGGATTTCACCTGAGTAAAGTACGAACTGGTGTTCACATTACTGATGTTTTTGGAAACCACGCTGGTTATCATCAAGGAGCTTATTCTGTTCTGTACTCCTAATTATCTTCGAGTTCTGGATCTTCTGTGATCTTATAAAAGCCTTGGATTCACAAAACATTCCTTGCTTATCTAAAAATTACATAAATATAGGATGAAGGGCAATGTCCTGTAGTGGCTTACTCATACCTGCAGAACAGAAAACAGAAGGTAACTATCTCATCAAATGCAGTGAATTAATATTCTAAATGGAGTACAGAAGGGGTGCCTCAAGGCTCTATTTTATAGCCAATCTTCTCCTTCACATTCTGCATAAATAGCTTATCTATAAATGTAAATTTCCCATCGGTTCTCTTTGTATACAGTTCTCCTCCTTTAATTGAAATGGTGATGCCATGAGTACACTGGACACCCTGAAAAAATGGTTCCAGTTAAACGGGTTGAAACTGAACATAGCAAAAAAAACATATGTTACATATCAAGATGTTGATGCAGGTGACGGTAAATAAATACATGTGGTTATTCAAAATACATTTGTTCACAGCAATAGACATGTACTAAACAATTATAATAACAACAATGGAAATGTCTGCATTGGGTGGACACATGTCCTTTGTTTTCTGTAGCCACAATTCTACACTGTGTGCTCGATCATGGTGGAGTGTACACCCTCCAGGATCAGTGGTCGAGCCATCAGTAGGGGAACAGGCTATGTTCTGGTGCATTTTGTTAATGTGGGTTGCCTACATCAGGGGCAGGTATGAACTCAGGGGCAAACCTGTTTTTCTCCTTTGATAGACAGGTACTTAACCTGTTGTTCTCCTTTGATTGACAGGTCCTCTGCTAAAAGGATCCTTTCTTTTGATTGACAGGTCCTTAACCTATTGTTCCCCACACCCTCCCTCTTCCCCCCTCAGGAAGCTTCCAACCCACCCCCTCCCTCTCGCTGTTACAAGTAAACTTTCAGGTCTAAGTTATTGGAATAGCCCCACTCACTCACATCAATTAGATTGACTACTTAATTAAATTGATCAATTAATTAATCCCCTCCCCCTCTAGTAAACATCCCCTCCCGGAAATTGGCGGGAAAAATACTCAGTTGATCGGTCATTTGGAGGGAATTTGATTGCAGTGTATGGAATACTGTTTAAACAATTTACACAACGTTTGAAATATTGTTTAATTATTTATGGTACTGTAAGGAATATAGTTTATTTATTTAGTTAAGGAATTTGTCAGGAAATCGATTGCAGTTTATGGAATATTGTTTAAACAATTAGACAATGTGTGGAATATTGTTTATTTAAACAATTTAGGGGATTCAAGGCAGTGTATGGAGTATAGTTTATTTATTTATTTAAAGAATTTTTCCGGAAATCGAGCGCCCCACAACCACACCCACCCCTCTCCCACTCCCCTCCTCTACTTGCAAACTGGCGGCGTGGTGGTTGAGAGGAAGGGTCTCACGAAGGGAAATTCAAGGGTATAATGCTTATTTGTAAAAAAGTCACTTTGTGATTGTTGTTTTTCTCTTGCTCATCATTGTCCATTGTTTGGAAAGATGAAGGTCTTGTAGGAAGAAAATAAATCGATCTCCCTTCTTTTTATTCCGATTGCGCAAGGAATACAGTCATGAAGCACACATCACAAGAAATTACACAGTTAAAAATCTTTCGATCACGAAGCATGTAGAGCCTGCCATCCCAGTCAGGGTGCACAGGGGGCCCCCACGAAGTGATGACGCGGCCATCAGCTGCTGAACCATATGCAGGTGTCAGCTCGAGTCCCGCAAGAATGAGGCGATGGCATCTCTTTCATACATGACACCTGAGAAATACCTCTCGAAACACATGTTCACCTAGGCACCGTTGCTGACGCAATGATGCATACCTGCTGGTCCAGCGCCGGCAGGGATGTTTGCATAGTGGCTAGCCCTCACAGATGCAACTAAAAGGTTTTCAGTGTTAAACTGACGTCACATCTCTATGGAAATAACAGCCAAGTCCCCCTCTGAACTCGCTATAGGAATATGTTGCGATGCTTCCCACAGTAATACAGGGTGCATTCTCCCTAGTGATCCTAATGGGACAGCTCATCCATTACTTTTCAGTACCATCTCTGAATTTCTGGGGAAATAGTTAACGGTCTCTATTGTTGTTGTTGTGATGTCTCAGTTTGTCTGTATGGACAAGAACTCCCGCCAGAAATTCACGGCATGCTCATACTCTGCATCCGTTATGTTATCGCCTGTTAAGGTTGCTGGAGAATGCAGTTATGTCGGGTAACCTGGTTTCGTTGAGTTTCGCCATACTATCCAAATACTCTTATGGGTAGACCCCCTTCCTAGTGCAGCTTGAACGATATGCATATCCTCCCTAGGTAGAGTTTAATGAGTTTCTGGAGTGACACCTGCATAAGACGTAGCATATCAAGGAAGTGGAACAGAATTCTTGGTGCCATTCGTTTGGGGAATTAAATGTGTTATTCGGCGCTCTCAGCTAGGACACTGACCTAATCTTTCTCCAAACCGAAATCAGCTAAGTGCTCAACTAGAAAATGAGCGTCATACCCGCTTAAATTGTGAAAGAAAACGGGTTTGTGCCTTAGTAGCTGGTACTTCAAAATGCATGCGTTGTGAGCACCGAACTTTCCTGTCAGATGATAGTGGTCCCTATAAGGAGTTTCTGTTTTTCTGTCTAATGGCAGGCCACAAATATGATAATCAACCGTGTTATTATACAAATCTTCGTTCTTCTTTAATTTAGTCGTGGGAACGTTGTTGCTGTAAAGCTTATCAACCTCCCATGAAAGATTTTCGAGCTCAGTGAGCAGTCAAACAGTAGGATTATCCTCAACATAAGTTTTCTGGTGGTTAAGACTGGAATCATAGGATGGTACAATTTGGTACACTGCTGCATATGGTATGTGATTTTCTGTAAATGTGGTAAGTGAGGCTGTATGGTCACCATCACAGCAGGTCACAGGAGCGAGGAGGCATTCAAAGTCAGCGTACACTACAAACAGGCATCGATCCTGGTGGTGAGCATTCTTAAACTTTATGAATTTGTTTTCCTCAGTAGGCATATTAACACGCACTGGGGCCTTGGAACCACAGTCTACTAGATACGCTACTAATAACTTGTCTGAGGAGAAATAATACAGGCACCTTAAGCAAATGTGCTTTACATGATAATCTGTGATAATAATGATAATTATCACCTTCAGAGAAGAGCAGCATATTTACATGCAGCTCATGCTCACCAGCACATTTTAAGAAATAGAGGAGCCAACGACAATGTGCTTGTCTTGCTCATCCGACTTGCTTTTCATCTCAAGGCCATAAACATGAACTGATATTTTGGTATTCTGCGCCTCAAATTTAGGTATGGCCTGGATTTTGATGAGGAACTCGATACCATGAAAGTTATAACACTTATGAGTGTCAAGGTATCTACTGTATTGGTATGTGCACTCTGGATTCTGTTTAATATTTCTTTCACAAGCCAGGATTGACCATCCAAAACAAGCCTGATCCTTTCCATTTTGGACATTAATGCACACATGCTTATTAGCTATATCTTTAAGGAGCTAGATATAGCTAGACCCTCCATTTATCGAGTCACATACATATGTATGGATGTCCAGGTGTAGTATTTGGATGAATGCTCTAGCTGACCCTCTGACTTCCACCTCAGAAAAGTATAGCACTCAAGGTGGATTTATGAAACCACTCGGCGATTGAGGTGCTCCACATTATCACGCCATTTTCCCCCCAAAGATAATGAAGAGTTGTCTCTTCAACACCAGAATCAACTTTGGGGGGATGCAACAGTTCGATGCAGAGCACCACACTGCATTTAATGGCGGGATACCGCGTATCATTGACTACTTTGAGGAACACTTTTTCCTAGACAGGAAGGCATGCCCTTAGAAAACGAACAGGGTCACAGTACAATCCTGCCGGGTTCCCCATGAACAAGATTCAGTCCTCAAAGGCGTCTGCTATCATCGAGTATTCTAGCTGCGATATGGTCTCACTGACCTAACATCCTTCACTAAAGGGATGGGAGAGGGAACTGCCACTAGCCATAGGATTTTCTCTTACTAATACTATAATTACTAGTCATCGGACTTGGTGAGGTGGACAGGGGTATGTCCTGTACCTCAAGTGATCGACGAAAACGTGCTGGTGGAGGAGGAGGAGATGCTGCGAATTTGGGCAGCTGCAAGCAGCCTGGTTGCTGCAGTCCTGACCTGCTAGCCTGATGGAGGGTGGCTTATGGACGCCAGAGCGGTGCTGTGGCGGGGTGGAGATGGCTGCGGCGGCGGCGGCGGCTTCCCATGCGGCGACCAGCGGTGCTCTTGCTGATGAAGCATGGCGCACAGGGCCTCGTTTAGATGTTATAGGCTTCGCCGCCCCCTATACCCGAGCCACGGAGTATTGAGGGAATTACTCCCTCAATGCAGCCATTGTAGAATAATGAAAAAAAATAAGTACAACGTTCTAGACATCGCCTGCTGTTGCTGCTGCTGCAAGAAAAGTAAGTATACTGATTATCTGTAAGCAGAATGAGTATGTATAACCTATTTCACTCTGGCTCCTTGACATTTCCCTCATCCCCTCGCAACGACAAAGGTCTCTCTCCATCTCCTCCACCCACTATGGCATTTCGCCCTTGCCTGAGTTGGGGTGAGACCCTCGATTCATTTCCCCTATATCGCTCGCAATAATGATCTAATAATAAAATCATATACACACAGGAACTACAGGCAACAACAACAAAAATTTAAGAATGTATACTTACATGAATGCACATGAGTGTTTATCTCCAGCACACACCCCTCCCTGTCCCTCTTCTTCATATGCCAGGAAATCATCTGCAACAACATAAAATACGCACCATATTACATATATGATAAAATATAATTATGTAGACAGAGTACTATGGATGCATATACTCCATCAATACGAAATTCTTTCTGAAAGGAAAGAAGTAACGTTTTATTGTTTTTTATCCTCGAAATCATCTACAACAACACCAGCGACAACATGTTATGTAAATTATGATTTTTTTTAGAAAGAAACTACATATACACGACTTATACTGGACCAATACGAAATTCTTAGTGATAAAGTATCATTTATCGATTTTGGTTCCTCTAAATCATCTACAACATCATGAGGCACTTTGGTCGCAACACATTACATTTTCATGAAAGACATGTATTTTTCTTACGATGATATTGCTGCTGTTGCTGCAGTTCATGCCACTGTTGCTGCTGGTGCAGCTGATGCCACTGTCGTTGCTGTTGCAGTTGCAGCCACAGTTGTTGTTGCTGTTGCTGCTGCTGCTGGTACAGCTGCAACCACTGCTGTTGTTGCTGGCACTGCTGTTGCTGTTGCCCCTCAGCTTCATCAGTTACCCGCTGGATGTATGCTGTGTAATAGGATTACCGAAGCGGGTGACGTGGTCGGGGTTGTAGGGCATGGCTGGGTAGAAGAAGGTGGCTGCTTTTAGCAATCTTCCTCTTTGTATTTGGTTCTTCCAATACATTTGCTGGTAGCTCAGCCCCACCGCTTGTGTTGTGGTGGAGACGTGCTGATGCGCGCAGCCCGGGGAACGCGACGCTGTGCTCGGTCAGCGACTGCGCAGATGGTAGGAGGTGAGCTGCATGAGGCCCATCCTAGCTCGCCTCCCGCAGACGCTGCGGCTCGTGACGACGCTGGGAATCGCCAGTGCAGCAGCAGGCAATGCCTTCCGGCGGCCGGTCCTCGGGGACAGTGTCACTGATGACAACGATGTAACAGCGACTGAATATCCAATCGGTCGAACCGACGCTGACGCCCACTTCTGATGCCCTTAAATAGCGCAGACCGCTGCTGGATCCGCCAGTTACGCGGCGCCGTGTTTATTAGAATGTTCTCGATGAGTTGGCTAATGCAACCACGCCACACATGGCCCGCGCCTGCGTAGTTCTGCTAATGCTGCGTTCTGGCTGTTGATGGCTGCCGCGCACATACACACATACCGACGCTCGTTGCAAAACTGTGTCACCTGCATAACGCACCAGCCAGCCTATGTCGGCCGTCTGCCGTGAGGCTGGCGCATCGCGCGCTGAAACACGCTAAATCACAATTTCGCACCATATTTCCTAAGAACAACCCCTTGTCCTCTACAGCTGAAACAATAACACATGTATTCAATACGAAATTCTTAGTGAAAAAGAGTTATCGTTATCGATTTTGATCTCTCTCGAAATCATCTACAGTCTAGCTGGTCTCACCAGTACTACAAAAATGGGATATATGCTTACAAAGCTGCCGATGCTGCTGCTGTTGTCGCTGCTGATGCAGCAGCTGCTGCCACTGTGTCTTCTGTTGCACGACAGGGTTCGTTTCATCCACGCTTTGTTGTTGGTGGATATGCGATGAAACAATAAGAAGAAGATATATATTCAATACTACGAAATTCTTAGTGGAAGAGAAAAGTTACAGTTACCCATTTGAATCTATACTTACCAGGTCATTCCCCATCGTGCTCTAACGACCTCTGCCGTTTGCGGCAGCTGGCACTACCGATGGTGTTTGATATTGCTGTGTAACGTTTAATTTTTTCACCTGTACTGCTAAAACGCATGCCAGAAAGGAGCAGACTGACGCACACGAGGGAGAGCAAGACGATCGACCTCACACTACGCTGGCTGACGACGGAATGAGGGCGACTGGGAGTGCTGCTGCTGCTCACATCTAATACTTTCCCCTCTTTGGGGAAGTGTGAGGGGGAGTTTGTAGCCTTTCGGCTTTTACTCCCCTGTGTACTTGTGTGTGTGATTATTTCTGTACTTTTTTGATGTCTGTGAGATGTGATGTTTGTTCTGTGTGAGTCTGGTACTTGCCTGAGGTTTGGCGAGATAGTTGTAGCATTTTGGGTAGGAGTAGGATTTGGGAATGGGTATTGGGATTTTTCTCTTCGACTTAGTCGTCGAAGATCGTCATGGGGCGATTGTGTTTATCACGGGACATGTCATACCGACCTAGGGAGTGGATGAGGGCGTTTCCCGACCTGGAAGTACCTTCATAGAAGGCCCTTGCCAGGTCTTGAAAACGCTCTCTCAGGAGTGGGATTTCCGCAGCGGCATGCAAATCGTCGATAGGGAATCCAAGGGGTAAACGCAGTGCCCTCCTGAGGGCGCGGTTCTGCAGCCTCTGGAGTTTGTCCAGGTGCTGCTTCGCCGCGTATCCCCAGACAGGACACGCGTATTCCATGACTGGCCGGATCAGGGCCTGGTACACGTTCACTCCTACTGAGCAGGAAAGGGAGCTGGATGAGTTGAGGATTGGGTACAGGATGGACATTCTGGCGCAGACCTTCCTATGGACCTCGTTTATGTGGGGTTTCCACGCAAGACGAGAGTCCAAGGTTACGCCAAGATACTTGGCGGTTCTGCGCCAGGGGAGTTGGGTTCCGTTTAGGTGAAGGTGGAGGGGGGGCCGTTGAGGAGGTTCGCGCCTTCCGAGCCTACGGGTGATCAGCATCGCCTGCGTCTTTTCAGAATTGATGGTGATTCGCCAGCGACGGGCCCAAGTTTCTGTGTCATCTAAAACCCTTTGTAGCCTACGGATTACCAGGTCCTTGTTCGCGTTTCTTGTGTAGAAGGCTGTATCGTCAGCGTACTGTGCAGTGTGCACCAGGGGGGCCGTTGGTGTGTCCGCAGTGTACAGACTGTACAAAACGGGCCCCAGGACCGATCCCTGTGGCACCCCGGCACGAATACGCCTTCTGGTGGAGGTGGCCGTTTCTACTTTGACAGAGAAAGTTCTGTTCGAGAGATAGCTTTTAATCTGTTTAACTATACTCCCGGGGAACCCTTGGGTGTACAACTTGTAGAGTAGCCCTCTATGCCATACTGAGTCAAAGGCCTTGGCTACGTCAAGTAGCACTATCCTGCAGTAGCCTCTGGTTGAAGCCCTCTGTGGCTGCTTCAACCACTCTCATGATCTGTTGTGGGGCAGAGTGGTTCTGCCGGAATCCGAATTGGAAATCCGGCAGAATTTGCTCTCTGGTGATGTGTTCTTGTATGGGTCTTAGCAGGAGGCGCTCGTAGATCTTGCTGAGAGTTGACAAGAGGCTAATCGGCCTGTAGTGCTGTGGGAACAGAGGGTCTTTCCCTGGTTTGTGTATTGCGACCACTTCCGCGTGTTTCCAGCAAGCTGGGAACTCGCGGGTACGAGTAATCTCGTTGAAGACGTTCGCGAGGTGTTCGATCGCCGTGGGTGGGAGGTTTTTGACCAACTGGTTGGTGACATTGTCATGTCCTGGCGCCTTTTTGGAGGGGAGGTACCTAATTACTTTTGCCACGTCGTCGGGGGCAAAAACTGTGGGTTCGTCTTCTGGGTCCTCCTCAGCATTGAGGAAGACAGCCAGTTGACGATGGACCACTCTTTCATGCTCATCATCCTGGGGTTCAGCCGCTTGGAACTGCTTCTCGAAAGTGTCGGCGAGGGCGTTGGCCTTTTCAGCATGGCTGTAGGCCATACCCCGCTCGCCATGCAGTGGCGGCATCCTAGCGCGTCTTCTTGTGAATTGTTTGGTTGCTTGCCAAAGTGTGTGATCGTCTACTTTGAGGGCTGAGAGGCGGTTTTGCCATTGCTGGTTTCTGTGCTCATTGAGCGCTACCTTCAATTCTCTCTGTAGACGATTGAGCAGCCTCCTTGTGGCCTGGTTTCTGGTTATCTTCCACTCTTTTGCCACTCTGTTCTTATGTCGAATTTGAGCTAGCAAGTGTTCCGGGAGCTGTATTTGCAGCGGCGGGCCATCCCTTTGTGGAGGGGTGGCTTCTTCCGCTGCCTGCAAGATGGTGCCTGTTAGGTCTTGTAGCGCTTGTTCTACTGTTTCGGCAGTAGGTGGCGGGGCGCGAGCGATATCAGAGGCGACAGTTTCTCGGTATCGCTCCCAGTTTGTACGTTTGTAAGACGTCTGGTACCGTGGGAGTGCTACCCATTCTCCCACGTCGACCTCTAGGATCACTGGGTTGTGGTCGGAGGACATTCTGTTGATCGTCCTCGCGGTCACAAACCCCGTAATCCTCCTTGTGAGAGCTATGTCCAACACGTCGGGCCTGCTTCCATTTTTTGGAAAATGTGTGGGCTCGACTGGACCCCAGGTTTCGAAGTGGTGGTTGCGCGCTAGTTGTTGCAATCTGGCGCCTGCTCTGGAGGTTACTCTAGAATTCCAATCAGGATGTTTGGCATTGAAGTCGCCCCCTATTATGAGTTTGCCTTCAATTTGCCCTAGAGTAGCTATGTCTCCCTCATCTATCTGGTCTTGTGGGGGTCGGTAGATTGCAACGATTGTTAGGGGTCCAGTGGCAGTGGCTACTTCCACCGCCACTGCTTCGATTTTATTGGTAGCTGGTAAGAATACCTGGTGGTGGGGGATCCCTCTTTTTATGTATATGGCCACTCCTCCGCCTTGGGTTGGCCTGTCTTTGCGATAGCTAACATAGTTGGGGACTGTCGCTTTTATTCCCGGTTTTAAGTGGGTTTCCCCCATCATGCATATGTCGATGGAGAACTCCTTCATGAGTTCTCTGAACTCGACCTCTTGGTTAACAATGCCGTCTGCGTTAAAGACGCACATTGTCAGGCCATGGATGTTTGGTCGTCTATCCATGATGGGGTTTTGAAACTACTGAGGAAGTCGCAGAGGGGAGCGACTGCTGGACTGTTGCCTGGAGGGCAACGAGGATCTGTGTGTTCTGCTTCTGGGCTTCCCTGAATTCCTTCATCATTTCCATGACGAGGTTCATGGTCTGCACCATTACGCCTAACAACTGATCCATGGGGGGGGAGTGTGTGTGGGGTTCCCTAGAGCTTCCTCCGTTGTGGTGGACCTGGTCGTTGGTGCTGTGTATATCCCGGTGTTGTTCTCTTTGTAGTGTCTGGTGTTGTGATGATTGGGCCACGCTTTCATGGTTCCTCGGGGGAGAAACCACTTCCGCATATGTCGCCCTCGGTGTGTCCGGCCTTGGTTTTACCCAGGCCTTGTCTGTGTGTGTTGTTGTATTTTGTTTCCTTGTGTGAGTGGTTGGGTTTGTCGTGTTCTGTTTGCGTGTGTGGGGGGCGGCCTTTGCGCCCTTTGCCTGCTGTGAGTGTCTTTTGTGGACCTCACAACCTTGGTAACCCGCTGTGTGGTTTTTGCCACACAGCGCGCACCTTATTTGTGGGTCCGTGTGCTGGAGTGTGCATGTCCTGGTGTCGTGGGCCTCGGCGCACTTCCTGCATCTCACTGGCATGTTGCAGTGCGCAGCGATGTGGTTCAGGCCCTGACACCTGAAGCACTGCACCGTCTTGTTTTTACGGCGCAGCGGCTCCGTGGTGACAGGGACCGCCAGGACCATCGTGATCTCCCTCTTGTTTTGAGGTATGTCAGGGAGTGTTACCTGGTACAGCGGCCACTTACTGTTTATGCTGCCCATTTGCCCATTTGCTGTACTACCTTGACGACATACCCCCGGGCAGTCAAGTCTGTTTTGATTGCCTGGGGGGATACTCGTCTTGGTAGGTCTCTGATAACTATGTTTCTGTTTCGTGTCTTTGTTGTTGGGAAGGTGTAGTGAGGTATGCTTCTTGTGTTGAACAGTGCTTTGACTGTGTTGTAGTGTTCGAGTGTGTGTACTGTGACTTTTATTTTGTCTCCACCGGCGGGTTTTGCCTGGAAACTGCCTCCCCCGATTTCTGTCTTGAGCAACTCAAAGAGCTCCTCGTAGTTTTGAGGAAACTCTGCGACAATCGGGGGGAGGTGGTGGGCGACTTGGTTCTGTGTTTGTGTTGTGTTTTCTGTTAACGCTGGCTCCTCAGCAATCACCTGGAATCTGTTTGGGGTGGGTTCCACTCCCCGGGCTGGCGGAAGCCTCGGCTGGCGAAACGTTTTCTTCGCCAGCACGAAACCATCCGAATCCTGCCCAGTTACACGGTCCCCTTCCAGTTCCGGTGTTTCCTGGTCCCCTCCCAGAACGACGACAGGTGCTGTCGGGGGCGCAGGCTCCTCGGAGGGTGTGGACGTGGTTAGGGTGGGGGTGGTGGATTGCTTCTTCCCCTTGGAGTGCTTCTCCTTCCTATCCTTCTTTACACGCCGCTGCTGTGTTGTGGTGGACTTGTGTGGGGGGGATTTAAGGTATTTAGAACGGGTGGAGGACTGAGACGAAGGGGTGGGTTTGGGGAGGATTTTTGTCGGCAGACGGGGCATCTGCTTGCCATTCTTCATGGACGTGAGAAATTCGGGAAGTGTGCCGGTGGCGTGGGCAAGCAGGAGCGGAGATAGGACGAGGTTAGGAGGGGCAGGATTGCAAGTACTGACAATATATTTTGTTGTCGGCGTACTGTGTATGACAGCGTTTTTTTGTGTGTTTCTTGCCATGTCCGGGGCGGAAAGTGGGGCTGCTGCCAGGGGGGTGCCAGTTACAGCCTTCGTTGGCACCGTTAGGTATCCCGGCTGCATTGCTGGCCCTACTGTATTTGTGGACACGGAGGTCTGATCGGCGGCGGCGGAAACCTTCTCTGCGGTTCCGCGATCGGCTCCCAGGTCCTGGCCCACATTTTCCCTAACCTTGGGGGGGGCAGAGCCTAGCTCTGCGGCAGCCGAAGTACTCGAGCCGGCCGACGACGCGGCCCGCGGCAACAACAAGACGCGCTTTTTGTCGACAGCGGTTGACCGCTTCGACCCCAAAGCACCACTGGAGCTCGACATCCCGCAGTTGAAAGAGGAAACACGACAATTCTGCTGTCGGGCGTCTCCAAAAATATCCTGCCCGCCGTAAGACCTTACTGTAGACCTTGACTGGGTCCCGCCGATGCTTTAATAAAAGCAAAGCCGTAGATTCCCCTGGTGTGTCACCCGTACAAGCGGGGGCCTATGACTGACAGTGCGCGAGTCAGAGGAGCAAGCTCAACCCTTGACTGCCACTCCACTGGGAGTGGAGTGGCCCTTCTATACCCTCTGCTCCTCCTCCACTCACCACTTCCCTCATGGAGCCAATAGGGACGCAGCATTCTACCCCACCAGCAGCTGAATGTTGGTCTGAGCGCGCTGTACAGGTCGGTGTAAGTCTGACCCCGACGGAAAAGTCTGTGCCGGTCTGCGACCACTGCCTGTGTCCAGCTGGTTGTGGCATTTTTTGCTATTCGACAAAACCGAACGTAAGACTAAATGCAGGTAATGCTCGCCCCTATTTCGCTATAACTCTACTTTCAGCTTTCTATGTACCTAGGGTTGCTACGATTTCTGTCTGACAAACTGGAACATTTGTCTCAAACTGACTAAAAAATGCACGTAATTTGGGATTAGAAATCGGGACAAAGCGGGCTGTTTCTCTTAAGCTTAAAAAAGAAAATATTGCAGGAAATGCTGCTTTTAGTTGGGAACAGCTGCAGCTATACCAAAAAAGAATGAAACTTTGAAACGTCACTGTGTATTTGTTTGACAAGCGCTAAGAATTATTTCATAATTGCTATCCTTTTGGTCATGTCCAACATACTCTCTTTTGCGTCTTCGGAAACATTAAACAGTTTGCCACTTAGAGTGAAAGTATAGTTCACTGATTTCAAGGACATGATGATGTCTAACGGTGTGGTAGCACATTGCTAATTTCGTTGTTGTTACTACTTGCCCCTGCTTGAACGAATTCGAAACAAAATAACTGTCCAATTCTTTAAGTGTTTTCAGAGTGAATGGTTGATTTGTGCTTTACATCAGCTAAATGACCCTTAATATCTGCTCTTCCCCCATCCACAACATAATATCATAGCACTTACAAATTAGACATCCTGCTTCATAGTCGCGCTTCCCTCGTTTTATGAAAAACCATTCGTCGAAGTATTTTTCTTGGAATGAACAATTCGTCTTCGGCACCTTGAGTTCACTGGGAGCAATAAAACACCTTATTAACAAATTAATCGGGGCACGACTCAGATAAACAGAGAATCACGTTGCTGTAAAGCTTAAACTAGAGCAACGTAAGGGACACTGATGGTGGTCCATCAGTGTGGCATCACGCATTCGAGTCATAGTGCTCAAAGCACGGTTCATGCATTGAAATAGGTCGGGTGGCAAATAAAATAGATGTCACATAGTAATGGTACACGTTGTGTAGGGAACATGTAGTACTCAGTTTGTCATAAATATCCGAGAGCACATTACACATATTTCTTGATTTCACCCACGCAAACACGCTGTAAGCAGTAACATTCTCTTTTCCCTGCAGATCCATAGTCCTCAAGGTGAACTGTCGTAACATATTGAGGAAGTAAGAGCTCTAGACTTTTTTTTCGAATGTGTGGCTACAGCTCTGTTCTTGAACAAGCAGAGCTGCACAGTCGCTATCCCCCTTTAATGTTGTTGTTGTTGTTGTGGTCTTCAGTCCTGAGACTGGTTTGATGCAGCTCTCCATGCTACTCTATCCTGTGCAAGCTTCTTCATCTCCCAGTACCTACTGCAATCTACATCCTTTTGAATCTGTTTAGTGTATTCATCTCTCGGTCTCCCTCTACGATTTTTATCCTCCACGCTGCCCTCCAATACTAAATTGGTGATCCCTTGATGCCTTAGAACATGTCCTACCAACCGATCCCTTCTTCTAGTCAAGTTGTGCCACAAACTTCTCTTCTCCCCAATTCTATTCAATACCTCCTCATTAGTTACGTGATCTACCCACCTTATCTTCAGCGTTCTTCTGTAGCACCAAATTTCGAAAGCTTCTATTCTCTTCTTGTCCAAACTAGTTATCGTCCATGTTTCACTTCCATACATGGCTACACTCCATACAAATACTTTCAGAAACGACTTCCTGACACTTAAATCTATACTCAATGTTAACAAATTTCTTTTCTTCAGAAACGATTTCCTTGCCATTGCCAGTCTACATTTTATATCCTCTCTACTTCGACCATCATCAATTATTTTACTCCCTAAATAGCAAAACTCCTTTACTGCTTTTAAGTGTCTCATTTCCTAATCTAATTCCCTCAGCATCACCTGATTTCATTTGACTACATTCCATTATCCTCGTTTTGCTTTTGTTGATGTTCATCTTATATCCTCCTTTCAAGACACTGTCCATTCCGTTCAACTGCTCTTCCAAGTCCTCTGCTGTCTCTGACAGAATTACAATGTCATCGGCGAACCTCAAAGTTTTTACTTCTTCTCCATGAATTTTAATACCTACTCCGAATTTTTCTTTTGTTTCCTTTACTGCTTTCTCAATATACAGATTGAATAACATTGGGGAGAGGCTACAACCCTGTCTCACTCCTTTCCCAACCACTGCTTCCCTTTCATGCCCCTCGACTCTTATAACTGCCATCTGATTTCTGTACAAATTGTAAATAGCCTTTCGCTCCCTGTATTTTATACCTGCCACCTTCAGAATTTGAAAGAGAGTATTCCAGTTAACATTGTCAAAAGCTTTCTCTAAGTCTACAAATGCTAGAAACGTAGGTTTGCCTTTTCTTAATCTTTCTTCTAAGATAAGTCGTAAGGTTAGTATTGCCTCACGTGTTCCAACATTTCTACAGAATCCAAACTGATCTTCCCCGAGGTTCGCTTCTACCAGTTTTTCCATTCGTCTGTAAAGAATTCGCGTTAGTATTTTGCAGCTGTGACTTATTAAACTGATAGTTCGGTAATTTTCACATCTGTCAACACCTGCTTTCTTTGGGATTGGAATTATTATATTCTTCTTGAAGTCTGAGGGTATTTCGCCTGTCTCATACATCTTGCTCACCAGATGGTAGAGTTCTGTCATGACTGGCTCTCCCAAGGCCATCAGTAGTTCTAAACCATACTTTGTACAACACACTTACTACCACTTCCCAGATTCACTATTAGAACTACGACAAATACCTTATAATCAGACATTCTGCACACACTTGAAGTTGAATAACTGAATAACGATTGATTCATAGTGATTATTCAGTTTCATAAAGCCAGTGCACTGAAAGAGACAACCTGAAGGCTATTGCATGCTTGTAATAAAGCATTCTTTGCATTGAGGTGTATGGGAGGTTTCTACATAACACGATATTCCTTTTTGAAAATTCTGGTCCCACACAGGCATGTTACAGGATCTAAACAGGTCTGTATCAATAAGTAACCATTTATCGCACATGTAACAAACAAAATCTTTGCATGACGCTCTAACAGGCTCTTTTGTTTTTTTCATATCACACTTAGTTTTGCCAGCTGAAACAACAGATTCGTCTTGCAGTGATCCTCCTCCTGCTCCAAAATGTTAGACAGGTATGGTGCTTAGCAACAGGAACTTCAAAATGTGCTTGGACTACAACAGTTTTGCGGTTTCCCCACCCATCTGCTCGGATCTGAGTGGTGGTCGCTATGTGTGGAACGCACTGACACAAACCCCTACTTGGCGATCTGTATATATAAAAGTCACCAATGTGTGTTGGCTTGATTTATAAATACCAAAAGTACAACAAGTTTTCGTGTATTTTTTTCCAGTGTGAGAACGACACCCAGCTGGTGCGAGTGCGGGCGTATCTTAATTTTTTTATATACCTATAATTGATAGTCAGAAGCGTTATGTTGCTGCTTGAACGTAAAGGTACCGTAGCTTATGTTCCAACATTTCACCAGACGTTTGTGGGAAGGAATCAAACTACAGGGAGTCCCAAAAAGAACGACCCGATTTTAAATATAATTATTTATTAGGAAGAAAGGCTTAACACCAACAAATTGCATACTAAATTACTCAAAAGAGACAGACATTTATAAAAATCCATCATAAATGTTCAACATGTCCTCCATTGGCTGCACGGACGACATCCCATGCCCAGGTTCCCGGGTTCGATTCCCGGCGGGGTCAGGGATTTTCTCTGCCTCGTGATGACTGGGTGTTGTGTGCTGTCCTTAGGTTAGTTAGGTTTAAGTAGTTCTATGTTCTAGGGGACTGATGACCATAGATGTTGAGTCCCATAGTGCTCAGAGCCAGCCACGGACGACATCTAGCCGATTGCCGAATTCATCCTAAACTGAATGTAAGGTGTCTTCTATCACTGAAGCTACAGCAGCTGATATTCTGATTTTTAGTTCATCAATGTCACAAGGTAAGGGAGGAACGTAAACGCATTGTTTAACTTATCCCTACAGGAAGAAATCACATGGTGTTAGGTCAGGAGACCTAGGAGGTCTTGCAGTCCTGTACGCCCTGTCCAACGTTGAGGCACGTTGGCATTGAGGAAACTGCACACGTTGTTGCGCCAGTGCGGAGGTGCTCCATCTTGTTGATGGATGAAATTGTCAGAATCAAGTTGTGGGAATAACCAGTTCCATAGCATTGCAAGATATGAGTGTCCTGTTACAGTTTCTTCCTCAAAAAAGTAGGGTCCATAAACCTTGCTTTGTGAAACAGCACAAAAACATTCACTTTTGGTGAATCACGTTCGTGTTCAATTGTTTCATGAGGATTTTCGAGGCCCCATATACACACATTATGACGAGGAACCTTACCGCTAATATGGAAAGTTGCCTCATCGCTGAATATCAACTGTGATATAAAAGTGTCATCTTCCATGTCCTCTAGATAGCATTGCTGAAGTCCACTGTCTTCACTTTGTCAGTATCTCGAAGAGCTCGTACCAGTTGTAATCGGTGTGGTTTGAGGGCTAAACGACGCTGTAACACACGCCACACTGTCACATGTGGTAACACAAATCCTCGCCTAGCACGACACGTAGACTTGTGGGGGCTTCTCCGCTCAAATGCTTGTCGGATTTGCTACACTGTTAGTTTAGGAACGCACGGCCAGCCAGATCTTTTGCCTTTACAGAGGCACCCTGTTTCTTCAAACTGTTTATATCACCATCGAATGTTCTTTGGTGATGGTGGTTTAGCACGAAATCGAATATGAAACGTCTGCTGAACTGCGTTCACTGATTGAGTACGACTAAATTCAATAACACAGTACGCCTTCTGTTGTGCGGACGCCATACTGCGCGAGACTGGCAGGTCCGCGCTCGTAGCGACATCTAATAGATTTTTTCTGAAATTCTAGACTATACCGATTACATCTAGTGCAGTTTCAGTTACCTAGTGACATTTATCTCAATATTATTATAAGTTAAAATCGGGTCATTCTTTCTGGGACACCCTGTACTATACACGTAAAAAAAAAAAAAAAAAAAAAAAAAAAAAAAAAAAAAAAAAAAAAACCGTATGTCTAGTTGTAAGGGAAGGACAGAATTGACATGGTGGATTACAAATTCAACGCCTTGAGGAATATATCCAAACTTAATGGGTGACACAGCTGCACAATATAGCAGTGCAAGGGCTCAACTGGACCTGCTAAAGTGTACAAACAGGACGGGTAGTAAGGCTGTAAAAAAAACGTCCTCTCATCGGCGCCCCTAAGCGTATCCTAGTGTTTTCCTTATTGCACTATCGACAATGCTATTGATTACAGTACACCAACCCGTATCGGTCATGTCTTTCCAACCCTGTCGTCCGCAGGGGCGTTGTTGATTATCACGTAGTGCTGGACGCCTGTGCTTTGTTACACTTGTATAAAAGACTCTTGGCAGGCTGCAGCACCTTCCGGACGTGCTGACTGGAAAACTTAAACGTCAGATACTTTCCTAGGACTGAAGAGAATCAGACACGTAGCTGGTGTGAGTATGGGCATACCATAACTTTTTCGGACACTGTACTCATATAAACGATAACTGCACTGTTTGTCCGAAATGCTTATATGTCGCAGTGTAAAGTTACTGTGCATTATGTTCCGGCATGTTCAGAGAAAATGATTGTGTGTCCTATCTACGGGAGGTGTAGATTCAGCACATGGATAACTGTAAGGGGAATGAAATATGTTTTTTACGCAGAAAATTATGTGCACTATAGACACAGAGATTCGTTCCACAACCATGGCTGTCAAGACGAGACATTTCCTGCACATCACTTGGTGTCAGATTGCAGCAGCAATCCTGTTTAATTGTAGTTACACTGATAAATATGTTCCTGGTTCCTAATATTCTTGTGAGTCTGGAGATGGCTGCAGAAAGTGTAGGAGCAAGCAAGCAGGTTGGGGCCAGAAACAACATCTCAGCAGACGCCTTTGTTCTGGGAGAGGGCTTGCCCATCCTTTGTTCACCAGTTCAGAGAATCCGAGAAAGCTTCTGGCATATGACGATTTGGCTCGGAGCTCCCCCCAATGGGAGAATACTGAGCTAATATCTAGTTTGTGTATACTCTACGGAAATTTGTGAAGATTCAATACGACGAGTGTATGCATATTGACAGTGTTCTAACTCGTACCACTTAGGTCCTCCTGGGGTGGGGACTCGTCCACGGCCAGCTGGCCTCTCTCTGCTGACACACACTTCTGCGACTGCAGTCATGGGCCACGTTTACGGCGGAAATATCCTCTGTCGCCACTGCGCTGCAGCACGGTGAGAATGTAGGATGTATTTGACGTTCTGTAGATCACTTTTGCGGGATTTAACTGACAGCGCAATATGGCGATCTGTACAAAATAATTTTGCCATTGAAAGTCTCATCTGCAAAAACAATGGCGGACAGTGCTCCCACACTGGCAGCAGCAACAGTTTTACGGGCATGGGCAGTCGATCGCGAAGCATTCACAGCCTGCCGTCGCAGTGAGGGTGCACCAGTGGCCACCGCAAAGTTACAAAGTGGCCACCATCTTCCGAACCACGCGCAGCCCCAGACTGGTTGTCCCGTGAGGATCATCAGGAAGAATGCATTCGGTGTTATTCGAGGACATTTTCGTGAAAAAGTCTTTTGATCACAAAGCATGCACAGCCTGCCGTCCCAGTCGGGGTGCACCGGCAGCCCCCACAAAGTGACAATGCCGAACCACTTGCAGGTGTCGTTCGGGATCTGCAAGGATGAGGTGGTGGCATCTCTTTCATACATGATACCTGAGAAATACCTGTCGAAACATATGTTCACATAGGCACCATTGCTGGTTTGATGAGGCATAGCTGCAGGCCCCTCACCGAGAAAGATGTTTGCATAGCAGCTCGCTCTCACAGATGGAGCTAAAAAGATCTCAATGTTATACCTATGTCACATGTCTGTGTAAATAATGGCCCAGTCCACCTCTGACTGCACTATAGAAATCTGTTGCAATGCTTCACAGAATAATACAGGGTGCATTCTCCCTAGCGATGCTAATGGGACAGCCCATCCATTACTTATCAGTCCCATCTCGGAATTCGTAAAAAGTCCCAGAAATAGTTAACAGTCTCTTTTGTTGTTGTTGTAGGAGCTTTCGTGATATCTCAGCTTGTATGCATAGAAATTCTTGTCCATTTTAGTTGCATCTGAGAGAGTGAGCTGCTATGCAAACATCTCTCTTGGTGCTGGGCCCGCAGATATGCATCATCATACCAGAAACGGTACCTTGTGAACATGTGTTTTGCAGATATTTCTCAGGTGTCATGTATGAAAGAGATGCTGCCGCTGTCTCATCCTTGCGGGATCCGAACTGACACATGCGCGGGTGCATGCTTCGCGATCGAAAGATTACTTGTGATGTGTGCTTCATGACAGTATTCCTAGCATGATCGGAATAAAATGAAGGGAGGTCGATTTAATAACTTCTTACAATACCTGCATCTTTCCAAACAATGGAGAATGATGATCAAGAGAAATACAACCCCCACAAACGGAATCTTTTTCAAATAAATAATATACCCTCGAATTTCCCTTCGTGAGACCCTTCCTCTTCACTGTAGAGCCGCTAGTTTCCAGGTAGAGGAGGGGGGAGAGGTGCGGGTGTGGTGGTGGTCGGGGGTCGATTTCCTGAAAAATTCTTTAAATATATAAATAAACTATGTTCCATACAATACCTTGAATCCCCTAAATTGTTTCAAGAAACAATATTCCACACATTGACAATATTCCATACACTGCAATCGATTTCCTGACAATTTTCTTAACTAAATAAATAAACTATATTCCATACAGTGCCACAAATAATTAAACAATATTTTGTACATTTTGTAAATTATTTAAACAGTATTCCATACACTGCAATCAAATTCCCTCCAAATGACCGATCAGCTAAGTCTTGTTCCTGCTAATTTCCAGGAGAGTGTGTGTTTACCAGAGTGGGAGGGGTTAATTAATTGATCAATTTAACTGAGTAGTTACTGAAATTGATAAACCTGAGAGGGGCTATTCTAATAACTCAGACATGAAAGTGTGCTTATAGCAGCGAGGGGTTAAGGACCTGTCAATCAAAGGAGAACAGTAGGTTAAGTACCTGTCAATCAAAGGAGAAAAATAGATTTGTCTCTGAGTGCATACCTGCCCCTGATGTAGGCAACCCACACTAACATGCACCAGAACATAGCTTGTCCCCCTACTGATGGCTCGACCACTGATCCTGGAGGGTATACACTCCTCCATGATAGAGCGCACAGTACAGACTCGAGGCCACAGAACACAAAGGACATGTGTCCAGTTGAGTGTGCAAATGTTCACTTTTGTCATGGATGCCGTTTAACTCATGCGTGCGAGAAACATAGTGAACAGGTGGCGGCTGTTTGATTTGTTTACATGACAGTGGGGATTGCGCATTGTGCTCGACCCACATGGACTGTGGCTATTGAGATCTCAGAACGATGCAGATGTCTGTTGAATAACAGTGGCTAGCTCGCACTGGACATGTGTGAAATGGCATGTCACATTGGTAAAAGCACCGATGGGCGTGTGGGTGTGTCTCCCGGCTTTGATGTGCTGGCATGCAGTGTAGGCGCGTGCCCACAAATGACAGTCCTTCTGGAGTGTCGACCAGATGAAACTTGCATGAGTGACACCATGGCGTTTGCATTGGGACTAGATAACCCATCGACAGAGTCGAAAGAGCTGCACTGGAATTTTTTCGGGAGAAACGGTCGATGTATGCCTCTCATGAAGTTGCACCAAATCTTCCAGGAGGGGCCAGGGATGGGCACCAGTTCTAGATGTAAGCCAGTGGAGAAATTGTGCCAGAAGTTGTCCAGTTCTCCATCGCCCTCCTGTTCTTGTGCAACGTCTTTGAAATTCAACAGGGATAAGATAACCGCACAATCGTGGGACATGCAGTCGGCAAAGACGTTGTCCATCCTGAAATGTGTCGGATGTCTGTTGTGAACTGGGACACATATTCCAACTGCCATAGCTGGTGCAGTGAACAGTCAGTATTGTTGATCCAGAAGGTATGTGTTTATTGCCAGTGACGATAATGAATAGGCGGGCTTCTACCTACAAACAGAAGTGTTTCACTAGCTGATACAGGACGAGCAGTTCACTGTCGTACAAACTGCAAGAGCGCTGCGCTGCTGTGGCGCACAGATCGGCGAGTTAGCTCCAGAAATTTGTGTGGAACATCTGTGAACAGTCTGGAGTATGCCACAGGTTTAACAATGAAGAAGCCTGCATACTGTTGTTGTCCTGCTATCTTCAGACTTGTCATAGTGTAGATCACCTGGGCATCTGCGATATCCGCAAGCAACTGGTAGTGTCCGAGAAAATCTGCACCCAGTATTGGCTCGGTGACGTCAGCCATGTTGAACCTCCACACGAATGTGTGACGCAGTCCAAGATCCACATTCCGATGATGAGTGCCATATGTTTTTATGGCGGAACTGTTTGCTGTGGTGAGGCACAGTGTTTTGGCCTTCCTATGATCCTTGCAAATGGTTCTGGGGAAAATAAATAAATCTGACCCAGTGTCTACCAGGTACCTCACGCCCACACTCTGTTCTACCACAAACAGATGCTTAAATATAACACTGCAGCTGGATGCATCTAGGTCTGGTCAAAGCTGGCATTTGTGTGTGAGCAAGTGGTGCTGCACTTGGTCATTTTCCTGCCAAAATGGGCGTGGTACCAGCAGATGCTGCTTGGAGTCTGCTATGACATCAGTGGGATACTGCTAGAGTGGCTGTTGTTGTGGTTCTGGCCGCACGAGCTGCACTGCACATAGTCTGGGCTGCTGCTGCTGCGATACCTGGTGCCCTCTTCCCATGAGCACATCAACCAGTCGACGTGTGTGCTGAGTGCTGCCAATCGTGCACCCTGTCTGCCAGGTTTGCTATGGCATCTATCTGCATGTCAGTCTGTGCAGCTATCACAGCTTGCATCTGGACAGATAGCGTGCAACAGCGAGTCCAGAACCATGTCAGACTGTGCAAGGCTCCGTAGATGGGACAGGAACTGCGAAGGCCTCTGGTCGCCGCATTGTTGTTAGTGCAGCAGCTGCTGTACTCGCTGCTCATCGGACAACGAAATCCAGATTACCAACTCATCCTTAAGGTGCTTGTTGGAGGACTGCTGAACAGGGTGGTTATTGCATCCCATACTTCAGCTGTGTAATTATGGTCCAGTTGACTCACAACATGTCCTTCATCTGGCTAAGCCACACGAATGGATTGTGGGGCCAAAAGGATGGTGGCCTAACCACTACACATCTGACGCCGGTCACCGGTCCAGTGATGACAGAGAGCGGCGGTGTGCTGCTGTGTTCACGAGCGAATTTTCATGGGCTGGCATCAGGTTTCTGCGCATGGGCCGTGCCTGCAGCCTGCTTTCCAGCAACAGATCACGTGCCAACAGTCCTTCTAGTTGCCTTTAGAGATCCTCCATAGTCGCCATTGTTCTATTTTACTAAGTTCTCAGGGAAAAGGGACATACTAAAAGTACCGAGATACACGCAAAGAAACCGCACACAAAAAGAATAAACGTTCAGGGTCCAAATGTTGTCTGTGTGCGAATAAAGACGAGCATACAAGCATTCGACAGTGAGTCCGCTGACAATTCCTCGTCACTCACGCCGATCGAGTCCGTCACCACGTGTTTTTACCTGTAAATGATCAAGTCTGGCTCAGAACTGATGCGAGCAGCCCATAGTTCTTTGCAACTTTCAAATATATCGTACTTTGGGCCAGCTTACTGCAGTGACCACGCGTAAGTCCAAGCTGTAGGCACGGGCGACAGGAATTAAATAAATGTGGTTATGCACAACACATTTATTCACAGCAACATATATACACTGAAAAGTTGTAATAATTACACTGGAAATGTCTGCGTGGGCGATCGCGTGACCTCGTTGAACGGCTCGAACACTGATCCTGGAGGGTATACACTCCCCAAAGATCGAGCGCGCAGTATGTACTCGTGGCCGCACAAGACAATGGACGCGTGTCCTCCTCGGCATGCGAATGTTCTATCGTCTCGCGGATGGCGTTACTTTGCGCGCACGAGAAATGTAGTGAACGAGCGGCGGCTGTCCGGTTGCTGTACGCAACGATGGGGAGGGTGCGTTGTGCTCGACCCACGTTGACCGTGGCTGGCGAGGTCATGGAGGCTGCGCGCCCGTTGCCGCCGCATCGCTGCTGTGCTTTGGAAGAGTTGAAGCAGGTTTCATCATCTACAGTAGGGAGTACAAATTTTACAGTTGTCGCTTTTTTTCGTCTTAGCTAGCGCTAGTACTACCACGATGTTTTTCAATCGATACTAGTACTATCGAAGGCGAAAAGACCGACATACGAAAAATTGGTATCCCATACTTTAGTTGATCTATATAGGTCAACTGAAGAATAGGGTACTAGTGCTAGAAAAGGCCAAAAAAGGCAACATACGTAACATTGGCATCCTGTACCTCACTTGAACTATGAAGATAGTACCATGTTCTTCAGTTGACCTACATAGGTCAACTGACGACTGGGATACTAATGCTAGCGAAGGTGAAAAGGTGATTAACGATAAATTTGTATCCCATACTGCAGTTAGCCTATACAGATCAACTGAAGTTCGAGATACTACCCATATATGTTAACTGAGGTATTCCATGCCAACGCTACTTCTGTTCCTTTTTTTTCTTTATTTTTTGCACTATTATCACATTCTTCAGTTTAGTTATATAGGTCAACTCAAGCATAGGATAGTAGGACTCAAAGAAGCAATATACTTGATATTATCTTCGAAATATCAATGTATGTGATATTTGTCTACAATCTGTTTTCTCTATCCTGCATTCCTTTGTTTCTCAACATTCGTCTCTGGTGTTAAATCTGTGCAATACATCATCTCAGGTAACTTATGACGTCATTGGTCAAAGCCAGCGGGTTCTATCCCACAACGACCTAGTTTATATACCTCCTTGGTATCCCATTTCCTTCCTCACGAAAGACGAAGGTGCGGCCTGAGCACTGGGTTTACTTTGGCCAGTGGATATGTGTGAAGGGTTCCTATGCCACACTTAATAACTTGCTACACCTAAACTTATGGCTCAAAACAAACAGTTTCATGAGTGCTTTCAATTAATTGGATGTATTTGAATGGCAAAATGTGATACCAATTTGTTGTCGTATCCACATCTATATTTCATTCAAAATAATATTCACAACAGCATTGTATGTGGAATAGGACTGAACTTTGGTCCTACTCTCATAGTAATAATAAAGAGGACTTCTTCGTTAATAAAATAATAAATAATTATTGTCAATGACACAATTTAATATTTTGTAAAAAATTATACCTCAGACAATACCCGTATAAATAATAAAAATCTCAATCTCTTTTTATCCATGATTTTGTAGAAAATCCTTCTTCTTGTTCGAACTGTTGCACTCATAGGTTGTAACTGATACCTTGTAACACGAGGGTTTGTAAAAAACTGGACTATGTTGCTGACTGATACTTGAAAATAGAGTTATGTGTTATTGAAGTGTATCTTCTTTGTTTGGAGTTTTATTTTATTGTAATTCTCGTTCTATGTGAATGTTTAGTTTTCTGCTCAGCTAGCGAAGAGCGCAGCCTTTACCGCTATTGATCTTCAGCGCAATTTATTGATAAATGGTGAATATCAACATGTCTTGCAACATTGAGAAATATTTTCAAATGTTAATGCATATAGTGAAGGTGAGAAAAGATTTAATATATATTATTATTATGAGTAAAACACGGCCTGAAGCAGAATCGATAAGTGATTGTCTTATGTTAACCGCCATCTTAGTGATATATTGCAGCGGCAGTTATAAATTGATTTTCTATACAGACTTGAATGTTGTTGGTAGTAATTGCAATAATAATTGTGTATTAGTGGCGAAGGACCAACTGTGAGGTAATAAATTCCAGTTAGACTGCGAATATATTGAACTTCTATGAATACAAACAGCCTCTTACGTATCAGCTGCTGATGTATGAAGTCTGGTAATTTCGTAACAACTTTTATGAAATATTTTAACAGGAAAATACATTAGTGTTGTGTACGTGTGCTATTGTGTGACAAAACTGTTCATTTTGCTTAAAGAAAAGTGTTGCCACCTCGAATAACAGTAGCGTTAATTCTGGTAAACGATCTGCAACTATCTTAGTCTTTTAAATAACAGCACTGAAATTACTGAGAATCATTAATATCGTTTAGTTCCGATTATTTATCATACATTTAGCTTGTTTGTTACTTTTGTCAATGAACTAGATGACATTTACACTGCTTGACAGACAACATTGCTACACGTTCACAGTTGGAGATTTCCTTGACGAAATGATGTTCATTAGCCAGGAAAAGCAGTGATTAAATAAAACCTAATGGTACATTAACAATTTTATTGTAATGTTGCTGAACTTGTAAAACACAACACATGCACAATTACACCACACGTCACATTATTGAGGCAGGAAAACTGTCCAATACGGCACAAATCATTTGACTCTGAAGCGGCGCACGCAGTATGAGCGATCGGCGACAGCCAAGAGGCAAGAAGAATATAGTTGGTTCGCACGACGCGAGAACTGCGCCCCTAGCAGATGAAACTGGAAACTGTGACATAAAAATTTTTGTTTGGGGGGGGAGGGGGCATAATTTTCATTGTATTCATTTATGGGCAGTATGGATGGAGTCTAACTTATTAATTCAGCAGCACTGTAAAGAGGACATTGTAATAATTGCACTATATTAATGCGGGCTTGAGTCCTGATTTGAGAAGTTGTACCTGCACTTAAGAAATTTGATGGAATGATCGGATTTCAGAAAGGACCTTTATGGTAAATATTACCCAAACTGAACTTTCCTTTCATGAAATTGCATATGCATACGGTAGCTAACGACAATTACATTTTTATTTTCTTTTTTAGGTGAGAGTCATATGATGTTAATGATTGCCAAAGAAACGGCTGCTGTGAACTTAAAATCATTTTCAACAAAAAAAGAACTAACTAAAACACCCGATACTGTAGTTTACAAACAAAAATAGAAAAATTCTAATGAAGCAGTAGAACAAGTGGCTCCTCTATAAGAAGATATTTTTAAGAATTCAGTGTTAGATGTCAAGCTTTTTTAAGGGTATCAGTAACGTTTTTCATCAAACATTTCCAGACAGCGACATTGCGAAACAGTTTTCATGTGGACTAACTAAGTGTGCATATTTGATAAGCTTTGGGGTAGCATCATATTTCATGAATATACTGGATGATAAAATTAATACTGTGGATAGTTTTTCACTATGCTTCGATGAAGCATTAAATAAATTGTTATAGGCCAAATAAATGGATGTACACATCTGTTACTGGGGTGATGTAAACAATATAGTAGAAACACAGTATCTATTTTCTGCTTTCCTAGGTCACAGTACTGTTGAGGATACTATATGGCGTTTTATGTTCTAACAAATAAACTGGACTTACGAAAGTTAATTCAGATTTCAATGGATGGCCCAGTTGTTAAGTGGAAACTATTCAGAATGATTCAAGGAAATTTAAATCAAGAGCTCAATAAACAGGTGCTTAATTTTGGCAGCTGTGGTCTGCATAAGATGAATAACGCTTTTAAGAAAGGAAACAGAGTGGCAAAGTCTAGATGCTTTGTTTACAGTAATTTACTGGCTGTTCATGGATTCTCCTTCATGTAGGGAGGATTTCTTAAATCTTCAACCAGTAATGCCACACGAATTTTGTAGCCATAGGTGGCTTGAAAATATTCCGGCAGCGAGAGGACGTTAGAGATATGGCAGGATATGGAAAATCTTTCTTGTGTGGAAAAAAAGCAAATTAACAAAACCACACTCAAAATATTATGAGACAATACAAAAAGTTACCAAAGATAATTTGATAACTGTGAAACTTAATTTTTTCTTATCTGTTACCAGAATGTTAACCACATTCTTAGAAAAGTATCAAATCAGTTATCCAATCTTATCTTTTTTGCTGAGGATCTAAGAAGGTTTGTTCTTAATCTGCTTAGAAGTTTCAATGTGGTAATAAAAGAAAGCACAGATAAACTGACCTCTGCAAACAAACTAATAAAATTTGATGTGGAAGATAAATCAATGCATACAGAAGTTCATAAAATTTGCTTAGGCTTTCTAGGAAATCTAATAGCAACAAATTTACTTCTTGAGAGAAAAGTCTTGGAGAAAGATATCTTTAATTTAAAATCTGATGCTCATAACTTTTTGATTTCATTGTTTAAAAACTTGCTAGAAAAATCTCCAGTCAACTCACAAATGGTCCAAAGCTTATCTTCTTTAGAGCCAAGGCAGATGGCATTAAATTGCTTTGATTGTTATGCTAAAAAGAAATTGGTATTAAGAAATCTTATGAAGGTGGAAGTTATAAGAGAAGATGAGTGTAAAGTGTTGCTGACAGATTATAATAAATTTCTAAGTGGGCAAGTATCATCTATCTATGATCTCTTATAAAGTTTTCAATCCTTCAGAGGAAAGACTTGATTTTCTTTAAGTAAGTTCTTGATTCCAAATTTTTCAAAGCTCTACAGTGTCATCAAAAAGTAATTGATTTTATTTCAAGAGCATGCAGATGTAGAAAGAGGTTTCTCATCAAACAAATTGATAGCTAAGTGAAACATTTTTTGCCTAAAGAGTAATAACAATCACCTAAATTTTACTGGGGTATTAGTTAATTTTGAAGTGGGCAAGGAACTTCATTTACCCTCTGTTAATTCCAGGCAAAAATACACAATGTATATTGAAGAACAGAAAAAACGTAGACAAACTGAAATCCAAAGTTATAAAAGAAAAGCATTGTTAGATGAAATAGGCCGATTGAAAGTGAAAAAGAGGAGATTAGAAGATGCTGTAAGTGAAGTAGAGAAATATGCTGATGATTTGGCAGAAAAAAGCTGAAAATATGGGAGATACGAGATATATTTTCCAATAAAAAGTTTAAGAAGATCATCGAAGGACAAAAAAGAACTAACAGGAGTAATCACTAAAATTGAATCCATGCTGAAAGATATGGAATTAAATTAGAATATGTAATTATAATTAATGTGTATATAGATGGTGGTATAGTGTGTATATAAAATTAAAAGTACTTACAAAATACATATTTTAAAGTGACTCATAATGCCTTTTCAATTATGTGGAACTAGTGAATATTTTATCTTAAGTTTGCAGCTTCTTTTTTTAAGTTTTATCTTTAGAATGCATGTGTTCACAGGCCTCAACAAGGTCCTTATTTTCAGATTAGAAAAAGAATGGGAAACAGATTGCATGACTATGAACAGTTTTTAAAACATTCAACATAATAGATCATTGACGTTAAAATTGGTGCTTTCATAGATTAAAGATCACATTCATTGTAATCTATTTCGTTACACCACATAGTGATTCTATAAATTAGTCCAAAAGTTTTATTAACGAGTTGTTTGCTTTATAGTCCTAACCAATCTCACCAAAAAATGGGTTTGTATACTCTTGTATCAAACAACGGCGACTGCAAAGCGAAAAACCAGACAGTCTTGGTATTCCCATAATAGTTACATACATTGGTTAAGGTTAGTGATAATTTGGATCAATTAGAATTATTCTTACAATTTTGGTCAGATATTCCTTTCAGTAATTTTAAGTTCAGCCAAAATGTGCTTTTACAGTATGGTTTGTTTACTATGTTTCAAATCATTTATGTAATGTTCTAATGCATCAGTTAATGCTTAACCCACTCAGATATGCCAGTGTGTTCATTCTCTCACACAGTGCTGTTTCCAGCTTCCACCGCTAAGCACAACGCATGATTCGGACCAGGCTTTTCCAATCACTATGTTTTTTTTTCCCCAGTGCTCTAAACTTTAAAATATGATGATTGTTTTAAGATGACATGTAATATTTTATAAACATTTTCCATACAGTTTGTGAGGTGGAAGGACTGGTATTTGATAATACAGGGTGCCCATAAACTAAGTATCCATTTTGCGGAAAACGTATATGTGGATTATACAGGAACCGTGAAGAGACATCACAATGTTAACAATTGTCGAAAAAAAATCACAATTCTGGAGCATTGTTTACGTGGTGAAACCTATGCTGAGGTCCAGAGGCTGTTTGAGAGAAAGTATCGGAAGGATGCCCCTACATGACTTGCCATTCTGAAGCTCGTCAACAAATTCCAGTGTGCAGGATCTGTAGCTGATGAGAGACACACTGGGCGACCACCAGTCAGCCCACAATCTGCACAGTATGTGAGGGAAGTTTTTGAAAGAAGTCCAACAGAATCTACCTGCTGGCTGAGTCATGAACTATCCACGCCAAAATCCACAGTGTGGAAAGTGCTTCGTTACACCCTTAAAAGAAGGTATATCATATCCAGGTGCTTCACCAGTTGGAGGATGAAGACCATGCAGTACGAGCAGCCATGTGTCATGATCTGTTGGGGGCTGTAGCTGAGGAGGACCTGATGAATCATGTTATGTTCAGCGACGAGGTGACATTTCATGTCTGCGATGTCATCAACAAACACAATTGCCAGATCTGGGCAGAGGAGCAACCCCATGAATGCACTGAGTGGCAAAGGGACTCTCCCAAAGTCAATGTGTGGCTTGGTCTTATGAAAGATAGGATCTATGGTCCAAGACGATTACCAGAGCAATCTACCTGGACATGCTGCAGTTGTTCTTGGAGCCACAGTTGCAACAGGATGGTATCCTTGCCTCTGTCTTGTATTAACAAGACCCCACTATGCAAACATTGTCCTGGATTACTTGAACGAGACCTCTCCTAACAGCTGGATAGGAAGAGCTGCAGGTCACATGTTGGCTGCTCGCTCCCCCGATCTCACTCCCCTGGACTTTTTTGCATGGGTTTTTATCAAGAGCCTAGTTTATGCTACAAGAGTGCCACATTTGAATGTACTGAAATGGTGAATTTGAGAGACATGCTTTCTAATAACCACCCAAATGTTACAGCGTGTGTTCCACGCAACCACAAGGCGATAGGAACTGGGTCTTGCCAATAAAGGTGGACATGTTGAGCAGTATTAGCTACTCTCTCTAAATATAATGTTTATTTTGTTGTAGCACATCTGGAAAATGAAAATGGATACATACTTTATGGGCACCCTGTACTCTAGTCATAGGTATCTGCAAGAAGATGGGGAGAGGCAGTGAATTTATTTTATATGTGAGAAGAATTGTAATAAATCCTGAAAAAAATAGGCCATGGTATGCTATATGCCTGCTCATTCATGCTTTATGTGTGGATTCAAGAGCAACAGTGCAAAAGAGAACGCTCCATTTTCTGAATTAGAAAAGAGAGAAAAAAAAAAAGCTTGGAATTTTTTAAAGTAAAAGTATGCCCTTTTTAAATCCTCTTGACCTCTACTGGGTGCAAAACAGCACAACATATAGCTGCAGAGTTGCAAATTTGGCAGTCCAGTGAGCGCTGCTGCGTAGTATGGTGTTTAGCTAGGGAGGTGAAGATACTCGTGGTTCAGTCTTAAGATGTTAATAGTCAGTTATTTAGGCCAATATGAAGGTAATTTTGGGAGGTTTTGTCACATTCATGTAGTTGAATGCTGGGTGTGGGGTGTGGTTACATAAAAAACTAAAAAAAATGTAGCTTGCAAAACAATTTGCTTGAGCTTTAATTATCTCAAGTCAACATTAATAAATAGATATCATGAAGATAATGTAAGAAATTCATTTAAAGGATCATATGTGAAGCTTTGTAAGGCAAAGTGTTACAGATTGCATCAAAGTTAAATACTGATAGTTTTGAAGTTTATGTCCTGCATTCCACTTTGAGGAGCATTGCTCAATGATATCTTTTGATAGTTATATTTGTTGATTTCCCATATTAATTTCTCAGTTCTGTTCTTTTTTCTCCTACCATTATTTCAGATTTTTTATTTTTGCTGTCAGCCTAATAGTATTGGCTTATAAATGTTTTGTGTATGTAGCTTTATATCCTAACTCATTAGATACTCAGATAAAAATTAGGATCATTATTTAAAAATTGAGCAGTATCCATAATTTAATAATATAAATATAAAATTACATAATTTGTGTACCCCAATTAAATATACTAACCTGCCAGTTATCAAGGAAGTCTGCCTGTCACTCTTTTGAGTTACTATATGTTTTGCATTTTCTTCTTGGAGCACAACACTCACTGAATCAGCTATACCATTAATGGCAGTTTTAGAATTGCACACCCTGTTAGGTAAATTCCCACAGACACCCAAGGTTCCAGCCTTTGATGTTTATATCAGCTTTGTTAATTAATGAAGAAAGAAATTCTCATTGGTACATGTACAGCAAATTTTATGTCTTACTATACAGCAACATTTTAGGTTAGCAGAATCTGAACACTCAGCTGTTTTGGAGGAATACTGAATTGTGAAGCTGATGTTTTGAAAGCATTTTTCACTATGTTCATAAAGACAAATGTTACGAGAAGGCTCTTCTTTAATGTGTGATGAACAATATTTAGAAGTTACATTTAACAATAGTATTATATTGAATTGATCAATGATACTATAGAAAGTAAATCGGTCACAGATGTTAATTTTAAGGAGGGTTACATCATTTTCTGTGAGGTTCCAGTATTAGATACTTTCTGTCAATGACTGGAACCATGGTGTTATTTTTACATTGAATTAAAAACATATCAGTTACCAAAATTAATTACATTACATCCCATGGAATTTTATTTCTATGCACATTTGTTCCAGTATTTGACATGTGTTGATCACTGCAACAAATAAGTGGAGCATCTTGTTGCAGGTATAGGGCCCAAAAGAAATGATAGAAGCTGTCCAGGCAGGCACACAAATGGTTACTGCAGCCAAAGAGTTTGGTGTGCCAAGGGTGGCACTGTATTAGAAACTAAATGGCAGAAGTCCTGAACTGTGTAACTTTGGCCCATCTGTTATACTGACTGAGGATGAAGGAAATATTCTAGTCTAGTGGCTTTTGCCAACTTAAAAAGTACACTATCCAGTCCTGGTAACAAAAGAAATATTGCTGGACAGTGTACAGTGGAAAATAATTAAACACAATAAATAAAGACAAAATCCATTTAGTAATGTAAGAGCATCCAGGATATGAAAAAAAACATCCAGTTCTAGCTGAAAAAAAATCACACACTACTTGACAACTTACCATGAAAATGTGACTGAGCAACAAATTCATAACTAGTTTTTGGGAATGGAACAGCATTTGAGACAACACAAAACAAAACAATAGTTGAACAAGAAATCCAATGGCATATCATTTTTCATTGATGGACCTGTATCTCACATGACTTTTGTCTGAGATCTGTTTGGAGAATGGGATAGTGCTTATTGCATTGTTCCGTAACTCAAATATTTTCATGTTATAATTACCATAGAATTATTTAGAACCCTTTAAGTCTGTGTTCAGCTGTCAGTGACTGGTAGGCATACATGATTGTCCAATTACTGTTACACATGAAAATCTTGCTTATTGAAAACTGGTTCTAAGCCTTGGCTTACAGAACATTTTTGAAAAGTATTACAAACAATTTTATCATAAAAAATTAGTCATGGTATTCAGTAAATCCCCAAGGGAGCTCTAAATTATAAATAAACATGTTTTTAAGTAATATGTTGAGAACTGTGTATGAAATATATGTAATACTATACTGTCAAAGACTGGTGCGCCTATCTTACAGCTCCACACCTGCAACAGTGGGAAACTGTCAGTTCCACTTGGTAATAAAACATAATGCAGTGGTTACCTTATTCTTTCCAATGTATAAAAACAAGAGTAACAACACCCTGGACACCTGGTGAGTTTTAGGGATGCATAGCCCAAGTAGGCAGTTTCAAAAATTCTATTTTCGTTTTATGTTGGAGAGTTTTTATTCAAAATAGACAATGATTCCGTCAGTTTTCTTTTGGGCTGTATATTTTCGAGAAGAAAATGGTTGACTCTTTCTCACTAGGGACCAAAGTAAATTAGCAGTATGTTGTGCAGCATAGGCGACAGAGTGAGACCTACTTGGATGACAAGTGATTTCATGTTGAGTAATAGTGAGGCATGTTTTGTTTTTCTTAGAAGCTGTCGCTAACATAATTTTATACTTATTATGAATAGCCATAATAATGATGTGCAGGCTTGTTCAATGTAAGGCTTAAAAGTTTTAAACATTAATTTCAGAAAGGGATTTGGAAGAGTGGGGACAGGGTATGGTATTCCGTATAGCACTGACAGTGACACTCATGACACAAGTTGCAGAGATGCAGGCCTGACCTTACTCTTTTGATTAAATGCCATTCTGTGCATATTATGCCCTAATTGGATTAGGCTTACTAATGGTTAAATCTGTAGGTGGGTGTACGAGTACTGAAATTTATTGAAATGTTACTGTTCTGATGTAGACTTTTTTTCACTTTTTGTGTCAAGCATAACTGAGGTCAAAACATTAATTTAATACACCAGTAGATGCAGATAACTGCTGGAAAACCGTACAGGGACTGACCATCAGGACCGACTTGAAACAGCCTGGGACCAAACTGGGACAGCATTCATCTACACAATCTGAACACAATCTTTTCAAACTTTATTGCGTAATGACCTCAGAAGATTGTTATTGTGTTGGGAGAGGGGGGGGGGGGGGGTAAGACTCTCATTTAATCATTTATGTGTGTATAACAATTGACTTTTCTTGCTGTGTGAAATTATCTAATGGAAGTCCATCTGTGGCACATAATGTGGTTTTAATGTCTTGATTAATGGTTTATTATGTTGACCACACAATTTAAAAAGAATGGTGCATAGTATCTTTTAGTTGTTAAATTAGTGAAAGTAAATTTTATTAGAAGTTACTTTTACATATTATATGGAGGTAAAATTACACATTTAACAAATAAGTGTGTATTGCTGAACAGGTGCCATATAGTTCAGCAGAGCTATGGGCTCAATGTGACATTAATTGGCCCTTGACCCCTCCTATCTTGAACTATTCTTCTAGGTGTAAATCTATCCAGTCAACTATTTTTCTAAACTTACGTCACAATTTTTTTACTCACTCCTGTCCACACTGAAATGTTTCAAGCTCCTCCTTGAGATATTACACCACTGCCTCTTTATCTAGTTTACTGAACACGTAAATATTCTCTCACTAACTACCTGGATGTAGACATCCTTTCATCCTTCATATGAATTTTTCAGTTTGTTTTAGTTGCCCTTGTACTATCATTGTTGCAGCTGCCTAATGGTTACTTATATCAGTTTCAGTGTAGACATTTGAAAAGAGGTCAGGTCTGTTTGTTGCTATTAGACCTATTATGTTTCTATTACAAGTGGGCTTCCAAACAATCTGCTCTAGATAGCTTTCAGAGAAGACACTTAGTGTTGTTTTGCCCGATTTCTTGCCATGCTCACCACTTAGAAAATTGCATGCTGCAGATTGTGAGCTTTATTGAAATTCTCCAAGAGCAATTAATCTTTTCAGCCTTTTCTTCCAGTCACTGGATCACTGGAATGATTCTAGTATGACTTGGGAAGCCCAGATGACAGGCACCATTTGTACTGAAGTGTGCCACAATCTACAGTTGGTTGCACTTTGTTCTGTCAATAGCTGCCTGAACAGCATCACCAACGTTTTGAATAATGCCTCCATATATGCATGCACGCATGCACACACAATACACTAGATGTGCCTTGCGGTCCTTACTGCCATTTCCCAGAGGGCTACCATTATTTGACACACATTCACTGCTGATGATTAACAGACCCCAACCCTTCATACATGTTCCCTCTGACATGGGACATAATAGGCTTCCCAACGGGTCAAGTGTGACTCACTGGTTAAGTTTCAGTTTCAGTGGAAGACAGCATCTCAACTTTTTGGTAAGAAGATGAGCATAATACCCAAGGTTCTTCTTGGTGCCGCCCTTCCCTTTACAAGGCCCTTAGACCTACCACTGATATGGCACTTACAGCCAAGTAGATGAGTAGTAATAGATCCTGCATTTCTTTTGGTGGAGACTGTGTCCGTTGGAGAAGATAATACTTGGGATACTTTTAGTACCTCTGGTATGTGTATCTCAGTAGCTCTCCTGACACACCAACCAAGAGTAGTGTCCAATTGCTTAGCATCATTCTAGGTGATTTATAGCTGCTTCCGAACAGCATGTAACTCATTATGCTCCTGAGTAGGGCTGCATTGTGATGGTACAATGTTTTTATCATCCCATTGTTTATTTTCTGTCTATATGTATGCTATTAAAATATTATGTAATTTTGCTATTATTAAGTTAAGCAGTTAGGAAGTGAGTGTAATTTTGAGTTACAAGTCCAGCATTTCGAATAATAACATGTCAGCTGATAGAGACTGCCAGAAAAGTACTGTAGCAGAAGACAACAGCTGGGATATGAAGGATATAATATTTAAAATTATTATAATCCCCATCCGCTGTAAAGGATGACACACACAAAAATAAATGAAACACCATACAGAAAAAAGTAAAAGACTAATGATAAAAATATGTACTAATGGCCATTGAAGCATATTATTTTCCAGTATCGCTAGCAATATTTGCAATTAGCCATAGTCTTATCTGTGGCCCAATGAAACATCAATTGGATAAATGTATCTTAATTGGATCCTTCTATCGCCCACTGGACTCATCTCCTGATGTAACTGAAAACTTCAGAGAAAACATCACTTCACTTGTACGTAAGTTCCCCAGTCATACTGTAATCGTTGGTGGAGACTTTAATCACCCAACAATTAAGTGGGAAAATTGCAGTTATGTTAGTGGTGGGCATGATGAGACATCCTGTGAAACTTTACTAAATGCTTCTCTGAAAACTACTTAGAACAGCTATAGTTAGGAACCCTACTCATGATGGAGATATATTGGATCCAATGGCAAAAAATAGATCTTTGAGGATGTCCACATCGAAACTGGTATCAGTGACCATGACGTGGTTGTGACAATGATGAGTACCAGAGTACAAAAGGACAACTAAAACAAGCAGAAAGATATACATGTTCAGTAAACTAGATAAAAATCAGTAATGTCACATCTCAATGAGGAACTTGAAACTTTAAGCACAATTCAGGAGCATGTTGGGGAACTCTGGCTCAAGTTTAAAAGTGGACCACACACTAGATAAATACATACCCAGTAGAACAGTTCATAATGGGAGATAACCTCCATGGTATACAGTCACTGTAAAGAAACTTCTAAAGAAATGGAGATTACTGCATAATAGGTGTAAAACAAATTGTAGGGCTATAGATAGAGAGATGCTGGATGAAATGCGTTTGGCTGTCAAGAGAGCAATTTGTGATGCTTTCAATGACCAACATAGCAGAATATTGTCAAATGACATTTCACAAAATCCAAAGAAATTCTGGTCATATATAAAGGCTGTCAGTGGGACCAAAGTTAGTGCCCAGTCCCTAGCGAAAGAGACAGGTACTGAAATTGAGAGTAGCAAAGCAAAAGATGAAATGCTTAACTCCATTTTCAAATGTTCCTTTACAAAGGAAAACCCAGGATAATTGCTACAATTTAATTCTCACAGCACTGAAAAGATGAGTGAAATAAGTATTAGTGTCAGTGGTGTTGAGAAACAGCTGAAATTATTAAAATTGAACAAAGCTCCAGGCCATGATGGAATCCCTGTCAGATTCTATACTGAATTTGTGGCTGAGTTAGCCCCTCTTCTCACTATAACCTATTTTAGATCCCTAGAACAAAAAACCGTCCCCATTTCTTGGAAAAAGTCACTGGTCACACCCATCTACAGGCACAGTAATAGAAGTGATTCACAAAACTACTGTCCAATATCCTTGAGATCAATTTGTTGTAGAATCTTAGAACATATTCTGAGCCCAAACAGAATGTGGTATCTTTAAGAGAATGACCACCTCAATGCCAAACAACATGGATTTCAAAAACATCGATCATGTGAAACCCAACTCGCACTTTTCTCACATTACGTACTGAAAGCTGTGCATCAAGGCAATGAGGTAGGTGTAGGTTTCTTGATTTCTGAAAAGCATTAATGTCAAATGTACGATCACATGTGATGTCAAGTGATATTTGTGACTGGATTGAGGCCTATTGGTTGGGAGGACACAGCATGTTATCCTGGACGGGGAGTCATCATCAAATGTAGAAGTAACTTCGGGTGTGTACCCCAGCATAGTGCTTACAAGTTACTAAAGTGACCTGTTCTAGAATATTACTCAAGTTTATGGAACGCGTATCAGATAGGACTAACAGGGGATATTGAAAGTGTACAGAGAAGGGCAGCACGAATGGTCACAGGTTTGTTTAATCTGTGGGAGAGTGTCACAGAGATACTAAAGGAACTGAACTGGAAAACTCTTGAAGGTAGATGTAAACTATCTTGCAAAAATCTAATAACAAAGTTTCAAGAATCAGCTTTAAATGATTACTCTAGGAAGATACTACAACCTCCTATGCATTGCTCACATAGGGTCATGAGGATAATATTAGAATAATAACTGCATGCAAAGAGGCATTCAGACCATCATTCTTCCCACACACCATACTGAATTGTACAGGAAAAAACCCTAATAATTGGTACAATGGAATTAACCCTCTGCCATGCCCCCCACGGTGGATTACAGAGTATAGATGTAGAGTTATGCATGCAAAGACAACTGTGTTTCATTGGAATATTGCTCAACTTAAATTGTCTGGTGATGACAGGAGCTGTCTTGAGTCAGTAGATTTACTTATAAAGACATCCTCTATTGAGAAGGTTGGCAGAACAGACAAAAAATGTGTTGGTTTTTATCAGAATAAATTCTCCACACTGAAGAAAAAAACCTGCCAAAGACTTTGAATTATGTACAGAAGAACCCGGACTGTCTCTTGCTGGACATATGTTTAATAGAATGCCAAGAACACAATGATATCTTGCTGTGTGTTGCAGAGGCATGCTCAATTGATGTCTTTTAAAAGGGGTTGATCTCAGAGTAGAAAGCAAGATGAAGTTCATGTCCCCTGATGCTTTACAAGAAGTGGTATGACTTGCTTTATTAATGGAGGGGCAAACCAATTTGTAACAACTGCAAGATGTGCGACTGATGCTGTGCACACAATTTCCGAGCACCATGTTGCAAGCATTCACATTAGTAGTCCATATGTAACAGGAATGCCATAGACTATGGTACCAGCAAAAAAGGAATCTGACGAGTATCAGAGGCACTCACAGAGGAAATAATACAGGCCGAAATGCATTAGGAGCTGGAGTAGTCAAGAGCTTGAGCTCCCATTGATTTGGATTAATTTGGTGAGGAACCAAGGATTAGAAAAGGCACGAAATGTGATGTTGGTCGGAGAATTAGATAAGAAATAAGTGAAGATACTTTATGACATTGGAGCACAGGTGAGTTTAATATTAGCCCCCCTTGGAGACAGGTATGTCTTGTGACAGCCTCACTGTCTTCTGAGGGGGTTAGGAGGTGAAATAATACTCCCTGTAGGCTCATGGGAGATTAATTTGAAGATTGATTTGGAAGTAGTTGTGCTTACCAGTAGAGGTATTGTCACCGGAAAATACAGATTTTGATATGCTCCTGGGGAGTGATTTTCTGTGCTGCGTTTGCAGTACAGTTAACTTTTTTAGCATACTTTTTGAATAGGTGATCAAGAACTCTTGTTTGGCAGTGACATTAGAGCACAGGCATCTGAGAAGGGCATGAAAGAGTCCATCCTAGCATCTGAAAAGGGCATGACAGAATCTATCCTACCATAGAGTGCTTAAAACAACTGAATACGAAACTATACTCAGTGACATGAGATGGGCCAAGGCCAAATCTAAATTCCCAGCACACCCTTTTTATCTGGGGGATCCGGTCCCCAGCAATAAGTTGCAAGTGCATATGAAAATAATTATGTGTCACCTGTTTGTACTGAATGAAGAAATATTTTTTGCTGTTAGTACTGATAATTTTTGTAGGACACATGCCATGATACCCAAGGGAACATTTTAGTGAGTGTACGAGAGTTGCCAGCAAATGAAACTGGGAAATGGGAAGACAAAGAAAAAGAAGGAACAGGAGAAAATTAAGATGTAGAAGAGAATATGTATATAATGTAAACGTAGATATCATGATCACCTTAAAAATAGAACAAAAATGTGTTGTATTCATTACTTGAAAAATTTAGTTGTGTTTTTGAGGAACGGTAGGATTTGTCTGCTACAAATTTGATTCATAATGAATCGCTACCAGAGATGCAATGCTGACCAGTCAGAAACCATGTAGAATTCCATGTTATTTGCAATCTGTGGTTGAACACAGCAGTAGAGGACAGTTGGAAGTGGGGATAATACAACCATCATGCAGTACCTGGTGTTTGTCTATTGCCATTGTCCCTAAAAGGCACAAAATTGAGAAAAAGCTTACTGAATGTGTGTCAACATAAGTGGACTGAATAAAGTAACCACTCCAGACTCATATCTCCTCCCAAGGATAGACAAAACATTTTGGTCCATTTAGGCAACTGCCAATACTTAACAGTGTTAGACATGTATTCTGGATATCACCAAATATCCCTCACCCGTAGCAGATCACGAGAAAACTGCACTTGTAGTAGTACTGTCAGGGCTTGAAGAGTATTTGAGAGCCTCTTGGATTACGAAACACACCCGCCACATTCCAGTGGTTTGTGTGTTTATTGTTGAGGGGAACAAAATATTTCATGTGCCTAGTGTACCTAGACAACATCATTGTTTTTTTCCACTTCCCTAGAGGAATATGCACAATGAACAAGAGCTTTACTTTCCCATATACAGAACACAAATTTCAGCCTGAAATAAGGGAAGTGTAAATTTGCAGAACCACAAGTTAATTCAAACCTTCTTGGCAGATTAAAACTGCATGCTGGACTGGGACTCGATGCTGGGATCTTGTCTTCTGTGGGCAAGTGCTCTACTGGCTGAGCTGCCCAAGTGTGGCTCATGACCAGTTCTCACTGCATTACGTCCACCACTAGTTCATCTTCTACCTTCCAGAGGTTCTCCTGTGTCATTTGCAGGATCAGCTCTCCCGGTCTGGAAGATTATTTTTAGGACGAATTTTCATTCTGGAGCAGAATGTTCACTAAACTTCCTGTGTGCTGGACCTGGACTTGAACCTGGGAAACAGTCCTGCAGGTTCCTTTCTTCCAGGGGATTTAATGCTGGAAGTTTTGCAGGAGAACTTCTGTGAAATATGGAAGCTAAGAGATAAGTTACTGGCAGAAGTAAAGTTGCGAGGACAACCTGTGAGTTGTGCTTGGATAGCTTAGTCAGTAGAGCACTCTCCCCATGATTAGCAAAGGTCCCATTGGAAGTCTCAGTCCGGCACACAGTTTTTACCTGCTAGGAAGTTTTGCATCAGTGCACACTCCACTACAGAGTTAAAAATTCATTCTGAGCACAAATTAATTATTTGGGCCACTTAATTTCAGTGGATGGGTTTTAGCCTGATCTACTATTAACTGATGCAGTAAAAAGCTTTCGTTCCCCATGTAATATGAAATAGTTACAGTCCTTCCTCAGTTTGGAAAATTATTATCATAATTTTTTGATGGAATGCACCAGTATTGACAAACCTGTTACCAAAATGTTAAAGAATGGAGTAATGTTTACATAGTCCTGAGTGCAAAACAGCAATGCTCCAATTAAAAGAAATTCTCACACAGTCACCTCTTTTGAGCTCCCTGATTTTGAGAAACCAGTTACACTCTCATGGGAAACCAGTGATTTTGCAATCGGGTGTGTTTTTGGTACCAGTTCATAGGGAATTTAAATAGCCTATTGAGTATTGCATCTAGGCAGTTAAATCAGGCCAAGCTCAACTATAACACAACAGAGATGGAGCTTTTAGCTCAAGTATATAGGGTGAACTAAATGTTATTTATACGGGAAAAGGTTTACAGTTGTGACTGGTCATGAACCGTTAAAGTAATTGTTGAGCATCAAGGACTGGCTAGGTGGGCTCTGAAGTGAAGTGAAAAAAAAAAAAAAAAATCTGCTTGTACAGGCTATGAAGGAATGACCGGCTGGTTACCATGTCATCTTCAGCTCACAGGCGTCACTGGAAGTGCATAAGAGGCGCATGTGGTCAGCACACTGCTCTCCTGGGTGTATGTCAGTTTATGGGGCTGGAGCTGCTACTTCTAAGTCAAGTAGCTCCCTAGTTTGCCTCAAAAGGGCTGAGTGCATCCCTCTTGCCAACAGCGCTTGGCAGACTGGATGGTCATCCATCCAAGTGCTAGCCGAGCTTGATAGTGCTTAACTTGGGTGATCTGATGGGAACCAGTGTTACCACTGCAGAAAGGCTGTTAGGAAATTAAGTGAGTATGGTCCCTTAGTAAGGGACAAACCAGGAAAGCTCCATCAAAGTGCTGATCTCTTGAGTCGAAAAGTTCTGTATATACAAGCCAACAAGATCCTGGCTGCTGAACTACAGAAAGACTAGCTAGAGCATGATGAATGTAAGTAATTTGCAGCATCACCAGACTTCATGGTGTTGATGAAATTATTTACAGTAAAACACACCAAGGCAGTCAGCTGGTTATTCTGAAATCCTTTAGAGAAAGAATTTTGCCAAAGCCACATGATAGTATACAAGCATGCCACAGGGGTAAGAAGACAACTAATGGAAAAATAGCCTCACAGTTCTGGTGGCCTACTTGTAAGGAGGACATTAGAAGTTATGTACACTCTTGCTTATAATGTGAACAAAGGCACAATATATATTACCAAAAAACCCCTTCAAACACATCCTCACTAAACTATTGACTTGGTGCCTTTGACATTGTGGGACCATTTCCAGTTTCAGCTGACAATGGTAAATATGTTTAATTAATTATTGATCACTTTTCTTTTTTTAAATTATGGTGCCTCTGGCAGATATGATTGTAGAATCAGTTGTCAAAGCTTTTGTGACACATGTCATTTTGCCACATGGAAGCCCTGAAAACATCATAATAGATCAAAGGAGCAACTTCTTATCATCTCTTTTCATGCACATTTGTAAGTTATTAAAAATCAAGAAGTGAGGTACTACCCCCTTCCATCCAAAAAGTAACAGGCGTGTTGAGTGTGTCCATAAGTCTATTCTCAAAATGCTGTTGCATTATTTGAATCAAAGTTTTACAGACTTCTCTGGTTCACTTTGTCCACATATAATGCAGGAGAGCATGAACTGACTGACTGGACAGCATTCGAGATGGTATATGGATGCAAACTGTATTCGTCATTTGAACTAGATAAGTTTTCCCCAGATGCTGATGTAACAGCAGCAAAACAATTGTCCCTATGAGTGAGAATTATATGGAAACAGGTACTGCTACTGCTGTTGGTAGACAAGTAAAACAAGGCCAAAAGAAGGCAAGAATTCTTGATTATCAGCCTGGACAGTGGGTGTTGCTCAGGAATCTGGACCGAATAACATGCTTAACCTCTCAATTAAATGCAGGTTTACAGATGCCAGGCTAAATATTTGTGGAGCACTTTGAATGGCTGCAACTTTGCCAAGGATGACATGGCAGTGACCAGCAGAAATCAGCTGATACAGTGCCCCAGACCCAGAAAGGCCAGCTGGCAGTATACTGTTATGCTCCGCTATAATTTGCAATCAACTCCCTGTATCAGCATTGGTAAAATGACTGAGCACCTACCAGATCTGAGAGTAAATAGATTAAGACAGTTATTGATTAAAATGATATGCTATTCACTTTGTACCTTGTTTTATATGTACTGAATGAGAAATTACATATGTGGTGGGTAACTTTAAGTATGGTAAGGGTTCTAATGTTTTATGTTTGAAGAAAATGTCTGTAATTGATGCGATCAATAATGTTAGCTTTGGCATGTAGTATAGCCTTATGGCAATGGAGACATTAGTGGATGTGTTGGCAGGAGGACATGAAGCCATGCAGCACTCGCATAGTGACAGTCCTGAGAAATGAGAATTGGGGAGACTTAAATTTTCTCTGACCCTGTATAAAGGAAGAGAGAATCTGGTTTTGGAGTGTGATCTGGTAACATAAGTAATCGGAGGATGAAGATATAGCTACTTTTGTGTTCTTGTGATTTATTTGTACCTAAGGCAAAGCCTTCTGTAAGAACATAGCTTTTGTTTATCCACCAATTTTCTCTTCCTCTGGGAAAGTACATAGGTTTCAATGGGACATCAGGATGGTATTAACACACAACATGTATAAAAAGATGAGCTAGATTTGTGTGCTCCTTGCATTTGAACCTTGGCTCATTATTATCTTTCTGCAGCAGCAGTCTTGTGTTTCTGATGAAAGGAAAATGGCCTGACTGGCCAGTAGAGTCTGTCTTCCTAGCCCATCATGATTTCACATATTCGTTGGAGGCTTTCCGCATTCTAGTGGTATCCTTAGGATTATTCCCTTTTTTGAAAAACATGTTAATGCTAAAACAATACCCACTGTTTTGATATTTCTGCTCTATTGATCACATCTTTTTTTTGTACATTAATGTCAGACCTTAAGAGGGACTAATCAGACCAGTGTCATATAGAACCCTCCAACCATGCAATAATACCACTAATGTTCCCTTATACCTATTGATATATTTTCTAAAGTACATTGTCTCATTTCCCACTGAAGAGCAGAAAACTGGTGCATCAGATAACAGACATCACTGATAATGTGCAGTATGCAAGAACCTTTCCTAATTTGAATTTTCAACATTGAATTCAATTGCTGTGTGCATGCTGATTTCACAAGTAAGCTTCACAGTGCCATAAAGTCAGTGCTGTTACATAAACGAGTTGACTGAGTGCCTGTGGTGACACATGCAAGTGTTGCCTGTCAGTCACACAATGAAGGCTTTCACGACCGGATGTTTCAGCTGCCAAGAATTCTTCCGGGTTGTATGGCCGTGGTCCATGAAACTCTTCAATCCCTGATGTTTCGTCCAAGGCTACGTTGAACATCTTTGGAAGTGCTCCTGGTTTTGCTGAGTCTTGCCGACTGTTGGCAAGACTCAGCAAAACCAGGAACACCTCCAAAGATGTCCAATGTAGCCTTGGACGAAACATCAGGGATTGCAGAGTTCCATGGACCAAAGCCACACAACCCGGAAGAATTCTCAGCAGTTGCCTGTCAGTGTCGCACTACTGCACCTCGTCTCAGGTCAGCACTTCTGCTTTTGTTCTCACAAACACTTTGGCATCACTAGCAGCTACTAATTCTTATTTCATTTTTACATGTTTTCCATCTACCAATCTAACTTGTTATAGGTTCCACCTTTCATGCTCAGTTTAGAACATTCTGACCTTTTACCAAAACTGCCTAATTCTACTAATGGTGAATTACTTACAACTCTCATAGGAAAAAAGCAATTCCCTATTTCCAGAGTAGTGTTATCATACCAAAATGCTTACTCCAATTTACATCATTTACAGTTGCAGATTTATTAATCATAGGAATATTGGAGTAATTGTAGAATGAAAGATACCCCTTTGCCTGCTGTTGCCCTGCCTAGTCCATATACTGAAGGAAATTGGAGCCTCCCAATAATCAGCTGATACTAATGAATAACTGTGTATTATTAATCCAATATTTTTTATCCTTACACATGTGCAAATTATATATACCATATTAAAGCATAGTAAAAGCATGCAAAGTGTGGCACCACATTTCAGTTTGTTCCATGTATGTTAGTCATTGAATTTGAAAGAAATATTTTGGGAATTTATTCACTAATTTTTATTTACCTCTATTAAGGAACAGATCATGCTACGTTATATTGCTGTATCTTGTGCCATTTGAATGATGTCCCATTTGAGAGATCAGTATACTTTGAACAGCATACATGGTATGGAGGAAGTCTAAAGTGGCATTATCCCATCTACTTCTCCCCATCCTCCCTCACAATTGAAAGTCATTGTGTTCCACATGTATTATACTTACCTTTTGGTTGTTGAATAGCAAGCATAATTTCTGAAGAGTTGTGAGTGCTAACAGACAAGCAACACAGCATGAAATAACACATAAATCAATGTGGGACTTATAATGAATGTATCAATAATGACAGTGCAGCAAAATTTGGGGCTAATGGACTACAGCAGCAGACAACAGGTGAGAGAGTCTCTGCTAACATCACAACTCCACTGCAGCTTGTCTCCTGGGCTCGTGATGATATCGGTTGAACCCGAATTGAATGCTGTCAGCCACTGTGTTGTCCATGGTGAGAGGTAATGCCTGAAATTGGTATTCTTGGCATTCTCTTGACACTGTGGCTCATTCCCTAAAAACTTCCAAAATGGAACGTCTCGTGCATCTACCATTCCATTTTCATAGTCTGTTAATTCCTGTTGTGGGGCCATAATCATGTCAGAAATCTTTCCACATAAATCACCTGAGTACAAGTGACAGCTCCACCAATGGCTGCCCTTTTATACCTTGTGCACACAATACTACTGCCATCTGTGTATGTGCATATTGCTGTCCCATGTCTTTTGTCGCCTCAGTGTACAGGCACCAGGAATGTTCTACTAATTTCACATTCACATTAGCACTGGTCTAGCTTTCCTACAATAACCCCATTGCTGAAGAGCTCAATTATATGTAATTCTTATTTTGTTTCATGATTTATTCTTGCGAGTATGAGTAACTAGAGGAGAATGTTGTGGCAATTATGATACCTATGTAGGAAACCTCTCCCCATTTTATCAGTTAATTCTGAAGATAAAATTGGTCATTTTGCTATATTTAACTTGGTCCTAGATGAGCAAAAGAGATCAAACTAATGTCCACTTATTTTCTTAATCATTGTTAAGGTAGTTAATTTAGAACCTAATGAAGCACTGGGAATATGTAGCTATCTAGTGATTTACATGTGCTTACAATGGATTATGTAGATCTAATTTATTCTGATTTCTCACAATATGCAGAAAGATATATAAACTACTTAACTTTGATTTTGTGATTGCTATTCTTAAAGCAGTAATATGTTGTTATTTCATTCTCAAAGCAAAAAAGTAAAAACCATAGTAATTACTGTTAACTTCTGAAATCTCGGTTTAACCAAAAGTTTTAAACTGTAATTTTCCATAGCCCTGCCAGCAGGATTATAATGCAGTAATTCCTCAGTCACTATGCTCGTATGATTCATACAAGTTTAAGCTCTGCTTCACATCTCTACCGGTACCAGCCTGGCAGTTACTCTGTTCTATCTACTGTCGCCATCGAATCGCCAGGCCACAGCTACCGCTCTTTGGAAGGCCAGTCACATAAATGTTATTGTTATTGCTGCTTTCATGGCCTTTGAAAATTGCATATTGTGAATGTAACACCATTAAACCCTTCTTCATCTTCTTCTTCTTTAGTATTCCCTCCCATAGTTATAAGTCTCCATTCACAGCAAGATCACCATGTCACTTGGGCCTTTGTGAGATGGGGAGGTGTAGAATGTAAAATTGTTATCAAGTATTGTAACAGTCCTGAAATTTTTGATTCTTCCTCCCGAGGCAGGGGTGATGGGGTGGGGGCCCTCATGCCTTACTGCCAGTGTGGTGTCAGCATTGATTGTGTGGCATTTCTGAGACGATCAATGAGCCTTCCCTCACTTAGATCAGGCCAGTTATAGCTATAGTGGACCTGGGAGTCACATTGCTCTCTCTGTTACTGGCCTTGGTATGCATAAATTTGCAAAGAAGGAATGCAGACTGGCATAAATTCTAACTTCCAAACTCTCCAGCAGTCTTTATGCTAGCTGATCTGGGGGTGTGCAAAAGAATTCATACTGACTGCAGAGATGACTGTAGTATTGCCTCCAAATATGAGGAAGATACATGTGAAAAGACCTCCTTTACCTAGTATAACTTTACAGTAAATAATAATATTTAAATTGCTGAAGTAGTATTGTGGAGGTAGGTCATGGCTGAATTGAAAAGTTTACATTTCAAATACATTTACAACAGATATGACAAATATTTTATACTTAAGTCAATGGTGAATTGTAACCATAGTTCACAGTTCTCTCTCAAATGGCACATTTACAAACCTATGTTTGGTGCAGCATTTTTGCTTCTATTGTCATATACTTTCACCTGTGTTAATTTTCACTACCAATTATAATACATCCTATACATAAATTCACTTCGGTGCCTATACAATACTTGCACGGGGAGTCTGTGGCGCCCCTTTCAGCTGGATGCTTCAAACAGTTGCTTGTGTCACTTGGACCTTAAACTGGTCCTCAGTATCGCTTATGCCACACATGTACAATCAAGATTGCAATTAATTTGTACAAGATTTGCAAGTATTATTTGGGAAACTAGTCCATGTACGAGGTGCATTCAAGTTTTAAGGCCTCCGATTTTTTTTCTAATTAACTACTCACCCAAAATCGATGAAACTGGCGTTACTTCTCGATGTAATCACCCTGCAGACATACACATTTTTCACAACGCTGACGCCATGATTCCATGGCAGCGGCGAAGGCTTCTTTAGGAGTCTGTTTTGACCACTGGAAAATCGCTGAGGCAATAGCAGCATGGCTGGTGAATGTGTGGCCACGGAGAGTGTCTTTCATTGTTGGAAAAAGCCAAAAGTCACTAGGAGCCAGGTCAGGTGAGTAGGGAGCATGAGGAATCACTTCAAAGTTGTTATCACGAAGAAACTGTTGTGTAACATTAGCTCGACGTGCGGGTACGTTGTCTTGGTGAAACAGCACACGCGCAGCCCTTCCCGGACGTTTTTGTTGCAGTGCAGGAAGGAATTTATTCTTCAAAACATTTTCGTAGGATGCACCTGTTACTGTAGTGGCCTTTGGAACACAATGGGTAAGGATTATGCCCTCGCTGTCCCAGAACATGGACACCATCATTTTTTCAACACTGGCGGTTACCTGAAATTTTCTTGGTGGCAGTGAATCTGTGTGCTTCCATTGAGCTGACTGGCGCTTTGTTTCTGGATTGAAAAATGGCATCCACGTCTCATCCATTGTCACAACCGACGAAAAGAAGGTCCCATTCATGCTGTCGTTGCGCGTCAACATTGCTTGGCAACATGCCACACGGGCAGCCATGTGGTCGTCCGTCAGCATTCGTTGCACCCACCTGGATGACACTTTTCACATTTTCAGGTCGTCATGCAGGATTGTGTGCACAGAGCCCACAGAAATGCCAACTCTGGAGGCGATCTGTTCAACAGTCATTCGGCGATCCCCCAAAACAATTCTCCTCACTTTCTCGATCATGTCGTCAGACCGGCTTGTGTGAGCCCGAGGTTGTTTCGGTTTGTTGTCACACGATGTTCTGCCTTCATTAAACTGTCACACCCACGAACGCACTTTCGACACATCCATAACTCCATCACCACATGTCTCCTTCAACTGCCGATGAATTTCAATTGGTTTCACACCACGCAAATTCAGAAAACGAATGATTGCACGCTGTTCAAGTAAGGAAAACATCACCATTTTAAGTATTTAAAAAAGTTCTCATTCTCGCTGCTGGCGGTAAAATTCCATCTGCCATACGGTGCTGCCATCTCTGGGACGTATTGACAATGAACGCAGCCTCATTTTAAAACAATGCGCATGTTTCTATCTCTTTCCAGTCCGGAGAAAAAAAATCAGAGGCCTTAGAACTTGAATGCACCTCGTAATTGTGATCTTGATTATGCGTTATAAGTAATACTAAAAATGCTTGTGTAGCCTTATCCAGACTTTTTTCAGTTGATAGAACATGACGTCACTGTACAGCACAAACTGAGCAATTCACATTAGCATTCTGATGTCTGAAATAATAAAGTCAACATTTTGCAGACAGATGAATCAGAAATTATGATTTTAAATGAGTTCAGAAATATAATAAGAAATGTGTAAGATATCCATACCTGTCAGAGTTCATAGCCAAAGATAAAATTTTGCATCATAAAAAAGAACGGGTAACATCTGCATTCACCAGAGTCACTTCAACAAAGTATTATCTATCCCTACTATGGTGGCATTTGAATGTGTAATAAGCATAAAGCCATTACGGATAGCAAAAGCAGTTGAGGTCTAGAGAAACACACACTGAGTGTGTTTCCTTGCCAAATGTGTGTGGAATAATAGGCGCAAAACTTCATTATGAAGATTGCCAGAATCTACACATCCTTTTGAGGTAGTAGTGGTATATATTGTCAGATATTTGTCTCTCACTAGTCAGAATAAAAATTGGTAATTCATAAGTAGAGTTGAAAACAAATATTGTAGGATACAAAGCCATAGACCTATGTGAAAAATTAGCGTGATAGCTCTAAACTTAAGATGTTGATTAACAGATTCCCTATTTACATGTTTTCTGAGAGGTTCTGATTCCAAAATAAAATATTCATTGAGCACAAATTATAATTCAGCCGATCAAAAATAAGGGTGATGTAACTATTGTGCAGACTGTTCTAAGGAAATGTGGTAACAACTGTCAGAGTTCAGAAATAAGACTCAGTTCACATGTAAGCTGCTCTTTATTTTAGTAACAATAGCCATTATATGGACAGCTCATTATATATATCAACATTAGTACAAGTCTGAAACTTAGTTATTTTTTGGATCACCATACCACTACACTCTATACTTTGTGCACTTTTTCTGATAAGGTATGTTCCAAACAAATGCTTTCAATGACTAGTGATATCGTTTTCTCATTCTTGCTGGAACATGTATTTACATCAATATTCTCAGACACTTAACAAAATTTTCAAAATTTTATGTTACCTTCATTAAGTAATACTGACAGAGATGCCAACATGATGTTACAGCACAAAAACTATTAGGGAGGTTAAGCTGACACATAGTCCACATTGGCATTAAGTACATTTTGTGTGTGGAGAGAGAGGGAGAGGGGGAGGGGGAGGGGGAGGAGAGAGAGAGAGAGAGAGAGAGAGAGAGAGAGAGAGAGAGAGAGAGAGAGAGAGAGCGCTTTAATGAATGAATAATTTAGCAAATAAGATGACCAAAGCAAGTTTATGTGGCTGTTGAACTATGTGTATTGTCAGAAAGACCCATCACATGCTGAAAATGTCGTCTGCCATCCAGGTACATCATTGCCTCTGAAACAAAAATAATGCACAAATCTCATAAAATGCATGATTTCAGGTAAGTACTATTAAACTACATGTTGTTTTAAATTCAAAACTGACTGTAAATATTGAAGAAAGAACATCAACACCCGTAGTGAAGTTCAAATTAAAAACAAGCCTCAGAAAGTTAATAAAGCTGCTAAGTACTAGTATGGGTGGCACTGATACTATAGTATTTCAATGTATTGCATCATTAGTATTCATCGATCCTTGCCCCTTCACAAGAAATTGGCTGCACACAAACATTTCAATTCTACTTTTTCTATGTCATCTCTTGGTTTCAACTAACTACATAAAATGTAAATCTTTCACAAAATTATATAATTGTTATATTTTAGTTGACATCACAACTGGCAACACAGATGCTTCTTTTTCTTTCAAATTCCAAGGCACCCTATAAGAACACATCTGAAGGCATGTGAAGTAACTTTCATATCAAGTGTACTTTGATTATCAACAAAGAAAATATATTCCTAGAATGAATCTGCAATCATTGTGAACTTTTACAAATAACACTGTTTAGATCTCCCAATGGTTTTTGAAAAAAAAATACATTTTTCTAACATGTTTCACCTACTACCGTCATCAGACCCTATAGTTAAAAACGAAAGTCAGCAGCAATAAAAATATCACCCACCAAACTTAGAACTTCTGAAACAAAAGTTTAGTAAATCTTATGCCAAGGCAAGGTATCAGCTACCAATTGGCTCAAAAAGCATAAATTTGACAGTTGTTGATTTGCTGGCATACACATAACATTTCTTACATTCTTTTGTTTTTTATTACTAGGTCTGATTATGGCTGTATCCGAAGCATGTTATGAAATAACCTAATAAATAAAAAATTATGGTGCAGTATTATTTGTAAAAATAAAACTTTTGGTTACTTTATATAAGTCTTTCTGTAAATGGTTAATCTAATGGATATAAAATTACTAAATACCCTTGAAGCTTTCTTCAGCTTCTGAAGAGTGAAAAAATGCAGGGTTTCGTTGGCAAAGATTCCCAGCTTAATCATGCACCTCTTGAATGAATGGCATACATCATAACCTACAAGAAATACCTCTTAAACACAAAAAATATTTTTTAATGAACAAAAGCATTATCAAGACTATCATGTCCCATGCTGTTGCCTTCAAAAGTAGGCACGTAAGTATATGAATGAACTGTGTTGCTTTACTGAGTAGAGACTGCAGGGTTAGGTGAGAAATTGCTGCTAAGGAGACAGAAAGGTGAGAAAACAAGCAGCAAATGAAAAATTACAACCAGAACATTAACAGGGCGGAAAGCAAAGCAATTGCATAACTTAACACATGTCTAATTTAACTTTCTTGTAACCTTTCTACTGCACTTAACTTTTTTTGGGCATAGTATTTTGTTGTTACTTGTTTGATTTTAAGCTCCAGTCATATTCGTATCATTTTTCGCTTTCTACTTAGCTTCTTTTAGAGGTATATGTTTGTCCATTTGAGAGTATCCTATTCTATTCTAGGTGAGGTTGCCACTCAATGCTGTCGGGATGGCTGTGTGTGTGTGTGTTTACATTTGATGAAGGACTGTATGATAGCTAATAGTATCGAACAGTCACTTCTGAATGTGCCCCTCTGCTGTTCAACACCACTGCTACATGGTGGGTAGCAATCTGTCCTAATTAATATTATTGTTATTTGTCTTTTTTATATTTTCCTTGCATTATATTTATGTGCATTACATTGTGTATCATTTCATTATGGCATGGTAAGTAATGCCCCTTTATGTATTGTAATTAATAATATACGAGAGGCGTTTGAAAAGTCCGTGCAAAGTCCGAGAGATGGCACCACCAGCATGTATCGAGGTCATGTTTAGTTAGTAGCATCTTTGGAAAGAATGCACACCAAGTTTCAGCCATATTGGTCTATTTCTTTGTGTTTGCATTCGTGTAAATCAAGGAAGTCGAGTGATTGTCAAAAAATGGACGAAAGAGAATTTCGTGTGGTGATTAAACATTACTTTATGAGAGGCAAAACGCCTCAGGAAACTAAAGAGAAGCTTGATAAACATTATGGTGACTCTGCACCTTCAGTTAGAACAGTTTATAAGTGGTTTCAAAATTTTTGGATTGGCCATATGGGCACAAGTGATGCTGAACGTTCTGGACACCCTGTGGAGGTTACGACTCCAGAAATCATTGATAAAATCCATGATATGGTGATGGATGACAGAAGAGTTAAGGTGCGTGAGACTGATAGGGCTGTGGGCATCTCGAATAAACAGGTACATAATATTTTGCATAAACATTTGGACATGAGAAAGCTATCCGCAAGATGGGTTCTGCGATTGCTCACGCTTGACCAAAAATGGAATTGTGTGAAGTGCTGCAAGGGTGGTTTGCAGCTATTCAGGAAGAATCTGCAGGACTTTAAGCATCGTTTTGTCACTGTGGATGAAACATGGATACATTACTATACTCCTGAGACCAAACAACAATCTAAACAATGGGTTACCAAGGGAAAATCTGCACCAAAAAAGGGGAAACCATTCCTTTGGCCGGAAAGGTTATGGCGATTGTCTTTTGGGATTCGCAAGGGATAATCCTCATTGACTATCTGGAAAAGGGTAAAACTATTACAGGTGCATATTATTCGTCATTACTGGACAGTTTGAAAAATAACCTGCAAGAATAACACTGGTGATTAGACCGCAAAAGAGTCCTTTTCCATCACGACAATACATCATACACACCTCAGCAGTTGTGGTCGCAAAATTATTGGAAATAGGAATAGGATTCCTACTCGTTTCACATCTCCCCTATTCTCCAGACTTGGCTCCCTCGGACTATTATTTGTTCCCCAATTTGAAGAAATGGCTGGCGGGACAAAGATTTTATTCAAACGAGGAGGTGATTGCACCAACTAATAGCTATTTTGCAGACTTGGACAATTCCTATTATTCGGAAGGGATCAACAAATTAGTACAGTGTTGGACGAAGTGTGTAAGTCTAAAAGGAGACTATGTCAAAAAATAAAAAAGGTTTACCCCAAACACGTACGTAGTTTTTATTTTTGCATGGACTTTTCAAACGCTTCTTGTACTATCTAACAACGTAACAATGACCACTTCTTCCTATTGATGAAGCCATTTTCCTATTCTTCTGCCCTTCCCCATTCCATGAATGCACTTTAATTAATGATTACAAAATAAGCCTATAGGAGTAAAAGACAATGGAAGTTATCTGTGTCCGACTGGATTTATAAATGTCCAAATTAGACGTATCCAGTAGTCCTTTTATAGTGAGAATACTTACCCTGATAGGATTTTGGAATTATCTGTGGCACTTCTTCAGGCATTTCATACGTGTAATGAAACACATTAGTTGTATTTTGCTGCCCTCCACGAGGGTCAAACACTTCTGCATAAACTGTTATCTGCACATAATTGCATTCTGTATATGTAACCTGGAAGAATGATTTATTTTTATTTTGGTACAATAATGTGGTACATAAATTAGATGAAAATAAAAGCATAAATTAGATGAAGATGAAAGCAAGGTCGGAGGGGGAGGGAGGGAGGAGAGAAAGGGAGAGCATTATGGGATGGGAGAAAAAGGGATGTGAACTATATTATGTACAATCTGTGTATTTTAATATAGAGCAACATTTTCTGAAAACCCTGAATACCTTTAAATTTGTCCTTCTTCAATACATCAAGAGAAAACAATGGAGCAAACAAGTTTCAGCACTGATTTCATTGCATTATCCTGTCAAAATTGTTGAACCACAGTTTCAGTGTGAGAGAAGAAGCACTATTAAAATAATATTTAGTTACTGATACAAATATATGACAATTAGTTAGTAAAACAACTGTGTTTTATGCATATTTAATATAAGAAAAAATGATGATGGACAACAACCATAAAAACTTCAGGAAATGCCTTAAGTGACAACTAGTATGTGTCCAAAAGTTGGATAGCAGAGAACTTTCATTGTTCCATATAATAACAAGGATGTTTCACTGCACTTAAATGAAAGCAAGAAGTAATAAAATATCACAACAGTAATATACAGTTGTAGCAAATCAGCAGTGTCAGAGAACTGTCAATTTCATAAACATTAACTGTTAAATCAAGTGCCAGTAGAACACATTATCAGATAGCTACTATAAGCCTGAAATCTTATGTCTGCTCATTCTAATAAGCAAATGTGAATTAAAATAGCTTTCTGTGACTTCAGCTAAAGAGAAATTTCCTAAATTGGTAGGAACGTGAGCAGCCCTGTTGAAGATTGTGTCGCCAACCCCAGTGGGAAACAGATTCAGAACAGATGGGGGTAGGAGTAATGGTTCTCTGAAGTACAGGGGGTTGGGCTATGGACAGATAACCCACACCCAGAAAAAAGTCTTATTACGATATCCCACGAAATACTGCCAGACAGGCCCCAAGGCAAAGACATGGAAAAGTAACAAGAACATGATAATTGGATCATGGAACATACTGGTATTATATGGAACTGGAACCCTTGGAAGCCTAAATAGTGGAAACATACAAGGTGGGTATCATGAGCTTGCAAGAGATAAGATGGACTGGACAGTGTACCTTCCAAAGACAGTAGTGTACTATGTACTACAGAGGCCACAATAGTGAACGCATTTTTGGTGTGAGATTTATAGTCAGTCATAGTACTGTACAACTAGTGATAGGATTTAAAGCAATAAGTCCAAGGATATATTACATGTAATTAAAGAGAAATTCTTTAACTACAGTATCCTAAATGCACATGCCCCTACTGAGTAGAAGACAGCAGAATAGGAGACCTTCTATGAGGAGCTGGAGCAAGCTTATCAACAGTTTCCAAAAAGTGATATAAAAATGGTGATAGGAGATATTAATGCTACTGGACGGTAGGAGCAGGTCTTTTCCCCTACCGCTGGGGAAATACAGCCTCAATAAAGAGAGTAATGACAATGGACTCTGCCTGATAAATTTTACTTAACAGTTTCTAGCATGTGGGTCCAGCATAAGAATATACATAAAATGATCTGAGTGTCATCAGCAACAATATATGGAACCTAACTGATCATATATTAATAGCTACCAGGCATTGCTCTGATGTGCTAGACTGCCATAGTTTCATATGTGCTTAATATGGACATTGATCATTACCTCCTCATAGCAAAAATCAGAGACAGCATGTCAAATGCACATAAAGTTAAAGGAGAAAGACGAAATCAGTATAATATCTCAGAACATGAGGACCTAAGGAAGGCTGAACACCTAGCTTTTAATTAGGAAAATAGATTGACAGGAATTGTGCACAACTATAGTCAAAACGTATAAGAGCAGTGGAATGCAACCAGAAATTAAATACAGGGTGCTGCAGAGGGAGTGATTGGTATGGAACAATAGACCAGAAGGAATGAATTGTATGATGAATAGTGTGAGGAGTTAAGACACTTGCAGGTCATTGAAACACTTACTAAACTCAATAACCTTAGAAAGGAATTCCATCCAGAAACAACAGCAGTATAGGGGGAAAAATGTAAATTATAGCATCACAGGAAGGAGTGTTACATTTTTGGGCAGAATACTTTAAAGAATTATTATACTTGGGGAATGCGGAAGCACTGGAACTAACTGAAGACCAAGAAATGGAAGAAGAGGAAAATGGGATGCCCTTGATTCAAGAGATTTGGCTACCATTAAAGAAATTAGCCAACAATCAGTCACCTGGCAGTGACAACATGCCAGGTGAACTTATTAAATGGAGAACATCTGGTTAGATACATGCATGCCCAGATCTCAGATATAGGGACGCAAAAAGTCATCCCATATGATTGGAATATCGGCATAATATGTGCTATACATAAGAAAGGGGACATCCTGGAATGTATGAACTGTAGGGGAACTACATAGTTGAACACAATACATAAAATATTTTCCTCTCTACTTTGTCAATGAAAAAACCTTTTGCAGAAAAAGCAGCTGGGAGATATCAGAAAAAAAAGGGAATACAATATAGAAACACATCATACATACATTGAATTTAAAGCAGATATGAATCCATATGAAGAAATAAACTTATTGAAGCCATGAACGAATTGGGCACACCATAACATGTAATATGCCTCATAAGTTTGACTAAGAGAAAATCTGTATATAAAGTATGGATACAAGGAAATTTAACACCAAAATTTTGAAACTAACTGTGGACTTAGGCAAGAGGATGCACTTTCACATATGCTTTTCAACATGTCACTAGATAAGGTAATAAGGACAGCTCAAATCAACACAACAGGTGCAATACACAATAGAATGGCGTAAGTTCTGACTCATGCAGATGATGTCGATATTATTGCAAGAACAGAATCACTGGCATCGGCACAGTATCAATAAAACCAAATACATACAAATAATATGGCCAGAACTAAATGCAATGTTAGAAATTGACTAGGTGCAAGCAGAATCTGTTAGTGAATTTGCCTATCTGGGAATACTGGCAACATCCCAGATTGTTGTTGTTGTTGTTGTTGTTGTTGTGGTCTTCAGTCCTGAGACTGGTTTGATGCAGCTCTCCATGCTACTCTATCCTGTGCAAGCTTTTTCATCTCCCAGTACCTACTGCAACCTACATCCTTCTGAATCTGCTTAGTGTATTCATCTCTTGGTCTCCCTCTACGATTTTTACCCTCCACGCTGCCCTCCAATACTAAATTGGTGATCCCTTGATGCCTCAGAACATGTCCTACCAACCGATCCCTTCTTCTGGTCAAGTTGTGCCACAAACTTCTCTTCTCCCCAATCCAATTCAATACTTCCTCATTAGTTATGTGATCTACCCATCTAATCTTCAGCATTCTTCTGTAGCACCACATTTCGAAAGCTTCTATTCTCTTCTTGTCCAAACTATTTATCGTCCATGTTTCACTTCCATACGAATACTTTCAGAAATGACTTCCTGACACTTAAATCAATACTGGATGTTAACAAATTTCTCTTCTTCAGAAACGCTTTCCTTGCCATTGCCAGCCTACATATTTTATATCCTCTCTACTTCGACCATCATCAGTTATTTTGCTCCCCAAATAGCAAAACTCCTTTACTACTTTAAGTGCCTCATTTCCTAATCTAATTCCCTCAGCATCACCCGACTTAATTAGACTACATTCCATTATCCTTGTTTTCCTTTTGTTGATGTTCATCTTATATCCTCCTTTCAAGACACTGTCTCAACTGCTCTTCCAAGTCCTTTGCTGTCTCTGACAGAATTACAATGTCATCAGCGAACCTCAAAGTTTTTACTTCTTCTCCATGAATTTTAATACCTACTCCGAATTTTTCTTTTGTTTCCTTTACTGCTTGCTCAATATACAGATTGAATAACATCGGGGAGAGCTACAACCCTGTCTCACACCCTTCCCAACCACTGCTTCTCTTTCATGTCCCTCGACTCTTATAACTGCCATCTGGTTTCTGTACAAATTGTAAATAGCCTTTCGCTCCCTGTATTTTACCCCTGCCACCTTTAGAATTTGAAAGAGAGTATTCCAGTCAACATTGTCAAAAGCTTTCTCTAAGTCTACAAATGCTAGAAACATAGGTTTGCCTTTCCTTAATCTTTCTTCTAAGATAAGTCGTAAGGTCAGTATTGCCTCACGTGTTCCAGTGTTTCTACGGAATCCAAACTGATCTTCCCCGAGGTTGGCTTCTACTAGTTTTTCCATTCGTCTGTAAAGAATTCGTGTTAGTATTTTGCAGCTGTGACTTATTAAACTGATAGTTCGGTAATTTTCACATCTGTCCACACCTGCTTTCTTTGGGATTGGATTTATTATATTCTTCTTGAAGTCTGAGGGTATTTCGCCTGTTTCATACATCTTGCTCACCAGATGGTAGAGTTTTGTCAGGACTGGCTCTCCCAAGGCCGTCAGTAGTTCCAATGGAATGTTGTCTACTCTGGGGGCCTTGTTTCGACTCAGGTCTTTCAGTGCTCTGTCAAACTCTTCACGCAGTATCATATCTCCCATTTCATCTTCATCTACATCCTCTTCCATTTCCATAATATTGTCCTCAAGTACATCGCCCTTGTATAGACCCTCTATATACTCCTTCCACCTTTCTGCTTTCCCTTCTTTGCTTAGAACTGGGTTTCCATCTGAGCTCTTGAAATTCATATAAGTCGTTCTCTTATCTCCAAAGGTCTCTTTAATTTTCCTGTAGGCAGTATCTATCTTACCCCTAGTGAGATAGGCCTCTACATCCTTACATTTGTCCTCTAGCCATCCCTGCTTAGCCATTTTGCACTTCCTGTCGATCTCATTTTTGAGACGTTTGTATTCCTTTTTGCCTGCTTCATTTACTGCATTTTTATATTTTCTCCTTTCATCAATTAAATTCAATATTTCTTCTGTTATCCAAGAATTTCTACTAGCCCTCGTCTTTTTACCTACTTGATCCTCTGCTGCCTTCGCTACTTCATCCCTCAAAGCTACCCATTCTTCTTCTACTGTATTTCTTTCCCCCATTCCTGTCAATTGTTCCCTTATGCTCTCCCTGAAACTCTGTACAACCTCTGGTTCTTTCAGTTTATCCAGGTCCCATCTCCTTAAATTCCCACCTTTTTGCAGTTTCTTCAGTTTTAATCTACAGGTCATAACCAATAGATTGTGGTCAGAATACACATCTGCCCCTGGAAATGTCTTACAATTTAAAACCTGGTTCCTAAATCTCTGTCTTACCATTATATAATCTATCTGATACCTTTTAGTATCTCCAGGGTTCTTCCATGTATACAACCTTCTTTCATGATTCTTAAACCAAGTGTTAGTTATGATTATGTTGTGCTCTGTGCAAAATTCTACCAGGCGGCTTCCTCTTTCATTTCTTAGCCCCAATCCATATTCACCTACTATGTTTCCTTCTCTCCCTTTTCCTACACTCGAATTCCAGTCACCCATGACTATTAAATTTTCGTCTCCCTTCACAATCTGAATAATTTCTTTTATTTCATCATACATTTCTTCAATTTCTTCGTCATCTGCAGAGCCAGTTGGCATATAAACTTGTACTACTGTAGTAGGTGTGGGCTTCGTATCTATCTTGGCCACAATAATGCGTTCACTATGCTGTATGTAGTAGCTTACCCGCATTCCTATTTTCCTATTCATTATTAAAACTCCTCCTGCATTACCCCTATTTGATTTTGTGTTTATAACCCTGTAGTCACCTGACCAGAAGTCTTGTTCCTCCTGCCACCGAACTTCACTAATTCCCACTATATCTAACTTCAACCTATCCATTTCCCTTTTTAAATTTTCTAACCTACCTGCCCGATTAAGGGATCTGACATTCCACGCTCCGATCCGTAGAACGCCAGTTTTCTTTCTCCTGATAACGACATCCCCTTGAGTAGTCCCCGCCCGGAGATCCGAATGGGGGACTATTTTACCTCCGGAATATTTTACCCAAGAGGACGCCATCATCATTTAATCATACAGTAAAGCTGCATGCCCGCGGGAAAAATTACGGCTGTAGTTTCCCCTTGCTTTCAGCCGTTCGCAGTACCAGCACAGCAAGGCCGTTTTGGTTATTGTTACAAGGCCAGATCAGTCAATCATCCAGACTGTTGCCCTTGCAACTACTGAAAAGGCTGCTGCCCCTCTTCAGGAACCACACGTTTGTCTGGCCTCTCAACAGATACCCCTCCGTTGTGGTTGCACCTACGGTACGGCTATCTGTATCGCTGAGGCACGCAAGCCTCCCCACCAACGGCAAGGTCCATGGTTCATGGGGGGGCCCAGATTGTTAATAGTATGGAAATAAAGTGGCACATCGACATCCACAGTGATCACAAAGATTCGCACCATCAAGATTGAAGGCTTAGGAGTTCCAAACCATGCAGGACATTCAGCTAGGTATCCAATCTTAACGGTTGCATATAGGATCATATTGGCGTAATGGGGTGATAAGAACTGATGGAATGTGATGGCTTTCACCTGAATGTGAAACAGCCTCTTGTGGAGCTTATTGTGAAATTGGCTATCCTTCAATTTGTAGCTGTGGATAGGGCAATAATATGTTTTACACGCATGGGAAAAACTAACATCCAGATGCCGAGTTTGTCCATAGGTGGTATGAATTATAGTGTCACACACTTTTTAGGGGGCATAGTGTGCTCTAAAGGAGTTAATAAACAGACCAGGAATCAAGCAAAAGCAAGTTATTTTGAATGGCTATTGACCAAAAGCAGTGCTCATACCATAGTTGTAGTTCTCTTAAGCCCATTTTACCACTCTTCCTTGCTGCGATGTAAATATTCCCTACTGCTCTTGCAAGATCTCGCACATGATAAGAACAGTAGGGGACAGAGCACCTCCAACTTCTCACAGCACAATAAATAACTTTTTAGCCAATTTACCACCCAGACAAACAGCTGACATAGTTGTACATGAATGAATTAAGGCATTGATGTTAGCTGATCTCGATACAACTTCTTAGTACCTCTAATTTCCAGTGTTCCTTTCATCTTTATTTCCTCTTCAAATCCTGATTAGTTGGAGTTGAAAACAAATTCGTTACTGAATGATGGGATAAGTTTGTTTACCTCACCTACAAATGTTCAGGCCGATTTCGCAGTTTGCTATGCATCATCAAGTTGACGCTTTGTTTGGAATTTCGTTATCTTATGTCTTCAAATTTTGTTGCACTGTTTGAAGTTATTTAACCATCCACTGCTTCTCTTGAAATCACTATAATCTATACCATGTGCAATTTGGTGTGTGTGACATAGTCTGTGGCTATGAAGCACATCCTGTCAACTGTACCACGAATCCTTGAAACACGCAAACACCAGATTTTGTAACAAGTGCACCTTGTCCTTCCTTGAATACACATAGTTCTTTTTATGCACTGCACGGTCATACTGCTGTGAACTTATTCGAAATCTGTTTGTAAAATTTTTTTTTACTGTGCTGCAGATGACCTTCTATGTACGTAATTATGTTTGGTATTCCTCGGATAACAATGGTCCTTTACTATGTTTCACTGGAGATGGGATTTGTGACTCGCTGTCTGACAAGGATGATGAACTACATGACTCAACACCTGTTTCAGTATCACTTTCAGTTTTTAAGCATGTATCATCGTCATTGTACTCCTCATGTACATTGTCTGCACAGTCAAGTGTATATGACACCACACATTCCACTGCCTCAATGTGAAACACTAATATTTCATCTGCCACTTCTTTCTCACTCTGCAAAATTTCTTGGATTCCTCTCTGACGAAATGTCACCTTCGGCAACTGTTGTTGTAGATATAATGCAATGTTTGTTTTATTTACAATTGCCATTGTTCTGTTTTGTATTAACACCACTAGTCCTGCAGCACTGTTGTGAGTCACTCGTCAACTAAGCAGTTCAACTATGCACTGTAGCCTCATGCTGTGCTCATCATTGGATACCTCCAGTCTCGCCCCCTGCTTGCCATTAGCAGCCAATGTAGTGGTTGTATGATAGACAATATGTGGGGCACTGAATGGTGTACACATCATTAGCCTTCTGCAATCTTGCATAGGTTTCTTGCAAGGCTTTGATCTTGGATGACATACAAGAAGACTTACAAATTATTGGTGTCAGAGGATGGAGCCACAAGACACTGGACAGGGATGAATGGAATGACGTTCTAGAACAGGCAGAGGCCCTTCAAGGGCCATAGAGCCAGGAAGAAGAAGAAGAAGAAGAAGAAGAAGAATGTAGAAACTAGATTTAAGTTTTTAAAGTGTTGTATAATTACATACATACCAAGGAGTTCATTCGAAGAAGTGATCCAACATCAACTGGCTTGTGGAAACTGATGTCACTTATGTGACACAATCTGGGGCGAAATTTGCTGAAATAAAGAAGTGGTATAATTGTGTGGTGGTACTATTATAATGTAAATAATTAAATAAAGAAATCCTCTGAATGCATGTGGTTTATACTTGTGAATTATTGGACATACCTTCAAACTCTTGTGAGTCATAAAATAACTAAACAATAATATTTTGTTCAAACAGTTGTAATTTCTCATTCACAAAGTTCTCTATCCCTAGAAATTCAATTGCCACTGGATATGTTTCACTGATTAATCCATAAATCCCAACATGAAGGAGAGCCTTCAGGTGTATGGAATGAGTCAAATTATATGTTAACTGACAGAAGAAGCCACTTTAGGCTACCTATGGAACATATACTAAAAAACAAATACAATTAATGCTAAATCACACTCATTTATAATTATGGGACTTACTTCTAGAATAGCTTGTAAGCAAAACATCAATTACTTTTATAAATGGCACTGCTGTTCCTCTTACACTACTCAGGTGCTATGTTTATTCACAAATACTCAAAAACTAAGCATTTATGTAATTTTCACATAACACTATGAGCCTTTCAAGATTTCTTATTATGAGCCAGTCAAGATTTCTTATTATGAGCCAGTCAAGATTTCTTATTATGGGCATCTGTGGTAACTGTAATTGACTGCATGGATTCAAAATATCCTGATAAATTATAGGAGTATTTAATAAAGTATGGTTTCATTTAAGTTTTGAATATTAAGGATTTCCAATTTCCTGTCTCATTCCCTCCAGCAACTTGTTATAGACTCCTTCACCAGTATGTAAAACTCCTTCCTGGTCCAAGTCTAGTATGCGTAGACTACATGGAAATTATTGTTGTGGTCATACAATGTAGGCTTTCACAGCCGAGATTGTCTTCACTTAAAACTTCCGGGCTGATAGGCCGTGGTCGATGTATAAAACTTGGACGTTTTGTTTCCGACTGTGGGAGACATCCTCTGAGGCAAAGTGCCAAACTGCAGAGAGAACTTCAGGAAACACTGATGATAAAGGCAGTAGCTGACATCCAAATTTTATCAAGTTTAACGCTTTCCCCTTTCCTATTAAAATTATTATGGTGTTTATCAATCTCTATAGCCTCTCAATAAATGCGCACATAATAATGAGGTTTTAGATATGACACTTGTCTCACTGCATTTTATCTCATGATTACCTTCCTGGTAAATATGTTCTGCTATGGCTGATTTATCTGTGTGACCCAGGTGGCAGATCCCCTTATGTTCAACAAGATGGGTGTTAACACTTCTCTTTGTGGTACCGATATAAACCTGTCCCCAACTACAAGGAGTTTTATATAACCTGGTGTAGCCAAAGGATGTCGTGCATCTTTTGCCGACCTTAAATATTCTTTCATATTTCCTAGTGGGTCTGAAAATAGTTTCCACCCTATACTTTATTAACACTTTTCCAATGCAATCTGTGACCTTACTAATGAGTGGAAGAAAAACCTTGCCGTTGGGCAACTGTTGTTCATCGTTGCTCCTGATTCTCTGCCTAGAGCGAGGTGCTTGATCTATCTTCTGCTACAATAGCCATTCTTCACAAAAGTCGACTGTAGGTGTTCAATCTCATCTTTTAAATAAACAGGTTCACACATTTTGTATGCCTTGTCTACCAAGGTTTTCATTATAGTTCTTTTTTGTCTATGTTGGTGGTTTGAATCTTTATGCAGATAAAGATCAGTGGCCTTTCTATACACCATACGGCCCACCGTTCTGCCCTGTTGTTTAATCACAGACACACAGTACATTGATTTTTGGATTAATGCTGTTTAGATGTGTCAGGAAGGCATTTATCTCCACTGCTCCATGTGTCCACATTATGAAAGTGTCATTGACACAGCGACACCACCTGGTTGGTCTCTTACTGGCAGGCTGCAATGCCCATTGCTCAAAAGTCTCCATAAACAAGTTAGCCACCACAGGACTGAGAGGACTGCCCATAGCCACTCCATCCATCTGTTCATAAAAGTCACTATTATATTGAAAGCAGGTTGTGATGAGGCAGTGTCGGAATAATGCCACAATATCGGTAGGAAAAATATCCGCTATGCATGAAACAGCTTCGTTTACCAGAATCAGAGTAAATAGCGATACAATATGAAAACTAATGAGGATATCTGGGCCAACACTCATTTTCCTTAACTTGTCAATGAAATGAGCTGAATTTTTAATATGACTGTCATTCCTACCAACATAAGGTGTCTAGCTAACTCATGGGTGGGAAAGCCTACTACGCTGACAATTGACCTCAAAGGAACCTCAGGTTTATGCTTTTTGGGTAATCCCTAAAGTCTAGGTGGGTATTCTTCTGTTTTACAAAGCAGCTTCTTATCATCGAAGGAGAATGAAGACGTTTTCACCAGTCGATTGGTTATTTTTAAAATCTTCATAGGCGGTTCCTTCTGAAGTTTTATGTAGTTGGAGGGAACCAAAATATCATGTGTGTTGATGTCTCTCAGTGCCTTCCTTTGTGACTGTGACAAATTATTGTTAGGTGGCTTATATGTAAGTAAAATCCTAGCTGTTTCCATCATAATTACATCAGCAGACTGCTGTGGAAGTTGATGGATACCTCCCTCAATATTTGCTACATTATCCTCCGTGGGTACATTTTGTACTTATTGTTACATGAAGTATTCTATTTTTTATTTAATATGTAATAATTACAGTATTGTGGTTGTGAAATTCACAATTTATCTAGCTCTTATTACCTCATACTCTTATTATCAACCACAAAAAACAATTAGGGAGTAATCTAAAAAATTTTACTCTTTCATAAACATATTCACAGGGCACTTTTGAGTCTCATTTTTCCTAAAATAAACAAAGCTAAATTGAATAGAAGCAAGGACAAGGAATGGATAATTACTAAGATTTACATATCTTTTGCTACGAAGAGAGAGTCCACCTTATTCAGCGGACAATCCACAGTCAAGAGAGGAAATTCCATTACCAGCAGCATTGTAAAATATTCCAATCAATTATTTAAAAAACCAAAACATAAGCACTATGACTGAGAAATTAAACACAGCCAAGAATAAGGTCAAAGCAGTTGGAAATGAAATTGAGCCCTTTCAAAATAGCGGTAGCAGAAATGCCAACATATTGCAATCACTGGCCGTCAGATTCAAAGATAATTTCCTCATTGTGGAACCAAATATTGCACCCATTAATAAACATGTGCTGTAAATTTACTTGTAAGTACTATGAACAGACATTAGTTTCCAAAATACAACCCCTAAGGAGCTTGCCGATTGAATGAGGTAGTGCAGTTGTTAAAACACAGACTTAATATTTGAGAGGATGGAGTAAGCTCTGTTTGGCCATCCTGATTTAGGTTTTCTGTAGTTTCCCTAAAACACTTAAGGCAAATTCCGGGGTTGTTGCTTCAGCAATGCCACGGCCTACCACCTCTCCTATCCTCATAAACATACTTATATATTTAGTGTGTACGTACATCGAATCTAATTATTTTCATTGTACTCATATTACGATGACAAATTCTGTATCATTGTGAAATGATACCTAAATGAATGTATGAATATGTAAATAGATTGCAACATTCATGAAATTACAAAATGTAGTAATTCAGCTAGCAGTGATAAGTGTTTCTAGCAGAATAATCAAATACCGTCTAGCTTGGTTTGATTAGCCTTAAGCTGTCTTTATAATCAACCAATGACTCAGAGTATATTTCCTGACACACAGAAATCGTGGTAGTAACACCCACCAATAAAGCAGAAGATAAGCAATCCTCCTCTAATTACAGACCTATTTCACTCCTTCGAGTCCCTGGCAAATCTAAATGAGAAAAATGACCCTGTTAGTATATTTTGTGACCATGCCAGGTTCAACTGTCTGGATCACAGAATTCGATTTGGAAAATTACTGTTACAGCACAAATGACATCCATCTTCAATGGATGGAGTACTACTTTCATAACACAAAGCAAATTGTTACATTGACAAACTGTGTCACAAACGTGAAACTAACCTCACAATGGGGGAACATAATATGTTGGCTCCTGCAGTGATCAGTACTGAGCTCACTCATGTTCTTAATCTACATAAATAATATTCCAGTGAGTTTAAAGGACAGTTCAAAAATTATAATGGTTGCTGATGATACAAGCATGCTCATCAAGTCTCCCGACTCAGTCTCACCAGACACAGCTCAGGTGAAGGCAGCAGTAAGCCTACTGCTGGTTTCAGTTACTTTTTTAAGTAATTCATCTCACAAAGACTCATAATATACTGATTTAAACAAACAGAAATGACCCACTAGCACCACTAGAAGAATTAGTGGGTCACACACCAAATGAGATATTCTGTGTAAAATTCTTTGGGGTATGGTTAAGTAACATGTTAAAAAGGAGTCAGCACATAGAAAAACTTGTCAAGAATTTAATTTTCTCTTCTTGGAAGCATCACACGTTGTATTAACCTAAACACAAGAATGTTGTCCTATTTTGCATGTTTTCACTTCTTGTTGTCTTACAGAATTATCTCCTGGGAAAGTGCATCTAAAATAAATGAAGTATTTACGGCAGAAGTGAGTAATAAGGTAACTGTGTAAAGTAGATAATCAGACAGCTTGCACTGGCCTTTTTATGGATCTTATAGTCCTTAGACTAACCTCTGTACATTAACCCCTTAGTGGTTTTTGTTGTTTATAACAGAAATAAATTTCATCGGAATTATGTACTACAAAGTCATAGAATAAGACAAGACTAGTTCTGGTGTATGTTCCCAACTACACACAAAATCCACCCAACTACACACAAAATCTACTGTACTCAAGTAAATATTAAGCTACCACTAGGATGTAAATAGTAGTTTTCTCATACAACTCAGGAAGTGGCAACTTTATTATTAATTTACTTGCTTCAATTTAACTGTAATGATCATGAATTTTATTGAACAGTGTAGTGAGAGATTATTGTTAATACAGTCTATACATATTAAGTTTGTACAATCTGTTTGTCTTTTATTAACCTATACATTTGCTCAGTGCTTGATTTTTAAAAAAAATGAGGTTCCAGCACTGCAATGTTCCAGGGGATGTTTTGAAGTTTAGACTTCTTAGAATGTTATTTTAACACTTTAATGATCATTTTAAAAGTATGAATACAACATTTGTTTTACATTGCTTCAACTGCAGCAACAGTTCTGATTTTTTTTTTCATTAGAGCTACCGGCACAGTGTGCCGGTGCACATCGTCACAAATCAAGCACTGCCTTTGCTCTTCTCTTACACAGTCTTTTGCTCTGTAATTGTGCCACTCTAACATCTTGGGTTCTGCTGTATCATTCTTTCACTCTACTACTGGACTCCTACTCCACCAATCTGCCCCTCTCCCAGTCTTACAGTGCCATTCTCCCACTGCCAACCTGCTGCCCTCCAATTCCCACATTACCTCTGTCCTGCTTTCTTACTCCACCACTCAGCTGCTTAACTGCTCCACAACATTCTCTCACTGTGCCACTTCCCACTCTGCCATATCTCACTCCGCTGCTTTTCTGCTGTGCCACTGTCACTCTCTTGTTTCACCACATTTCCACTCCACCATTCTGGAGCTAGACCACTGCTCCCCATGCTGCGAAGAGCCTCTCTGCCCCTTTCTCAGCTGCCACTATGCTGCTGCACCACCCTTCCACTCTGCCACTTCCCCACTCTGTCTCTGTATTGCAATTCTCACTGTATTTCCACTGCTCTTTAGTCCCTCAACCCCCAACCAACTAGCCAATCCAACCAATATTTCTCCTGCTTTTCTGCTACTGTTTTAGAATTAGTGACAGAATCAGTTAACTCTTTGCAACTGCCTCTGAGAGTCAACTGTCTCCAACTCTTCCCTCTCCCAACATTTTCCTCTATACTTGAAAAGGAAACAATAACTTGTAGCCGTTTGATACATTTATTCTGAAACTGGCACTATACGTACAAAACTGTCATTCAGACTTTATCTTTACTGACTGTTATACAGTACAACTTTCTCACTGGATGGCCTTGGAATTTTCACACTGTGGACTACTAGCTCCTATTCATTGATCATGCTATGCTTGCATGACTCCATTTCATATTTATGGTATTACTGAGGTACTGACTTTGGAATGAGTCCATCTCCTCAAAGCATACTTTGTGTTCCTTCCAGTTGAATAATTTTCTTCAGCTATGTCATTAGATATCTCACTGACTCTTATTATGTCCACTTTGTCCACTCTGTGGTTCAACAGCATCCAAACCAACTTTAATTCACTCACAAGTTGTATTCTGCATGTTCCATCATGAAAGAAAACCTCAAGGGTTGTGGAACAAATCAAAGCACACTAAGTTTGATGCAAGTATGGTGAAATGCTTCTATATACTACCATCAGGATATTTGTATTACTTATCTAAGGCAATTAAAACAGCATCTTGTTAACTACTAGTGTGGATAAACAGTTAATGATGAAGAGAAAATTTTTTATCTAATTTATTTATTTATTTATTTGGTGCATCAAATCCTACATGTACAAGATATGTAGGGATATTGGATAAACCGAATTTTTTAGAATATAATTCTCTTTATGTGATACAAGCTTTTAACTATAACTTATACAGTATTGCTAAACAGACTAGCTTGTTTAAGAGAATTCACTAATAACTGAGCACAGCACAGCCATTAGACTAGATTTACAGTTAAAATCTTGATTAACTGCAAATTAGCAAAAAAATCATAACAGAACAACTCAGTCCAATTATATAGTATTCCATTAACATACTTTTTTCTTTATTCCTATATGCATTTCTACTTTCTGTAACTGAGAGGGGTAGTTTATTATAAAGCTCACTTCCCATATTTCTAATACCAAGCAGGCTTTTGGGCAGTCTTTGGCTATTTACATGAATGTCTGCACAACAGCTAGTATTATGAACATGAAAACATTTATTGGTCTCAAACAAATGCAGATTCTGACTAACAAAGGCCACTGTTTCTAAGATATAAATGCAGGGAACAGCAGTATTTTTCAGTTCACTGAAAATAAAGTTAGTGGAGGTATATGGAGACACATGGACTTCCAAGATGGCGTCAAGTGAAGTTTTATGTGATGATAAAGTGAACAAAAGTTACAGTGGAGTGGTAAAAAAGCGACCTTGTAGTGATTGCAATGGAGAAATTACGAAGTTAAAAGAGCGCATATTAAGTCTACAGTTCACAATGGATGCATTAAGACGTGAAATTTCCCGCCTAACAAATGAAAATTCTGTGCTGAAAAAGCCACAGACAACACATGTTCTTGTATCTCAGACAAGTAAACCTAAATTGCAAGACTGGAAACAAGTAAGTGCTGAAAAAGCAAAAAGGGCATCAATTGTAGCAAGTGAACAAAATATTATTGATAAAAATAGGTATAGTCTACTCTCAACAAATGCTCACAGTAAATCTACAGAACTTGATAAAGAACATAGTAAATGCAAACTTGAAAGAAACACTGTGAAAAGTACGAAAGTAAGATACAATACGAGATCCTCAGTTAAAAATTGTAAGGAACCTTTGAAAATTGCCAAAACGAAGTGTGATGAACTCCCAAAAACAAACGGAATAATGTCAATTAATAATGAAAACGGATACAGTTCACAGAGTGAATATAAACATTGCAATGAAGTTAGTGACTCCTGCAACGAACTGTATAATTCTTGTAGTATGAAACAAACTCTGAAGTGCATGTGCTCCTACTCTCAGATAGTCATGGAAGAAATCTCGCGGAAATCCTAAATGACACGAGCAATCATCTTCAAGTGAGTAGTGTTGTGAAACCCGGTGCGAAAACAAAAAACTTTATAGAAGACGCCGACATAAAAGGAAAAATGCTGCGTAGCAACGACTTTATATTTTGTGTAAGTGGTACAAATGACATGGGAAGAAATGAAGCTGATATCTGCATTGAAGCCCTGAAGAACTTCCTTGAAGAAAATAAGCAGAAAAATACAACTGTCGCTACTGTTCCGCATCGGCACAATCTGATCTACAACTCGTGCGTAAACAAGGAAATACGAAAAACGAATATTAGAATTAAAGCACTATGTACAAACTATGGAAATTGTTCTATTCTAGATATAGGAAAGTTGGATAGAGGTCAACACACATCCCACAGATTGCACTTAAATTATGCAGGTAAATGCTATTTGTGTGAAAAATTAAATTTAATCATAAAAGAAAGAATCGAACTGAAAAACTTAAATATATAAAAACAGTTTGTTCACAACTGAAAGAAGTCCGACAGAAACTTTTTTAGACTAACTCAGCCTTCACCATACATACATGAAGGCAAAGTACTTGGCAACACCGCAAATCACAGTAAAATCAAAATAACATCGCAAAATGTCCAATATATTACCAATAAAATTGAACAAATTGACGAATTTCTAAGTGTTAGTAGCCCTCATATTTATCTTGTGAATGAACTAGAAGAATTACGCAGCATTAATTTAAGTAGTTATAAAATTGTCAGTGTCTATTGTAGAGAACAACATAAATGTGGTGTTTCTGGTATTTATGTCAAAAATAATGTCCAGTGTGAAAAAATTGATTGGATAGATAAACTTGCATGTAAGATGGTCTTTGAAATAGCTGCCATAAGAATAAAGCTCAGATATAGCAGTTTAATAATAGCTAGCCTGTACAGATCCCCTAACAGTAACATGGAAGAATTCTTTTGCCATTTAGAGGAACTTATTGATAAACTCTCACCTCATAAAAAACAGACTATAATAGTAGGGGATGTGAGCATTGACTCCTTAACTAATAGTGTAAGTTACCTTAGATATATTGATATATTACAGTCCTATAATTACAACCACGTGAATTCAACACCAACAAGAATTACAGGTGACTCTCAGACATGTATTGACCATGTTATTACGAACTTAAGTAAGGAGGACCTTGTAGTTGGAACTGTTGAGAACCACATTTCGGATCACAGTGCATTAGTCCTAGAGCTTCAAACTGACAAAGAAATAGTATCTCATAAGGAACAATTTACTTATAAAAGAAAGCTTGACTATCATGCATTAAAGGAAAAACTGGCACACACAAACTGGTATCAGGTAGGTCTATATGCAACAGAAGACATTAATGAAAAATGGGAAACATTTTATAGAACATTAACCCATTGTCTAAATCAAGTATGCCCAAGGGTCAAAATACTAAAGAAAACTGACAGTTCCAGGAATCTTAAACTCCCCCCTAATGTGATGAAATTAAAGAATGACATGAATGATCTATATATTCTTTTTAAAGACACCAAACTGCAGTACTTTTAGTCTAAATACAAAGCCTGTAGAAAAACCTATAGGGAAGCACTTAAGACATTAAAGGAACAGAAGTATGCAGAACAGATGAGTCAATCCTGTAATGTTAGCAAAACTGCGTGGAATATAGTAAAGAAGGAAAGTGGGGGAAATGACAAGGCATTGTGTAACAACATAATAATAAGAGGCAATGAAAAATTGGTTAGTGACCCAAAAGAAGTATGCGAGAGATTCATAGATCAATTTAGTAAGATGAGTAAGGAGGATGTGATCAACCCACCGTAGGTGCTAAATCCCATTAATGTCAGTAATTCGTTCTTCCTGAGGTGTGTTACAGAACAGGAAATCCTGAGAACCATTTCCAACTTAAAAGCAAGTACACCCAGTGGCTGGGATGACATCCCAGCCAAATTTCTGAAAGAATGCAGTAATGAGTTAATAAAGCCACTGCAACATTTAATAAACAGCTCATTCAGACAGGGGTCATTTCCTGACTTGTTAAAAAGTCACTGAAATAAGACCAGTGCATAAAAAGGGAAAAACTACTGATGTACAAACTTATAGGCCTATTTCATTGACATCAGAACTTAGTAAGTTGTTGGAAAGGCTATTTTTTGATCAAATGGAATCATTTTTCTCTAAGTACAATATATTAAAAAGTTCTCAACACGGTTTCAGGAAGGGCAAGTCTCCAATAACAGCCATAACCACATTTACTCAAGCAGTAGTGAATAAACTTGATGATGGAAACAAAGTTATTGGCACCTTTCTTGACCTAGCTAAGGCTTTTGATACTGTAAATCACTCCATTCTTCTACATAAGTTAGAAACTTATGGGGTCAGAGGAGTGGCATTAGATTTGTTAAGATCATACCTTGCTGACAGGAGACAATGTGTTAAGTTGTATCATACAACTGGGGGACTTATACAAACAGTAAAATCATCTTATAAAATTCTCAACTCTGGAGTCCCTCAGGGAAGTATTATTGGGCCTTTTCTGTTCATTGGGTACATCAATGATATAATAATTCCAAAAAAATGCAGACCTTGTGAATTATGCCGACGACACCTCCTTCATAAGCTGGGGCCCTACAAAACAGCTAACAGTGCAAAATAATATGAAGAACACTAGCCTCATCACAGAATATATGACTAAAAATAAATTGGCATTAAATAAGGAAAAGACAGTTCTAATGGAGTTTATGCTAAATTACAAATCAAGACAAGTGGATACTGAGCCAGAGTTATCAATTGAAACAATTGATAAACATAAATTCCTGGGTATTATAGTTTATGAACATGTTACATGGAAGGAGCACATCAGCTACATGTGTAAAAAAATCTCGTGTAATACCTACCTGCTAAAACGCCTTTCTAGCATAATAGCGTCACCAGACAAATCTATTTTGGTATTATACACTCCCACCTACAATAACGGTATTGAGATTTGGGGTGGGGAACCAACAGTATACATGCATAGGGCTTTTAGAGCCCAGAAGAGAGCAATTAGGATAATAGCGAATATTAGTAAACGTCAATCCTGTAGAGAATACTTCATTAAGTATAGTATTCTAACAGTGTATTTATTATATGTTCTAAGGACTATACCGTCTGTAAAAGAAAATATGGAGCACAGTATAATAAATAGTGATATCCATAGTTATAATACAACAAGGAAGAAATAAAAAAGCAACCAATCATAATCCATTTTCCGCTGGAAGATTTTTTTACAACAGACTGCCAAATACCATAAAAATGTTAAAAGGAAACATATTTAAAATAAAATTAAAGCATCTGTTAATTGCTAAATCTTTGTACTCCATCAAGGATTTTTAATGTTGTGTGTACTTTATTTCTACTACTAAACTATTATTATTGTTCACGTATGTACTGACTGACTATGTCCACGACTGTAAAAGTCATTATGGACAAATAAACCATTATTATTATTATATTATTATTATTATTATTATTATAATATTATCTTTAGGAGCCTTTTTTGCACCACAAAAATTTTACCAAACACCGACTTACGCAGTGGGATTCCATAAGAGAGAATTGAGTATACTAAAGCAAAATAAACTGTTTTTAGTGTTGAGAGATCACAGATTGACTAAGAATCTGAAAACCATAGTACAGACTGCTCAATTTCTTTAGCAGCTTTTGTCTGTGAATATTCCCTTGTAAGTTAGTGTCCATCCACACTTCAAGAAATTTACAGGATGTATATGCGGACAAGGAAGAAAAATTCCCAGATTTCCCGGTTAAAAATACACTTTCTCCAGGATGGAAACATAGTTTTTCCCTGTTAATTGACAGTATATTTTCTCTCGGAACTGTATAACTTATCAATCCTTTGAATGGTTATGGTTTTATACATGGGCGTAGAATTTCGCGGCGCTTTAGAAAACGAAACACCTTTTGGAAAGATGTTTGATGTGCAGTAACATGTACACTGCATATTTTCGTATTACGAAAGTATAAATTCGAATTCCACCCAAACACCGCATGTTATTTTCTGAAGCATTGAAATCGAGGTTGCGATGTGTATTTGTAAGCCAGTCATAGCTCATGTCACGTGATCTCGCCAGTGGTGTAGTCAGCCAATAGCAACATCACTGTTAAGTAGCGTGAACACACGAACAGGAAAAGTTAAAGGTTTACATTAATATATGTAATGTTGCTACTAGAAAAACAAAGCTTTCACATATAAAATTGGTCTCTAAGGCCAATATGCTGCAAGAGAACCTAAGCTTTCACGTATAATGTTGGTCTTTTATGCACGTATTACATTTTAAGATGTATCACACAAATGTGCCAGTAAATTTTTTAATAACGACATAAAAGTGTGATTTTTTGGGCTATAAATTCTTCCAAGTGGCTCGTCATCAAAGACCTGATTTTTAAATGAGTCCCAGATTCCCAGTGAAGTAGGCATCGACCTGATATTAAGCTTTTCAATGTGGTTTCGGGATGTAAATTTCCTTGGGTACCAGTACTTTGTTATTTCATGTCTGGTTCTTTGTTATGGCATAATGCCATATGTGCTAGAAGATGAAAACGTAAACTTGAAATGCACCGAACAGTTGAAACTAGCCAATAGTTTGAAATTAAACTCTTTGTTTCAAATACATTGACTGCCTCAGCGGAAAAGATTAATAAAAGAAAATTTCTTCAGCAAACCGATAAAAATAACTTCATTGTTCTGCATGGCAATTAATGCTTGACTGTCAGAAAGGTGGAAATAAAATAAAATCTGAAACTAATAACGTATTTTGGCCTTCCGTAATTATGTGAATGTATTTTAATTGACATGATAGCTCCTGGCCAAAGAAATCAATTTTGTTTTCATTTGACGTGAGTGCAGTAGACAAAGAGGAAACAGCAAAATCACTAAATGTAAACGCAGGTCACATCGAGACTACCCACTTTCCTATTATAACTCAGACTGCTCTGCGCATCAGACCCGTATCTACAATATTTCCGAACTGGGGTAGATAGTGGCGTCCCTCGAGCGTTTGAGATAGGACATAAATAAAAAAACGAATTTTCAAAAATATGATCATTCTGTAGTGCACATCTTTCTGAAGACTCTAATACATAATACATACTTGTCGGAGGAATTTTAAGATATGTTAACTCATCTTAAGTGTGCCAAAGTGCGGCGCCACACCTCTTCACACAGCATTCTTCTATCGCATGTCACTGTATTTCGGTCTGTGGAATTGAAACGCGTATATTTTGTACTGGATGCCATCAAACTATATTCAGGACAGTGGAAATTAAAATGCCCTATGGTGCCTCTCCTGCTTCCAGTAAGCCAGTTTGACATCCTGCCCCTCTTTTTTTTTTAAACTCTTCAGAAAACTTGCACTCTTTATTCCCTTTTAGATAACAACCTGCTGCTTTGTGTGATATAAAATTAAGTATAGGATACATAAAACCAGTAAAGAGAAGAGACAAGCAAGACCGTACACATTTCTTCAATCCTTAGCTCCTAGAATTTTTTTCTCTCTAATCTTGATACAGCTTTACATAGCATGCTTTCCTTTCTGCAAAAGGATCTGTTACCTCATCAAAGTTCGTCAAACGTTTTGCTACATGAAAAATCAAAATGTCGTTGTCTAATACTGAAAAAGCTGTAATTACAAATAGGCCCAAGACTGGTGTGGTTTCTCTGATTACCTATATTTTGTAACTGTCTGCGAGATAAAACAAAATAGGCCTTTATAATACTGCAGCAATTTTAACACATGCCAAATAAACGAGACTGTTTTGGCAAAAATGGTCATTTTTATAACATGGCAGAATATAATCCACAAAGTACCAATATCAAATGCCTATTAGGCCTACTACGAGCAAAAAGCTTTACATTAGGAAACAGTTTTACACTTCATTCATACGTTCCAGTTTCTTAAGCATGAGATCGAAAAGTAGTAGTGTAAAATTTTTATATCAATTTGGAATCGTCTTATGCTTCCATAATTTGTGTGATGTCCCCGTTTCTTCTCCTTCCTCATTCTAACAAACAATGTTGTCATCACTAATTTTGTATCTAATCCTGCCAATGTCAAAGCTAATTCGCTGGTTAACTTCACTAACTCTGCCAGAATCACCAGTTTAGTTATCCCGCAGTTATTCTCTGGTTAGGTATTGTTACGTGTTTGTACAACGCTTTTTCCGCGCTACTTCCAGAACAGACCTTAAAGCAGCTGCTTGCTGGAGATTGTACAACTGGCCCTTGCTAGTATAGCGATCTGGCCAAAAATTTTCTGTCAAAATTACATTTTCTTGGATACATCGAGAAGATAATACGTAATCTTTCTTACCTGTTATTCCTGTAAGTCGTCTATTCGCATTCTGGTAGTCTGAATCTATGGATTCGCTGGTAATCGTAACAACGCTCATCATTCACGAACCCAGTCAACCACATAATCAGACAGTGGTTGGCTTTCTTTCGTTCGGCTATACTCTGCTCAGCTTGTATAGCCCCTTTTGTCTGCAGGAAAGTTTATTTCTAGATGTGACGAGGATTCCACTGACAGAGACATCACGTACACTATGCACGCATTCACAAATCAACTTATGATTCATTCAGAAATCAACTTAGAATGTGTTCAACAATGTTCAAAAACCGACAGGGAGACGTTTCAAAGTCATACAAATAATCGATAGACCAACGTGCGCTGGATACTAGGTGCTTTGTGAAAAAGAAGGTTTATATGAATTTGCCCCCCCCCCCCCCCCCTCACTTCTGAGCCAGGGCTGTTGTGCAACTGGCGGCTTGGGCGCGCCAGTAAAATTTTTCCCAGTAGCACCTAGCTGCTCCCCCCCCCCCCCCCCCCCCTTTTTTTTTTTTTTTTGCTGTGACTGCTTACACATCCAACAGCCACGTTTCTGTAGCCAGAAGCAGAAGAAGATACTACTAAACTGCGCATGCGCATGATCCCACTCGTAACTGCTAAAACAAATCTAATATTAACAGTTGTGATGTCATGCTCATCGGAGGCAATTTGTTGTTATGAAGCATTGCATAGTCTTCCTGAAGCCTCTGAAACATTTTGCTGTTGGAAGACGCTTGTATGAGCACTGTGTTTTGTTGCTGTATATGGTGCATTTCCTTTGCAATTTAAGTTTTATTTAGTTTTTTCTCTCGTTCATGTTTTATTGCTGCAGTATTATTCTGCAGTAGCAGGATACAGTAATATCCTTTGTTAGAGTATTCATTCTTACCAGTTAAAATTACAAAAATTTAACTGAGAACAAAAACAATGAAAAATTCCCGGAATTCAAAAAAATTCACGGTTTTTTACCGGATGAAAAAAATTCCCGGGTTTTTCCTGGATCCCCCAGGTCGTAGACACCCAGAATTTAGTCCCATTGACTTGCTCTATTGTTTCATCCTCAATTATTATGAGCCTCACGTAGGTAGGGTAGTTTTTGGAGGCACTGAAAAGCATATGAGCAGTTTGCTTTTAGCAAACAGCATTAATTCACAGTTGATATTGTTACCAACAATTTCAATTCTTGCATTTCCAGAGCCCAAAGATTCAGGTAATTAACAGCAGAAACGATTACAAAGAAATACCTCTAACAGTTTTTTTTCTAATTTCCTGAGATGTATATTCTCCTACCTGCTGTACGCTGTGAGCAAGTTAAGAGGTTTTCCATTGAAATAAGAAACACAAAACAAGAACATAAGATCCATATGGGACTTCTTTCTAATGCCGTGTACTGTCATTGTGAATATCACAGTACATTTAGATCTGACTTTTGTTATTAACTTTGAATATAGGAATGTGTAAATATATTGAAAATACATATGCTGAGACCATTTAAAAGACACCTACAAGATGCCAGATTTTAAGTATATGCTTTAGTTTTAATTGATACTGGAGCTTCATGGGCGGAACACATAAAACAGAATGAGTTAACCTAACCACACCACATATAGCGAAAGGGCTGAGTGAAGAATAAACAACCATCATGTGCCCCCTCGCCCCCACCCACACCTCCCAGCTACACACACACACACACACACACACACACACACACACACACACACAGAGAGAGAGAGAGAGAGAGAGAGAGAGAGAGAGATGATGATCATGATGATGATCTGGTGGTGTCCCACGACATACTCACATGCAATATTTCAAATAAAAACAACATTAACATTTGTCGAAATATAAGACTGGAAAACTGTTAAATCTTCCTATATAATAGGTAGTGGTTATACAAAGTGCCTGAGACTGAATGACCCTTTCTTACATATCTATACTAAGGATAAATTACTTAATACATATAGCTGCCAACAACTTCTAAAATATATGAGACAATGCAACTAACTCTCAATGACAGAATGCTTGTGTAATTCCATTTGAAGATTCCAGTAATGAATATATAAATAAAGAGCACCATAAAAATCATTACATCAAAATAATGTAGAACAGTAAATCATAATTATGATGTTACATACCTGTGCAAATAACCAGCAGTCCAAGAGAGTTCTAAAGCCTGTCGCATAAGAAAGCCCCCAAAAACCTTGTTGTGCAGGTTACGGTCCTAGAAAATGTGCATCATTTCACACATTTCAGTCATTGTATGCACCAATAAACATTGTGGAGAATAAGGAAGAAGACAACTCTTTAAAAGTCTTTTATATGATAAATGTACCTATCTTGAGCAGATATGACAAATTGTGTTGCGATCACCAGAATCAATTAACTATTGTGTAGAGTAGAGAAAAGAATGGAAGAATAGAGCTTAGAGAATTTCATCAGTGATTGGGCCACTAGAGGTGGAAAACTTGTCCAGATTGGAATATAAAGTAAAAAAGTGCAACGTTCCATTCTTGAGTGTTGCTCATATCATGATATCCAGAATGGCAAGTGAATGTAACTGTCCACACAGCTCATGACACACTCTGCTGTTTGTACATTTTTAATATATGACAAGAAGCATTTGGTCACATACTGCAAAGAGTTAAGGCACGTAGTCAGGCAAACATACAGTTTTGAAAATTAGATTGGAGTCTCCTGTTATCATAACACAATTGTAGTAATTCAAAGACTGGTGGTTCAAACCCAACAGGTCAAGGGAAATTTTTCCGATATTTGCCATATTAACTTTTCATAACATTTATTAATGTGAATGATTCTTAGCTCTCAAATTGTTTCAATAATACATGAAACAATGTTAATCATTCTCAGAATGTAACTACTGATATCATAAAATGTTCATCACTATCTCTACTGTTACGAAGTCTTTTCTGTTCCAAACTTCTGTCTTATTTCATCATCTCCATATATTTCAATATCTAAAGAATAATAAATAAGCTCTTTTTTAGACTGGGAAAATAGAAAAAAATTAATTTTTGAATTTGCTTAATACAAAAACAAAAAGACTTGCTGTTTCTTGAACTTGGAAAAAAAGTGAACATAAAAATAAGAAGAATGATTACAAAATGTGAGATAAGTTGTGAAAGATAACTTTGACAAGTAGGCTGCATACATATAGGCACACGACACAAATGCACACAAAATAAATCTAAATATGAGTAGAAAATGTATACTACTCATCACTAAAAGAGTCAAGGTTGTGAAACACGATTGACAGGCAACATTCTCGCAATGTAGTATTTGTTTAAGATGGGAACATACTGACTAAAAAGGACTTGCAATACGGCGGCCGAACTTCCCCGCATGGGGCCACCTGGCCAACAATGCCATACGATCATTTCATTCACTGACTAAGAGTGTTATTCAAAAATAAGAGTGAAAAGACAGACTCATGCTTTAGGTTAGAACAAAATTCTCACAAATATTAATACCTAATTATTGTGACAATTGCCACGAACGGCTTTGTAAATCCTGGACATTTAGTTGGAGAGCCCTTGTGGAATTGAAGCAATATGAGAAGTTGTTTCTGCTTGCTCTAAATTAAATAGAGTCTTATACAAAACAGAGCAATAACACATGCAGAAACTATCAGTAAAACTTGATGAAAAGACAAATGAGTTTGGAAAGACAGCAGTAAAACCATTAATGACATAGCACACCTTTGAGTTACTTGTAACTATGAATATACATACTTACTTCGGGGTGACTAAAAACAATATTGCTGAGTTGTGCATCTTCCATCCATAAGCTCCTGGGAGGCAGAATTCTTTTGTGGAACGACATTCTATGTAGATCAATTGTTTTCAGGAAAAGGTCATGGATTAATCTCTGCTCATTAACATCTGGTGTCATTTTGAAAAGTGATTCCTGCTGTACTTTTACACGTCGTTTCTTCCTTACTGAAACACATGGCATATACAAAAATGATTCTTTTACTCTGCAACTATGTTATAAACACATAACAGAGGACTCTGTAGATGTTTAAAGTGTTGTTCCATATTAAATTAAATTTAGCACTAATGACAGAGTTCTCACTGAAAATTAATGAGACATTTGAGAGAAAGCAGATATACATAACTTGCTTTTCCAAACATTTCTTCCTTGTTTACACTGAGTACTAGTACATCTACCTGCACTTACCTTCCTTCAGCATTTATAAATAAGACAGATGACTACATTCAGCAGGCAGCTGGAAAGTTTTACATCAAAATGCATGAGGTGCAATGCAAATGGAATATAGTAACAAGTAATGCCCATGTGTACTTGATGATTTTTACAGCAGCCAATGAAGTTATTATCGACTGAGAACTTGCCTACTTCGCAAAAGGACTGAATATGGCTTACTACACTGCTTATCAGAAACTAAGATGCAGGGATAAATACCGCTTGCTCCATTTTTATTTTCTGTCTGCCTTAGGTTTTTACCTTTTCTATCTTTCATTCCTGTTCTAGCTTTTCAGCTCTTGCTCTTCTTCTACTAAAAGTATAAAGACATGTGTGAAAGTTAACCAGAGAATGAGCAAGAGCTTGAAAGCTAGTGGAAATATTGTTTTCTGTTGCAGATTTCTATGCAGAACACATCAATCAGTCATAGGTAAATGGTTGCCTTTCCTTTCTTTGATGTATTATTCCACCCAGAAACATCAATTGTAGTTTATAATTTTAGGTGTTCTTAATTGGAGACTCAATATTTGTGATGACTTTAATATTGTCTTCCTGTGGGGGAGTGCATACCAAGGACATCTATAATTGTTGACATCCATTTTTTGCTTAGGCCTAACACTAAGCTCCCAAAAAAGGTTGAAAATCACACTGCAACACAAGATAATGATAAATTGTTCTCAGAACCAAATACTTTTAGTTAATTAGCTGTAAATGTGAAAGTAAATGGTTTATCTAACAACAGTGTCAAATATTCTGAATAAAACATGTAAAACAGGTAGCCAAAGATCATAAGATAAAAATATTGTGAAATGGAATCATGACCAATACATTCCAGTCTGTAACTAAGAGTTCAAACTCTTGACATCAGTATTACAAATTTCCTTTGTCTGTTATCAAATAAGTAAAACACGCAAAAAAATATAACATGATGAATTAAGTAAAAACAATCTGGGAATTACTATACCAGGGAAAGGAAACAGTGTTGAAAGTGTTCCTGATTTTGCAGACAATCTGTGACAGAAGTTATGATTAACAGAAATCACTGGCCACCAAATTCTATCATTACATCTTCACAATGACAAAAAAATGGCATCTGTTAACAGACAACTAAATACAGATAGAGTAGTTATATACCATCAACAGTTTATTCCATCAACAGCCATTAATTAAAAAAAATAAAAGAATACAGCGTCTCATGATGTTATAAAATTAATTTTGTTGCAAATTGTAGTAATTCTTTTAGTTGTAGTGGTGTTGAAATCAGAGAGTGGAAATCTTGTACTGACTTGATAGCAAACTTTTATCCTGTCTTTGTAATTAGTCAACAATTCTAGGCATGTTTCCTGATAAACTTAAAAATGGGTTAGTGATGTTCTCATATAAAAATAGAGATCTCCCGTTAGTGACCCCTTTTACTCACTACAGTCTCTTCAAATTGTGTTGAGATAGTAGCACAACATATCAACTGCCTCTCATATTGGCTTCTCAAAATAGTTATCTACAGTAAGATATACATGATCTCAGAAATGAAGTCCTTTCAGAGCTGAACTATTAAAACCTGATTGTTGGGTATATTCTATGAACTAGTCAACAACTTTGCTTGTGTAAGGTATAAAATTCTACTACAGAAACTGAAGTTATGGCTTTCCCTTTACCTGTTTTACCACCATAATGGAAATCAGATGGTCACATGGATAAACTGCACTACAGTAATAAAATTAACCTCAGAATAGGGAAACCATGAGATCCAGAATGTTTAATACTGGGTGTGGTCCTTTTCTAACCTACATAAATGATATTCTGGTGATTTTAAGAGGGCTGTTCAAAAACGGAAATGTTTTCTGATTATGCAAGCATACTAATTAATTATCCAAACTGAACTGTAACAGACACAGTACATATATATATATGACAAGGCCCACTCATGGCTCACAATAGACAGAAATATTACAAATGATGTAGGAAAAGTAGCAGTTTATTTAAATGGCTGTTTTTCTTCTAATATATGAGGTAATCTAATAGTAGTTACCATAATTATCAGTGCGAGTAGATTAGTAATAGCCATAATTTGTTGTCTGTATACTTTAGAGCAGCAGTTGTTGCTGCTGCTTGTTAATGTATAATTTGACTTGTTCCACATCCCTGACAGCTCTTGTTCATGATGGGATTTACAGAACATGATATGTGAATTAAACAGATGAGTGACTTTAATAACACAAAGACTCACGTATACAATTTAAAGAAAAATATAGCATGCTGGGACCTCAAAGAGGTAGTAGTGACCATACACTAAATGATACACTATGTTTAAAAGTTCCTATAATCCAAGTGGGCAACAATATAAATTTTATACTACACATATAGTTAAACTGATTAAGAAACTCAGCAAAGTGTGAGCTTGTCTTTTATCCTTATATTCCCTATTCTCTACTTGAATTGTAGGAAAATGCAATTATAATTAATAAGTTATTTATCCAGAAAAATTGAGCAGTAAGAATATAGTGTAAAGTAGGTAACTGCACATCTTGCACACACATCTTCAGATATCTAACACGCATTTCCGTACATGGTTCCAGTTGAACTATGATTTTTTGATGGAGGACATTGAAAAAATTCAGAAAAGGGCAGCTCATTTTGCATTATCATGAAATAAGGGAGAGAATGCCCAGATATGATACACGAATTGGGATAGCGGTCATTAGAACACAGGCATTTTTTACTGTGGGAAGACCTTCTGACGAAATTTCAATCACCAACTTTCTCCTTAGAGTGTGAAAATATTTTGTTGGTGTCCACCTACATATGGAGAAATGACCACGATAATAAAATAAGAGAAACCAGAGCTCACGTGTTAAGATTGATAAGTTCATTTTTCCTGCGCACTGCTCAAGAGTGGAACAGTAGAGAAGTAGCTTAAAGGTGATTTGATGAACCCTCTGTCGGCACTTAATTGTGAACTGCAAAGTAATCATACAGATGTATATTTTTCAACTTAACCAACTTCTGACATGATAAACCACAGTACTCTTCTAGACAACATGTTCTTTGTGGTGGCCATTTATGCAGCAACTATAAATAAATTGCTGTAGCTTACAAGACAAATGCCTTTTACATGCTCCAGGTTGATTTCTTTATTTCATTTATGTGCCTAGACACATTTTGCCTTTTTAACAAGGCATTTACAATAAGTGTCACATCAGTGTCTAATTAAATTATTTGAAACTCGGGCAGCTTTCCTTCTCGTGAAAAACTAGTTGAAAGCCTCCAAATTTTGATGTAGTCACTGGGTTTCCATAACATAAGACTTAACATCACATAAATTATTAAAGCTTTATGGTCACAGAACCTTGTGCTGAACGCTTTTACTGACCACTTAAATTCTATTTATCAATCAGGAATTGATCCAAGTCTGGCTGACTGGTTGGTGTTATTCTTATTACGAGGTTTACAGTAAGATTATATTATCTGATAAGACTGACAAGAATGGCTCTCTATTTACATTTAATGAGAAATTCTATTTTAAAGCCACCACAAACTATAACATCACATCTTGTTGCACTTACTTTATTTTGGGATCATTCCATTTTTTCCAGAAATATCCTTAATTTGTCTGATGGAGAATGTTATACTACAGCTATTATCAAATGTAACTTTAGAATTTTAATCACTGCCTCCTTGAAGTCTTTTTCACTGCTTTGGAGGGTAATATTACCTATATTAGTAACTTCTATACTGCCTTGGGTGTGCATGGCTTCTTCCCTGCAGTGACCACCAGGTTTCCAATAGTAGTCAACCAAAGATGAATTCATGTGTTATTAACATATTTAAATGTTCTAATTTGTTGTAAATGGGCTGAACATTTTGGTGAAAGATTGTTGTTGCCAATTTTCATGGAATATTTACAGTATCACTACCTTGTGTTTAAATGCTGCTTGTCTGGCACTGTTGTTTCTATTATAAAGAAGTTCTTCTGGAGAGCTGATTTGTTTTATGAAATAACTCACTATCTTATAATTTTCAGCACAATATAAATGAAGTGAATATGTGCTTACTTGAGACAAGACAACAACAACAACAACAACAACAACAACTACTACTACTACTACTACTACTACTACTAATAATAATAATAATAATAATAATAACAATAATAATGGTTATTGGCATATTTATAGTGATGGGGTTAGCTAAAATTAATGAGATTTGATCTGAACTGCACTAAAAACTTAACTAGGGAAATAAATAGAGTACAGTATGTTGACCATATTTAGCTACTGGATTTATTTGAACAATGGTTATTGGCATATTTATAGTGATGGGGTTAGCTAAAATTAATGAGATTTGATCTGAACTGCACTAAAAACTTAACTAGGGAAATAAATAGAGTACAGTATGTTGACCATATTTAGCTACTGGATTTATTTGAACAATGGTGTAATTATAATTATTTCACAATTCTGTTACTTCATTTGTAATACTTAGTTGTACTTGTCCATTTGCCTGAGTGATACTAGATATTGCTTAAAATTGCCAATTATATTACTGAAAATACTATTCAATGCACTATACTATGTTAATTTAAGTACATTTCACCACACTGCACTTAAACCAAAACAAGAAGTTACTGTAATGCCGGCAGTTAGCTAGAGGCCAAACAAATTACAATTTTAATGACTAATGGGTAGTTTTGTTTGTAATTATTCTTTGATGATGTGGAAAATTGAGCTACCCAATTGCAATGTGCTGAAAATTAAGTTTGCCAAATATTTAAGCTTACTGAAAATTTATGACACGTCATTGAGTGTCATCTCAGAGCTCTCATATCCAGAGCAAGTTTAAATCTGCAGAAGACCCATAGCCTTGATGAACTGCATGGCCTCCATATTCCACAAAATGTAATAATATTTATTTTAATTAAAAACTGCCAATACTTATCTTTCTTTTGTAATAATGGGCAGTGCAGCTTCTAGGTCCCTAACTGTGTTGGGCCTGTAACATGTGCAGATACCAGCACCATGTAATCTACAGACATGCCATATCTATGCATGGGCATTTGTGCTTTCTAGCTCTATCACCTACCAGGACATATAGGATCTACACCATTATGGAGTGCATCTATTTTTCATGTGAAAAGTGGCTCAACACACAAACAGGGAAAATATACAAGAGAGAGAATGCAATACTTACATTCACCACCTCTAAATATTTCCTTTTCTTCTTCAGTTTCGGGCTCAAGAAGGTTCACTATTGCTGGCCCGGATAAAATAGAATTTCGAGCTGCCATGAGGAAAACTGCTCTAGTCAGTTTCTGCCAAGAACCATGCAATAACTGTTCCAGCCACACAGTCACCTCAATTGAGGACTTCCCAACCCATGATACATGCCCCGACAATCTGATATCACCATCGTGCTGTCAAACAAGAAGAATACAACTTTTTAATATAAACCTAGAAATGAAACATAAATAACAATAAAGATTAGCAATGGGGACCAAACAACATCTGCATAAATATTATGCACATCACTACGGATTCCATGATATATTGTTGTTAGTCACAGGCTTATTACAATAAAAATAAAAGCTTCAGACAACAATTAATGTCACATTATCAGGATGAAACTTCTACTCTTCTGCTATGTTACACATTTTTGAATCACCAGGACATATTAAAACTACACACTGAATAAAGGCTTGATCTTAGATCTTTGACTTTTGCAGACAACTCTCCCAGCACGAGACAATGTTGTCATTCTGTCAATAAGTATGGGATATGATTTTAATCGGTAAGGATGTGTCTCCATTCTAATATACCATATTCAAGAAGAAAATAAAGTGGTACATACTAACATACGCAGTTTTTTGGAAAAAGAATGGATTGCAGTAACTGACGTCTAAAATGCCACATTACAGAAATTCCACTTCCAGAATATTAAACAAGAAATCTGATGTAGAAGTCAGTTAGTTGTTATTACTGCTCAATGAAAGCTGCAAACACATATAACTTTAAAATTTGTGCTGAACTCAACTCAGTCCCCTAACACTATTGATAGTTTCACATTTTGGTGTTTTGCTCAAATTCTAAATGACTTTGCTGGTGATTGAACATTGTTAAATAGTTGTATTATTGGTAGACAAATAGTAGTGGAACAGAGCACTGCATCTGTGGCAGACCAGCACAAATGGTGTTTGTTCCTCACTCGCTGAGTGGGGGCAACACGCGTCTATGTGTCTAGGGAAATATGGACTCTATACAGCTTCAACACAATATAGCAGCTATAATAGGCTTGGCAAGCACTTGAATCCATTTAGAATAAGAATTTCTTTTTACTGTCGATTTTCCATGTTTTCTATGGAGCAAGTGTATGCTGTACATCTGACATTCCACAAATATTACCAAAGTGGCTTAGAATGATTACATATGATGAAAAATGTGTTTATGGAATATTACATGTTATTATGGTCACTGGTTTAACTGTGGAACCTTAATTTTGTGTGAAGGAAGAGCTGATGAAATAGTGCTTTCATTCAGTCTCCAGCTGAAATCACACTGACAATGAGACAGATTGTGGACAGAATAAATGAAAAATATTTATATTGATGTATGTGATAACTTATAACTTTATTTATAATTAACAAAAGCATTTTAAATAAGCTACATAGTACCCTGTCACAAGGAAACTGAGAACATTAATTACTGGAACTTTTTACAGTAGGTAATGGTAACTACACTGAGTAGAAAGAGGAAGGAAGTGCAATGCAATGTGTAGTGGTAAAGGAAGTGCATCACTCATGTGCACATTACAGATTTACAACATATGTGTCAGTGAACACATGCCTGTGACATCTGCTCGGCTATTGACAACAGACATTTGGCTATTTCATTAGCTGAGGCAATGTCACTCATCTTTGCTAACTTCCGCCAAGCTATACGAAGTTTATTGGCACTCTCTCTCACACACTACAGACAATTCAGATGGGCCACATGCTAGCAGAATTCTAGTAAAGAATAAAAATGACTGCAGAACAGACAAGACATTGCTTTCTTATTAGGTGTCATTAAATTGTGCCCAACAACCTATGAACAAGAGCTATAAGCTATAGTTCTGTGAACTTCTGTACTCAACTTAATTTTGTCATTGTGGCTGCATCATGTTTTCAGTGATTTCTTTCTTTTTATTCTTTTTACACAATCACGAACATGTCATTGCTTTAAGTGCATAGTAATTAAATATAATAGTAAGTTGGGAAGGAAAACATAAGTACAAAAAGGTAACTGTGAAGAAACCATGGGTAACAAAAGAAATACTTCAATTTATCGATGAAAGGAGGAAATACAAAAATGTTCTGGGGAAACTCTGGAATACAGAAATACAAGTCGCTGAGGAATGAAATAAATAGGAAGTGCAGAGAAGGTAAGATGAAATAGCTGCAGGAAAAATGTGAAGACATTGAAAAAGAAATGATTGTCGGGAGGACAGACTCAGCATACAGGAAAGTCAAAACAACCTTCGGTGACATTAAAAGCAAGGGTGATAACATTAAGGGTGCAACGGGAATTTCACTCTTAAATGCAAAGGAGAGAGTGGATAGGTGGAAAGAATACATTGAAAGCCTCTATGAGGAGGAAGATTTGTCTGATGTGATAGAAGAAGAAACAGGAGTTTACTTAGAAGAGATAGGGGATCCAGTATTATAATCAGAATTTAAAAGAACTTTGGAGGACTTAAGATCAAATAAGGCAGAAGGGATAGATAACATTCCATCAGACTTTCTAAAATCGTTGGGGGAAGTGGCAACAAAACGACTATTCATGTTTGTGTGTAGAATGTATGAGTCTGGCGACATAGCATCTGACTTTCGGAAAAGCATCATCCACACAATTCCGAAGACGGCAAGAGCTGACAAGTGCAAGAATTATTGCACAATCAGCTTAAAAGCTCATGCGGCCAAGTTGCTTACAAGAACAATATACAGAAGAACGGAAAAGAAAATTGAGGATGCGCTAGATGATGATCAGTTTGGTTTTAGTAAAGGTAAAGGCACCAGAGAGGCAATTCTGACATTGTGGTTAATAATGGAAGCAAGACTAAAGAAAAATCAAGACATGTTCATAGGATTTGTCAATCTGGAAAAAGCGTTTGACAATGTAAAATGGTGCAAGATTTTTGAAATTTTTTAAAAAGCAGGAGTACTCTATAGGGAGAGAGGAGTCATATGCAATATGTACAATGGCCAAGAGGGAATAATAAGAGTGGATGACCAAGAATGAAGTGCTTGTATTAAAAAGGGTGTAAGACAAGGATGTGGCCTTTTGCCCCTGCTGTTCGATCTGTACATCAAGGAAGCACTGATGGAAACAAAAGAAAGGTTCAGGAGTGGAATTAAAATTCAAGGTGACAGGATATCAATGATACAATATGCTGATGACATTGCTATCCTGAGTGAAAGTGAAGAAGAATTACATGATCTTCTGAACAGAATGAACAGTCTAATGAGTACAGATATGGACTAAGAGTAAATCGAAGAAAGATGAAGGTAATGAGAAGTGTAAGGATGAGGACAGCAAGAAATTAAACGTCGGGATTGATGGTTACGAAGTAGATGAAGTTAAGGAATTCTGCTACCTAGGCAGCAAAATAAACAATGACGGATGGAGCAAGGAGGACATCAAAAGCAGACTAGCAATGGTAAAAAGGGCATTCCTGGCCAAGAGAAGTCTACTAATATCAAATATCGGCCTTAATTTGAGGAAGAAATTTCTGAGAATGTACGTCTGGAGTACATAATTGTGTGGTAGTGAATCATGTACTGTGGGAAAACTGGAACAGAAGAAAATCCAAGCATTTGAGATGACAGATGGATGTTGAAAATTAGGTGGACTGATAAGATAAGGAATGAGGAGGTTCTGTGCAGAATCGGAGAGGAAAGGAATATGTGGAAAACACTGATAAGGAGACATGACAGGACGATAGGACCCTGACCCGCGGTTCTGGGTGACTTTCCCAAAATTTACCCCTTTTCCTCGAACTCTCCAGTCCTTTTCCTTCACCCTTCTTCCTTCCCCTTCAACCGTTCTGCCTGAAGGAGGAGCCACTGGCTCCGAAAGCTTGCCAGTCACAACAGTCTTTTATCTGTGTGTTCTGCCATCATTTGGTGAGTAAATTTTTTATCTATCCAATTGCATAAATTGTATGCCATTTAGTCAATCTGTAGTGTTCTATATCAGTCAGTCACTGCAATTGCTATATCATTCAGCTTGTTCATTCAGAGGGTCATAGTGTTTAGATGACTGAAGTGGTCGTTCTGCATCTAAATATATTTGTCTGTATTACTACTTATCAAATTTTGTTAGAATAATTTGAGAGTTTTTGAGTTACAGACATGTGAAATTAACTGTGAAAGTTTCTAACTAAAAGCTGATTATTATATATTTCAGGCAATAAACCTTATGAACTACACCAGTAAATTAGACTATAGTGTCATGTAAAGTAATTATTTACTTTTGAAAGATGCTTTAATTAGCTGAGGAAGATGTATGAAGATGAAGAAGATGAACTTCCATGAGACTTAAGAGGTGCAAAACACTTGGTATCTTTACAGTCTACAGTGTCTTGTTTTGATGTAAACGTTTCAGTGCTCTGTCAAATTATTCTCACAGTACCATATTCCCACTCTTCTTCATCTACTTACTCTTCTTTTTTCATAATATTATTTATTATTTAACCTTATCTGATTTGAGCCATTAGGCCTCCTCGTGCATCAGACCAGGGTTTCACACGTACAGTACCTTTTTTTACATCACAGTGCCTAAGAAATAACAACTTTAATATGACAAATAGTATCAAAATGACTTGAGTGTCTATAGTGACAATGTGAGTAAATAATACTGACCATGAACTAATAAAGTTAATACTGGCAGCACCTGTACTACTGCTGCTAATAATAATAATAATAATAATGGCAATAATTATAATAATGACAATAATTATAATAATGACAATGGAATTTATAGGTGTACAAAACAGATGTTTTCTGATATAGCTAGTTCTGGGATAAGGAAATTTATCGAGACTGCACCAGCTAAGAATACTGGCAAATAAGGAAGATCTGGTTGTAAAGATGGTTGTACAAGTGTAACGAGTGTATACAGGAACAGTGGTAATCTTTATTGTTGTTTTAGCAGATAAGTCATAACTCTCTTCTGAAGCAGGAGATTTTGTTCAGTTCTCTAATATGATGCAGCAAGTTATTCCAGAGTGGCGTTCCTGCTGCTGAGAAGAAGTGGCCGAACAATGGAGTGGGACAGAAAGGATTTTGCTCTGATGGGAACAGGTGTTTCTGCCATCTTGTTCAGACAAGTTAAGGAGAGATATGGGAGACACTGCAGGTTATAAGACAGTAGAGAAGACTGAGGGTACGGAAATCTCCATGCTTGTCTGCATGCAGCCAGGATAGCTGTGAATATGATGGTGAAATATGATCAAAGAATCAATCATCATACATGTAATGAGCACAGGCATTCATAACCATTTCCAGGTGCTGTGAGCTTTCCTGAGAAAGGCCTTGCAGGATAACAACACTACAATTAACAATTGAAAGTATTAGTGTTTGTACAAGTTTCTTTTTCAGGTCAAGGAAGAAAAGATTTTTATATTTTTGTATGGCATGGCGAGATGCTGATACACCTTTGCACACTGCAGTTACGTGCTCTGTCCAATTTAGATTTTCATCTATGATTACTCCTAGACTACTCTTGTTGAAGGACATACATTGATATTTGTCCCTTTCAGGGTTAAAGATGGTAGGGATTCCCAATAATTTGGGCTAATTGGCTTAGAATGACCAACCAGTACCATTTGGGTTTTGGATTGTTTGAGTTTAACCCTATATCCTGCACCCATTTTGATAGTCCACACAGGTCAGTAGTGAGATTCTCAGTGGCTGTCTTTGGGTTTTATTAGTTTTGCACTTACAAGGAACTCTTGGAATGAGAGGTCGCAAAAGGCCAGTGATGTTTACGGCATTCAATGCCCCACATATTGTCTACTATGCAACCACAATATTGGCTGGTAATGACAACAGGAGGCAGGACTGGAGGTGTCCAATGGTGAGCGCATCACCAGGCTATGCGGCGTAGTTGAACTGCTTAGTCAACGTGTAACTCACAACAATGCTATTGGTATTGATACAAAGCAGAGCAATGACAATGCTAAACAAACCAAACATTGTATTATGTTTATGAAGACAGTTGCTGAAGTTCACATTTTGTCAGAATTTTGGAGATTGAGAAAGAAGTGTCAGATGAAATATTAGTGTTACTGCAAGATGAGTCAGTGGTGTCACATACACTCGACTGGTGTGGACAAAGTACATGATGAGTGCAATGCAGGCAGTACATGCTTAACAAGTGAAAATTATACTGAAACAGGTGTCGAGCCATGTAGTTCATCATCCTTGTCAGACATGTAGCCACAAATCCCATCTCCAGTGAAATGTAGTAAAGGTTGTCCAACATAAGAATGTATGTGGAAGATTGTCCACAGCATAGGAATAAAAAAAATTATGAACAGATTTCCAATAAGTCCACAGCAATATGACTGTAGTGCATACGAAAAATCACAAATATTCAAGGGAGAACAAGACGCGCTTGTTAAAAAATCTGGTGTCTGGCATTTCACGGATGATTGGTACAATTTGCAGGATCTGCCTGACAGTGATTTCAAGGGGAGCAGTGGATGGCTGCATAACTTCAAACAGTGCTACAGAACTGGAAGATGTAAGTTAACGAAATTTTAAAGAAAGTGTCAACTTGGTGATGCACAGCCAACTGCTGGATCAGCCTGAAAATGTGTAGATGAGATAAACAAACTTATCCCATCATTCAGTAACAAATTTGTTTTCAACCCCAACCAGCCAGCCAATCAGGATTTGAAGAGGAAATACATATGAAAGGGACCCTGGAAATTGGAGGTATTAAGAAAATGTATCAGGATCAGTTAACATCAGTGCCTTAACACATTCATATACAACTATGTCAACCGTTCATCTCAATGGTAAATTGGCTGGAAAGTTATATATTGTGCTGTGAGAAGTTGGAGGTGTGCTGACCCCTACGATTCTTTCTCATGTGTGAGATCTTGCAAGGGCAGTAGGAAACATTTACATCACATCAAACAGGAGTGGGAAAACGGGCATAATGGAACTACAATACTGGTATGAGCACTGCTTTGAGTCAATAGCTGGTCAATATTAACTTGCTTTTGCTTGATTTCTGGTCTGCACACAAACTTCTCTAGAGCACACTATCCCTCATGAAAATTGTGACACTTTAATTCATACCACCTGGAACCAAGGGACAAATTCAGCCTCTGTACATTTGTTTTTTCCATGCCTATAAAACATATTATTGCCCTATCCACAGCTACACATTAAAGGATAGCCATTTCACAATAAGTTTCACAAGAGACTGTTTCGTATTCAGTTGCATGTCATCACATTTCATCAGTTCTCATCATCCCATTACACCAATATGATTCTGTACGCATTCTTTAAGAGTGGATATCTACCTGAACATCCTGCACAGTTTGTAATTCCCAAGGAGTCTGGCTTCAATCTTGATGGTGCGAACCTTTGTGATCACTGTGGCACGCCATTTTACATTCAGTGTTCATGGTGCAAGTTAATGATTTGTTTTAAAAATTTCTTGAATGTCAAAAATGTCCATTTGATGAATGTAATGGGTTCATTCCATAGAAGGTTGATCTCTGCACCTCCCAGACACTCATTTTCTGTCACCCTCGAGATGCACATAGCTAGTCATTAGGAGCTAATATTTTTCCTGTCATAACTCTTTCAAATGAGCCTTACCAAAGACTGAACTTGTGACCTCACACTCAAGGGGTCCTTGTTAGATAAAACTAAGGGTCATCAGTATACATGTGGTATTTGCAATATGACAAAACTGATGACACATCAGTGACATACAATGAAAATTGTACAGAACCTAACATCAAACCTTTGTGGATGCCTGATACTACCTGCCCCCCCTGTGACTTCATGACGCGTTGCTGGTAAGACATCGAGCAAGAGCGAAACCACTGCATTGCATTTAGCAAGAAATTTAGGCTGTTAAATGTGGCAAGTAACATGTCGAAGTCGAAGAAGTAAGTGATTGTCACCTCTTGTGCACCCATGACAAGCTTCAGACCATCTGCTACCTTTATAAAGGCAGAAGATGTGCTGCGATGTTTACAGAAACCTAATAGGTTTTTGTCTAGTCTGCTATTTGTGGTTGAGTAGTTTGTTTACTGATAATGGATTATATATTCTAAGGCCTTGGACAATACAGGAAGAATGCAAGTAGGTCGGAAATCAGAGGGTGGTGTGGTAATGTCCATTTTACATAGTAGCTAAATTAGTCCCTGTTTCTATGCCTCAGGGAGAGGTTAAAGATATCACATTAGATTACATTAATACTTCTTCCATAGATCATGAATCCAGCATTTTGTAATGATGTGGAATGTGTCTGACTTTTTTCTTTTTTCTCTTTTTACAATTACTACTTCATATTTGAAAATTCATCTTCTGAGTAGAAGCAGTCGTCATTCAGAAATTCTTTTAAATTGTTTTTAGATGTTGGTTGGTTAACTGTCAGACTTTTGATGTTTTTTGATAAATGACCAAAGACTTTGTTGTGCAGCATAATTCACCTCTTTCTCTGCCAAAGACAGACTTAACACAGACCAATGAAGACCATCATTTCTTCTAACATTGTAACTATGCACTTTGCTCTTATTTTTGAACTAAAATGGGATATTAAGGTTATTAATAACAAATTTCCTAAGTGAATATGTGTATTGTGAAGGTACTGTGAATACCCTTAGTTCTTTAAATAAATGTCTGCAAGGTGATCTTGGGTGGGCTGCAGCTATTATTCTGATTACATGCTTTTGTTGCAATAGCCCTAACAGCATAAGTAACTGAACTCAAACATTTCAGCAGATCATAAACGTGTTTTTCCAATTCAATTTCTCATCAGTGCACACCCCCAGAAATTATGAATATTCTGCCGTAGCAACAGACTTCTGTTCGAAGTCTATATTTATTAATGGTGTTATGCATTTGCTGTACAGAACTGTGTATACTATGTTTTCTCAAAATTTAGTGAGAGCCCATTTGCAAACAACCACTTAATAGCTTTCTGAAAGACATTATTTATAACTTCCTCAGTTAATTCTTGATACCTCCCCAGTTACAGGACTCTGCTGATTTTTGCAGACTACCTGTGCTGTTAATTTCAACATTCTGCATTCTTCCAGTTAAATATGAACTAAACCATTTGTGCACTGTCCCAATCATACCACAATACTTAAGCTTGTCGTGAAGAATATCATGATTTCACACACTCAAAAGCCTTTGAGGGATCACAAAAAATGTTTGGTTATTCAGAGTATTTCATATTTGATCAGAGAAAGCATATTCAGCATTTTCTGTTGAAAATGCTTTCCTGAAAACCAAGTTGACATTTTGTTAGCATTTCATTTTAACAAGTACGTGAAGCTACTCTTGAATACCTTACTTTTCCTAGAATTTTGGACTAAGCTGCCAGAAGTGAGATTAGGCAGTAGTTGTTACCATCAGACCTATCCCCCTATATATGCAATGGTTTAATAATAGCATACTTCAGTCTATCCAGAGAAATGCCCTGTTTCAGTGTACATACGTGGCTGAGAATCCTACTTATCTCTTGGGAACGAGTTTTTAGTGCTCTAGTATCTGTTGGAAATGCGATGAATTCCACATAAATTTTTATTTTTAAGTAAATTTATTATTTTCCTAATTTCAGTAGGAGATGTGGGCTGAATTTCAATTTTATCAAATTGTATAGGTATTGCCTCTTCCTTATACAGCCTTGCATTTTCTATATTCTCTTCAACACTTAAAAATGATTATTAAAATCTTTTCTGCTTCTATTTGTTGACAAACTTTTCACTGCATTTGATAGAAATACAGTCTTCCTGTGCTTTCGGTTTCTCTATTTCCTTTTTAACAGTAATCCAAATTGTTTTACTTTTCTTATCGGAGGTGCTAATCTCAGACAAATGCACATATGTCTGGATTTTTTAATAACTCTTATGAATACAGTGCAGTAGTTTTTATAATGTTTGACTGTTCCTGTTCATTACTCCTTCTAGTTATAAGCTACATTTCCTTTCCTGTTTAAAAGATATTTTTATCCCTTAAGTAAGCCATGTTTTTTTAAGATGGTTTCTTACAATTATTTTTAGTCGTTTTCTTACAGGAACTGTTTTCAAACATACTCAGAGAGGTATCATGAAATAGGTTACATTTTAAATTAGCATCAAGTTCCCTATACACCTTATCCCAGTGTAACTGTTGCAGCCTTTCCCTAAAATTTGCAATTGTTAAATTGTTAACTGAATGCATTATTTTGGAGAACTGTTTTGCATTACTGTATGCAGCTATGTCATATACTGAAACTAGCTGTGTATCATGATCAGAAAGACCATTTTTGACAGGAAAAGGTTTTATTTGATTAAATTTATCATGGTCAATGAAAACATTATGTATTAGTGTGCTGCTTTCCTGTACTACCTGACTGGGAATATCAATAACTGATGTCAAATTAAAAGAACTAAGTAATTATTTAAGGTCATTCTATTGGTCAGACTCTTTCAGAAAATCTACATTGAAATCCCCACAAACAATGATTTGCTTCCCATTGTCTGACAGATAGCACAACAAAGAACCCAGGCTTTTCAGAAATAGCTGAAAATTTCCCAGTGGGGACCTATACATAGCTGCAATTATAAAAGTACCACCATTACATTTTTTACACTAAGATAAATTTTAACATATGTAAGTACGCTGTTTAGGTTTTTATATTGGTAACGCCACGTAGCGCTCTGTATGAAAATCACTGGCTGTGCTGTGTGCAGTCTGTGGCTAGTTTGCATTGTTGTCTGCCATTGTAGTGTTGGGCAGCTGGATGTGAACAGCGCGTAGCGTTGCGCAGTTGGAGGTGAGCCGCCAGCAGTGGTGGATGTGGGGAGAGAAATGGCAGAGTTTTGAAATTTGTAAGACTGGATGTCATGAACTGCTATGTATATTATGATTTTTCAACACTATTAAGGTAAATACATTGTTTGTTCTCTATTAAAATCTTTCATTTGCTAACCATGCCTATCAGTAGTTAGTGCCTTCCGTAATTTGAATCTTTTATTTAGCTGGCAGTAGTGGCGCTCGCTGTATTGCAGTAGTTCGAGTAACGAAGATTTTTGTGAGGTAAGTGATTTGTGAAAGGTATAGGTTAATGTTAGTCAGGGCCATTCTTTTGTAGGGATTATTGAAAGTCAGATTGCGTTGCGCTAAAAATATTGTGTGTCAATTTAAGGACAGTCATGTATAATTGTTCAAAGGGGACGTTTTACACACACGGCAACTCCATCTCTCTCTACAGTGTTCCTACTTACATGTGCAGAAAGCTTATATGCACCTACATATACCTTTCATATCTGTGACTATATCATCTTCAGACAGGGGTAGTACATATATTCCACCCTCAGTTTCTAAATCTTCTAAACAAAGAAGGAGCTCATCTGCTTCATTGTTTAATTGCCTGATATTCTAATGCAATATACTAACATTATTTTTCATTGTACTTTTATGAGAATCTTGTAATATTTTAACATCTCTAGTAGCTACCTGTCTGATCTTCTCATTAAGTGTCCAATGTTTCAACAGTGAATTAATTTAATTCAATGTTGAAATATTGGACATTGATCTTAGCCTGATATTATGTTCCAGTGGGCAATAGTACGTCAATAATAAGCGTCATCATTTGGACTGCGATGCCATCATGTCCAGTAGATGCTGATCTGATATGCATAAAGTGGTCGATGAGTCTGTTTTGTTTGTGGTTAATTTGTGGTTGAGGTAATGTGAAGTGCGGGTCCAGTTCTTTTGCTTGGACAAATGGATCAGCTGCAGCTTTTACTTTGCCTATACCAAGACAATGCAGTTTTTTTTCCCCCTCCCCCTTATGACAGCTGAACTATTTCTACTGCTAGTTAATGTATGGACATTCCTGAGGTTTGCATTTCTTACAGCTTCACTAACTTTTCCCCACTTCTGCTTACAAGCAATAAAATTTTCAGGCATGGGGCACAATTTGTATGCCCAATGTGCAGTGTCTCTGAGATTCATGAGCTGTTTTAGTTCTTCAGAAAGGCATGGCACAGGTTTCCTTCTTACTTTTCCAGTATTTAAGGGAGCATATCTGTCATGTAGTTGAGCAAGTTTGTTAGTAAATCCATGAAGTTTATCATTTATGTGCAATAAGGGAATAGAAGACATCCCCCCAAACTCTTTCTTGCACATTAGTTGCAAGTTAAGATAAATTAAAGGATTTCAAGTCTTGTTGTGTAGTCAGTTGTGGTTTCTTTCAGGGACATTCTAGTAAGTACATCATGAAAATTATGTCATCAACAAACATGCCAGGTGCAGATATTTGAGAGGCATGAATTACTCTATTTGGGGATTTTGTTGCAAATATATCTTTGAGAGTGTGACCACTAATCTTATGATGGGTAGGAGCAAGGTGAAATAGTGAAATGTTTGAAGAAGAAAGCATCCACTTAAAATTCATACAAGAAATTTATGTTAATGTCGCCAGTATTAATTATATGCTCAAATGTCCATTCGAGACTTGAAAGAGCAGTTTCGAAGCAGGCAAACCTGCCTACTTTAGGATGCTTGTACAGGACATACATCAGGCACTTTCTGTTAATGGATTTGATCTCTATGAACATATATTCCACTTGTTTATCTTCATTTTTGTTGGATGTGTGCAGCACACTAGCATATGTATGCCCCCTCATCTGTTACATCTGTTGTCTTAGAAAGATGTAGCTGTCTAGACTTAGCGAACTTGTGGGAATACTCTGTTTGAGCCAGGTCTCTGACAAAAGGATTACATGGATATCTGTGTCTTGAAATATATGATGGAACTCATCGAGATGAGCTGGTAGAGACTGGGCATGGGCAATGTGCAACTTGGTATGTTCAGGTGCAAAGCTCATGAAGATGCCACTGCTGGACATTAGCAACTTTGGGTGAGGTAACAACGGAGAGCGAAGTGCACTGAGGTAGGGGAGCATGGGTTCCCAGATGTGAAAGCAGCAGGTATCTCTAGGGAGGTGTGGAGATTTTGGGGCCAAGCACAGTGAGCTTTGCAGCTGACTAAGGCAGATGACTGCTTCCAGGGACTATATAAAAGTCTGGCCAATGTGATTGCACCTACCATACAGCTGTCTTGATTATTGAGACATCCAAGTGATACCACTGTGGCATGGTCCATGGTTTTGGGTGGTTTTCGTCTCTACCCTTCCCCGCCCAAAGCACGGCCGGAAGGCCGTTGCCGGCTGCAGCACAGCAGCACGCCTAACTGCTGAAACCATACAGGGTGCGCCCCTGCCTCTTCAGGGCGTACACCACGTCCATGGCCGTCACAGTCTTCCGCTTGGCGTGCTCAGTGTACATCACCGCGTTGCGGATCACATTCTCCAGGAACACCTTCAGCACTCCGTGGGTCTCCTCATAGATCAGACCCGAGATGCGCTTCATGCCGCCCCTCCAAGCCAGGTGGTGGATAGCGGGCTTCATGATGCCCTGGATGCTGTCGAGCATCTTGCGGTACCGCTGGGCGCCACCCTTGCCGAGCCCCTTTCCTCCCTTGCTGCAGCAGGTCATTGTTCTTCTTGTCGAGAAACGTGCACAAACAGCAGCTGCAGCAGTTCCTCAGCCGTTGCTTGCGAGTTGGCTAGTATCTAGTATTGGAGGGCAATGTGGAGGGTAAAAATCGTACAGATGAATACACTAAGCAGATTCAGAAGGGTGTAGGCAGCAGTACATACTGGGAGATGAAGCAGCTTGCACAGGATAGAGTAACATGGAGAGCTGCATCAAACCAGTCTCAGAACTGAAGACCACAACAACAACAACAAAAACAACATTTAACAGCAGCCAAATTTAGTTTAATTTAGTACTATGTTTGTGTCTGTCAGTGTACAAAAATGTTCAAATGTACAACAAATCATATAAAAGTAAAGAGAGCAGTAAAGGGAAGGTTTGCATGAAAACTATTGTGTTTCACTTGGGATGGTCTTGTTGGAGATGTGTGACTTTGCCTCCCTATGATGAGTGAACTGACTTTCACAGTCACTAGTAGAGAGACCCCACAGGAGAAACGTGGAGTCTGAATCATAGAGAAATTTGAATTTTATACCACACAAAACATTTTGACATGTGAGCACAATAATAAGTATACTATGACTGACCTCTGATTGACTATTTGTTGGATAATACTGAAGGATTCAGCGATTGAGCCATAAACCATTCACAACTATTATTTATAATTTTTCTGAAAGGGCAACCTATATGATGGTACCAACAGTACAAACATGCTGACAGGTCATTTTATATTCCAACTGTAGCATTGTTAGCACAACTTCTTACCTTAGGAGTTATGTCAGTGAAATCAATTTGATCAACAAGTACAGTGACAATTACATATGGTGTTGGTTGTCCAGCTGGCTTTCTTGGGTTCAAGATGTGCTTGTGAGCCACCCAAGCTGTTGAGAAAAAATTTTTGTATATCATTATGGTTTGATAAAATAACAAGAAATTTTTACAAGAATTGTGTGTTCCGTCAGAAATAAGGTTGAATTTCAGAGAAACAATATCTAAAATGAATTGTTATTTGGATGCATCCAAGCAAAGGAACTATAGTGATACAGACTGCTAGAAAAGAAATCAGAGAAACAAAATTGCAGGGTAAACAGTGACTGGGGAAAGGGGAACAACTCAATAAGACTGAAAATGTTGTTAAGTTTGCAAATGACATCATTTACTGGCGGTAACTACAGAATACACATACACCTGCACCTGCACTTGCACACCAACTTTATCCCAGCACTTCATCTCGAATGGGGTGAGGGGTTGTACTGGATGAAGTGGGTGAGTGGAGAAAGGAGGCTGGGCCAGGGGCAGGAGGGTTGCAAGGAATGGAGGTTGATGCTGGGTGGTAACCGTGAGCTCTCTCTGGTGCAGACAGCAGGAGTTATGTGCTGTGCACAGTGATGAGGGAGGGTGGAGTGTTAGGAATAAATATATAAGAGGAAGATATGAGTGTAGAATAAGTTTCATATGAGGCATGAGGACAGGGGTGGAGGTGGATTTAAATCTGGGACAGGAGCTAATGGAGACTAAGGCCAGGAGGATTGCGAGATAGTAGGATGTGTCGTAAAGATTATTCACATCTAAATAGATCAGAGAAACTGGTATTGCAAGAAGGGGGAAAGAGGAAATCCAGGTGGCACTGGTTATACACATATCAAAAAAAGTTTTTCATCACCTCAGTTCCGAGAGTTCCAGAAACTGTACAGAAAATTTAAATAGAGATAAATATAAACATCATTTTTGCCCTTTTTATTGCTTGTGAAAACCACACATTGAATGTTGTACCACCATACACCAAGACCTTCAGAGGTGGTGGTCCAGATTGCTGTACACACTGGTACCTCTAATACACAGTAGCACGCCCTCTTGCATTTATGCATGCCTGTATTCGTCGTGGCATCCTACCCACAAGTTCATTAAGGCACTGTTGGTCCAGATTGTACTACTCCTCAACGGCGATTCGGCGTAGGTCCCTGAGTGGTTGGTGAGTCATTTAATCCATAAACAGTCCTTTTCAATCTATTACAGGCATGTTTGATAGGGTTCATGTCTGGAGGACATGCTGGCTACTCTAGTTAAGCGATGTCGTTATCCTGAAGGAAGTCAATCACAAGATGTAAACGATGGGGGCAGGGATTATCATCCATAAAGATGAATGCCTCGCCAATATGCTGCCCATATCATTGCACTATCGGTCAGAGGAAGGCATTCACATACCGTACAGCCATTACAGTGCCTTCCATGACCACCAGCGGCTTATGTCGGTCCCACATAATGCCACCCCAAAACAGCAGGGAACCTTCACCTTGCTGCACTTGTTGGACAGTGTATCTAAGGTGTTCAGCCTGACCAGGTTGCCTCCAAACACATCTTCGACGATTGTCTGGTTGAAGGCATATGTGACACTCTTCGGTGAAGAGAACATGATGCCAATCCTGAGCGATCCATTTGGCATGTTGCTGGGACCATCTGTACTGCACTGCATGGTGTCGTGGTTACAAAGACGGACCTCGCCATGGCCGTCGGGAGTGAAGTTGCGCATTATGCAGCCTATTGTGCACAGTTTGAGTCTTAACACGACGTCCTGTGGCTGCACAAAAGCATTATTCAACATGGTGGCATTGCTGCCACGGTTTCTCCAAGCCGTAATCCATAGGTAGCAGTATTAGCCCTTGGGCGGCCTGGGCAAGGAATGTCATCGACAGTTCATGTCTCTCTGTATTTCCTTCATGTCTGAACAACATCGCTTTGTTTCATTCCAAGGCACCTGGACACTTCCCTTGTTGAGAGCCCTTCCTGGCACAAAGTACTGTAGTATTGACTGTCTAGGCATGGTTGAACTACAGACAACACGAGCCATGTACCTCCTTCCTGGTGGGTGGAATGACTGGAACTGATCGACTGTCGGAACCCCTCTGCCTAACAAGTGCTGCTCATGCATAATTGTTTACATCTTTGGGTGGGTTTAGTGACATCTCTGAACAGCCAAAGGGACTGTGTCTGTGATACAGTATCCACAGTCAGCGTCCATCTTCAGGAGTTCTGGGAACCACGGTGATGCAAAACTTTTTTTGATGTGTGTAAATTATTCATTGTAGCATATTGTGCTTAGCAGCATATTCCACTACTGGTTAGTCAACTCTGTTCGTGGTTATAGGTTGCTGGTGCCCATTAATTTGAATGGACAGCTGGTTGGTGGTCATGCCCACATAAAAGGCTAAGTTAAAGTGGATGTGGTATATGATGTGATTGTCTTCATAGGCAGCCCTGTGTATGATGGGTTAGAATATATTTATGATGAGACTCAAGCAGAATGTGCTAGATGAGTGCATAGGACAGGTCTTGCACTAGAATCTTCCACAGGTGAATGATCATGTGGTAAGGGGTTAGGAGTGGGTGTGACATAAGAATGCAACGGGATATTTTGTAGACTGGGTGGTTGGTTGAACACCACTTTGAGAGGAGTCTGAAGAATTGTGGGTTGGATGTTGCACATTTGCTGGATACGGTAAGTAATCAAAGAACTGGTGAAGGGTATGGTTCAGTTTTCCAATCCAGGGTGATACGGTAATGGTTGAGAGACAATGAAAGAAGTGGTCTGTGTTTTTAATGTGGGAAGTAGGCTGCTGGTAATGAAATGAAGGTGAAGGTGTCTGTCAACTCAGGAGGTTCTTTCCAGAGGAACACGGTAACCAGCTGCTGTGGAGCATTTTGGATGGTTAGATTTACGAATTTTGGAAAGCATGCAGAAGGTGGGAGTGCACGTTGTATTTGAGGTGACCTTAAATTTCATAAGTACATATAATGTAGACAAATTCCCAACAAGGTCTCACCTGCAAATATATCCATGTCCTCCATAAGTCTCCCCAGCCGTACATGCCCAAGAAATGTCACATACTTTTCTTGCAGTGTTATATCTGTGCTCAGTGGAATTACTACACTGGAAAAGCTATCCTGAAACAAAAATGTCCATACAGTGAGATACAATAGTTTAAGATAGTGAAATACATTATCACTGAGTTGTTCATTTTATCATGTTCACCAGCAAATGCTTGGAGAAATTCATTTATATCAAACATTAATTAAAATCATATCTCAAAATGAGCAAGAAATTGACCTAATGAGAAAATATGCTTTGTAAAGGAAGTCAGATGAAAGAACAGGAATGACGAGCAAAAACCACATGTAACCAAAAATGACATCTTTCATAATACTCCACTAGAAATTTAAGGTAGCAACAGTAACTGCAAAGGAGTTTCCAGAATAGAACCAAATGGAGTAACAACACAACTGCCAGATCATTTATGAAATACCAGTCATTTGCACAGAAGCAAGAAACTGAAACTTATTACAACTTTAAAAGAAAATGAAAAACATTTCTTAATATCCACTATTAGAAGCTGCCTGATTCTCTGTATTCCAGGATTGAAGATTCTTATTTGCTGCATGACAAGCAGCAGTGTGTACTGCAAACTGTTCTCTACCACTGAAGATGTAAATGATTGTTATTCTTGCAATGCAGTCATGTATCTATCTGACTAGTAGTATGAGCTAAATAGCAGCTGTTTAAATAAACTATGAAATTAACAACTTTTTCAAACTAGCTTATTTCCTGTTAATTTTACTGTGTCAAACATTTAGCCCATGTAAAGGCCAATAATATATATCAGTACAGACATAGCTTATTGTTGATATAGTATACAGATTTACTTTCTAACAGATGCTTCACTTTTATAAATGTATACATTGAACCACTCCATGTTTCTGAAGATTATCTTTCATGGTTGAATCTGTAGATTAAAATAACACATCGATTGGGATAATTAACTGACAAGAAACATAGAACAAGAAACGTAGATACAAAAAATGCAAGAAAGAACATTTCTACTTTCTTTATTGGTGTTTGAAATTGAAGGAATGTACTTATCTAATGTCTAATCAATGGTGACATCATTAGGTGTGAAACATCAGCTTATACTATGGGTCTGAAGGAAGAAGATTACCTGTAGTCTTATTATGGGAACTATTATGGCTTCCAGTTTATTATTACTAAAAGACATTATGAAAAAATTAATTTACATACTGGGAGATGGGTTTAGCCTAGTGGCTCTCATACTTGAAACCAGCTCTCCTGCTGCACTACTTCAGACAACGTGTGATGGTTCACTTTCTTTATTTCTTCGTTTGTTGACCTCGGTGTTGCTATACTGGCTGAAAAATTTGGGGGATGGAAGTCAAACACAGACTACTTTAAATGATGTAGCTGACAGGTGCACAATTTGTGTTTCACAGATGTTTACTTTCCCTGTTCACAAACCCCCCCCCCCCCCCCCCCCCCTCCAATAATACACAGTTATATGGCCAGTGCACTATTGTTTAACTTTTGATAAGTATTGTTAATAGGTTGCAGGTGAACATCCACAGACTGCTTCAATAGTTTACTGTTGTATATCTACAAGAAGTAAAAACCTAACCACACAGTTCACAAATCCTGCAGACTACTGCGGTACATATTGAACAGACACTGTCATTGTTTTAACACACAGCCTAATTGTGTTACACTTATTTCACAGTTAATTTGATGCACTATTGTTGTTCTAACCAACATAGGTTCTTGTCTCAAACTCGGATGTGGACTGATTGTCTCGGGACCAAAAATTGGGCCCTTATATCTCCTTACAATAATAGGTACTGACATTACAAATTGTTTGAAGTTGAAATTACAGAAATTACAATTAAAACTTAACTCATTAAATTAACTGAATACATTGAAAAATTGTTCTTTTTAACAGTTTCTCCTACTGCAAGAGTTAAGCCAAATTATTTGTTTTAATCATGAAATTAACATATATAGTTATACAAACAATACTTTTGACAAAACTGTTAATTACTTTAGGTCTGGCTTTGCTGACATGTTTTCGAATAGAGCCAAATAGATCCTTTAAGATTACTATTAGTTGTTCCTCCAAATGTTTATATTTAGTACAAAAACTATATTTGTTTGTAAGTCAACAATAGAATTTAAGTTACAAAACAATCACTGATTTTGTTCTATAATGAAAAATACTAACCAAGAATAGCCAAAATAAATTAGAAAATCAATTACATACATAAAACTACACACAAAATTAGATCTTGTGTTATACTCTTTAAAACTGAGGGCCAACATTTCTTTTTATGAAAATGCAGATTATATTCACGTACGTTAATGGTAATTGGTTAAAAGTGAAAAAATGAATTTTAAGGAGGCAGATGGCAAAACAAGAGTAGAAGTAAAAAATATCCCAGCTTGCTTCGTCACAAATGCCATACATTTTCAGGAACACAATTAAGATGCTTCATTCACTGGAGAAAAATAAAAGTAGAAAATGAAGCAACACACTCCATAATCCAACATTTCTTTTTCAATAATATGTTTTACAACTAAGGGATGTTCTTTGTTGAAGTGTAAAGTATGCAGTATTAAATTATATTTTATCTTCAAGTTACAACTCTCTGTTACATTATCCAGACATTCTTACTGCAGCAAATATTTTCCATCTATGGAAAATCCATGTGTTACACATTTTTAATTATCACCCATAAAAAAACAATTTTTCCAACCTGCAACACAAAACATCAGATAAATGTGCAATGGACTTGTATTTTACATGTTATTTTAGTAAGATAAGTGCCATACACAATAAACAGATATTTTTAAGAAATCTATAATTCAGTTATTTGGACATCCTTAATAACTCTAAATACGAAGTTCAAGAGAGGTTAACTGTTAGCTTTCGTTCACATTTACACCTTCATACATCATTATCTGTGGATTCTGAGTGGAAACAAAATGCTTTCTTTGAAGTATATCAGTAAGAAGGATAGAAGAAAATCTAAATAGTTTCTGTTTGAGCATTTCTTTACTGATTCATTCATGGATCACAACATGGAGCAAAACCTATAGAGCTGCTAATGAGTTTGGTAGACATTAACAACAAACACAGCTATGAATAAGTGATTCTGTTCACAGTATCAGCAGTTAATTAAGTAATTAATTTGCTTCCAACAAGTGACAAAAAAAGCACGAGCTTAACTTAGAAAATTATATCTGTAATTCTTTCATTAATAGCACAACACAGAGGATTTATAATGCACATTTTCTTAAGCTACACAGGTACATTTAACAAAAACAAAAACTGGTAGCACAACTCTTCAGGTTTTTTCTTTTTCTTCTTCTTCTTCCCCTCCCCCAACTACATGATTTAATTCTGGGGGATTTAAACACTTAGGTATAAGCCATTTCCTGCAGTCTCTCAGAAATTTGTCATCCTCTTAACTTTTTGTACTCACTGCGTATAAAGTTATAATACATGGCTCTTTGATATACACTCCTGGAAATGGAAAAAAGAACACATTGACACCGGTGTGTCAGACCCACCATACTTGCTCCGGACACTGCGAGAGGGCTGTACAAGCAATGATCACACGCACGGCACAGCGGACACACCAGGAACCGCGGTGTTGGCCGTCGAATGGCGCTAGCTGCGCAGCATTTGTGCACCGCCGCCGTCAGTGTCAGCCAGTTTGCCGTGGCATACGGAGCTCCATCGCAGTCTTTAACACTGGTAGCATGCCGCGACAGCGTGGACGTGAACCGTATGTGCAGTTGACGGACTTTGAGCGAGGGCGTATAGTGGGCATGCGGGAGGCCAGGTGGACGTACCGCCGAATTGCTCAACACGTGGGGCGTGCGGTCTCCACAGTACATCGATGTTGTCGCCAGTGGTCGGCGGAAGGTGCACGTGCCCGTCGACCTGGGACCGGACCGCAGCGACGCACGGATGCACGCCAAGACCATAGGATCCTACGCAGTGCCGTAGGGGACCGCACCGCCACTTCCCAGCAAATTAGGGACACTGTTGCTCCTGGGGTATCGGCGAGGACCATTCGCAACCGTCTCCATGAAGCTGGGCTACGGTCCCGCACACCGTTAGGCCGTCTTCCGCTCACGCCCCAACATCGTGCAGCCCGCCTCCAGTGGTGTCGCGACAGGCGTGAATGGAGGGACGAATGGAGACGTGTCGTCTTCAGCGATGAGAGTCGCTTCTGCCTTGGTGCCAATGATGGTCGTATGCGTGTTTGGCGCCGTGCAGGTGAGCGCCACAATCAGGACTGCATGCGACCGAGGCACACAGGGCCAACACCCGGCATCATGGTGTGGGGAGCGATCTCCTACACTGGCCGTACACCACTGGTGATCGTCGAGGGGACACTGAATAGTGCACGGTACATCCAAACCGTCATCGAACCCATCGTTCTACCATTCCTAGACCGCAAGGGAACTTGCTGTTCCAACAGGACAATGCACGTCCGCATGTATCCCGTGCCACCCAACGTGCTCTAGAAGGTGTAAGTCAACTACCCTGGCCAGCAACATCTCCGGATCTGTCCCCCATTGAGCATGTTTGGGACTGGATGAAGCGTCGTCTCACGCGGTCTGCACGTCCAGCACGAACGCTGGTCCAACTGAGGCGCCAGGTGGAAATGGCATGGCAAGCCGTTCCACAGGACTACATCCAGCATCTCTACGATCGTCTCCATGGGAGAATAGCAGCCTGCATTGCTGCGAAAGGTGGATATACACTGTACTAGTGCCGACATTGTGCATGCTCTGTTGCCTGTGTCTATGTGCCTGTGGTTCTGTCAGTGTGATCATGTGATGTATCTGACCCCAGGAATGTGTCAATAAAGTTTCCCCTTCCTGGGACAATGAATTCACGGTGTTCTTATTTCAATTTCCAGGAGTGTATATTAGTCTGAGTCTTCTGCAGTCAATAAATTATCACTACTCTACTACGAATTATTTGTGTTGCACAGGGAGCTGCCACTTTGAAGAAAGCTCACTTACATCAAATAGCTTCTATTTCTCTCTTACATAATTTACAGTATCAAACTGACACTCAACATACAACAACAGTAATCTTAAGTGCCATTTTGTAACGGCTTAGAATTTTAGCAGCATGGAAAGCTGCCCAATACTAAAATCAGGTCTCAGCCACAGTCAGCCTGCCAAACAATGCCCCTGCTGATACTGTAATCCAGAAAACTCCGACACTTCTGTAACCACCATACGTATGTGCCACTGACGTAGGAGTGGAACAGTCTTCAGTAAGTTTCAGCAGTTTGACTGCTGCACAACAGTTGGATCCTGGTCATCAGCTCCCATTCCTGAGGCTTCCAGGCGATGTAGAAACATGGCTCTCCTGTAAACTCAGCACTGGAATGCCATATTTAAACTCCCAGGTCCAGTCTGTCGCCATCGGCACAGCTGGGCCTTTCTATAAAATACAGCCTGTGCCAGGTTGTCGCTGTATGTACGACACCACTACAGTACATTTGCTGTCTCTGGGCTGTGAAGCAGTGTCTGCTCTCTGATAGTGTCACCTGGGGCTGCAAGCATCTGCCTCTGCCTCCATGATCTAGGTCAAGCCAGGAGTTCCAGACAGCCCAGCAATCGCCACTGCCCACCACCGCTCACCAACTGGTAATTCCATATTCATTGCGTGAGTATTCCTGCTAGATTTGCCTGCCTAGCCCTGGCTGCCACGTGGCTCATTACTGTTCACCATAAATTGTCTGGTTGCTGCAGATGCACTTATTTGCATTGCACGTATGGCTGTTAATAAAGAGATTTGACAACAGATTGGCTGCTTAAATTGGCAGCACTTCCATCCACCTCCAACAAGGAACAACTTACCCACACCTTCCCATAACTTTGACCCATTACACTTGGTTTTAGAACAACTGTTGAAGGCTGTTTTGGTGAACCAATTCAGGGCAGAAACAAAGACAATGCTGCAGCAGTGGCAATCAGTGCAAGTTTTCAAGTAAGTGCACTTTAACTTTTGTCTGGGCCTTTAAGGTTTTGCTTTTCTTTCTTTCCTTTCTTTTCTGTACACCAGTGATGGTAGTAGCAACCAAAAATGTCTGTCGGTGAGAAAGTTAAACTCAGGTGATGATATAGATTTGCTGAATGAGATAGCCAAAAAGCCAGCTGATAATGAGGCTTTGTGTAGAGAAACACATTGTTTAATGGACGAAAGAAAGAAATGGCTGACTTCTAACGTGTCTCCACGCACCTTTGATACCGATACTGACTCACTGGTGTGCCCCATTTTCGAATAAACTGAGGAAGATGTTCTTTTTTCTTTAGGCCACATACAGCCATGAAGTTAGGTAAATGGAGTAACAAGCAGCTGTTAAGTACAGCTTGTTTAAAATTAGTACAGGATGCTAGAACATACGTAATGGACTATGAGAAGTTGCAGATGTTCAGTCTTTTAGTATAAAAAACATGGGTATTGGTAGAAAATTTTTAATGTTAATACACATGAACTGACAAATGATGATTCAGCCAATAAGGCTATTCTGCAGGAAGCAGAACAATGGGCACTTGATGTGTTTTTAAGGTGTCTGCAGCTGAGATGCCATGGAAAGTGTGCATGGAATTCCTGAAAACCTTGAACGAAGCAGTAGCAACTGTGGCAGCTTAGTCTGTGCCAGTGTCAGTGACTAGACCAAGAGAGGAGCGGGTAGTTTTTAATACAGAGGTCATATGTTATTGATGTGGCTCTCACCACATTCAGTGGTTTTCTACAAAGCTACAGTCTAAAAGGTGCAAACAGGTGGGGCACTCTTTTCAGAAATAGCAGCAGCTGTTTGAAGATGGAATCAGGGTAACACGTGTACCTCCATGAAATGGGATGGGGGTGCTGTGATCTCTGCGCAACACTCCCAGTAAGTCTGACCACAGGACAGCCCTGTGTGAAATCAGTGGCAGACATTTGCCTGTCTGGCTATGTTAAAGGAAGACTGTGTATGTTTTTTCGGATACATGATCACAGGCAGGTATCCTTGGCTAATCAGTGTTGGTGCAGTCAATTTACATCAAACATGTTGTAGGCTAAGTCGTGTAGGTAGTAATAGTGCTCACTTGCTCGGTTTGGCATTGTTGGATTTCTGAGTGAGGAGGAGGAACTTCCGGGTGTGTCTGGAAGTTCACCTTAGCATAGGCATAAGTTGCAATGTCACTATTGGCCAGGACTTCCCTGTTAAACATCACACCAATGTCAATCTACAATAGCTGGATGGGACATTCTGTCTTGGTTTTAGTGCTGAGAGAACCAAACTGTTGGAAAACCAATTAAACTGAACACATGGTCTCTTAGACACAACTTGTGGGATACAATATGAAAAGGATGGGAGGACTGCTTTGGTTCGATATAGGAGCTGACTTGCTGATAATACTTCATCTGTATTCAAGAACAAAGAACGAGTTGACTGGGGATTTCAGTGTAGAGTACATGAACCTAGGACAGTCTGTCAGTTTAATTGCACCAAGGGGAAAGGTGTTGCATCTGAACAGATGTGACAGAGCGGACACGGAGAGATTATTAGAGGAATACACAGAATTATTTAACCTGCCTGGACCAGTGCCTGCTATGTCACTAGTGCAGCACATAATTGCCACTGCAAACAGGTTGCCTATGTACAAGAAACCATATTGGGTCCCCCATCATCCACTAGCAGTGATAGGAGTTTACTGAACAACAGCTGCAGGACAGAATTATAGAAGAAAATGCCAGTCCCTGGTCAGCACTGGTTGTCATTGTGCCGGAGAAGTCCTGAGATGGTAAGAAGGTTAATAGGTTCTGCTGCAATTATAGCTATTTAAACCAGTGAACAACAACTGATCAATACCCCATGCCGAACATTACGGAGACCTTAGACGGTGTGGGGCAATGCTGATATTTTACCCTCATGGACTTATGAACATTCCACAGCTTGTTGGATGGAGTGCCATGGGGGTCTGAATCCAAAAGAATACATGGTCTTCCTAGATGATATCATTGTTTTCTTCAAGGACATCTGGGAGCACATGGTATATCTATGAGAGGTATCTGAATGGGTACGGCAGGGGTATGACCCTGACTCTTATTGCCACTTCATATTGCAGGAGGCCTGCTCTTTAGGCCATATTTTCGGACATGATGATGTACGAAACTGACCCATGACTAGTACAAGCCATACAAGATTTCCCAACGAGAAACAAAGTAGAAGAGTTGCAGTCATATCTTGGGATCACCAATTTTTACTGAAGATATATTTCAAAATATGCAGATGTAGGAAGGCCCCTTATGCCTTTGTTGAAGGATGGAGTAAAGTTACAATGGACTTCAGATTGCGAAACAGCATTTGAGTGATTGAAAAAATTACTAGCCTGTGGTCCCACCCTTGCTTTTCCCAACTACCAAAAATAGTTTATATTGCCCTGTGATTTGAGCAGCTGTGCTCTAGGCTGTGTCTTAAGCTGCCAAGAGACAGAAAGAGACAGGAAAGAACACCCACTAGCATACACTTCTAGATAGCTCAATAAAGCAGAAAAAAACTACTCAAATACTGAAAAAGAAATGCTCATGCTAATTTTTTGCATCTCTTATTTCTGCTGATATCTATACGGGCACTGTCACCAAGTTTGGGCAATACTGAGTTAAAAGCAGCTCCATACGTAATTTCCCAAGCGAGTCTATTTGTACACCGCAAGGTGGCTAGGCCATGCTATGCAATCATGGTGACACTGCAGAGAGACCATGCAATTACAAACCAGCCTGCAGAGTATTTCTACACCATCATGAGATGTTGATCTGGGTGTGCCTAGAAGCAATGTATCATGACAACAAGTGTGCTATTGATCACTGCAATACCCTCTGTTTATAGCACAGCTTTGCACAGTCTGATAGCACCCTCCATGACTCTGGGTCCATGGGAGTCTCTATCATGCTTCACACCATGGCCCAACCAGCAGCTAACATCAGTCTGGGCAGTCTGCTCCACCAGACCAGCTCAAAGTTTTTAGTCCACACCCATGGACTTAGAAAATCACTAAATATAAGCCACCCTCAGGCTCCATGGCAGCACTGAAGCTCTGCCTTGGAGAGCAGCGATCTGCAGCCAGGGCGATAATGCTGCCATACTTCTAAATCAGTAGCAAAGGGTGCCTGTGAGAATTCAGCAGATGTTTACATTGCTGGCTTTGCTCATTCAGGGCCAAAGAGTGTAAACTGAGGCATGCACTGATGAGTGGGGTGAACAGCGTCAGCAAAGCAGGAAGTGGATATCAAACGGCGTCCTGCTGCCACGGCTTTCTTGACATCACTGGTACCGCCAGTGGACCACGTGCCTGCAGACAGCACGGGTATCGCAGCACTTTGATTTTGTAGCTTAATATCAAATAACATGCATTCAACATTCACAACCTGCCACTCAACTACCTCTACATCATAGTAGCCACAATCATCCTAGCTTGCTACAGAGAGGTGTCAGAAGTATCTGTGGACCTCATCTGCCAACTGGCCAAAAAAGTCGATCTCCACACAGCATGGCTTCACAACCACAGCATGCAGTTTCATCAAACAGTGGGGTGAGAAGACTACAGGTTTTTGTGGTTGTTTTCTTTGTTTTATGTGTAGAGGGCATGTAGTCTAAGCAAGTGATACACAGGGATTTGATGGTTATATTTGTACAGCCAGGAGAACTGGCTCAACGCTCACAATTCTGTGGCAATACAAAGGAGCATTATTTACTGCTTGTGATATGTGGTTAGTGTGATTTGCCAGGGCATTCTGCACCTTGTGTGGTTTCAGTACCAGTAATTCGTGTTAATTGTCATTGGTAAGGGCCTAGTCAGTGCACAGGGTCATGATGGATGATAATAAAACATAATACGTCAGTGTGAGCTGTGTCATACAGCCTGTTGTGAGAATATTTTGTGTTCTTTAAGTTTGTTTTGGAGATTAAGGTGCCTCAATGGTAGAGTCTCAAATGTAGTGTGTCACTAGTTGGGAGACAGTTCAAACATTGATTAATGAAATGAAATGGTGCAACTGAAAGCAGATAATGCATATTTGCATTATAGGCTTACAGCCAGGGAGGAATGGCTAGAATTAGCCAAACAAGCTATTCCTTTATTAGATCCAGCCACAGCCAGTTCGATCACACCCTTCTCTGAAAAGTCAACTGAAGACATAATGACCAGCAGTTAGCAGCTAATTTTTTTTGGGGGGGGAAGGGGAGGGAGGGGGAGGAGGGGAGATCACAAGATAAGTTATTAGAGGTGACAAAGTTACGGCTAGTAGAGGAAGCCAACATGAATGTCAGTGATCTATACAGGTGAACCAAAATTCTCCCAAGAAAACAAGATCACCCATTCACCTTCCCCATTACAATCCTGACATGCTCATGCTCATTTCATTTCATATTGCTTTGCAATGTTGGTTTGTTTTTCCTACTCGTCTGCATTAACTTACATTTTTCTACATTTACAGCTAGCTACCATTCATCACACCATCTAAAAATATTGGCTAAGTTATCTTGTATCCTTCTACAGTCACTCAACTTCGACACATTCCTGTACATCACAGATTGCTGCCCAATCTGTCCACCAGACCATTTGTGTATATAGAAAATAACAGTGGTCCTATCACACTTCATGGGGCACTATTGATGACGCCGTTTCACTCACCATTGTGGAAATCATACTACTTAAGGGGTCTATGAGCCACTTTCATACCTGGGAACCCATTGCGTATGCTTGTATCTTCGTTAACAGCATGCAGTGGCACACCATGTCAAATGATTTTTGGAGAAATATGGAATTTGCCTGTTGCCCTTCATCCACAGTTTGCAGTATATAATGAGAGAAAATGGCAGGCTGAGTTTTGCATGAGTATTACTTTCTAAAACTCTACTGATTCGTGAACATGTTCAAGAATTCTGCAGCAGTCCGATGTTAAGGATATTGGTGTGTAATTTTTCAGATCGATTCTTTTACTCTTCGATAGAGAATTTTGTGGGCAGAATACAGAAGGTGAATGTGCTGACACATGATTTAGAGGAGAGTGACATGGGAAACAGAGATCTACTCCATGAAACAGAACAGAGGGCATCGGACGCATTTTTAAGGGGTTCGCCGTGTGATGTGCCTAGAAGGGTGAGGAGGGGTGTTCCGAATTATTTATATCCTATGGTCAGTTTATCTATCGGTGAGTGTGAAGAAACTGATGTAGTAACAGGAATACGGGATAAGAGTGTTCTTTATTAACGTGAGATGTTGCAGCTGTTGGGCAATGGGACATGGACACCACCAATGTGATTGTAGAAATGGTAAGGAGAAACGGGATGAATAAGCAAGTGTTAAATGAAAAAGGACACCCCAATTCTACTAGTATGAGCGCAGAGGTGGAATGTAGTATAGAGGGAATAATGAAGGGTATGAAGCACAAGTTGTTATTGGTCACTGGCGAGTGTGTGTCAGTAGCAAATATGGACCTTGTGGGCCAGAGGCTCAGCAATGGTAGATTTTCAGGTGGGGATGTAGTGTTTTAAGCAGTGCATAGAGGTTGTAGTCCAGGTAAGTGATCATCACTGCATGGTCTAATCCTAAGACTTTCTGATAATGCAGTATGCCAAAATTGACCTTATATGATGTATAGTTGAAGGTAGAGGGACAACATTCCAACTGGAGGATACGGCTGCCAGGATATTACAAATGCGAGGTGCACCAATCTTAAGGAGTGAACCACCTAAACTACTGTCAACACACTAAAGATTAATTCACATGATATCATGCTGCAAGTAAGCAGGAAGTTGGTCTAGGTAAATATGGGACTGGAATGGCCCATTTATGCATTGGGCTTTGTGGAGCCATTGGTGAAAATGACAAATTAGACACATCACATTGCTTTTTAAGGAGAAGTATAGTATGCATATGGGATGAATGTAAACGAAAGTAGTGTCTGTGAATTTAGATAATTTTGGCACTGATGAAGTACAGCTGACCAAAGAAATGTTATTAGCTAATTTGGAAGTCCTGAGAACTTTCCTGGCATGTATAGTTTCAATCATGCTTGTCTGAGCTACTGGAGTTGGCAGTCATGCATGCATGCAGTTTGCTTCCTTGTGTGAATGAATGATGTGTTTCTCTTTTTTTCCTGGCAGAGTCTGTGGCTGAAAGATTATGCATAAATGTCTTTTAATTGTGTGTGTGTTTTATGTAGCGGAATAATACTTTTTCTTGTGTGAAGGTTAACTTTTTTTTGGTCAATTTATCAGTAAACTATACATCTCAAATGCAAATTGTTGGTAATAAGGATTTTACAGCACTTTACTGAGTGTGTCCACACCACTAATCAATTCTAATAATGAAACTGTAAAACTGCTGTGGCTGTCTGAATACACAAATCTCCAAAACTAGTAGACAAATTTTCAGAGCATTTTTTGCAGATATCTTGAGTGTACCTTTGGGCAACATATAGGCTTCATTTCATTATATGAATCATTTCCAGTCATCAGAACTCCACAACTGAAATGTATTTTATGAAATTCATGTTGGAAAATACATCAAAAGTGATTCTATTTACTGAGCCGTCATTTTTTATTTATAAGATCATCATCAGGACACAAATCATCATCTTGGCATATTATGTGCTTGTATAAACCATCATGTTCTTCATAATGACCATTCTGAGTGATGTTTCAAACATGCAAGGTCAAATCTGCTTCTAAATTTCTACCTTTGTAAATTTCAGACACAGACAACAATACAGGTTGAACATATGTGATGGATGTCATTAAACAGCTTAATGTGAATAGCCAACATCTACTCAAACTCTCCTCTACTGTCATGAAATATCGGACATGATTGAAGAGCAAAGTGTACAAAGTGTACATATCACATATGTCATTATCTGAAATGTCTTACACTCAAATCCTTGCAATTATTACATTCTTTGCTATTCTGTTTTAAGCCTTCTAAAGTTGTACACATACAATTACATAGTAATAGAGGAAATTGCTTTGGGTGTAAGGTGTAGAGCTATGAATGGAGAGGAAATGAGATAAGAAAATGAATAAGTTTTCTGAACCATGAATTTCCTCAACAGCATATAGTAAAAGAAGAATTGACAGAGGTTTGATGCATAATGTACAGGAAATAAATAAAATCTCAAAAAGAAATACATCAGTAAAATAAATTAAAATTGTGTCTTATTTCAGATTCCACAACTGATAGGAGAGGATAGGAGGTGATCACGACTAGAGTCATATTTTTATTGATGTTATACAACATCTATTTCATTCACGAAATTTTGTCCAATTTGCAATCTTTGTAATGATGATACTATATCTACTACTTACTCCATATTTCACTATGAATATCTTTCTTCTACCTCACAACTATGTCCCATTAAAAGTACATGTATATGTCTCAATAAATTATTAATTTATATGAAACAGCTAGAATTCTCTTCACAAACACGTTCAAGGAAATTGTTTTCTGAATACCTTCATCTTCCTAACAGGAAGTTCATCCTGGCTCTTTGGTAGGTACTCCAGCAAATGACTCCGACTCAGCGGTAATGGCTTGTAGCTGCGCTGAATCCCCATGACTTCTATAAGACGATTTTTCACTGTCAAGTAAAAAGAAAGAGGCACATACAAGTGTGTGATATTGACATTAACAAGTGATCAGTGCCATGAATATATAGTATTTTTTTGCCCTGATAACATAAACATGTTAGTTACTAAAGGTATTTTTAAATAAATATGACAGCTAAACTTTTGTTTCATCTCTAAGCCCTAATCATGCTGTGGCTTCAAATAACTGAAAGAACAGAATGGAAAAAGAGAGTAAGTCTTCAGGGATGCACAAAATGCCAGTTGGTTGTACCTAAAAAGAAAATAAAGGAAATGGATCAATCTGGCTATAATGAGGAGATGTAACAAAGCTACAGCTGATGATCATGATGCTTTAAGGAGGATAGCTGCAACAGAAAATCAGTGCAAACATTGATTCTTATCATTGTTAGCCAACAGTAAATTCCTTGCTGAAATTCAGGGAAATAGAATGTGGTTTGCAATAATTACATGAAGTTCCTGAAATATGTAAATGCAAGAAACTATAGGAAACAGTTCTGAGAAGTGAAAGAAAATAACACATTCACACTAAAACAAAATACAATATTTATATGCAGTGATCACATGTTATGAGAAATACTTGGAAAATAATCAGTTGGTCGGAGAGAGAGAGAGAGAGAGAAAGCAGGAGTAAAAGTATACACACAAAAGAATGCAGGGCTGTCACGAAATTGACAATATAGCTCTGAAATTTCGTAATATAATAATATAACAGATTTCAGTCAAGTTGGGTGAACATAATTCTTGCAAAGGTCCTGAGTTTGAGTCTCAGTCCGACACACAGTTTTAATCTGCCAGGAAGTTTCACTTCAGCACACTCCACTGCAGTGTGAAAATCTCATTCTCGAAACATCCCAGGCTGTGGCTAGGACATATCTTGACAATATCCTTACTTCCAGGCATGAAAGAGAGCTTCTGTGAAGTTTGGAAGGTAGGAGATGAGGCCTTGGTCAAAGTGAAGCAGTGAGGATAGGTTGTGAGTCATGCTTGGGTGGCTCAGTCGATAGAGCACTTGCCTATGAAAGTCAACTGCCTATGGAAAGCAAAGGTCCCGAGTTTGAGTCTCGGTCCGGTCCACAGTTTTGACATTAGAATGGTGGAAGCAGTCAAAATTACCCCTGTCGTACTTTTTTCTTTCATTGTCATATCCAATTTATTTACTTCATTAATGAAATCATATGACTTTACCTAAGTGTTTCTCTTGTGTATGGTGATGTATTAGGATTTACGAAATATATTTTTTTCTTCAACATTTCATTTAATATATCTTGAATGACAGAAGGGGTAAAATTCTTCTGAATACATATAAATTATCCAATGATGAAGAAGCAAGAGTCAGCAGTCATGCAGAGCAGTTGCTGCTTATTGTTGCAACTTGCCACCTGTAAATTCCAATCTATCACAGTTATTACTGTGTCATTTAGGAATAGTTTTTGTCCATGAAAAATGTTTTCAAACATGTGTCAACAGCATGGAATTTCTGATGAAGAAGTGTTACATCTCTTTGAATTTGAATCAGAGATTGACTTCACTGATGAAGATGATGATACTGTACCTGAGACATGTGACCGAGGAGCGATTAGTGGAAGAGTATTCATATGCTGATCTACATCAATTGTCACAGCTTTCATCACAACAGGTACAGTTGGAAGTGTCTACAAAGATGGTTGCTATGGATGGAACAATGTGGGATATTGCCAATTTTTGAACCATTTGAGAGATCGCCAATTTTTTGTTTTCTGGAAAAAGGTCAACTGTGAACATTCTAAAGGAGAGAGGAGGTCCCAATGCTTACATCTGCCAATGAGTAGATGACTCTGTCATCAGTGCCTTCCGTCTTATTTTTGATGAAGGAACACTATGTGTCATGAAGAAATACAAAGAATCAAATGCTCAAAAAATACTAAAAAACCAATAGCTGGATTGTGTCACTTGAGGAAATACAGATACCGAGAGCCATCAAGTAGGCTTGGGGTGTCATTTGTGCAAAAGGTATGCCGCACTCTTGGGGACCTGAGCTGAATGTCTGGCACCCAACAAATTTGCTCTTGTAGCTGAAATTTGGGGAAAGTTGACTGAAAACTGTATTCCTCTTAACACCCTGGAGAAAATATGACCACTGATGAGCAACAAGCAAAACAAGATGCAAGTTCACTCAATTCACACACAAATATGGTCTCAAATTCTGGTTGGCTGTCGATGTAACAGCAAAGTATACATGAAATGCTTTCTCATACCTCAGCAAAGAGGACATGCATAGAGAGAAGCAACCATTTGGAAAGTACACTGTTCTGTATGTCATGCAGTAATTTGGAAATAAAAGAAGAAATAAGATGAGACAACTTCTTTATGTGTCTTCAAATTGCTAAGACACCCAAAGAAAAGAAAACTTCATTAGTTTGTACAATGAACAAGATTCATTGTGAAATCCCCCATGAAGTAAGGACGCCCAATGCCGAAACACACTCCACCACCATCCTACATCATACTGGCAACACAGACTGTGCCATAAGACTTTATACCAAGAAAATAACAATCAAAACGATGTCATTCTTCTGAGTACATTGCATGCTGAAGTAGCAGTAAGCAAGGAAGGAAAGAAAGAAGAAACCTGAGGCCTTAACATTCTACAAAGCAGCAAAATATGGGGCGGACGTGGTTGACCAAATGACCCGTAAATATACTACAGAGATTGCATGTAGGAGATGGGGAATGCAAGCCTTCTGCAACATCTTGGTCATGGTGGCGAGCAAGAACATCAGGCAAAGAAAGAGGATATGGGATTGATATCATGCAGAAAGCAGAGGAAGTGCCAAATCAGCCTCTGCAAAAGCAAGACTAGTGAAAACTTTGTAAACTGCCTCAAAGCTGTGTGAGGAAAATGTGGGTGTAAAACAGAAATCACCTGTGCTAAGTGTATCTAGCAGAGTCCAATGACTTGAGTTGTAGAACACTTGTAAGAGTGATATGGACCAAAAATACTAAATGTGTCTAGAAGATTGTACAGATAGATGATAAATGAAAATCTATAGTTCGAGCAATTTGTTGGCATTAGCAACAATCAATTTGTAGGATATTTTCTTGTTGAAATAAATAAGTAATTATTAATTATCATGTTAAATAATTACTGTGACTACTAGTAAAAAAGGAATGGAATAACAAAAACTAAAATAAAGTACTTGTTTAAGTCAAATATGAAAATATTTTATGTGGAATCAAAATGAGTCCTTTCTGCCATTTTAGGAATGTCAGAAACTCTGCCATTCTAGTATTAATCTGCCAGGAAGTTTCACATCAGTGCACACTCCACTGCAGAATGAAAATTTCATTCTGAAAACAATAACTATTTAACTAGTTTTTTTTTTCATTTTAAGTAGAACTGATTTTCAAGCTGTGTAGCCTAGTATTACACTACTGAGTGAACTCTGTGTTCCATCCTGTCATTAACGTATCTTGTATTAGTTCAATAAAGTGTGGTTATGAGGTATTTTCAATTGTGTGTGAACAAAAACCAGTAAAATGCATCTGGAATTTGTAAAGGCATGTCAGCTACAAATGGACTTGGAAGAACAGTAAATGGAACAAGAGTGGGTACAGCAAGAGCAACGACTTGAGCAACAGGAGCAGCAAGAATAAAAGCTAGGAGCACAATTTGTGGAGCTTCATCTGGAGCAGATAGCACCCACCATCAGCCCCCCCTCCCGCAGCTGCCAGCAGGACCAAAGCAGCCTGCAGTCTTGCCACATGCATTCTCGGCATTCAATGATGATAAAGAGGACTAGTAATCCTATAGACTGCAACAGCACTTCACAGCATTTGAGGTAAACCAATCTCAATAGTCAGAAGCAAGTCTTTCTTTCTTGGTATGGTCCAGATATGTTTCAGTTACTGCATAAACTAGCTCCAGCAGCAGACCCTGATTTGTTGCCTTTTGTAGAAATGTGTGAATTGCTAATGACATATTATAGAAGCAAACACCCATAGTAGCAGCTATACTGCATTTTCATCAGTCACAAAAAAGTCAGGCCAAGCTTATCAAAGCTTGGTTTAGATCACAAGTGCTCATTTTAATGTTGTCAGTCTCATATATGTGGTCAGTGTCATACATGAATTCACTAAGTAATGATATGCAGATAAATAAATCTGCCACAAAGCATTAAAATTACTAAATCCAAATTACTCAAGCAACAGACCTCACTCAATGGACCAATGCAGAACTTATAGATTAGCTTCCAGATATAATTAAAGTATGAAGCTATAGAAGCTCATGTATGAGTAGTTCAAATGCTGCCACAGCATCAAATTGTTAGCCAGGCTTCAGCTAAAAATCAGTGCAGAGCAAGCAAATAGCATGCCAGCCTGGACAGCAACCTGAAACTTTTCCCACCTCATGGAATACAGGGGGAATGTATACAACATTCACACTTCAGCAGTCACTGTGCTCTCATTTCTTGCACTCAATGTTTCACTTCATACAACTGGCTTAACTGCTGTTTCTGTGATGCGGTATGACAGTGCTGTAACAAACAAGGCCATTCAGTAGTTGTGTACTATAGCAATTAAGTGCAGGGGTTCTGGGAAGGTTCAGCATGAAAAATAGACACAGTAGTAGCTAAATATTACAGAACCTGTGGTGGAAAAAATCCTACAAAATGCCAGTGAACCTAACTATAAAGTAATACCAAAGGTGTTTCTTAATCGCACTGGTGTTATAGTAACTTTAATCAACTTGGAAATTTATCATCAAATTGTGTCGATGCCATTACCTTGAGCTATCCCACATTTGGTGCCATAGAGTGATCAGAGCACTCGAATATGGACACATTCAGTGCTGAAGCAAAGTATAAGAAAGTGACTTGCAACTATTGATAGTGGATCAGTATAGAATAACAAATATTTTGAGACACTGTATCTACAAATTTTGAATCCACATACAGGTCACAGTACATTTAATTGAGCAGGACATTCTCTTCAAACCCTAAAATACTTACATAAGGAATTTGAGTCACTATTTGCACCAGGTCTTTAGTATGCTAACAATCTCACAGTGCATATCATTTTAAAGCCTGAAGCAACATCCAAATTCTGCATGGTATACCTAGTGCCAACTGCAGCAACACAATCAATTAAAGAAGAACCTGACCACCAAAAAAGTTTGGAAATTCTCAAACCTTTCATGTCACGTAATTAGGATATAATGACAACAGTAAGAAAGAAACCAAGTGAATTACTAAGATAATGTGGAGATTTAAAATCAACAATTAATTATGAGTCAATCATAGATTCATGTCTAATCCCCAAGCTACAAAAATTGCCATCAAAATTAGCTCAAGGGGAGTATTTCTTAAAAACAAATTTAGAAGATACTTGCCTGCAGTTGCCACTAGACAAAAATTCACAAAATATAATGGTTACCAAAAGTCCTTTGGTTTGTGCAAAAATATACTGCTTCTGGTTGTGTCAAAATTGTGCCAACAATTTCTCAGTATTATCTTGAGCAACTATGAGCATCTTCATTTGTTGTACAAGTTACCTGACAATATCTTAGAGACAGATCATAGCAAAACTGAGCACCTGAAGAATTTTCATGCAATATTTTGTCATCTTTAAGAAGCCGACCTAAAGCATAACATTGACAAATATAAGTATTTCAAAAAGAAAGTAGAGTGCCTCAGCATGGATTAGCACAAAAGGCACCATACACGAAGTGCACCATGTAGCTGCTATCAGTGTACTGCCATACACATAGAAACTATCAATACTACAAGCATTCTTACGGAAACTCAGCCATTACTCAATATTTATCACAGAAGCAGTTGATTTCCTGCATTCATTCAACAAACAATGCTACAAAGATTTAATGTTTATTTGATTAAAGGAATGACAATTACCATTCCAAAAACTGAAATGGAAACTCAAATCATGACCCTTTCTAGCCATGTACACCATTCATTCTGCTTAGAAGACGTTAACAGCAGTCTAAAGAAATTATTCACAAATTGAAAATGAGGCACTTACTGTAATTTTTGCACTAAAGAAATCTCATATATGTGAATGATGTGAAATTCCATTTGGTCACTGACCAAAAACCATTCCTTGGATAATTTAGTCCAAGGACAACAAATCTCAGAAAAGACAGCTCAAAGACTGCAGTGGCGAGCGCTGTATCTACGTTAGCACAACCATGCCATCTACTAAAAGTTAACAGGGAAACATGCAAGCACTGATGCCTAGACCCATTTACCTGCGGGTTAGGGACCATCATACAAGGATACAGTTATCTGCTTACAATTAGATTTGGAACTTCAGCAACCAACAACTTCCCTGTGACATCCCTGATCATTGCTCAAGTTACAAGTGACAGCTCAGTCTGATTACAGATTGTCATATACATAACAGAATGGCTGAAAAAACACCTTGTGGACATGCAGCTCAACACTTTTTCCTGATATGCCATCAGTACAACTATTAAATGGCATAATGATTTCCACAGATGATGATCAGCAGTGTCATGTCACCATTTTTCCACAGTATTGAAACAATGAGTTTTTCCTTCACTCCACCAGAGCCTATTGGGAATGACAAGACTGAAAAGCTTGGGCTCCCAATATGTTTATCGCCTAAGCCTCACCATCATTCTGCATCTCTGTCAACATCGATGCAGTGACTCCATATTGATTTTGGTGGTCCCTTCCTCAGTTCCATGAAGGTGGTGGTGGTGGTGAAGTCTGTGCAGGTGAACACATTGTCAAACTTCCCTTATATTAATAAAATTATATCCACTACCACAGAAACATCAATTAGGGCAATAAACAAAAGTTTTCTTTTTAATTTTTTTATTGAAGACCTCCTCAGACAATAATTTATGACCATAGACCACAGTTTAGAATGAAGAACCTTGAGGATTTCTGATATAAGAATGGTATATAACACAGGAAATTGGTACTATTCACCCTTGAAGCAATGGCAAAATGGAAAGTAAGATCATGACATTTGAACAGCAGATTCTGAAAACTTCTGGGGAGGCATCCAAGAACACAGCTCTAACTATTTCTTAACACTTACAGAACAATGGTGACTAATGGAAGGAGCCTGACTGAGGTATTTCACAGCTGTCAGCCATGGATGCTGTTCCATCTCCTGCCTCCAGAGTCAAGAACATAATGAGCCTAACAACCATTGTGTTTACACACACTAGGATGTTCTGTTTCATATAGACGATACCTTATATTCATCCACGGTTATGTCTTTGCAGGGCTACCTCACGTATGAGGTTGACGCCAGTAGTGGGGCCTGCAGAGAAGACACCAAAATCAGTTGTGGCTGTGATGGTGATGCCACCACCACCACCACCACCACCACCACCACCACCACCACTACACCCCCCCCCCCCTCCCTCCCCTCATCCTCTGTAACTTCTGTAGCAACTTGAGCCAGTACTATGACAGCCACACCTCCTGCTCCAACTGACACAAGTCCCTCTCCAGAACGAGATTTTCACTCTGCAGCGGAGTGTGCGCTGATATGAAACTTCCTGGCAGATTAAAACTGTGTGCCCGACCGAGACTCGAACTCGGGACCTTTGCCCGCGAAAGGCAAAGGTCCCGAGTTCGAGTCTCGGTCGGGCACACAGTTTTAACAAGTCCCTCTAATGGAGATCACAACCAGGGTCTCTCAGCCAGATGCTCCAGTGGCCAGGCTGTGCCCAGACTGGGGACTGTCAGTGCTGCAGGGTCATTTTGGCCTATTGTACTGAACCCAATGGGGAGGGATATAGTATCCAGAAGCACTATTGATACAAGCCCATCAGAGATGGCTATGCAGCTTGGGGCAGTCTCTCATGAGAGGGAAGCACACAAGAGCAGGGCAATGTCGTGTTAAGGCCTTAGTGGCGTGGTGTGGCATGGTGTCTGGGATAAAGATCAATTATCATTTCAACATCAACATTGTTAGACTATGTTGTTTACCATTGTGATCTGCTATGTGGACCCATTGACAACAAATACTGCTATGATACTTTGTTTTGTCTCAAAAACTCTGCTTGGTAGACTAGCGTTTGTTGTCAAGTGAACTCATTGTTCCACCCTGCTATTTACGGTATCTTGTGCTTGTGCAATAAATTGAGGGCTCTTATTGTGGTATAGGAAAATATGCAGTGTCAGTGTCTTACTGGCACAAGATAGAAAAACAGAAGACACAGGGCCTTGCAGAAATGATGTCACAAGCATTATTGGGTCATTAAGGACTATGGAAGGAATTAATCTTTGAAACAAGTAGTAAAGGCAGAAGCTCCTGTCATTTCATCAGAGAGGGAGGACATTGGTGCATAGACTTAAATGATTTTCATGCAACATTTTTTTTATAAGTCTTGCTATTATGTCTAAGATCTCTTCTCTATCTATAGTATTGTTTTTAATCTTAAATTTACAACAAAGTTTTCATCTGACTTTTCTCCCAGCTCAGTTCCTCTGTAATGAAATATGTGATTTAATTTTAATTTCATTTGGCCTCTGTTTTTTCCCCACCTAATAATCCTACTGTAGTCCGTTTGATGTAACTTAATTTCTCTTCTATCTGCAGTTTATTCTCCCAAAATGTTAGAAAATAGAAGCAATTGGTTTTCTAATGTGTCATCAGCCAAACTTTGTACAGAAAGTCACAGAAACAGAAGTAGCTAGGTGTATCTCATGACTTAAAGCCATTACCTAGGTACCCTTAATCCATTGCTCCCAGCAGCCTTTCACTAAGATCAGAATTCCAACGTGTGAGGAACTTGCAAGTGCAGTAAAATTTCCAAGAACCCATCTGTGATATGCTAGCCTACCAGGCCCCAAAGTTCCATGAGACACATGAATAGTGCTAAACCTTGGCAGAGTTATGCTCACAGACACTTCAGCCCAAGCCTGAGTGTTTATCTCAGAGCCTGAGATCAGAATCATCAGATCCTCGGGTTGCTTGTCAATAAAATAAAAGTTACATTTCTCATTAGTAGTGTATGCCTAGTCTACATCTATAGACTCTATCAAAGGAGAATGGGTAGTGCTGGTATGACATCAGTCCACAGCTCTGTACATGCTCCAAAGGAAGAGGAGTTCAGTATGTGATGTCTATGTCTTCTGTACTGGTGTTGGCAGGGAAAGAAGCATGTGGGATGCAGCAAACAGGTCTGGTGTTAATAACACAACTGGTGTCTTGGATATCATAATTGTAATGCTGAATGTTTAAATTATATATGGGTCACAGATTATGAACAATTGCATATCCCCCCCCCATGAAGCATGGACCTTGCCGTTGGTGGGGAGGCTTGCGTGCCTCAGCGATAAAGATAGCCGTACTGTAGGTGCAACCACAACGGAGGGGTATCTGTTGAGAGGCCAGTTGGTTCCTGAAGAGGGGCAGCAGCCTTTTCAGTAGTTGCAAGGGCAACAGTCTGGATGATTGACTGATCTGGCCTAGTAACACTAACCAAAACGGCCTTGCTGTGCTGGTACTGCAAACAGCTGAAAGCAAGGGGAAACTACGGCCGTAATTTTTCCCGAGGGCATGCAGCTTTACTGTATGGTTAAATGATGATGGCGTCCTCTTGGGTAAAATATTCCAGAGGTAAAATAGTCCCCCATTCGGATCTCCGGGTGGGGACTACTCAAGAGGATGTTGTTATCAGGAGAAAGAAAACTGGCGTTCTACGGATCGGAGCGTGGAATGTCAGATCCCTTAATCGGGCAGATGGGTAGAAAATTTAAAAAGGGAAATGAATATGTTAAAGTTAGATATAGTGGGAATTAGTGAAGTTCGGTGGAAGGAGGCACAAGACTTCTGGTCAGGTTACTACAGGGTTATAAACACAAAATCAAATAGGGGTAATGCAGGAGTAGGTTTAATAATGAATAGGAAAATAGGAATGCGGGTAAGCTACTACAAACAGCATAGTAAATGCATTATTGTGGCCAAGATAGATACGAAGCCCACGCCTACTACAGTAGTACAAGTTTATATGCCAACTAGCTCTGCAGATGACGAAGAAATTGAAGAAATGTATGATGAAATAAAAGAAATTATTCAGATTGTGAAGGGAGATGAAAATTTAATAGTCATGGGTGACTGGAATTCGGTAGTAGGAAAAGGGAGAGAAGGAAACATAGTAGGTGAATATGGATTGGGGGGTAAGAAATGAAAGAGGAAGCCACCTGGTAGAATTTTGCACAGAGCACAACTTAATCATAGCTAACACATGGTTCAAGAATCATGAAAGAAGGTTGTATACATGGAAGAAGCCTGGAAATACTGACAGGTTTCAGATAGATTATATAATGGTAAGACAGAGATTTAGGAACCAGGTTTTAAATTGTAAGACATTTCCAGGGGCAGATGTGTATTCTGACCACAATCTATTGGTTATGACCTGTAGATTAAAACTGAAGAAACTGCAAAAAGGTGGGAATTTAAGGAGATGGGACCTGGATAAACTGAAAGAACCAGAGGTTGTACAGAGTTTCAGGGAGAGCATAAGGGAACAATTGACAGGAATGGGGGAAAGAAATACAGTAGAAGAAGAATGGGTAGCTTTGAGGGATGAAGTAGTGAAGGCAGCAGAGGATCAAGTATGTAAAAAGATGAGGGCTAGTAGAAATCCTTGGGTAACAGAAGAAATACTGAATTTAATTGATGAAAGGAGAAAATATAAAAATGCAGTAAATGAAGCAGGCAAAAAGGAATACAAACGTCTCAAAAATGAGATCGACAGGACATGCAAAATGGCTAAGCAGGCATGGCTAGAAGACAAATGTAAGTATGTAGAGGCTTATCTCACTAGGGGTAAGATAGATAACAGCCTACAGGAAAATTAAAGAGACCTTCAGAGAAAAGAGAACCACTTGTATGAATATCAAAAACTCAGATGGAAACCCAGTTCTAAGCAAAGAAGGGATCCCTGATGCGCTGATGCAGCCCTGGAGAATGGCGTATTGTATCACAGCCGTCCACAATACGAGCACGAAGATTCTCTACATTTGGTACCGGGGTTGTGTAGACAAGAGCTTTCAAAGGCCCCCATAAATGAAAGTCAAGAGGGTTGAGGTCAGGAGAGCGTGAAGGCCATGGAATTGGTCCGCCTCTACCAATCCATCAGTCACCGAATCTGTTGTTGAGAAGCGTACAAACACTTCGACTGAAATGTGCAGGAGCTCCATCATGCATGAACTGCATGTTGTGTCATACTTGTAAAGGCACATGTTCTAGCAGCACAGGTAGAATATCCCGTATGAAATCATGGTGCTCCATTGAGCGTAGGTGGAAGAACATGGGGGCCAATCAAGACATCACCAACAATGCCTGCCCAAACGTTCACAGAAAATCTGTGTGGATGACGTGATTGTAAAATTGCATGCAGATTCTCGTCAGCCCACACATGTTGATTGTGAAAATTTACAATTTGATCATGCTGGAATGAAGCCTCATCCGTAAATAGAACATTTGCACTGAAATGAGGATTGACACATTGTTGGATGAACCATTCGCAGGAGTGTACCCGTGGAGGCCAATCAGCTGCTGATAGTGCCTGCACACGCTGTACATGGTACGGAAACAACTGGTTCTCCCGTAGCACTCTCCATACAGTGACGTGGCCAACGTTACCTCATACAGCAGCAACTTCTCTGACGCTGACATTAGGGTTATTGTCAACTGCAGGAAGAATTGCCTCATCCACTGTAGGTGTCCTCGTCGTTCTAGGTCTTCCCCAGCCGCGAATCATAGGCTGGAATGTTCCGTGCTCACTAAGACGCCGATCAATTGCTTCGAACGTCTTCCTGTTGGGACACCTTCGTTCTGGAAATCTGTCTCGATACAAACGTACCGCGCCACGGTTATTGCCCCGTGCTAATCCATACATCAAATGGGCATCTGCCAACTCCGCATTTGTAAACATTGCACTGACTGCAAAACCACGTTCGTGATGAACACTAACCTGTTGATGCTACGTACTGATGTGCTTGATGCTAGTACTGTAGAGCAATGAGTCGCATGTCAACACAAGCACCGAAGTCAACATTACCTTCCTTCAATTGGGCCAACTGGCGGTGAATCGAGGAAGTACAGTACATACTGACGAAACTAAAATGACCTCTAACATGGAAATTAAGCGTTTCCGGACACATGTCCACATAACATCTTTTCTTTATTTGTGTGTGAGGAATGTTTCCTGAAAGTATGGTCGCACCTTTTTGTAACACCCTGTATAGAGGGTCTATACAAGGGCAATGTACTTGAGGACAATATTACAGAAAAGGAAGAGGATGTAGATGAAGATGAAATGGGAGATATAATACTGCGTGAAGAGTTTGACAGAGCACTGAAAGACCTGAGTCGAAACAAGGCCCCGGGAGTAGACAACAATCCATTAGAACTACTGACAGCCTTGGGAGAGCCAGTCCTGACAAAACTCTACCATCTGGTGAGCAAGATGTATGAAACAGGCGAAATACCCTCAGACTTCAAGAAGAATATAATAATTCCAATCCCAAAGAAAGCAGGTGTTGACAGATGTGAAAATTACCGAACTATCAGTTTAATAAGTCACAGCTGCAAAATACTAACGCAAATTCTTTACAGGCGAATGGAAAAACTGGTAGAAGCCGACCTTGGGGCAAACCTACGTTTCTAGCATTTGTAGACTTAGAGAAAGCTTTTGACAATGTTGACCGGAATACGCTCTTTCAAATTCTGAAGGTGGCAGGGGTAAAATACAGGGAGCAAAAGGCTATTTACAGTTTGTACAGAAACCAGATGGCAGTTATAAGAGTCGAGGGACATGAAAGGGAAGCAGTGGTTGGGAAGGGAGTGAGACAGGGTTGTAGTCTCTCCCCGATGTTATTCAATCTGTATATGGAGCAAGCAGTGAAGGAAACAAAAGACAAATTCAGAGTAGGTATTAAAATCCCTAGAGAAGAAATAAAAACTTTGAGGTTCGCCAATGACATTGTAATTCTGTCAGAGACAGCAAAGGACTTGGAAGAGCAGTTGAACGGAATGGACAGTGTCTTGAAAGGAGGGTATAAGACGAACATCAACAAAAGCAAAACGAGGATAATGGAATGTAGTCGAATTAAGTCGGGTGGTGCTGAGGGAATTAGATTAAGAAATGAGGCACTTAAAGTAGTAGAGGAGTTTTGCTATTTGGGGAGCAAAATAACAGATGATGGTCGAAGTAGAGAGGATATAAAATGTAGACTGGCAATGGCAAGGGAAGCACTTCTGAAGGAGAGAAATTTGTTAACATCGAGTATAGATTTAAATGTCAGGAAGTCTTTTCTGAAAGTATTTGTATGGAGTGTAGCCATGTATGGAAGTGAAACATCGACGATAAATAGTTTGGACAAGAAGAGAATAGAAGCTTTCGAAATGTGGTGCTACAGAAGAATGCTGAAGATTAGATGGGTAGATCACATAACTAATGAGGAAGTATTGAATAGGATTGGGGAGAAGAGAAGTTTGTGGCACAACTTGACTAGAAGAAGGGATCAGTTGGTAGGACATGTGTTGAGGCATCAAGGGATCACCAATTTAGTATTGGAGGGCAGTGTGGAGGGTAAAAATCGTAGAGGGAGACCAAGAGATGAATACACTAAGCAGATTCAGAAGGATGTAGGTTGCAGTAGGTACTGGGAGATGAAGAAGCTTGCACAGGATAGAGTAGCATGGAGAGCTGCATCAAACCAGTCTCAGGACTGAATACCACAACAACAGCAGCATTTTGTATCTATGTGATTGTAGGACAATCATATTATAACATAAATAGAACAGAGCATAATACTATTTTTGCTACATTTAAAAGAGAGCTATACAGAACAATTATGTAGACATTTTCTGTTTCATTTTTCTTCAACTAGTTTATCAATATTAGGACATAATGTCTGTGATGTTTGTAATCCAAGACTGGGTGTTAGGTTGTGATCTGACAAGGTGCTTCAGGATTTGGACTTGTAACAGATGAGAATTGGTCTCCCATGTAAGTTGAAACAAAGATACATAATATCTGTGGAGTGAGTGCATACAACCACAAAATCTGGTTTGGCTAACATTCTTGTAGAAATCAGCAAGGTCTTCCTTGTGGTAATACTTGTCTTTCAATAAATCATCACACTGTACATTTAACAGTTCCATTTGGTTGCCAGTAGGAACTTTGATGACTTACTGAATAGAGGGTTGCAAAGAAACATAATAGGTGATGTTGCTACATCATGAAACCTGAACTCAAACTGGTTAAGAAGATTTTGTAGGATCTGCACATATTCACCAGAGAGACTAATATCTGGAGTACACATATGTGACAACTTCGGAAAATGCACAATGTATCCAGCCAGCAGTTTATTTGTTCACAGATCCAATGCCATTTGGCAGCTTTGATACTACAATACATTCCTATTATGATGAGGCCCTTGCCTTGGAATGATTTATTTAAATTAAATCAGCAAGGAAAGCTAAGTCACAAAATCAGGTTTTTTCTTGCAACCAAGAAGTGGACTATTTTAATTTGTCATGAATAATGCTATTTCATCTCTTAACTCGAAAACCCAATCTAACACCTTATCCTGGTTAGCCAGCACACTTCACAATGCTAATGGAGATCACAATACAGACTGCCACACTCTTCAAGAAAAATTTTAAACTCTCTGTGTCTAAGGTCTCTTGAAAGGATGGGATTTATAGCTTAAAACATGGTATCCACACCATTTTAACTTTAATGTACCTGGCACGAAGATTCTCTTGATTAAAGATGCAGTGGATTGCAACAAGATCATAAGTCTTGCAAGGAACATGTTTCATATGTACTTTCATCTGTGTTATTAATCCAGCATTGACTCCTACCACAGAAAGAGCCACATCTGTGGCAGAAACCATCTAATTTCAAATCAGGCCAGCACTTTCAACAGCTCTTTGAACACCTTTGAAAGTGTCCAACCCTGCGGTGGTGCCCTTAAGGGGAAGTAAATCCAATACTTCCTCTGTGATGTTCAATTTGTCATTGATGACACCCCTAATCAAAACAGCTAACTGCCCAGTATTTGATATCTCACCACTCATCGACAGCCGATGAATAATATACAAGTTTACGTGTCATAACACTTAGTTTCTCTTGGACATCTACACCCATTTCCTGAATACACAATGCAGTAGTCTTAGGAGACAAACTTACTCTTGCAATTGTAGTCTTTCTCGGCGTATTCCAATGATGAATTCTTCTCAGGTTATCAGCCAGGTGGTGGCGCTGTCTTGTCGCCATCGTTCAAAGAAGCTGTGCAGCGCCAACGGTTTCTGGGACTTGATCTTCAAAGAGGCAGTGGAGATACATCTGCACAACAATTTAGTAAACAGGGATTGTGGTTTTCAGTTCAGTGCAGCGTGGAATCCCGCAACTGACAAAATACGTCAGGAATGCTCCAATCTGAAGGCAGCGGCGTCCGCAGACAGATTGATAGTCGGGCCGTGGCCCTCCACCACCACCGACATGGCACCCCCTTCCGGAGGAATGTGCTTGGCTAGCCTACAGAAGCAGATGATGGCCAAGCAGCTATTTAGATATGCAGAACACAGCATCCAGACACTTCGGCAGAAGATGATGGGTACAAAATTCATTGAAACGTTGCGAGAAGACAATGCCACCACTCAACTGATAGCCTGAGAAGAATTCATCAAACTTACTCTTTCAAAGTCTTCCACCTGATGGGTACACATTTGTTCAGCAGGTATCACAATTACTTATTTCGGAAATTTTCCACTAGTAAATGGCCCTACTTTCTTGGCTATAAGAAGAACTATTCTGTGGCTCACATAGACAGATGCTTTGCTTCATTGACAGGCCTCCACATCAGCACGTTCCTTTAATTCCAATATTACTGAGTCCTGTTCTCCTTGCCATTTCTCATATTCATCTCCATGGTCCACAGAATAATGACACTGTAAATTACATTTCTTAATGCTCTTCACTTCTTCGTTACATACTAAATGTTTTGCAGTTTCACCACATCACACAAATAGAAAAAAAGAGAATCCCATACAGACAGAAAAACTGGCTGCTTTGTTTTACTTGTGCTCACCATGTTATTGTCACTGAGACTACTACAGCTGATTGAACCATTCAGTTCTGTACTCACAGCCCCATTTCTCTAGGCAACATTGCAGTACACAGCTATCATCTGACATCACACGAACTGACAAGCTTCCTCTTCATTCCAACATGTCACACCACTTAAAGCTGTCCTCTTCTGTACTATATAGTGTATGGAAACCTGTCACCATGGTCTAGAGGTAGCGATCTCAGTTAGTAGTCAAAACGTTTCAGGTTTAATTCCAGCCATTGTTTGAATTTTGAAAAAATCTCATCACAAAAGATGGCCCAAGACTTCTGGTATATGGAGTCACACATATTCTGCCAACAGCCTTGTCGAAAAGAGCAAAGGAGTGGACAGAAGTTGGGGCATCACCTTGCCCTTGGTGTGGGACTGCCCCTAAAAGGCAGAAGAATCAGTACTGATCAATAACTTGAGGATGTAGAAGGCAATGAAAACCATTGTATTAAAGACAACATGTACCAACAGGCCAGGTGGCCTGTAATTGAAAAAGTGTCATTATGATCTCTCTATTAGCAAAAGATTCCTTTTGGATCTCTGGAAGGAGATTGCTAGAGTGGAGGTAAAAATGAGAAAATGCTGAGTAATCAACAAATGGGTAACATTATATGATTCAAAGTATGGAATGTCAGAAGTGTGAATGTGGTAGGAAAGCTAGAAAATCAGGAAGATAACTGTAAAGGCTCAGTCTAGATATAAAAGGAGTCAGTGAAGTGAAATGGAAAGGAGGAAAGGATACCTGGTCAGATGACTATTGGTTAATAAGAGCAGCAGCAGAAAATGGTATAATGGGAGTAGGTTTCATTGTGAATGGAAGGTTGGGCAGAGAGTAAATTACTGTGAACAGTTCAGTTATAGGATTATTCTCTTCAAAATTGACAGCAAACCAGCACCAGTTCAGGGAGACATGCCCGTGTCACAAGCAGAAGATAAAGAGATACAGAAAGTATATGAGGGTAGTAAACACACAATTCAGAACATAAGGGGAGATGATTATGTAATAATCGTGAAGGATTGGAACATAGTGAAAGGAATAGAAAACTGAGTTATGGGGGAGTATCAGCCAGGTAGTAGGAATGAGACAGGAGAAAGACTAATTGAGCTCTGCAATAAATTTTAGCTGTTCAAAAATCACAAGCAGAGATGGTGTACTTGGACATGACATGGAGACATGGGAAGATTCCACCTGAATCCAGAAATGAGTGGGTTGTAAGGCATGCTCAGGAGCAGATTAATTTGCATAGAATGAAGTTTAAGAGCATTTTCCAGAAAAATCAATGTGGAAAGAATGGGGTACAGAAGTACCAAGGAATGATGTGAGTTTGTAATTCTTTAAGGCAGTAATGACCGCCACAGTAAGCAGTGTGGTTTTCTTCTTTTTCTTGTGCCTTTGTCACACGTCAGTGTATGATTGGCACGGTTACTTTAAGTTGTGGCCTGATGCCCTTCTTATCACCCCTCACCTCCGCCTCTGAGCCAAATATGTATACCTCAACTGTCTGCAGAGGTGTTATTCATGTGAAAGTTTTCTATATGTTTGTGAATCATATAACAGAGGGTAGACTTGGGGACCAGCCCAGTGTTCACCCATTGGGATGTGGGAAACTGCCTAAAACCCACACCCAGGCTGTGCAGCACATCGATCCTTGCCACCAATCCAATGGTTGGATTCGATCCAGGGCCAGTGCACTTCCCCATCCTGAAAATGGTGCTTTAACACGCACTGCTTTCCGGGCAGGTACAGTAAGCAGTTTAGTTAAAAGGGAATTAACATCTCCAAAAGGGCTATCACAGAAGTTGGACAGACAAATACTGGGATACGAAAGGAGTAAGAGTACTATGTCTACTACACTTGCACTCTTTCGTTAGCATGCACCAGCCAGAAGGCTTGACATTCTGGAATGCACCTGTTTTTGGTGGCAGGAGCACTGTCAAGATGCACCTCACTGTTCCAATATGTAAAGAGTGGACAGACAGGTAGGTAGGTGCCTAGAACTAGAAGTGTTGGTCAGATTGTAAAGATGGAGATTGGCAGCAGTAAAGGCTAAATGCAATATTGAGAGGAAGAATTATGACCTATAGGAGACTGTAGTAAAAGTCGAAACTGATGTAAATGAAAGAATCAAGATCTATTAAATAGTGACTTCTCTGTAAAGACAAATTATCTGTGTGGATTACAGAAGTGAAGGTTTGGAAGGCATAGCTCGAAGCAGTCATTATTGGGAGCTAATAAACTAAGTTCAAATACATTGTTTTCTCGTTTAAAACAAATACTGATCAAGCGTAATTTCCAAGTCAATGGACTTTAATTAGAGAAATGTCACGAACAACTGGTAGATGGTTTATTTCTGTGCCTGATGTGATCTGTTGTAAACCGTTGCCCTTTAAGGTCTGATCACAGAAAAACAACTACATACATACTAATATATATAAAATTCAAAAGTGAGACCTTACAACGGTAACTGCGAAGAATTTTTGGGTAACAGAAGAAATACTTCAATTGATCGATGAAAGAAGGAAGGACAAAAATGTGCAGGAAGAGAAAGGTATAGAGAAATTTAAGTCACTCAGGGATAAAATACACAGGATGAAATGGTTGCAGGACGAATGTGAAGAAATGAAAAAAGAAATGATTGTTCGAAGGGCAAATCCAGCATATAGAAAAGTCAAAACAACCTCCAGTGAAATTAAATCCAAAGTCTTCAATATTAAGAATGTACAAGGAATTCTACTATCAAATGCAAGAGGAGAGACTGGGTGACTGGAAAGAGTTCTTTGAAGGCTTCTACAAAGGGGAGGATTCGTCTGATGACAAGATAGAAGAAGAAACAGAAGTCAATGAGAAAAACACTTGACATCTAGTATTGGAAAGAGATTAACAGAACTTTGGAAGACTTGAGATAATTTGGTGGAAAGCATAGATAACATTCTTTTGGAATTCGTAAAATCATTTATAGATTTGGCAATTAAACAACTTTTCAGTTGGTATGTAATATCTACAAGACTGTAAATATACCTTCAGAATTTTGAAGAAATATTGTCCACACAATCCCGAAGATAGCAAAGGTAGGTAAGTGCATGAATTATCCTACAATCAGCTAAACAGCTCTTGCATCAATGTTGCTGTCAAGAATAATATACAGAAGAACAGAAAAGAAAACCAAAACATGTTAGACGATGCTTAGTTAGGCCTAAGAAATGTAATGGCACTAATGAGGCAGTTCTGACATTGCACTTGATAATGGAAGCAAGACTCAAGAAAACTCAAGACACATCAGTAGGATCTGTCGCCTTAGAAAAAGCATTTGAAATTTAAAATGGCGCACGACATCCAAAATTCTCAGAAAAATTGGTGTAAGCTATAAGGGAAGATTGGTTAACACACAATACGTATAAGAGCCAAGAAGGAAGTATAAGAATGGAGGACGAACAACATAGTGCTTGAACTAAAAAGGAGTAAGACAAATGCAGCCTTTCTCCCCTACTGTTCAATCCATACATCCAAGAGGCGATGATTGAAGTAAGTAAAAGGTAGGTTCAGAAGTGTGATTAAAATTCAAAGTGAAATAATATCAATGATAAGATTTGCTGATGACATTGCTATGTTCAATGAAAACAAGGAAGAATTACAGGACATACTGAATGGAGTGATCAGTCTGCTGAGGACAGGATATGGACTGAAAGTGAACTGATGAAAGACTAAAGTAATGAGAACTAGCGGAAATATATTTCATGAGAAACTTACCATAAAAATTGGGAACCACAAAGCAGATGAACTGATGGATTTCTGCCACCTTAAAAGCAAAATAACATATGATGGACAATCCAAGAAGTAGACAAAAAGCAGACTAGCACAAGCAAAGAGACCATTCCTGTCCAAAAGAAGTTTCTATTATCAGACATTGATCTTAGTTTGAGGAAGAAATTTCTAAGAATGTACATCTGGAACATAGTATTCTCTGGACGTGAATCATGGACTGTAGGAAAACCTGAAAAGAAGAGAATTGAAGTGTTAGAGATGTGATGCTATAAGCAAGGATGTTGAAAATAAGGTAGACTGATACTGATAGGAGATGAGGTTTTCCACAAAATCAGTGAGGGGGGGGGAATATGGAGAACACTGACACGAAGAAGGAATGGAATGATAGGACACATGTTAAGACATAAGGAAATGACTTGCATGGCACTAGAGGGAGCTGTAGATGGTAAAAACTGCACGGGGGAAAACAGAGAGTGGAGTATATCTATAAATAACTGTGGATGTTGGGAGCAAGTGGTGTTCTGAGATAAATATGTTAGCACAGTAGAGGAATTCGTGGCGGGCCACATCAAACCAGCCAGAAGACTGATAGAAAAAAAATCCGTTTATGGTACTGGGTTTCCATTCTCAGTAAATAGCTTCACATCTCCAATTCTTGCTGTGACGAAGAACTGGGAGAGTATAATATTCTTGGCAACTTCAGTGAAGAAAGATTATTAAAAGTTTTAATGTTGCACAATGCCTCTTTCTTCTACAATATTCCTCAGTAGAAAATCAAGAGAGATGTAGAAACCCTTAAAATAAAAAAACTGGCAGTTATTTTTCTCACTTAAAATTTACAAGGTGATTTAATATTTTACCATTTCAAATGTTAACAGTGAAGTATTTAAATAACTTTAACAAGTAGGTTATTCCAGCTCCAGTATCCCAGCTCTCTCTACTTTCACTATCATAGCGTGTGTACAAATTTAAAATGTTTTATTTGTGTTATGAAATATTTGTTGATTACTGGTTGACTAACAGGGTATGATGTTAAATGCATATCCATATCATGAATTGAGTCATATCTTAATAGCGGAAAACAAATGATACGACAGGAGTAAATCTAAATTTGAGATTGCAAACATTAAATACCAAGTCCCAAAAGACTTTAGAGAGCTTTTCAAAAACTGTGATGTTTACTGCTGGTAACTACATTGATGAAGGGCCAGAAACAAATTTAAACCAGACAAAGCCAGGAGTACAGTGGCGCACGCTTACAACTGGCTCACACCAAACAGTGTAATCCTTCATCTTATAAAAACTTGTGTTATATAATTGTGAACAAACAAAAAATTGCTTACAGTTAGTGGAAGTTGGGACTGATGTCCCCACACAACCTCCTTGCATTAATTCTTATTAATCCATACAGTTAAAAACTGAGGTAAGGTGGCACCATAAATGTGATTAATCAGAATGTTCAGCTCTGCCCTCTTTGTAGTCCGAAATCTCTCACATTGTATTATTGAGAACATTCTTTCACTCAATATTGTTCTACTGGATAATCACAGGTAAGGTCAATACAGAATTTATTCTACAGAAGTGAACAATAAAAATATTGTGTACAGTTGATAACCAAGCATCTTGCATATGCCTCTTCTGGGATCCATGGATTATTACACCTTTGTGTCAATACCTATACTCTGTAATGGTATTCATGATAACTGACACGAGTGAGTTTATGATGCACTTAGCAATTCACAACCAAATTACTAGAAGTAGAACCATCATCAACAGAGACTAAGTATACCTCTCTAGAGTTCAATGGACAACAGGTATTCCAGTGGACACCATCAGGAATTTGAACTTGCTGTTATTGAAAGTAAAAGAATACATCATTAGCCATTCCTAAAATTTATCCAAATATTTAGACTTGGGGATATAAATTCAACATGACACTAATGTTTACATCAAGTAGATGTTGACTTTGCCAGTAAATGGACAGCTGATAGCAGTTTCTGCAGTCATATAATTTCTCTGTTTTCAGAACTGCATAAAAATACCAACTAAATACTTTCTGGCAGATTAAAACTGTGTGCCAGACCAAGGCTCGAACTCGGGACCTTTATCTTTCTTGGGCAAGTGCTGTACCACGCAGTTGCCTGCAAAAGGCAAAGGTCCCGAGTTCGAGTCTTGGTCCAGCACACAGTTTTAATCTGCCAGGAAGTTTCAGATCAGCACACGCTCTGCTGCTGAGTGAAAATTTCATTCTAGCAACTGAATACTTTAAGACACACAGCACTGACATTTTCTCAGAGCAGCCATTTTTCTTGTAATTAATACATGCATACATACATCACAGTAACCTGGAAGTAATCATCAGTGTAAGCAGATTAGCACTAGTCATAATTTGTTGTATAATTTACAGAAGAAGCTTCAGTTCTTTCTCCCTGTTAGTGTACAATTTGATTTCTTCCACACTCCTTCAAGATGGCATTTACAGATCACCATGTGTGATATACTGAATAAATGAAAGAGTTGCCATGATGTTCTACTGATTTCACTTGATGAGCAAGTAATTTATTACCAGTTGTTTATGTGCATTGCTGCCAATTGATGACATCTCCTGTTTTACACCCTATGTCATCCTTGTGTCTGTTACTGTCAGGAGCAGTCAAAATGACCATCAGCAGCTTTGCATAGATTTATTTGATGATATATTTAAGTTTCTTGCATTTAACAACTTTCCAGTTGTGAGTTGGAAACATCACTATACTCAATGAGCCTTTTTAACAGGATATTTCCTTTTCCAGAATAATAACCTATCAAAGAATAATAGTGTATGTATTTATGAGTGCCAAGATTACAGTATTCAAAGGGCTGTTCACAGTTCATTCATTAATATGTACAATTCGGTACTCACCTTCATTGCTTGAGTAACAGCCACTCCTTTCACTGTCTCTGATCAACCCTAAATTATCAAAATTTACTTGTCTTAATTTTATTTTCATAGGAAAGGTTTGGCTTCTGCCTTATCAGGCATAATAACAACAAGCATAAATGTTATTGCCACAGCGATTCTCCCACAGCCACCATAACTGTGTTCCTATGTCCATGTTACATACAGCAGTTGATACTAAAGGTTTTGATGGGTCTTTGCATCAAGAAGTGTTGTATTACTCTGGTGGAGTGATGTGTAACTGTGTGTCTACACAGCTGATGAATGAATGGGCATCAACCTATTTGGAAGTTTCATTTATTTTTGCATGTAACAAGTGTATAGAGGGACGCTGTGTGTCTTCAAGATAAGGTGAAAATTGCAGTAACTCCACAAGATGAAATACCTGCATGAGTGTTTGTGCAACTCCATGCATTGTCATACCAGGTTGGAGTAATGGGGCATGCCCAGAGTAAATGCCAATAGTGTAACAGTACTGTAAGAGATCCAGGTAGATACAGATGAAGCTTACGAGATATTCATTCATGTAACAAACTGTCACACTCTCTTAGGTGATGTTTCCCATGTAGTCATGTTGGAAGAAGATATGGAACAGTGCATGGAGATAGTTACAGCAGAAACTCTTCACCTTTATTTATAAAAGTTCCATATACCCTGAAGCATTTCAGTTCCAGCATTACACAAGACTGTGATATCAACCATGAAGTCTGATAACCTTGCACCATTATGGTCATCCATAGGCATATTTCAAGAGCAGAAGGTTAAAACTATGAGAAATAAAGAACCTCTAATCTGAGAACATACACATATAAACAGGAAACACTGCAGTGTTCACTGGTGTGTGTTTCATTGCCATTTTGATTCAATTTGTTTGCCTTCTCATATCAGTATTAAAGTTGTTATTCATTTATTTGCTATTTGCCACTTTTTTGTGTCAAATATGCTAGAAACATGTATGCAGTACATCAATCTGTGTCGTGTAATACATACTTCACTTTCTATTAAAACTATACTTACTAATGCACTTTTCTGGCAGCAGCAACTGGTTTCATGAACTAGCTGTGCAAGAACCCTCCAGGGTGAAGCATTCAGATTATGATGTGCATAATGGAACTCACTCAGGAACAATCATTTGATGATACTCTTGTTTCAGTGTTCCACTCAGAATTTATATGTTCATCAGAACTATTCTCCCATAATTTGTCAAATTGCCAAAGAATTCACAGACATCATGTGAATATGTTTTTGACAAGAAAGTGTGTGACGTGATCCATGCATACACGTACAAGACTGAGAAAAACTTGTAGGATGTGGGAAACACACAAAATTTGAAATATTCATGTATGACTGGAATTTAGGAGATAAGAGGAGGAGTGCAAGGAGATATGAAGGAAAAAGAGAGGTAGGGAAAGGTAAGGCAAGTTTCTGTTACAGGATTTCCTAATGCCTTAACATCACCTTTGGAAATAATTACATTGCAGTTACACAAAGCAAAACAATTTATTTATATGATACATGGACCAATTTTACTTTGATCGGTGGTTCCACAAATGTTCGAAACAAAGACCTACATTTCTTAAATGACTTAACTGTTAATAAACAACAGGCTGGATACTGGTACCTATTTTATCTATTTTTCAGGTATACTTGTATTTTATTATTGTTTCATACTTTTTGTCTTCATTCTAAGTATTTCCTTGTTTACTGCCTTGTCAGTTACCTAGTTATGTAGTGCATATATTTTTTAATTGTCTGTTACATAGGCTAATTGTTTATTGTTATTGTCATTTACATAACTGTGCAGTATATGTTTTAATTATTGTCCTTTTATGTACTGACATTTATGAAGGTATTTTTTAACACACTGATTGCTTGTAAAGATGCTCAAAGACTAATAATGCATTTTTACTTATAATTACCTGCTTATCACTGTCAAACAATCAATACAGTCTCAAATTCCCCTATGAGCAAAAACAAGAAGCCTTAACAGGATGAACATAGTTGATCAGGTGTTTTTTTTTTTTAACAATGCTATGAAATTTGCTGTGTAATGTACAGTTCAGCACCAGACAGAACACACATTCATGAAGTATTTTTCAGAACTGTTCTCTGAATGCAGGAGATATATACAGGAGACCTTATATTTTCTTAAACAATTATCTATGTAATATTTTTGTGCTCCACAGTTTCGAGAAATTGTACAAAGGGCATTCTTGGACATGTGATTACTGGTAGTGGGAAGTGGTCTTTCATACAGTTCTGTATAATCCTTTATGGTGTGCTCAACATAAAGCTCAATTTCTGCACAATTCAGAGGGACTATTAAGTCCTGAAGTCAGTGCGTATTACTGCACCCTCTAGTTCACATTTAAACAAATGCCCAAATCAATTGTAAATTTGTGCATATCATATTTTGTAACTGATTTTGTATCTTGGCAAACCTGTAATTATACATGTTATTGTGAAAGAAGTTCTGAAAGCTAGCTTTTGTTTCCATGTAACTAGATATGAAGCTATTAATTTACAAAGAGCAATTACTTAAAAAAAAGTTCATACACAAAAGTTAAAGTACTAGAAAAATGACACTCCCGAATTGTATAGTTTTGTTAATGTGGATAAAGTGTCCATGCAAGATACTTGAGTTAGCACTAAAGTTCACTCTACAGAGAATACATGCTTTCATCACTTGCCACAGTCTTCTTCCCTGACTTTGGCTATTCAACAGTGTGAACACTTAGGCTACTCAAAAAATGTTAGATATAATTTAGAATCAATGCTTTATTACAGTATGCTCTGAATATGAACTCTGGAGATTGCAGACCAGTAGCTTGGCTGGAACCCCACTCGAAAATGGACATAGTACAATCAAGTGTTATGCCCATACTTCACTGTTATTTAGGTAAATTTATTTAACACAGAAAGCACAGTGCTAATGAGCAAGATTCGGAAGGGAAGGCCAGATATTTATAATAACGTGCAGTCCAAAAACAAACAACAAACTATGCAGGAGTTATAATTGCTTTTAAGAGCTGTCAGTGAGAGTAAGCACCTTTTAGCAGTGGAAGCGCATCCCCTGAAAAGAAAAATGCGTCTGCTAAACGCAATATCGTTCAGGTTTACTTACCATCTTGTACAGTTTCCACAGGAGCCTCCTGACTGTACTGACAAACCACGCCTCTGTTGAGGAGAAAATACTATAGCAAAAGAGTATTTGCAAGACGTGTACGAATGCGAACTAGCGTCTCCAGAACTGTTTTTAAAGGCGACTCGTGAAATAAAAATGCTCCAACTTACCTAACTAAGTTCTTTTCTGTACTTAACAAGAAACGTGCTTTTATAATTTTTCTTAGCGCTGAGGACGACATGGTAAGTGGCGGTAATGTATTATACCACTACTGTACAGACATGTGGGTTTCGATATGCCGATAAACATTCACTTGGCCCCTGTCATCGTCATTTGCTTTTCTTCTCGCCGTCGTTAATCCGCCGACTATAATAGGAATTATGATGCCAATTGTGTTATGCAGTGACAGCAGACTGAATTGTAGTCGATAATCGCTGTATCAAGTACAGTTCGCCAAGGACTGACTCATCAAGCCGGCATCCTGCACGAATCGTGAACTGACTGAGGCCATGGTTATATTTGACCATGACAGCCTACGAAACACTTTTTCTGCTAACGGAAAGGCTGTAATAACTGCAATTTGTAATCATAGTAAATTTCGTTTTTGGTGTATTTCTTTATTTGAAAACTGCATGTATGTACAATAAAATTATATTCAAAGGCTTCCAACAACCGCGCTATCCCCTTGACACATGGAGGTGCAATAATTCTTTGCCTTTTCTCTTTTTTTTCTCCTAATGTCATCTCGGAGTACGGGTTGGGGGGATCTGCTCCGTATATTTTTCGTCTTAGAATATATCCACTTCCATGTATACAAAAGTTCCGAAGTTCAGCTCCAAGAAAACGAATAACATGCCGGCGCCGGCCAACGACTTAGTGTTCTTTTCCAATCAACCCCCGAACCTCGGAACTCCCGTGACATGTCATGTCACTGCCTTCCTGTGACGCACGTCAAAATCTGTGACATCGCGGCGACAATATGAAAGCAAAGGAAAATTTCCGGGGAAAGATAAGATCTGGAGATAGCTGCTGAATATTTTCTTTTTGTTTAGCTGATAAAGGTAGTCCACAGGTATCTTTTTATCCTGGGGCTTATAAATGCAATACTTCCGTTAGAGCCTTAAACCAGTTGATTCCTTCCCTCGATTGTGTAAAGTGAAATTGAATTATTTATATTTAATAGTCTTAGTGAAATAGTGAAACAGCGATATATTTTTCATTAAGATATAAGGTCTTAGCGCTACTGTTATTATTATTCTATCTCTAGATCAAACAAATACCATGTCTCTTTATTCTCAATGCAAAATTGAAATCTATGTATCAGACTAGGCTAAAAGACGACAAGGCACAGTTATTCTACAAAACCCACCAGTCCCCTTTTGTACGTACCGCCTCCAATAACAAATCTGAATCGAAGTTAACTTTGGAACAACAACACCCACTTTCTTGTTGTCTTCAAGTCAGAAAATAGGATTTCCAACATTTTTTTTTCAATACCGCGTGCCAAAAGACTCACCATTTTATTTACTCGACTTAGCTGTTTTGATTCAAATTTGTGATATATTAATATACCCTATACAGGTACCTCAGCTTAAAAAGATGGCAATTTTTCTTATTTGTCTTTGTTTATTCATTTTTAAACTGTTCGCTATCTCTCCGTATTTATTTGGTAGCCTTCAACGCGTTTCATTTGCTTTTCTCTGAGGACTCATCTGGGACATATCTAATACTTACTGTTTCTCCACTTGGTAAGACGGTGGAGCTGCATTCGGCGGGATGGCGACTCAAATCTCCGTACGGTCACGCTGATTAGGCTTCTCGTAGTTTACCCAAATGTCTTAAGGCAAATCCCAGGATAGTTCCTTGGAAAGGAGCGTTGCCTACTTCTTTTCCTCTCCTGCAATAATCCGAGCATTTTTGGTTCAAATGGCTGTGAGCACTATGGAACTTAACTTCTGTGGTCATCAGTTCCCTAGAACATAAAACTACTTAAACCTAACTAAACTAAGGACATCACACACATCCATGCTCGAAGCAGGATTCGAACCTGCGACCGTAGCGGTCGCATGGTTCCAGACTGTAGGGCCTAGAACCACTTGGCCACTCCGGGCGGCTGAGCTTTTTTGTTTTTGTTTTTTCTATTATGCACTGCTAATCTAGCATGAATGATAACTGAGATTAATTTGTCGCTTGTTCCGGGCTTCATTTAGACATGTTTCAAGTTGCCTTACTTGAGTACTCCTCTGGCATATATAGAATGCAGTCTCAGCTTCTCTATGACAGACTGCTGAACTACCATAATTAATAAAATAGTTTATTGTCTCTAACATGGCTCACTGTGAACTGGAATTTGTAGGTATGGTATTAAGTGAAAATAGAAATACATCTTTCAAATGCTTCTGATGGAAAAGGCTAGTTGGACTCACATTCAGGAGGACATCAGTTCAAACCCGCTACCAGCCATCCTGATTTAGGTTTTCCGTGATTTCCCTAAATCGCTAAAGGCAAATGCTTGGATGGTTTCTTTGAAATGGCATGGCCGCTTTCCTTCTCCATCTTTCCCTAATACCAATTTCTGCTACGTTCCTAATGACCTCATTACTGATGGAACGTTAAACACTAATCTCTTCCTACTTCAAATGCTTCTATGGCTACATGCTGCATGTGAAAATAGTTCTATTCTGATTAGGATGATCCATCCAATAAGTATGGTAAATTGAGTTAACACACGTTTCACCACTTTTTTTAAAACAAACGTCTACACTAGTATATAGTATTAATCGAAATTTTAATGTTCAATTGGCATGAGTGTAGTTTGAAGTGATTCCTTACAAGTGTGTGATGTAATGACGAGAAGTAATGTTTGTTAAGCTACCAGAAAAATAATTTCAGGACATATAAATTTTTAAACATTTTGGGTACAAAAGCTCAATAATTTGTTCTAGTGGTCTTGTATAACTATGACAAAAACAATGTGAGCTGCAACAGTTCCAGTACAAATGAGTTTGAACTGTTATTGTATTAAGATAAAAATGTTCTTGTCATTTTGCTGTCTGATTTTTTTATATACTGTAATATTTTATGTACTGCGCCCATAGTCATGAAATCTGTTTGCCAAATCCACATAGATGTGGATTAAATATCTTTAGTAGTGGGAACTACATACCACGTCCTTTGTTATGTCCTTTGAACAAGAACCACACACTCGCCGTTTGCGCTTTTTGCCAATATAATATTTGATATTGTCTCCTCATTTTATTTTCTTCTGGAGAGTTTCCAGATTCAGTTTCTGTTTCCACAAAGTTAATTTTCAAGTGCATGTATCCCATACAAAGCTCCTCTGCTACCTTCAGGATATAATTTCGATGAGTGATCTTCATCCCTGTTACTTTCGTGAAAATGATCCATGAATTGATAGCTGCCAACTGAAGATTATTATAAAATACATGAAGTGGCCATCTACGAGTACCAGCTCGAACAGTGTATCTTCTTACCATTTGATTCATCACATCAACACCATATTTTGTATTGGTGTAGAAATCTGTTGTTTCTGGAGTTTTTTTTGGACCAGTTTGAAGTTCAACTTCTGATTGCAAAATGCTATACAGAAGAACATTCTTGTTTCATTTGCCTTGATATACAGTAAGAGTGCCAATGGAATGTTTGAAGGGATCTGAGTTGTAAAGATTAGCCTTCATTGCCTTGACAGCATTAGGCATTTCTCTTCTTGATCGATTAATTGTTCCAAAAATGCTAGTACCTTTAGTTCTCCACTTCTCGCCCAGTTTCACTGTTGCAAAAAAATTGTCCGTAGTCATGTTCCGCCCCTTCATTTGAATTGGCTCCAGCAACTTCAATGCTACACTTTCAGGAAGAGTCTGGTCGCGTGATCTGTGGTCGTCTTTTCCTAAATAAGGATACCATAGCACAGAAACTTTGAGTCAAAGTCGACCAGAAGTCAAAATTTTGTACAAAATGTATCTGGTTTGTTTGGCATATACTGTAAGAATGGACATCTTGTTTTGCTTGTAAAAAGACATTTAATGAGTCAAATTGTCACCTGGAATATAGATCAAATGACAATTTTCAATGAATTTGTTCCAAAATTTTGATACTGAAGCGAATTTATCTGTCTTCAAATGTTCTGATCATGTGTTTCTAAAGTAGAAGCGCAAAAATGTTGGAATTTCTCGAATGCAGTTTCTCCTCATAGTATCACTGAAGATAGGTGGGCCCCGGTTTTATACCACAGTTCATCAAGTTCAGTACTATAGGTTCCAGGAACATAATGAGCATACAATAAATCAATAAAATCCTCCAGTTTCCCCAAACTTACACTCCACAATTCATTTCCTGGAACACATTTTGCCTCCATTTCTGTACACTGTTTTATATCTTCAGTAATTGATTCATCAATAGACCGACACCATGCACTCACTACACTGGCATCAGAAACATATCACTTTGAATATGATGTATGTCCTACATTTTCTCTTACGATGTTATGGCTCGTCAATCTACCAGATGTGGTCTTTCCAGACTTAGCTGCAGTCCAGTCCGTGATGCCATCAGTACCCAGCAACAACATATTACATGGTCCTGGGAGGCATGTGTTGATCTGTCCCTTCTGATATCTTCTTTTACGTGATACATTTTCTGCTGTCATAACAGAACAATACAAAACTTCAAATTAGAAGTGTCTGCTCAGAATAATTGTCATCTAAATCCTAAATTTTATATGAAAGTTGAATTTTGACATGTAAATAACGCATTTCATAATTATTATTAACCTGACTGAACAACTACGTTTTCAGCATAATGTGAATCACTGCTTCCAGAGTGACGGTAATATTCGTCTGCATCTTCTCTTAGGACTTCTTCATCTAGGCCACATTCTGCTTCAGACTTATCATCTGGAATATCACGGAAGAGAGCGAACAATTCTACATCGGTAAGCGACGGAGACCTGTGAGCCATGATCACTATGCTGCTACAAGCTAGCGAATGGCAAAATGACTGGAGACGCTGAGACAAACAGTGGACATAAATAAATTAAAAGAATTTCATTATTGTGCGTATTATTACTGTTTAGAGACTGATTGTTAACAGATTTAATCTCAACCAGGGGAAGAAGGACATGTTGTAAAACATTTTATTACAATAATCAATACAGCGGTCAAAACGACCACTCTCGCAGTTCTAGGTACATTTGTTAACAGCGTCCTAACCATTTTTCAAATAATAAATATATTTAGTACGAGTGATTCTGGTCTTTAATCTAGAAAAGTCACTGGAGCTCATTGAAATACGACAAAAACTGCAGTCAAAATAACGTTTTGAAAACGTGTTGCTGTCGTTTTGAGCGCTCTGGCGGTTCTAATATTAAACCACGATCCATTCCATAGTAGTAGTTGTCATAGTTAGATGTTGAAGAGTGCTGGAACACTTGTACATCCTACGCGCTCACGTCCCAATGTCCACATGCAGCGCCCCAGGCCAGAGGTCGCGAGGCGCTAGTTGCCGCCATGGACGTGCGACTCGGTGATCGAGCCAGGTCTGCAGCCGGATTCGACCCATTGGAGAGGACTGTGTGGCTGTGGAGGGTGTCCAGCATGACCAGAGTAACAAGAATTCGGATGCTACCAATATGTTCAGCGCCAACACCTTTCAGTGATCGATATTGAATCTTCTCGAACATCAACGTAAAAATCAGAGAATATCGAACACATGCGATCACGAAGGCTGCCCAACGCATATTCACCCATTCAGAGGGCGTTACGGTGAGAACCCCACCTGACCGTTTTGGGCACCAAAGTGGCAGCCCACACCTTAAACTGGAAATGTCCAATCGTTCCAGTCACTGGCTACTTCCACCATGCACCCAGAATCCAGGCAAAATCTTCCTAGGAAACCAGCCACCTATTTATCAGTTAGATATTACGATTGTAGTCTCAGTCTGATGACATTCAACAATGAGCGAATCATCACAAATAGTGTGTAGCCTCCAAAAAAAATTATAGTATATTCACATGGACACTGGCTAGGTGTCTCGGTTCTCCTCAGTTCTAGGAAGTCATTTGACATTTGAATCTTGCAGCCAATCAGATTCGAGAATAGGCTGCAGGTATTTCCAATCACCATTTCCGAAAGGTGCTGCATCCCACCAAAACTCTCTCAGGCAAATGTTGTGAAGCACAGGTGTCTAGCACTATGCAATAATCAACAGCACTTCTGTGGACGAAAGGATTCGAAGGACATCACCAATATGGGTTTGTGTACTTTAATAAACATCGCAGTTGATAGTGTGACAAAGAGCATGTGACGATCTGCTGAGAGGAACCAATAAGAGGACGTTATATGTATTCTTTTGGTTACAGTGGTATTGCCCACTCTGCTAATGTGCTATAGCAGTCTAGTTGAACCCTTGCATTGGTATATCGCGCAGATGTTTACAAAAAGGTATCTATAACCCCTCACAGTCGGATATAGTCCTCAATGCATCGAAATCACAATTCTCCACCTCCAATCTATCCCCTCCCCCCATACAGACATACATAATTTTTTACAGGGACAGTAGTCTGATCACTTCCAGCAGACGTCTGGTGATATGATGGGATAGTAGCCATAGTAACTTAACATTCCAACAGCATCACATTTCCGACAGGTAGCGCGATTCTGGTTTATAAATGTATAGCGTCCGAAAAATTATGGTATGGCCATGTTCACACCAGCTGGGCGCTGTTTTACAAAGCCTACAGTAGCTTCCCAGCAGCGAAAACCTTCTGCCATATTGTGGTTATCACATATTTATCGAGGAATACAGGGCGTAATTACAATTAAAAAGCCCTCGCATTTTTATTTACATTATGTATGTTCTTACATCATAGATGGCGTTTGCCAGAGAAGGAAGAACTGATACCCTAACTAAGTCACAGACCCCTACTAATTCCCTGTAAAGCCCATTACATTCCAACAGCACTCTTTCGTAATTAGAGGGCTGTCTAGTCCTCCGTCCATCACTGACTGGGTAAGGAGCTATCACAGTGAGAAAAACACTAACTTCCAGTGCACAAATAAACTCATAAGCGTAGCTCCTACAATTCATCGATACTGAATGATAGTCTCTAAATGTCCCCCCTGTACATGTCCTATCTCCTGTGGTAACAACTACTACTATGGAATGGAATATGATTTAAGTGTGTGGTGTTTAATGCTTCTCAATACAGTCCAGGGGACTCAGTATTGCTGGGGGGAGTTGTAAATGGTAATTGTTGTTGTTATTATTATCCTACCATGTGGTAGACCCTTCCTCCTCGTCCTCATTCTTCGAACTAGTGCAGCTGAGAGAACCAACGTAAGAATTATATAGTGATTTAAATATCAATAGCAACATCAAATTTGTGATTCATCAATCTATTGTTTTCGATAGTGGTATTGTGAGCACACTCCAGTCAAATCTCTGCCTCATCTCCTGCAAATTGTTTAAGGACATAGTGCAACTGAGCTGAGATTCTAAGTTATCAGCTGCCTCTGTCATGATGAACTTCCTGTCAAAGACCTACCTGTGCCACTATCTGCCAGCAGGATGCAAGGAAAAAATCCATAAGGGGGAAGAGTAGGGTTTGGAAACTGGGCAGTTGAGGGTTCGAATTTCAAAATTCGCTGCCAATTATACCAGTCCTAGTATATGCAAATGCCAATGGGCTTGCTGCAGTGGTAACACCTGTCCCTGTCACATCACCAAAGTTAAGTACTGCAGGGTTGGCTAGTATTGGATGGATGACCATCTGGTCTGTTGAGAGCTGTTGGAAACCAGGATACATACAATGCTTGTGAGACACCTTGAGGAGGTACTTGAATGAGGAGTAGCAGCTCTGGTCATCAAAACGACAATAGCTGGGAGAGTGGTGTGCTGGCCACATGCCTCTCCATATCCACAAATAGTGATTGCTATAGGCTGAGGATGATATGGAGGTCAGACAGTACCACTGGGTCTCCTGAGACCTGTTCTAACGGAATAGTTAGTCAGGAGTTAGTATCCACCAATAAGATGCAAGGAAAAACTGTCCCAAACAGAAGGTATTGAGTTAATTAATTAGTTAATCATTTTGATAGAGTGCAGAACCTATTTCCAAGACATCCATAGCCCAGCACCTTTGGAAAGGTTAGGGGTTTTCCAGGACCCACTGTTTTGTTTAGGACAGTGGAAGAGTTAGAGTGGTTTCTGGTGGCACACAACAGACGCTACCTAGTCCTTCTGGAATGCCTTTGCTTCATCTTTTACAGGTTTCCGTAGAGCCAGAAGCATGAGAACAAAGGGATATACCAACTACTAGCACCAGGTCTGCATGAATGGTGGGGATGGTAGAGAAACATCTTGGTCTATGTGTGTTTGCGCATGTTGGTTCGCTCACAGACAGGTAGTAGTCACTTGAGAGAGAGCAGTGATGGTTTCATAGGTATCAAATATCAAAATGTTACCATCACATGATGTTTTGCTCGATAGGAAGTAGCCACTTGAGAGGGGTTGACGCACATGCGGACCTCCACTCCTATCCTGGCTGGGCCAGTGGCACGTGTTGCACTTATGGTGGAGTGACTGGCTCATGGATGTATGAAGAAGCAATGGTCTAGCTTCCTCAGCCCCCGTGACAGTTGCCTGTGGTTAGTGAGAAGATGTGGTCAGAAGGTTTTTAACAGTGTAATTATGTGTGGTGAGTTTTGTTGAGGTCGATTTCGTGATGGTAATCCTTACCCAATTGAAGAAAAAAAATACTTATTTACATACTTAGTTACTTCTTTTTGATGTATTTTACGTGACCTGCATCTTACAAAATTAAATAAACATCAGAGATTGATGAACTTTCCCCACTAAATAAAGAGATCCAATTCCAGCAAACTGAATTTTATAAATACACAATATATTATTATACCTTCTGCAATGCAATTGAATTTCCTGTCATGGGATCCTCCCAGTTCACTAACTCAGCGAGGCCAGCCAATGTGGCCAAGCGGTTCTAGGCATGTCAGTCTGGAATCGCGCGACCGCTACAGTTGCAGGTTCTAATCCTGCTTTGGGCATGAATGTGTGTGATGTTCTAAGTTATAAGGGACCGATGATCACGGATGTTAAGTCCCATAGTACTCAGAGCCATTTTTTAACTCAGCGACTTTTCCCGCCAATTTTTTCTGGGAGGTTGGGGAGGGACGGGGCGAGAGGTGGTGGAGTGATTCATCCTCTGGTAGTGGCATTGTGCACTAGCTCAGTTGATTCCTGCTCATCAAGGTGAGCACACATACAAAAATTTTTGCACAAGACAACACCTCCGATCTCCAGCAGCGTAATTATATAATTATGATGTGTAGTTGCTGGGTAGGGCAATACTTGCAAGTTCCACACCAGCAGGTCTGCACAGACTGAGCGATTTTCCCACCAATTTTCTTTCTGTGTGTGGGGGGGGGGGGGGTTGAGGGAGGGTTGAAGGTCTTTTCAAGAGGGGAGGAGGTAATTAATTAAACAATTTAATTAATTAGTCAATTAACTTGATATCAATAATGTGATTGCATCACCAAGGGAAGACAAGAGGATTGGGGTTTTCCCAGAAGGATGGAGGAGGAGAAAGGGAGGGTGGGTGTTTCTGAGAATGATGGATTATCCCTAGAGGGTCATAAATCAATTAGCGTAACTATAGGTTAAGGGAAGGGTGAGTGAGTCATAAATCAATCAAGTTTGCCCCTGAATGTATGCTTGCTCCTGATGTAGGCAACCTGTACAGACAAAATGTGTTAGAACTGGCTGTTCCCTACTACTCTTGTACTGGATTCTTCACAGAAGAAAGACAAGCTTAGTGTTTTTCCCATGAAAACAGAAGACGTTACCAATTACAGTACTTGGTAGCCAACATTATACAAAATACTTGCCTTGGTAAGGATTCGTATGGGAAAGATGTTCCAAAGGAGTAAAACATTTCTTTTGCCCTATCAAAGCATCATGAACTTAGCTTCAGCAAAGATACACCATAGGTACCTCAATTTAAGATAAACGCTAAAATCAATGGCCTATAAGCCGAGAGCTTTTATTTAAGGAATACTTCGCTGAATCTAGAACTACCAAGGAAACTGCCTACAAAGCCAAACTACCCATAATCATCTTAAATGCAGAAAGTATTTTAAAAATTTAATTTATATTCCAAAACATAAGGCTTTTATGTTCCACATTGTTTACTGTAAAAAGGGAAAAATAGTTGAGCTTCCAATTACATAAAGTTGGATAAAAATTATATAACCTAAAGCACTACATAACCATATATATATTTGAAAAAATATAGAATAAGTTTGCTTCAGGGCTTATGAAGCAGTTTTTGTCTTTCCCATAAAATTAGGAAAAGCAGCCGTGTTTACTTGCTCCACTTAGCAGTTCAATTAAAGTGTAACTTAAAAATTTATATAAATACTTTCTGAGAAGATAATCTTCAGGGGAGTAGAAGAAGTTCCCCAACTTAAAGTTATTTAATTCAGTCATAAACTTCACCACATTATGCGTAAGACATTTGGCATATTCTGGTAGGTTCTTGAATACATGTATATCCATTTATCTGACTCCTTTATGTCAAATGCTTGTAGTCACTATAGAGCTTTGTTGTTGGTTCTAGTATTATATGCACGTTTTGCACTATTTTTGAAAAAAGAAAAAAAATTGTAACAGCGGATGACATTGATGAGTTGTGTCTTCTGAAAGAGTTCTCAAAATATCTTGTTCTTCTGTAATATGTTCTAGAAGTAACAGCAGATATAATTCCTGTAACACATTTTTGCGTTTTAAAATTTTCCCAACTAAGTGAATGTTCAAACAAATTTTGGGCTTGTAGCCAGTGATGACTGACTGAAAACCTGAAATTCATTTGATTCTGTTACTCATTGATGAGTGAAAACATGCAGGATGAACTATTTATTTAATTGTAAAGAACCAGATGAAAATTTGCTTACTGCAAATATCGCTGAACTAACATTCTTGTTCTATGACATTGTATGTTTGGGTTAAGAGACACTCCACTATTAACGAATTTGTGTGTTTTTTCTCACAATATTTCTGCCTCCATTTACTTTTTAGCCACAGTGAATATTCTCAGTTTTTGTATTTAAGTCTATTATATTTTATGGAATAAATGTAATTTTATAACTGATTTTCTTGAAAAATGACTATCATACACACATCAAAAAAAGTTTTGCATCATCTCGGTTCTGAGAGTACCGGAATCTGTACAGAAAATTGGAATGGATATCAACATAAACATCATTTCCGCCGTTTTTATTGCTCATGAAAACCACACATTGCATGTTGTACCACTATACAGTGAAACCATCAGAGGTGTTGGCCCAGATTTTTGTACACACCGGTACCTCTAATATGCAGTAGCACGTCCTCTTGCATTGATGCATGCCTGTATTCAAATGGAATACTATCCCCAAGTTCATCAAGGCACTGTGATCCAGATTGTCCCACTCCTCAACAGCGAATCGGCGTAGATCTCTCAGAGTAGTCGGTGGGTCACGTCGTCCATAAACTGCCCTTTTCAATTTATCCCAGCATGTTTGATAGGATTCATGTCTGGAGAACATGGTGGCCACTCTAGTCGAGCGATGTCGTTATCCTGAAGGAAGTCAATCACAAGATGTGAACGATGAGGGCGCGAATTGTTGTCCAAGAAGATGAATGCCTCGCCAATATGCTGCCCATATGGTTGCACTATTGGCCAGAGGATGGTATTTATGTATTGTACAGCCATTACGGCACTTTCCATGACTACCAGCAGCATACGTCGGCCTCACATAATGCCACCCCAAAACATCAGGGAACCTAGACCTCGCTGCACTCACTGGACAGTGTGTCTAAGGCGTTCAGCCTGGATCAGGTTGCCTCCAAACACGTCTCCGATGATTGTCTGGTTGAAGGCATTTGTGACACTCATTGGTGAAGAGAATGTGATGCCAAGCCTGAGCAGTCCATTTGGCATGTTGTTGGACCCATGTGTACCAAAATGATGCTTGGTGTCGTGGCTGCAAAAACGGACCTCACCATGGATGTCTGGAGTGAAGTTGCACATCGTGCAGCCTATTGCACAGAATTTGAGTTGTAACAGAAAGTCCTGTGGTTGCACGAAAAGCTTTATTCAACATGGTGACATTGCTGTCAGGGTTTCTCCATGCCAGGTAGCTGTCTTTCACTGCGTAGTAGCCCTTGGGCGGCCTGAGTGAGGCATGTCATCGACAGTTCCTGTCTCTCTGTATTTCCTCCATGCCCTGACAATATCGCTTTGGTTCACTCTGAGGCACCTGGACACTTCCCTTGTTGAGAGCCCTTTCTGGTACAAAGTAACAATGCGGACGCGATCGAGCCGTGGTATTGACCGTCTAGGCATGGTTGAACTACAGACAACACGTGCCATGTACTTTCTTCCTGGTGGAGTGAATGGAACTGACCAGCTATCGGACCCCTTCTGTCTAACAGGCGCAACTCATGGATGGTTGTTTATATCTTCGGGTGGGTTTAGTGACACCTCTGAACAGTCAAAGGGACTGTGTCTGTGATACAATATCTACAGTCAATGTATATCTTCAGGAGTTCTGGGAACTGGGGTAATGCAAAACTTTTTTCTATGTGTGTAGTTTCTTTGGTTATGTTGAATTTCGTGAATGAGGCATTTTAGTATTTTGCGTGGGTTCAGACTGACCTGAGGCAACATGCAAAATACAAGAGACATCAAAGTAAAAGTGTAATTCTGGAAATTCAAATAAGCTATCAAGCTTTTTCTTTAACTTAAACAGTAAACAAGAGTATGAAAAAGCACTGCATATTAACTTGGTTTGGTGTATCAGGTAGTGAAACATAACATAAGTTATTCAAGTCTTGACTGTGGAAACAAACTTGTGTCCTATATTTTTAGTGATCCTGATTCTGCAACTACTTTCTTGTGGATGCACTAAAGTGGAAATGACTGTGAAGAAGGTTCTTATGGTGCAAACTTCTTAAGCTATTTTCGTCTGTGCCTGAGCAAGGTGTACCAAATATTTCATAGTGGTAGAATTTTTGTTCTGTGTCACAACTACTTTGTGGAGCGAATCTTTTTATTCATGAAGATTAAATGGTATGACACAAGAAACAGATGTTTAACAGATTTAATAAAGGCAGAACTCCAGATGACAGTCAGCCATGAAAGCATGTGATGTGCAGAATTTTTTAAATTTGCAAAGAGTAATATTCAGCCATTAAAAAGTACCAGAAGTTCAATGAAATACAATTAGATTCGATATGAATTGGACTGACTAGTCTTGAAAATGATAAATATATACTTTTTGTGTACTTTTGATGTGCAGTTCTGCACTATTAATATTTTGTGCATCATGTGAAATATATGGAAGGGCTATGTACTTTAGTATGATATTATATAAATCCCTACTTCAGTTCTGAAAATGTTGTTATAAACAAATAACGAGTCATCACTCCTTTTTTTATTTTACAGATTATGGCAACTCTTTTGTACATTGATTTGCACTCGTGGAAAAGAATTAGTACATTCTGAAACACTCATGTCAGTATGTGGTGTAGCCCCCACTGGTGGCAATGCAGTTGCTGACTCAGGCATCCTGTTGTTTTTACATATTTCGAATACTGTCCTGGGACACATTACACTGTGCCTGCTCGATCTATTCACATAATTCTGTAACAGTTTATAATGACTTCTACTCTGTAAATGATGAAAGTCTATACGAAAGCAGCTTGCCGCTAACTTGGTGTAATGTTTTGTCTGTACAGATGTGTATCTGTCGCCTTTATCGCTCTTTCACCCTCACACATAAATCGGTACAATAAAGTCAGGGCTTCGTGTTTTCTTATTAGGCTGATCCGTGAAGAGACAGAGAAACAATTATGCTAATGGAGGATTCTGAGTAATTTCTCTAATTTCATTCGCTCTCTCTCTCTGTCCTTTATCTGTGTACAGTTTAACTATATTATTTACGTGAAATCAGCCTAGTAGAATCTCTGGTGGAGCCCTTCGTCTTAATATTCAGCGGCTGGCTTGCTAGAAAAGATCTTTACATTTGTTATTATTATTAAGCGCTGCATTCAGTTGGGAAAATCGATCGTTTGAACAATTCGTTCAGTTTACGACAGATCTAAAATTTCAGATGTGGACGAAGCCTTTTTGGACGATTTCAAAAAACTCTGAGATTACAGGCTCTCTTCGTCACAGCTGAAACTTCCCAATTAATTACAGGGCCCAGACAATCATTAATGATTCAGACAGAGAACTCATTCGTCATTCACTCTAGAATAAAATGGTCACAAACCTTATTTCTGAGGAAAATTGTATATTGAATCCATTTTCGTACATGTTCCGTTTTCTGTTGGTTCCAAGTCTCATGTAATTTTCTTTTACAGGGTTTTCTTTCTCTTTCTGTATATCACGCTAGCGGCACAAACTTCCTAGCTCGCTTTAGCGCGAAGACGAGTAAATAAATCTCTTTTAGCAATCCGATAATCTTCCAACCGATACTTCCGAAGCTGTTCCTTTTTCCCACTATAATAACCATGGAGCATACATTTCTGTACTTCTGTTGTTCCAAAGAATAAACGTGCTAGAAAAATACCTTGGCGTCGACGAGCTGTCGGCGCATATATTACTAGAAAATCTGATCAGATACTTTTCAAACGTAAATACATGTGGATGATTTGGTTGACCATTATTAATTATTGCGTGGTAGAGGGTAATTTTCCGTGGGGAGATTACAATGCCCCTCGCAGCGAGCGAAGTTTGTGAGCTCAATTTTGATTCACCGAACACACTTCGCGAGCTATCTATTAGCGTGGATAACCCGGAAGTGATGATTGTCAGTCCTCCGACTGAAAAAGAATATTATATTTGAGACAGACGAAGAAAAGAAATGTTGAAGACAGAAGAAATGAAGAGACCGGTACCGCGGCTGTATTGCTTTTACGTGCATCTAGGTGTTATATTTGCTGTGCACAACCAAGGAAGATGATCTTTCATGAACTGATGTCAGGGTCTACCCATTCGGGAACTTTCTTAAGCAGGGAAACCTTGGAAAACCTCTTAAGCCTAGACCCCCAGCCTACGGTACATAGAAGATAGGAAAGCCTGTAGAAGAAAAAAAATATAATTTTGAAATAGATCTCTAAAGGAAAGACCGGGATCAATTTGTATCACGATTTGGAGAAGAGTGGTTTGTGCCTCTAGCAAAAAAAAAAAACGTTTTACAATAAATAACGTGAATTCTCGTTTTACAATCTTGCTCCTGGTACAATATCTTGCATTGCTAAACTCCCCCGGGTCTTGCATGTCCCCGACGTCCACATTTGTAGTCGGTCCTCTACGCGGCCCCCTCTGTAGTTGATCTTCTACGCGGCCCACAATGGGAAGAGTAGAAGGAACAGGGATACTCGAATTCACATGCAACATTCATTCCAAAAGAATTAGCAATGACCAAAAGGAAAACTCTTCCTGTAAGAGAACTGATTAGGTTGCACCGTCCAAGATTCTCCTTTTTGAAAGCAAAATCCTTATGGCTTCATGGATCCTTTTTGTTACGACGTGGTGAACCGCAGGTTTCCACAATCACCCTTGTCCTTCCCATCCCTCTTCCCCTTGTGCTTATAAGTCCAAAAGTTCTAACACATTTTCCATCACTGATTTGTTCTTCGTAATTTAAAGGATTCATGTAACTTACTATAGATATTGGATTCAAATCATCGAATAATGGAAAGTGTAGTTCATTTTATACCAAGACATCATCTATATTTCCTTGATAAGTCATATAATTTAGCTATACTCAAAACTTTTTATTCTAAATACATATATTTCTTCGCTTGAGTGCTGAAATGTAAAAGTTATTAGCATTGAGGAATGCGGATTCGCTTCTTTCAATTACTCTCTGATTCATACGGTGTTCATCCATGCTCATATATGGAAATGGATTTTTCACACAAAATTCCCAAACGAACACGAACCATTAAATTACTACTGAATCTATGAATATTATTTTCTTTAATCATTCATTAATAAATTAAAAACTCTTAACTTCTAATTATAACACCTATTACTTTTAGAGTTCAACATGAATCAGTTTATCCTCGCGTTTGTTGCGAGTCTCTTACAAAGCATGTCTGTATCGTCTATATCGATTTTAACTCTCGCGCCAACGTCAACTGTTTTGCGCGGGAAATTATCTTTGCGGCGTTAACCGTCACTCACGATTCACTACCACAACTCATTCCTTCACACGTTTACACATGTAAGCGTTCACATGAGATTATATATGAATCTTCACTCGAACCTCTTTAGATTATTCAGCGTCATTTGCGGGAAACATTTCATTCTTCTTGAAGGTCAGTTAGATCCTTAATCATTCTTGATGACATTAGCAATGCTAAAGTTCTATGTTCACCCAAACCACAGGTGAAGCCTATCTCCACTATCTTCTTTACAACACTCGATAATAATAGTTAGTCACTATGTCTATACTCTACGTCACTGATTAAATATTTCAATTTAAAGGTTTCTATCACTACACACACAGTTTATTGTTATGTTTTTTACGAGCGTTCATTTTGCTTTTGGCACGACCAACAATGGGGAGCAGTATGGGCTTGTAGAGGGTTCGATCAAACCCCATTTCAACATGCGATCTATTTCTTTTTGAACTTGAGCCTTTAACCTCCAGGGAACAGGATAGAAAGTTCTACAATACGTTTCGTGCGGCTTAACGTAGAGATGGCATATGTATTCCTTAATAACTCCTGGACTTTCATCAAACACGTTTTCATAGGCTAATAATAATTCTTTGAGCTGCTTCTTCTGATCTTCAGTAATGCAGTCGGATTCATTTAACTTCTCATACACTAATTGACCGAAATCTCCTTTGACTTGTAACTCATTCTTTACGTGCTGTTTAGAATTTTGTGCAGTCCTGATTACTTGCACACTGATCCCACTATTATATTTTCTGGTAAGGCTTTCCTTTTTCAACAAGTCCAACTCAATTTCTTGTTTATTTACATTTAACCAAATTTTTCCTGTTTTAAAACCTATTCTGCATCTGTATTGACGTAGGCTGTCGACTCCTATAATGCAGTCTACCACCAAATTTTTTACAACAAGGAATGTGCTTAATATTGCTACATTTCCGACTTCTACACTAAGTAGTGACTGCACTTTTACATTAGCCGATCTAGCCCCAACGACGCCTATTATTCTGCAATTTTGAACTGGAAAAATTGGTACTCGTCTTATATTTCTGATCTTGTTGAATAGAGCCTCCGAAATAACATTTGTGGTTGCAGCTGTGTCCAAAACCGCCACTATCGGTACAGTCTCTAAAATGACTTGCACTTCGGCTACTGCCACCTGTTCCTTATCCTCATCTTGGGGTTCTAAGTCCTCAGTCAATTCATCTGCCAGTAATCGTCCATCATTATACGTTAGCATGAGTACACATATCCTGTTGCCCCTCAACATATTGTTGACCGCTCCTCCGGGGCACGAGTGGGTCCTTACAAGTTTGTTGGATTTTGATTCGCCTGGTGGTTGACATCGTCCGTCACTTCGGTAATTACCGGTTGATTCGCAGATGTCCGTCCCCACTGATGTTGATTATTTGAGTTTATTCCCCCCGGTTGATTCCACTTTCTATTACCGTTATTGTTCCAGGCTTGTGGTCTGAAATTCCTTTCGTTTCCCCATACGGGATTGTATCTTTTCCCATTCCTGTTGTTCCTTGGATAGCCCCTCGCAAGACTATTGCCGGTATTATTGTTGAGATTTTGAGGGGTTTCTCCACTATTTATCGATCTCTGTGCGTTTACTTGCCTACCATTTGGCGGAGGTTCTATCTCCCTATATTGGAATCTGTTGTTACGGGCTTTCTGGTTGTTCTCTTCTATAATGTCTATATGATCTAACGTCGTGAGGAACGACTCCAGGTCTTTATCGTTGCCGTAAATTAATTGATTCCGTATACTAGTTGGTAGTCTTGCCTTAAGTATGTTTATTATGTCTGCCAAAGGCATAGGTCTGTCCCAATATCTAGTTTTATTTACATATTTTTCAAAATACTTCCTAAGGCTTCCTTTTGAAAAAGAGAATGGCTCTGGGTAGAGCACCTCCTGCCTTAGGCGTTCCTGTACCCCTTCTGACCAGAATTTTGCTAAAAACGCTTTCTCAAAATCTTCATAGGTCGAGCAAACAGAAGTCATGTCCGAGGCCCAGATCGCCCCCGAACCTTGTATATACCCAGTCACGAAACTGATCTTCTGCCACTCCGACCAATTTCTGGGTAGTACTCCTCTAAAACTTCGAATAAAAACAATCGGATGGACCCCCCTTTTGTCAGTGTTAAAAATCTGAAATTGCCGATGCTTTAGCATTTTTTCTTCGGCATGGCAAAGGCTTTCGTAATCTCCGTCAGATAAAACTTCACGCGAACAACTAGCTCATGGCAATTTAATATTCGAGTTACTCACACAAGTCGGTATCGTGTGCGAATGTGCAGTAACTGGCTCTACGGTCGCTGCCAACTTCTGCTGCTGGCCTGTATTCATTTGTTCTGAGCCTTGTTGTGAAACGCGTATCGACTCTGCTATCGTTTGTTTCCAATGCTCGAAATCAGCCCCTAACTGCTGTCGCACTTCCTCAAGTCCTTTCGTAAACAAATTCTCTTCCTGTTTGCCACATAGACTCTGGAATGCTGCTTTAACATTTTGCTCAACGTTTTCACACATTAGCCTTTTGTTTTCTAATGTGATTTCGGATAATTTACCCGTTAATACATTAATTTGGTGGTCTATAACGTCCTGACGTTCTGTCAGATGTTCCACACTTTCCTTTAGGTCCGTCTGCGTACGTGCCAATTCAGGAAGTTGCGCAATTGCACATGACATGGCATCTTGCTTTTGTACTAACTGCAGAACCATTTCCATCTGTTCGCGTACGGTATCTATCTTAATCGCCACATACTCCTTCATTTCTACACGTACGCGGTGAGTAGATTCCTCACATTGAGCTTTCACCAATTCTATTTGTGCAGTTAATTTTCGTTCCGTCTCTTCGGCCTGATCTTTAATTTCCTTTGTCTTCGCCTTTATCCGCTGCTCTAATTCGGAAAAACTGTCGTGTAACTGCTGCTTAATCTCAGCTTTCAGATTTTCCTGCCCCTCCGTAACTGAGGCTAATTTCGCGTTCAAATCATTTTGGCCCTCAGTAACTGAGGCTAACATCGAATTCAAATCATTTTGCCCCTCGGTAACTGAGGCTAACTTCGCATTAATGTCAATTTTCAGATTTTCTTGCCCTTCAGTAACTGAGGCTAATTTCGCGTTAATGTCGATTTTCATGTTATTCATGCTCTCGGTTATCATCTGCATCTGTCTCATGATAATTACTATTGGATCTAATCCATGTTGCATACCTGCTGTTACATCTCCAGCCGTGTCTACAGGGCGTTCTATTGCGCTATCTGTAGCGATCGGTTCTACAACACTTCTTACTCCATCATTATCATTAGTGCTAACAGCTGAAGGCTGTTGCGTGTTGCTCTGCTCTGTTTGACTCATCTTAAACATTGCCCTAGTTAAAACCATATAAATGTTCTACAGTCAAGGTGTATATAACTCCCTGCACACACAAATACTTCTGTGTTCACTTTCTTATAGTATATGCAGGTAAATGCAACTAGGGCAGATCAGACAAACTACGTCTGGCATGAACACAATTAGTAAATCTTTCAAATAACTTCCGGGAATTCAGCCAGGTAACACTTTCAGCGACCGCCGATATTTCGGCGGGAGAACACCCCGCCATTTTCAAGGCAAACTGCAATGGACAGGCGGCGTACAGGCAAATTTAATACCTCGGTTCTCAGACCCAAGCAGGAAAGATAACACACACACACTGAACACTAGTGCCACCAAAGATGGCCAGTCAGAGCTATCGATAGTGAGACTATGAATTCGCAGGTGAGGTAGCATTGAGTCTGTCCCTCTGTTTCTTGACAAGGGAGAGAGCCGGATTCCAAACAGAGTTTAAACAGAAACCTCCATCCCTGTTAACAAGGTTGCTCGCTAATTTAATCTCAACTGCCTCCCGAATCACACTGTCCCAATAGCTGGACGTGCATGCCAATATCTCGGTGTTATTATATAACATGGGGTGACCAGTATCCAAGCAATGTTCGGCAATAGCAGATCTATTTGGCTGCTGTAATCGTGTGTGCCGTTTATGCTCAGTACATCTGTCCTCCACGGTCCTGATAGTTTGACCAATATATGCCATGCCGCAGCTACAAGGGACACGATATACACCCGCCTTACGCAGTCCAAGATCATCCTTAACGGAACTCAAAAGTGCTCTAATTTTAGATGGAGGTCGGAAAACACATTTCACATCGTATTTCCGTAATATACGACCGATCTTATTGGACGTGTTTCCTACGTAAGGCAAGAAGGCAGTAGACTTAGGTGTTGACTCAGAATTATCATCAATCACCTGATGTACAGTTGGTCGATAGCGCAACGCACGTTCAATCTGTCTATCACTGTAACCATTTTGACGAAATGTAACTTCAAGATGGGACAGCTCAGCTGGCAAAGTCTCAGCGTCAGAAACGATATGTGCCCTGTGTACCAAGGTACGAAGTACCCCTTTACGCTGAGCCGAATGGTGACAACTATTAGCTTGTAAGTACAAGTCGGTGTGAGTACGTTTCCTGTAAACTGCATGTCCCAATGATCCATCATCCTTCCTCCTACCCAACACGTCGAGAAAGGGAAGGCAACCATCCTTTTCCACCTCCATCGTAAAACGAATGTTCGGGTGGATCGAGTTCAGATGTTCTAGAAAGACATTCAAATTCTCCATACCGTGAGGCCAAACAACGAAGGTATCGTCAACGTATCTATAGAAACAGGCGGGTTTTAAAGGCGCCGACTCCAATGCACGTTCCTCGAAGTCTTCCATAAACAAATTTGCGATCACAGGAGACAACGGACTACCCATCGCAACTCCATCTGTCTGCTCGTAATACTGGTCATTAAATAAAAAGTAAGTGGATGTCAACACATGCCTAAAGAGATTAGTTAAATCAGCACCAAACCTGGCTTCAATTAACCGCAACGAATCAGACAGAGGAACACGAGTGAAGAGAGAGACCACATCGAAACTCACTAAAATATCAGAGTCATTGAGCCTCAGCCCCTCCAAACGACGTAAAAAATCAGCCGAGTTCCTGATATGATGTTCACACCGTCCTACTTGTGGACTCAACAGAGAAGCAAGATGCTTGGATACACAATATGTCGGGGCGCCGATGTTACTCACTATAGGACGGAAAGGAACCCCTTCCTTATGAACCTTTGGAAGGCCATATAACCTAGGGGGAACCGCACTATAGGTGTTAAGCCTCTTGATTGTGTCCTGCGACAAACCACTTTTCTTCAGGAGGCTGTTGGTATTTCTCTCAACACTTTTCGTGGGGTCAGCATCAATTCTGCGATACGTTGAATCAGATAGTAAACGTTGCATCTTTTGTACATAATCATGTTTATTTAAAGCAACGGTGGCATTGCCCTTGTCAGCAGGTAAAATAACAATACTGGGATCAACTTTGAGAGAGCGTAAAGCAGCCCTCTCTGCTGCTGTTACATTACTCTTGGGTGGACGAGCCCTAGTCAAAACACGGCATGCCTCCCTCCTAACTTCCTCTGCAGCGTCAGGAGGTAGTTTGCAAACTGCCTGTTCAATTGAACTAATACAATCAACTACCGGCAAATTCTTCGGAGTGGGTGCAAAATTTAATCCCTTCCCTAGCACGGATAAGGTTGCGTCGTCAAAAGATTTCTCTGTGAGATTTATCACAGAACGTCGAGATATAACATCCGACTCCGCGCGATGAAAACGATCAAACTTTGCCAAATGCCGGGCAGTAATGGAGTTGTACTCCCAGTCAGCTTGGGTCCATGAGGCACCGTCCAACCAATCCCAAGTGAAATCAGACACTTCAGATGCAACCATTAAATGAAAACGATACAATTCTTTGGAAACAGAATCCAAACGTCGACGAGTAAAACGAATCCTTTCGCGAACAAGAGCCAAGCCAGCACGTTGCTTAATTCGACTGGCGGCAGGAGAATTAATATGGTGCACAACCTTAGCAAATGTTGGGACATGATTTTCATCACGACACCTCAATAAAAACGACAAAGCACATTGCAGTCTAACTCGACAGCTACGAAGTTTATCCAACTTACGTAAACACCGATACATTTCCTCCCCGTAGAGGTAAACAATGTGAGACCTGAGTTTCTCCTGGCGTATACAACTTTCAAATAACTTCCGGGAATTCAGCCAGGTAACACTTTCAGCGACCGCCGATATTTCGGCGGGAGAACACCCCGCCATTTTCAAGGCAAACTGCAACGAACAGGCGGCGTACAGGCAAATTTAATACCTCGGTTCTCGGACCCAAGCAGGAAAGATAACACACACACACTGAACACTAGTGCCACCAAAGATGGCCAGTCAGAGCTATCGATAGTGAGACTATGAATTCGCAGGTGAGGTAGCATTGAGTCTGTCCCTCTGTTTCTTGACAAGGGAGAGAGCCGGATTCCAAACAGAGTTTAAACAGAAACCTCCATCCCTGTTAACAAGGTTGCTCGCTAATTTAATCTCAACTGCCTCCCGAATCACACTGTCCCAATAGCTGGACGTGCATGCCAATATCTCGGTGTTATTATATAACATGGGGTGACCAGTATCCAAGCAATGTTCGGCAATAGCAGATCTATTTGGCTGCTGTAATCGTGTGTGCCGTTTATGCTCAGTACATCTGTCCTCCACGGTCCTGATAGTTTGACCAATATATGCCATGCCGCAGCTACAAGGGACACGATATACACCCGCCTTACGCAGTCCAAGATCATCCTTAACGGAACTCAAAAGTGCTCTAATTTTAGATGGAGGTCGGAAAACACATTTCACATCGTATTTCCGTAAAATACGACCGATCTTATTGGACGTGTTTCCTACGTAAGGCAAGAAGGCAGTAGACTTAGGTGTTGACTCAGAATTATCATCAACCACCTGATGTACAGTTGGTCGATAGCGCAACACATGTTCAATCTGTCTATCACTGTAACCATTTTGACGAAATGTAACTTCAAGATGGGACAGCTCAGCTGGGAAAGTCTCAGCGTCAGAAACGATATGTGCCCTGTGTACCAAGGTACGAAGTACCCCTTTACGCTGAGCCGAATGGTGACAACTATTAGCTTGTAAGTACAAGTCGGTGTGAGTACGTTTCCTGTAAACTGCATGTCCCAATGATCCATCATCCTTCCTCCTAACCAACACGTCGAGAAAGGGAAGGCAACCATCCTTTTCCACCTCCATCGTAAAACGAATGTTCGGGTGGATCGAGTTCAGATGTTCTAGAAAGACATTCAAATTCTCCCTACCGTGAGGCCAAACAACGAAGGTATCGTCAACGTATCTATAGAAACAGGCGCGTTTTAAAGGCGCCGACTCCAATGCACGTTCCTCGAAGTCTTCCATAAACAAATTTGCGATCACAGGAGACAACGGACTACCCATCGCAACTCCATCTGTCTGCTCGTAATACTGGTCATTAAATAAAAAGTAAGTGGATGTCAACACATGCCTAAAGAGATTAGTTAAATCAGCACCAAACCTGGCTTCAATTAACCGCAACGAATCAGACAGAGGAACACGAGTGAAGAGAGAGACCACATCGAAACTCACTAAAATATCAGAGTCATTCAGCCTCAGTCCCTCCAAACGACGTAAAAAATCAGCCGAGTTCCTGATATGATGTTCACACCGTCCTACTTGTGGACTCAACAGAGAAGCAAGATGCTTGGATACACAATATGTCGGGGCGCCGATGTTACTCACTATAGGACGGAAAGGAACCCCTTCCTTATGAACCTTTGGAAGGCCATATAACCTAGGGGGAACCGCACTATAGGTGTTAAGCCTCTTGATTGTGTCCTGCGACAAACCACTTTTCTTCAGGAGGCTGTTGGTATTTCTCTCAACACTTTTCGTGGGGTCAGCATCAATTCTGCGATACGTTGAATCAGATAGTAAACGTTGCATCTTTTGTACATAATCATGTTTATTTAAAACAACGGTGGCATTGCCCTTGTCAGCAGGTAAAATAACAATACTGGGATCAACTTTGAGAGAGCGTAAAGCAGCCCTCTCTGCTGCTGTTACATTACTCTTGGGTGGACGAGCCCTAGTCAAAACACGGCATGCCTCCATCCTAACTTCCTCTGCAGCGTCAGGAGGTAGTTTGCAAACTGCCCGTTCAATTGAACTAATACAATCAACTACCGGCAAATTCTTCGCAGTGGGTGCAAAATTTAATCCCTTCCCTAGCACGGATAAGGTTGCGTCGTCAAAAGATTTCTCTGTGAGATTTATCACAGAACGTCGAGATATAACATCCGACTCCGCGCGATGAAAACGATCAAACTTTGCCAAATGCCGGGCAGTAATGGAGTTGTACTCCCAGTCAGCTTGGGTCCATGAGGCACCGTCCAACCAATCCCAAGTGAAATCAGACACTTCAGATGCAACCATTAAATGAAAACGATACAATTCTTTGGAAACAGAATCCAAACGTCGACGAGTAAAACGAATCCTTTCGCGAACAAGAGCCAAGCCAGCACGTTGCTTAATTCGACTGGCGGCAGGAGAATTAATATGGTGCACAACCTTAGCAAATGTTGGGACATGATTTTCAGCACGACACCTCAATAAAAACGACAAAGCACATTGCAGTCTAACTCGACAGCTACGAAGTTTATCCAACTTACGTAAACACCGATACATTTCCTCCCCGTAGAGGTAAACAATGTGAGACCTGAGTTTCTCCTGGCGTATACAACTTTCAAATAACTTCCGGGAATTCAGCCAGGTAACACTTTCAGCGACCGCCGATATTTCGGCGGGAGAACACCCCGCCATTTTCAAGGCAAACTGCAACGAACAGGCGGCGTACAGGCAAATTTAATACCTCGGTTCTCGGACCCAAGCAGGAAAGATAACACACACACACTGAACACTAGTGCCACCAAAGATGGCCAGTCAGAGCTATCGATAGTGAGACTATGAATTCGCAGGTGAGGTAGCATTGAGTCTGTCCCTCTGTTTCTTGACAAGGGAGAGAGCCGGATTCCAAACAGAGTTTAAACAGAAACCTCCATCCCTGTTAACAAGGTTGCTCGCTAATTTAATCTCAACTGCCTCCCGAATCACACTGTCCCAATAGCTGGACGTGCATGCCAATATCTCGGTGTTATTATATAACATGGGGTGACCAGTATCCAAGCAATGTTCGGCAATAGCAGATCTATTTGGCTGCTGTAATCGTGTGTGCCGTTTATGCTCAGTACATCTGTCCTCCACGGTCCTGATAGTTTGACCAATATATGCCATGCCGCAGCTACAAGGGACACGATATACACCCGCCTTACGCAGTCCAAGATCATCCTTAACGGAACTCAAAAGTGCTCTAATTTTAGATGGAGGTCGGAAAACACATTTCACACCGTATTTCCGTAAAATACGACCGATCTTATTGGACGTGTTTCCTACGTAAGGCAAGAAGGCAGTAGACTTAGGTGTTGACTCAGAATTATCATCAATCACCTGATGTACAGTTGGTCGATAGCGCAACGCACGTTCAATCTGTCTATCACTGTAACCATTTTGACGAAATGTAACTTCAAGATGGGACAGCTCAGCTGGCAAAGTCTCAGCGTCAGAAACGATATGTGCCCTGTGTACCAAGGTACGAAGTACCCCTTCACGCTGAGCCGAATGGTGACAACTATTAGCTTGTAAGTACAAGTCGGTGTGAGTACGTTTCCTGTAAACTGCATGTCCCAATGATCCATCATCCTTCCTCCTAACCAACACGTCGAGAAAGGGAAGGCAACCATCCTTTTCCACCTCCATCGTAAAACGAATGTTCGGGTGGATCGAGTTCAGATGTTCTAGAAAGACATTCAAATTCTCCCTACCGTGAGGCCAAACAACGAAGGTATCGTCAACGTATCTATAGAAACAGGCGCGTTTTAAAGGCGCCGACTCCAATGCACGTTCCTCGAAGTCTTCCATAAACAAATTTGCGATCACAGGAGACAACGGACTACCCATCGCAACTCCATCTGTCTGCTCGTAATACTGGTCATTAAATAAAAAGTAAGTGGATGTCAACACATGCCTAAAGAGATTAGTTAAATCAGCACCAAACCTGGCTTCAATTAACCGCAACGAATCAGACAGAGGAACACGAGTGAAGAGAGAGACCACATCGAAACTCACTATAATATCAGAGTCATTCAGCCTCAGTCCCTCCAAACGACGTAAAAAATCAGCTGAGTTCCTGATATGATGTTCACACCGTCCTACTTGTGGACTCAACAGAGAAGCAAGATGCTTGGATACACAATATGTCGGGGCGCCGATGTTACTCACTATAGGACGGAAAGGAACCCCTTCCTTATGAACCTTTGGAAGGCCATATAACCTAGGGGGAACCGCACTATAGGTGTTAAGCCTCTTGATTGTGTCCTGCGACAAACCACTTTTCTTCAGGAGGCTGTTGGTCTTTCTCTCAACACTTTTCGTGGGGTCAGCATCAATTCTGCGATACGTTGAATCAGATAGTAAACATTGCATCTTTTGTACATAATCATGTTTATTTAAAACAACGGTGGCATTGCCCTTGTCAGCAGGTAAAATAACAATACTGGGATCAACTTTGAGAGAGCGTAAAGCAGCCCTCTCTGCTGCTGTTACATTACTCTTGGGTGGACGAGCCCTAGTCAAAACACGGCATGCCTCCCTCCTAACTTCCTCTGCAGCGTCAGGAGGTAGTTTGCAAACTGCCTGTTCAATTGAACTAATACAATCAACTACCGGCAAATTCTTCGGAGTGGGTGCAAAATTTAATCCCTTCCCTAGCACGGATAAGGTTGCGTCATCAAAAGATTTCTCTGTGAGATTTATCACAGAACGTCGAGATATAACATCCGACTCCGCGCGATGAAAACGATCAAACTTTGCCAAATGCCGGGCAGTAACGGAGTTGTACTCCCAGTCAGCTTGGGTCCATGAGGCACCGTCCAACCAATCCCAAGTGAAATCAGACACTTCAGATGCAACCATTAAATGAAAACGATACAATTCTTTGGAAACAGAATCCAAACGTCGACGAGTAAAACGAATCCTTTCGCGAACAAGAGCCAAGCCAGCACGTTGCTTAATTCGACTGGCGGCAGGAGAATTAATATGGTGCACAACCTTAGCAACTGTTGGGACATGATTTTCATCACGACACCTCAATAAAAACGACAAAGCACATTGCAGTCTAACTCGACAGCTACGAAGTTTATCCAACTTACGTAAACACCGATACATTTCCTCCCCATAGAGGTAAACAATGTGAGACCTGAGTTTCTCCTGGCGTATACAACTTTCAAATAACTTCCGGGAATTCAGCCAGGTAACACTCTCAGAGAGAACACCCCGCCATTTTCAAGGCAAACTGCAACGGACAGGCGGCGTACAGGCAAATTTAATACCTTGGTTCTCGGACCCAAGCAGGAAAGATAACACACACACACTGAACACTAGTGCCACCAAAGATGGCCAGTCAGAGCTATCGATAGTGAGACTATGAATTCCCAGGTGAGGTAGCATTGAGTCTGTCCCTCTGTTTCTTGACAAGGGAGAGAGCCGGATTCCAAACAGAGTTTAAACAGAAACCTCCATCCCTGTTAACAAGGTTGCTCGCTAATTTAATCTCAACTGCCTCCCGAATCACACTGTCCCAATAGCTGGACGTGCATGCCAATATCTCGGTGTTATTATATAACATGGGGTGACCAGTATCCAAGCAATGTTCGGCAATAGCAGATCTATTTGGCTGCTGTAATCGTGTGTGCCGTTTATGCTCAGTACATCTGTCCTCCACGGTCCTAATAGTTTGACCAATATATGCCATGCCGCAGCTACAAGGGACACGATATACACCCGCCTTACGCAGTCCAAGATCATCCTTAACGGAACTCAAAAGTGCTCTAATTTTAGATGGAGGTCGGAAAACACATTTCACATCGTATTTCCGTAAAATACGACCGATCTTATTGGACGTGTTTCCTACGTAAGGCAAGAAGGCAGTAGACTTAGGTGTTGACTCAGAATTATCATCAACCACCTGATGTACAGTTGGTCGATAGCGCAACGCATGTTCAATCTGTCTATCACTGTAACCATTTTGACGAAATGTAACTTCAAGATGGGACAGCTCAGCTGGCAAAGTCTCAGCGTCAGAAACGATATGTGCCCTGTGTACCAAGGTACGAAGTACCCCTTCACGCTGAGCCGAATGGTGACAACTATTAGCTTTTAAGTACAAGTGGGTGTGAGTACGTTTCCTGTAAACTGCATGTCCCAATGATCCATCATCCTTCCTCCTAACCAACACGTCGAGAAAGGGAAGGCAACCATCCTTTTCCATCTCCATCGTAAAACGAATGTTCGGGTGGATCGAGTTCAGATGTTCTAGAAAGACATTCAAATTCTCCATACCGTGAGGCCAAACAACGAAGGTATCGTCAACGTATCTATAGAAACAGGCGGGTTTTAAAGGCGCCGACTCCAATGCACGTTCCTCGAAGTTTTCCATAAACAAATTTGCGATCACAGGAGACAACAGACTACCCATCGCAACTCCATCTGTCTGCTCGTAATACTGGTCATTAAATAAAAAGTAAGTGGATGTCAACACATGCCTAAAGAGATTAGTTAAATCAGCACCAAACCTGGCTTCAATTAACCGCAACGAATCAGACAGAGGAACACGAGTGAAGAGAGAGACCACAACGAAACTCACTATAATATCAGAGTCATTCAGCCTCAGTCCCTCCAAACGACGTAAAAAATCAGCAGAGTTCCTGATATGATGTTCACACCGTCCTACTTGTGGACTCAACAGAGAAGCAAGATGCTTGGATACACAATATGTCGGGGCGCCGATGTTACTCACTATAGGACGGAAAGGAACCCCTTCCTTATGAACCTTTGGAAGGCCATATAACCTAGGGGGAACCGCACTATAGGTGTTAAGCCTCTTGATTGTGTCCTGCGACAAACCACTTTTCTTCAGGAGGCTGTTGGTCTTTCTCTCAACACTTTTCGTGGGGTCAGCATCAATTCTGCGATACGTTGAATCAGATAGTAAACGTTGCATCTTTTGTACATAATCATGTTTATTTAAAACAACAGTGGCATTGCCCTTGTCAGCAGGTAAAATAACAATACTGGGATCAACTTTGAGAGAGCGTAAAGCAGCCCTCTCTGCTGCTGTTACATTACTCTTGGGTGGACGAGCCCTAGTCAAAACACGGCATGCCTCCCTCCTAACTTCCTCTGCAGCGTCAGGAGGTAGTTTGCAAACTGCCTGTTCAATTGAACTAATAAAATCAACTACCGGCAAATTCTTCAGAGTGGGTGCAAAATTTAATCCCTTCCCTAGCACGGATAAGGTTGCGTCGTCAAAAGATTTCTCTGTGAGATTTATCACAGAACGTCGAGATATAACATCCGACTCCGCGCGATGAAAACGATCAAACTTTGCCAAATGCCGGGCAGTAATGGAGTTGTACTCCCAGTCCGCTTGGGTCCATGAGGCACCGTCCAACCATTCCCAAGTGTAATCAGACACTTCAGATGCAACCATTAAATGAAAACGATACAATTCTTTGGAAACAGAATCCAAACGTCGACGAGTAAAACGAATCCTTTCGCGAACAAGAGCCAAGCCAGCACGTTGCTTAATTCGACTGGCGGCAGGAGAATTAATATGGGGCACAACCTTAGCAAATGTTGGGACATGATTTTCATCACGACACCTCAATAAAAACGACAAAGCACATTGCAGTCTAACTCGACAGCTACGAAGTTTATCCAACTTACGTAAACACCGATACATTTCCTCCCCGTAGAGGTAAACAATGTGAGACCTGAGTTTCTCCTGGCGTATACAACTTTCAAATAACTTCCGGGAATTCAGCCAGGTAACACTTTCAGCGACCGCCGATATTTCGGCGGGAGAACACCCCGCCATTTTCAAGGCAAACTGCAACGAACAGGCGGCGTACAGGCAAATTTAATACCTCGGTTCTCGGACCCAAGCAGGAAAGATAACACACACACACTGAACACTAGTGCCACCAAAGATGGCCAGTCAGAGCTATCGATAGTGAGACTATGAATTCGCAGGTGAGGTAGCATTGAGTCTGTCCCTCTGTTTCTTGGCAAGGGAGAGAGCCGGATTCCAAACGGAGTTTAAACAGAAACCTCCATCCCTGTTAACAAGGTTGCTCGCTAATTTAATCTCAACTGCCATCGAATCACACTGTCCCAATAGCTGGACGTGCATGCCAATATCTCGGTGTTATTATATAACATGGGGTGACCAGTATCCAAGCAATGTTCGGCAATAGCAGATCTATTTGGCTGCTGTAATCGTGTGTGCCGTTTATGCTCAGTACATCTGTCCTCCACGGTCCTGATAGTTTGACCAATATATGCCATGCCGCAGCTACAAGGGACACGATATACACCCGCCTTACGCAGTCCAAGATCATCCTTAACGGAACTCAAAAGTGCTCTAATTTTAGATGGAGGTCGGAAAACACATTTCACATCGTATTTCCGTAAAATACGACCGATCTTATTGGACGTGTTTCCTACGTAAGGCAAGAAGGCAGTAGACTTAGGTGTTGACTCAGAATTATCATCAATCACCTGATGTACAGTTGGTCGATAGCGCAACGCACGATCAATCTGTCTATCACTGTAACCATTTTGACGAAATGTAACTTCAAGATGGGACAGCTCAGCTGGCAAAGTCTCAGCGTCAGAAACGATATGTGCCCTGTGTACCAAGGTACGAAGTACCCCTTCACGCTGAGCCGAATGGTGACAACTATTAGCTTGTAAGTACAAGTCGGTGTGAGTACGTTTCCTGTAAACTGCATGTCCCAATGATCCATCATCCTTCCTCCTAACCAACACGTCGAGAAAGGGAAGGCAACCATCCTTTTCCACCTCCATCGTAAAACGAATGTTCGGGTGGATCGAGTTCAGATGTTCTAGAAAGACATTCAAATTCTCCCTACCGTGAGGCCAAACAACGAAGGTATCGTCAACGTATCTATAGAAACAGGCGCGTTTTAAAGGCGCCGACTCCAATGCACGTTCCTCGAAGTCTTCCATAAACAAATTTGCGATCACAGGAGACAACGGACTACCCATCGCAACTCCATCTGTCTGCTCGTAATACTGGTCATTAAATAAAAAGTAAGTGGATGTCAACACATGCCTAAAGAGATTAGTTAAATCAGCACCAAACCTGGCTTCAATTAACCGCAACGAATCAGACAGAGGAACACGAGTGAAGAGAGAGACCACATCGAAACTCACTAAAATATCAGAGTCATTCAGCCTCAGTCCCTCCAAACGACGTAAAAAATCAGCTGAGTTCCTGATATGATGTTCACACCGTCCTACTTGTGGACTCAACAGAGAAGCAAGATGCTTGGATACACAATATGTCGGGGCGCCGATGTTACTCACTATAGGACGGAAAGGAACCCCTTCCTTATGAACCTTTGGAAGGCCATATAACCTAGGGGGAACCGCACTATAGGTGTTAAGCCTCTTGATTGTGTCCTGCGACAAACCACTTTTCTTCAGGAGGCTGTTGGTCTTTCTCTCAACACTTTTCGTGGGGTCAGCATCAATTCTGCGATACGTTGAATCAGATAGTAAACGTTGCATCTATTGTACATAATCATGATTATTTAAAACAACGGTGGCATTGCCCTTGTCAGCAGGTAAAATAACAATACTGGGATCAACTTTGAGAGAGCGTAAAGCAGCCCTCTCTGCTGCTGTTACATTACTCTTGGGTGGACGAGCCCTAGTCAAAACACGGCATGCCTCCCTCCTAACTTTCTCTGCAGCGTCAGGAGGTAGTTTGCAAACTGCCTGTTCAATTGAACTAATACAATCAACTACCGGCAAATTCTTCGGAGTGGGTGCAAAATTTAATCCCTTCCCTAGCACGGATAAGGTTGCGTCGTCAAAAGATTTCTCTGTGAGATTTATCACAGAACGTCGAGATATAACATCCGACTCCGCGCGATGAAAACGATCAAACTTTGCCAAATGCCGGGCAGTAATGGAGTTGTACTCCCAGTCAGCTTGGGTCCATGAGGCACCGTCCAACCATTCCCAAGTGAAATCAGACACTTCAGATGCAACCATTAAATGAAAACGATACAATTCTTTGGAAACAGAATCCAAACGTCGACGAGTAAAACGAATCCTTTCGCGAACAAGAGTCAAGCCAGCATGTTGCTTAATTCGGTTGGCGGCAGGAGAATTAATATGGTGCACAACCTTAGCAAATGTTGGGACATGATTTTCATCACGACACCTCAATAAAAACGACAAAGCACATTGCAGTCTAACTCGACAGCTACGAAGTTTATCCAACTTACGTAAACACCGATACATTTCCTCCCCGTAGAGGTAAACAATGTGAGACCTGAGTTTCTCCTGGCGTATACAACTTTCAAATAACTTCCGGGAATTCAGCCAGGTAACACTTTCAGCTACCGCCGATATTTCGGCGGGAGAACACCCCGCTATTTTCAAGGCAAACTGCAACGGACAGGCGGCGTACAGGCAAATTTAATACCTCGGTTCTCGGACCCAAGCAGGAAAGATAACACACACACACTGAACACTAGTGCCATCAAAGATGGCCAAAGTCAGAGCTATCGATAGTGAGACTATGAATTCGCAGGTGAGGTAGCATTGAGTCTGTCCCTCTGTTTCTTAACATGGGAGAGAGCCGGATTCCAAACAGAGTTTAAACAGAAACCTCCATCCCTGTTAACAAGGTTGCTCGCTAATTTAATCTCAACTGCCTCCCGAATCACACTGTCCCAATAGCTGGACGTGCATGCCAATATCTCGGTGTTATTATATAACATGGGGTGACCAGTATCCAAGCAATCCTGAAGAAAAGTGGTTTGTCGCAGGACACAATCAAGAGGCTTAACACCTATAGTGCGGTTCCCCCTAGGTTATATGGCCTACCAAAGGTTCATAAGGAAGGGGTTCCTTTGCGTCCTATAGTGAGTAACATCGGCGCCCCGACATATTGTGTATCCAAGCATCTTGCTTCTCTGTTGAGTCCACAAGTAGGACGGTGTGAACATCATATCAGGAACTCAGCTGATTTTTTACGTCGTTTGGAGGGACTGAGGCTGAATGACTCTGATATTATAGTGAGTTTCGATGTGGTCTCTCTCTTCACTCGTGTTCCTCTGTCTGATTCGTTGTGGTTAATTGAAGCCAGGTTTGGTACTGATTTAACTAATCTCTTTAGGCATGTGTTGACATCCACTTACTTTTTATTTAATGACCAGTATTACGAGCAGACAGATGGAGTTGCGATGGGTAGTCCGTTGTCTCCTGTGATCGCAAATTTGTTTATGGAAGACTTCGAGGAACGTGCATTGGAGTCGGCGCCTTTAAAACCCGCCTGTTTCTATAGATACGTTGACGATACCTTCGTTGTTTGGCCTCACGGTAGGGAGAATTTGAATGTCTTTCTAGAACATCTGAACTTGATCCACCCGAACATTCGTTTTACGATGGAGGTGGAAAAGGATGGTTGCCTTCCCTTTCTCGACGTGTTGGTTAGGAGGAAGGATGATGGATCATTGGGACATGCAGTTTACAGGAAACGTACTCACACCGACTTGTACTTACAAGCTAATAGTTGTCACCATTCGGCTCAGCGTGAAGGGGTACTTCGTACCTTGGTACACAGGGCACATATCGTTTCTGACCCTGAGACTTTGCCAGCTGAGCTGTCCCATCTTGAAGTTACATTTCGTCAAAATGGTTACAGTGATAGACAGATTGAACGTGCGTTGCGCTATAGACCAACTGTACATCAGGTGATTGATGATAATTCTGAGTCAACACCTAAGTCTACTGCCTTCTTGCCTTACGTAGGAAACACGTCCAATAAGATCGATCGTATTTTACGGAAATACGATGTGAAATGTGTTTTCCGACCTCCATCTAAAATTAGAGCACTTTTGAGTTCCGTTAAGGATGATCTTGGACTGCGTAAGGCGGGTGTATATTGTGTCCCTTGTAGCTGCGGCATGGCATATATTAGTCAAACTATTAGGACCGTGGAGGACAGATGTACTGAGCATAAACGGCACACACGATTACAGCAGCCAAATAGATCTGCTATTGCCGAACATTGCTTGGATACTGGTCACCCCATGTTATATAATAACACCGAGATATTGGCATGCACGTCCAGCTATTGGGACAGTGTGATTCGGGAGGCAGTTGAGATTAAATTAGCGAGCAACCTTGTTAACAGGGATGGAGGTTTCTGTTTAAACTCTGTTTGGAATCCGGCTCTCTCCCTTGTCAAGAAACAGAGGGACAGACTCAATGCTACCTCACCTGCGAATTCATAGTCTCACTATCGATAGCTCTGACTTTGGCCATCTTTGGTGGCACTAGTGTTCAGTGTGTGTGTGTTATCTTTCCTGCTTGGGTCCGAGAACCGAGGTATTAAATTTGCCTGTACGCCGCCTGTCCGTTGCAGTTTGCCTTGAAAATGGCGGGGTGTTCTCCCGCCGAAATATCGGCGGTCGCTGAAAGTGTTACCTGACTGAATTCCCGGAAGTTATTTGAAAGTTGTATACGCCAGGAGAAACTCAGGTCTCACATTGTTTACCTCTACGGGGAGGAAATGTATCGGTGTTTACGTAAGTTGGATAAACTTCGTAGCTGTCGAGTTAGACTGCAATGTGCTTTGTCGTTTTTATTGAGGTGTCGTGATGAAAATCATGTCCCAACATTTGCTAAGGTTGTGCACCATATTAATTCTCCTGCCGCCAATCGAATTAAGCAACGTGCTGGCTTGGCCCTTGTTCGCGAAAGGATTCGTTTTACTCGTCGACGTTTGGATTCTGTTTCCAAAGAATTGTATCGTTTTCATTTAATGGTTGCATCTGAAGTGTCTGATTTCACTTGGGATTGGTTGGACGGTGCCTCATGGACCCAAGCTGACTGGGAGTACAACTCCGTTACTGCCCGGCATTTGCCAAAGTTTGATCGTTTTCATCGCGCGGAGTCGGATGTTATATCTCGACGTTCTGTGATAAATCTCACAGAGAAATCTTTTGACGACGCAACCTTATCCGTGCTAGGGAAGGGATTAAATTTTGCACCCACTCCGAAGAATTTGCCGGTAGTTGATTTTATTAGTTCAATTGGACAGGCAGTTTGCAAACTACCTCCTGACGCTGCAGAGGAAGTTAGGAGGGAGGCATGCCGTGTTTTGACTAGGGCTCGTCCACCCAAGAGTAATGTAACAGCAGCAGAGAGGGCTGCTTTACGCTCTCTCAAAGTTGATCCCAGTATTGTTATTTTACCTGCTGACAAGGGCAATGCCACCGTTGTTTTAAATAAACATGATTATGTACAAAAGATGCAACGTTTACTATCTGATTCAACGTATCGCAGAATTGATGCTGACCCCACGAAAAGTGTTGAGAGAAAGACCAACAGCCTCCTGAAGAAAAGTGGTTTGTCGCAGGACACAATCAAGAGGCTTAACACCTATAGTGCGGTTCCCCCTAGGTTATATGGCCTTCCAAAGGTTCATAAGGAAGGGGTTCCTTTCCGTCCTATAGTGAGTAACATCGGCGCCCCGACATATTGTGTATCCAAGCATCTTGCTTCTCTGTTGAGTCCACAAGTAGGACGGTGTGAACATCATATCAGGAACTCAGCTGATTTTTTACGTCGTTTGGAGGGACTGAGGCTGAATGACTCTGATATTTTAGTGAGTTTCGATGTGGTCTCTCTCTTCACTCGTGTTCCTCTGTCTGATTCGTTGCGGTTAATTGAAGCCAGGTTTGGTGCTGATTTAACTAATCTCTTTAGGCATGTGTTGACATCCACTTACTTTTTATTTAATGACCAGTATTACGAGCAGACAGATGGAGTTGCGATGGGTAGTCCGTTGTCTCCTGTGATCGCAAATTTGTTTATGGAAGACTTCGAGGAACGTGCATTGGAGTCGGCGCCTTTAAAACCCGCCTGTTTCTATAGATACGTTGACGATACCTTCGTTGTTTGGCCTCACGGTAGGGAGAATTTGAATGTCTTTCTAGAACATCTGAACTTGATCCACCCGAACATTCGTTTTACGATGGAGGTGGAAAAGGATGGTTGCCTTCCCTTTCTCGACGTGTTGGTTAGGAGGAAGGATGATGGATCATTGGGACATGCAGTTTACAGGAAACGTACTCACACCGACTTGTACTTACAAGCTAATAGTTGTCACCATTCGGCTCAGTGTGAAGGGGTACTTCGTACCTTGGTACACAGGGCACATATCGTTTCTGACGCTGAGACTTTGCCAGCTGAGCTGTCCCATCTTGAAGTTACATTTCGTCAAAATGGTTACAGTGATAGACAGATTGAACGTGCGTTGCGCTATAGACCAACTGTACATCAGGTGATTGATGACAATTCTGAGTCAACACCTAAGTCTACTGCCTTCTTGCCTTACGTAGGAAACACGTCCAATAAGATCGATCGTATTTTACGGAAATACGATGTGAAATGTGTTTTCCGACCTCCATCTAAAATTAGAGCACTTTTCAGTTCCGTTAAGGATGATCTTGGACTGCGTAAGGCGGGTGTATATCGTGTCCCTTGTAGCTGCGGCATGGCATATATTGGTCAAACTATTAGGACCGTGGAGGACAGATGTACTGAGCATAAACGGCACACACGATTACAGCAGCCAAATAGATCTGCTATTGCCGAACATTGCTTGGATATTGGTCACCCCATGTTATATAATAACACCGAGATATTGGCATGCACGTCCAGCTATTGGGACAGTGTGATTCGGGAGGCAGTTGAGATTAAATTAGCGAGCAACCTTGTTAACAGGGATGGAGGTTTCTGTTTAAACTCTGTTTGGAATCCGGCTCTCTCCCTTGTCAAGAAACAGAGGGACAGACTCAATGCTACCTCACCTGCGAATTCATAGTCTCACTATCGATAGCTCTGACTTTGGCCATCTTTGGTGGCACTAGTGTTCAGTGTGTGTGTGTTATCTTTCCTGCTTGGGTCCGAGAACCGAGGTATTAAATTTGCCTGTACGCCGCCTGTCCGTTGCAGTTTGCCTTGAAAATGGCGGGGTGTTCTCCCGCCGAAATATCGGCGGTCGCTGAAAGTGTTACCTGGCTGAATTCCCGGAAGTTATTTTAATGTTGTATACGCCAGGAGAAACTCAGGTCTCACAAGTAGTAAATGATCAAATCTACGTATACTTCCTCAATACTAACAAAGTTTAATAAAAAATTATAGATCTGGCCTTGTTTCTGCGCCCAGCGTGCTGCTTTTATTTGTAGATCCAACTATCTTGGCTGCGAGTATTTGTTCTGTTTTCCAAGTTAAGTTGTCTCGTCGTAGTTCACATGAAACAGAAACCAATATTATTTTAACAACGTCCAAAAACGTTTCCTGTCACGGATTGGCATTATAATGACTTCTACTCTGTAAATGATGAAAGTCAATACGAATGCAGCTTGCCGCTAACTTGGTGCAATGTTTTGTCTGTACAGAAGTGTATCTGTCGCCTTTATCGCTCTTTCACCCTCGCACATAAATCGGTACAATAAAGTCAGGGCTTCGTGTTTTCTTATTAGGCTGATCCGTGAAAAGACAGACAAACAATTATGCTAATGGAGGATTCTGAGTAATTTCTCGAATTTCATTCGCTCTCTCTCTCTCTCTCTCTCTCTCTCTCTCTCTCTCTCTCTGTCCTTTATCAGTGTACAGTTTAACTATATTATTTACGTGAAATCAGCCTAGTAGAATCTCTGGTGGAGCCCTTCGTCTTAATATTCAGCGGCTGGCTTGCTAGAAAAGATCTGTACATTTGTTATTATTATTAAGCGCTACATTCAGTTGGGAAAATCGATCGTTTGAACAATTCGTTCAGTTTACGACAGATCTAAAATTTCAGATGTGGACGAAGCCTTTTTGGACGATTTCAAAAAACTCTGAGATTACAGGCTCTCTTCGTCACAGCTGAAACTTCCCAATTAATTACAGGGCCCAGACAATCATTAATGATTCAGATAGAGAACTCATTCGTCACTCACTCTAGAATAAAATGGTCACAAACCTTATTTCTGAGGAAAATTGTATATTGAATCCATTTTCGTACATGTTCCGTTTTCTGTTGGTTCCAAGTCTCATGTAATTTTCTTCTACAGGGTTTTCTTTCTCTTTCTGTATATCACGCTAGCGGCACAAACTTCCTAGCTCGCTTTAGCGCGAAGACGAGTAAATAAATCTCTTTTAGCAATCCGATAATCTTCCAACCGATTCTTCCGAAGCTGTTCCTTTTTCCCACTATATTAACCATGGAGCATACATTTCTGTACCTCTGTTGTTCCAAAGAATAAACGTGCTAGAAAAATACCTTGGCGTCGACGAGCTGTCGGCGCATATATTACTAGAAAATCTGATCAGATACTTTTCAAACGTAAATACATGTGGATGATTTGGTTGACCATTATTAATTATTGCGTGGTAGAGGGTAATTTTCCGTGGGGAGATTACAAGTTGTTGGCTGACAAACCACTTCTCGTCTCGTCATATCCCACATGCACTCAATTTGTGACAAGTCTGGAGATCGTGCCGGCCACTGAAGTTGCTGCATGTCTTGCTGAGCATGTAGAGCGTTATGGGGAGTGTCTGGGCGAGCATTTTTCTATTGGAACAGCACGTCACCTTTCTGTTTCAAGAATGGCGGAAGAATGGATCTAACAACATTCGACACGTACCGAGCGCTGGCTGGTGTCCCCTTCGGTAACACCATAGATGAACGAGAGTTGTAGCTTATCGCACCCCAGACCATAAGGCCTCGGTTGGGGCCAGTGTGTCTTGGACGAATGCATTCTACGAGACAGCGCTCACCAGCTTATGTAATACGCACAAATAACCATTAGTTTTGTGTAGGCAGAATCTGCTTTCATCAATGAAGACCGCAGTACATCATTACATCTTCCAAGTGATGCACTGGTGGCACCAGTCGAGTTGTGCAAGTTGTTGCTGTGATATGAGTGGAAGACAAGCTAAAGGTATGTGTGCCCATAGTCCCACTTCTAATAACCGGTTCGTAATAGTTTGTGTTGACATGTCTCGGCTCACAAGCCCTCTTATCTGTGCTGTGGTAGCTGCATGATCTGCCACTGCTTTCATTACAATACGACGATCCTAGCGGGAGTCTACATCTGCATCTACGTAATTACTCAGCTATTCACAATTCAGTGCCTGGCAGAGGGTTCAATGAACCACCTTCAAGCTGTCTCTGTACCATTCCACTCTCGAACTGCGCGCGGGAAAAACGAGCACTTAAATTTTTCTGTGCGAACCCTAATTTCTCTTATTTTATCGTGATGATCATTTCTCCCTATGTAGGTGGGTGCCAACAGAATGATTTCGCCATCGGAGGAGGAAAGTGGTGACTGAAATTTCATGAGAAGATCCCGTCGCCAAGAAAAACGCCTTTGTTTTAATGATTGCCACTCCAATTCATGTATCGTGTCTGTGGCACTATCTCCCCTATTTCGCGATAGTACAAAATACAAAACGAGGCGCCTTTCTTTGAACTTTTTCATTATCATCCTTCAGTCCCACCTGATACGGATTCCACACCGCACAGCAATACTCCAGAATATGGGGGACAAGTATAGTGTAAGCAGTCTCTTTAGTACTCGTAGATCTATTGCTCCTTTTAAGTGTTCTACCAATGAATCGCACTCTTTGGTTTTCTCTATCCACAGCATTATCTATGTGATCGTTCCAATTTAGGTTATTTGTAATTGTAATCCCTAAGTATTTAGTTGAATTTATAGCTTTCAGATTTGTGTGACTTATCGAGTAATCGAAATTTAGAGGATTTCTTTTAGTACTCATGTAAACAACTTCACACTCTTCTTTATTCAGGGTCAACTGACACTTTTCGCACCGCATAGATATCTTATCTGAATCATTCTGTAATTTAATTTGGTCATCTACAAATAATGTAAGAGGGCTACTCAATTGTCTCCTATGTCGTTAATATAGATCAGGAACAACAGAGGGCATATAACACTTCCTTGGGGAACGCCGGAGATTACTTTTGTTTTACTCGATGACTTTGTCTATTACTACGAACTGTGACCTTTCTGACAGGAAATCACGAATCCAGTCGCACAACTGAGGCGATACTCAGTAGGCACGCAGTTTGGTTAGAAGACGCTTGTGAGGAACGGTGTCGAAAGCCTTCAGGAAATCTAAAAATATGGAATCAGTTTGACATCCCTTGTCGATAGCACTCATTACTTCATGAGTATAAAGAGCTAGTTGTGTTCCACATGAACGATATTTTCTGAATCCATGCTGACTATGTGTCAATAAATCGTTTTCTTCGAGGTACTTCAAAATGTTCGAATACAGTATATGTTCCAAAACCCTACCACAAATCGACGTTAGTGATAAGGGCCTGTAGTTCAGCGGATTACTCCTATTTCCCCTTTTGGGAATTGGTGTGACTTGAGCAACTTTCCAGTCTTCAGGTACGGAACTTACTGTGAATGAACGGTTGTATATAATTACTAAATAGGGAGCTATTGCATCTGCATACTCTGAAAGGAACCTGACTGGTATACCACATGGACCGGAAGCCTTGCCTTTATTAAGTGATTTAAACTGCTTTGCTACACCGAGTATATCTACTTCTATGTTTCTCATCTTGGCAGTTGTTTTTGATTGGAATTCAGGAATATTTACTTCGTCTTCAGTGGTAAAGGAGTTTCCGAAAACCGCGTTCAATAACTCTGGTTTAGTGGCACTGCCATCAGTGACTTCACCGTTGTTACCGCGCAGTGAAGGTATTCATTGCGTCTTGCCACAGGTGTGCTTTATGTATGACCAGGATCTCTTTGGGTTTTCTGCCAGATTACGAGACAGAATGTCGTTGTGGAAATTATTAAAAGCATCTCGCATTGAAGTACGTGCCATATTTCGAACTTCTGTAAAACTTTGCCAATCTTGGGGATTTTGCGTTCTTTTAAAATTGGCATGCTTTTTTCGTTTCTTCTGCAACAGCGATTTGACCAGTTCTGTGTGCCATGGGGGTTCAGTATCATCACTTATTAATTTATGTGGTATATATCTCTCAATTACCGTCGATACTATCTCTTTGAAATCATTCCACATCTTTTCTTCACTGACGTGATCAGATCGGAAGGAGTGGAGACTGTTCCTTAAAAAGGCATTAAGAGCATTTTATCAGCTTTTTAAATAGATGTACTTTGCGTTTCTTTTGATGGTTGTGGGTGTTACGGTATTCAGCCTAGCAGCAACTACCTTGTGGTCGGTAATCCCTGCATTCGTCATGATACTCCCTATTTGTCCAGGATTATTTTTTGCTAAGAGGTCAAGTATGCTTTCGATTCTGTGCTGCGAGGACGTCCAGAACCTCGTCTGTGGGTGTGAGAATGTCCACGTGACAACTGATACCAGCATCGTTGCACAGCTGACGCAGCACGTCAAAGTTGTGTGGCAATTCTCCGAAAGGACCATCCCGCCACTCGCAAGGCCCCAATTCGATCACTTTCAAAGTCACTCAGTTGGCTGCAGGAAGAACGAGTGCGTCTCTGTGGCATGGCTGCCTGCTTGTTTCACACATCTGCACCACATTGAGCCTTTTGGCTGTGAGCATTCCGTATTAAACAGTAGACGCAGATGGCACTCTGGTAGCTATGCCACTTCGCTCTCTGTTGGCGGACGACGTTGAAACCATTATCAGTACATCTACCATCCCCCAGGTGGCATATGCCATTATCGGATCAAAATCGACGTCGTCTTTCCATCTGCACTATTTTCTTTTTTTTTCAGCAGTCCCAAAAACTTGACGCTGTCTACTTCTTGCATTTCATTGTTTGAATGGACTGTTTGTATGGTTTGAGAACTTATGTGAGAAGTGCTGGATTATATGTAACAAGCCCCCTCAGAAATTTAAATATAATGTAACGCCAGAATTGTACGGCGTAGCGGACAGCGCCAGAGTCGCCGCGCTGTGCGCTTCTCACGCGGAATGCTGACGGGAAATGCAATCTGAGCTGCGCGCCGTGGCGTGTACACAGCCACCGGCTACGAAGAGCAGTCTGAGACCAGCCAGTTGCGAACATGTATCGCTCTCGACACAGTGATGACGGGTTACCAGACGCGCGTAATGCACTGTCGCACCGTCTTTATTAATAAATGGTAAAACTAAGTTTTCCGTGTTCCACATTCTGCACTACCAGGAACTACCGCCCACGCATCCCATCCTAACAACAAATGGACGCAATAACATTTTACTCGGCCGTCCAAAAGACCCCGTTAGAAAAGTGGTGCCATGTGTGGGATTATTTTCGGAAAACCTACAGTCCTGAAAAGTGCAGCGATGTGTAAACTTAACATCGGAGCATCTTCACGACAGCACAGCAAGCAGCAACAGCCAAGGACATCGTCCCACAACATGGGGGCATCCAGTGCTGGAATTGAGGTTAGTCTACTCAGATTGGCTTAAAACGAAAGACAGTGATGGATTTTAAATATTTCTGTATTGAGTGACCGGTATAGACTGCATTCAAAATGGTAGACGCAAACGCGAGTAACACGGTCGATCTCCAAACCATTATAGAAGAACTACGAAGAGAGATTCAACAATTAAAAGCAGATAAAAGCGAGCGTAGCCTCCCGGTTGAGTTCTCACATGACGGCACTTCTGTTCCAATAAAGAATTTTGCACTGTTGCCATCTGTACCAGTGTTCAGCAGAAAACCTGAGGAAGATGTGAAAGTATTTTTTCGGAAACTCGAAGGCGCAGCTCTGTTGGGATCGTGGACTGATTCAGATAAGCTAGCAGTTGCTGAATTGAAAATCCAAGGAGGCGCACAAAATTTCATTAGCGCGGAGCCGATTTGCGTGAAAACAGAAGTTTACAATGATTTTAAAACGGTAGTGGTTCAGAGGTTCAAACGCAAAAATGCAATCAGATTCTACCGTGAGAAACTTCATAGTTTGCGCATGCGGCGTCACGAATCTATCGAGCAATTCGCTGATAGAATCTGAAACATAAATGCTCAGACTTACGAGCTTGTAGAGGACGAAAATGAGAACAGGATCCAGCTTTTCGAAGCTGATCAGAGAGCACTTGACACATTCACCCATGGGGTGTATGGGGAAGAAGTAAGCAAAGCAGTCAGACTCGCACGCTGTAAAACATTTCAAGAAGCAGTAGAGGCAGCTGTTGGTTTTGTCGAAGCATTGAGACGCCCAAATGACATGCGAAAAGAAGAACGTCGCGTGTTCAACTCAAATGTGGAATGTAACCGATGCAATAGGCCCGGTCACAAGTGCAAGGATTGTAATGAGTACAGGACCTGCCACAACTGTGGGATACAGGGTCACTTAGCGAGGAACTGTTGCAACAAAAAGAAACCAAATGTGAGCAGCAGACAACTCGGCAGATCTTTAAACGAGTGCGGGGACGTACGTGCCACCACAGCGTCCGCCCCTTGCCCGAGGCAGTGATTCCTGTTAGTGCAGCTGAAAATCAATTCGACAATGACTTCGTGATAGGTGCCGTTTATCGCGGAGAAAATATTAAATTATTGATCGACACGGGAGCGCAGACCTCATTAATGTGGTGTTCTATAGACGAAAGGGACAAGCTGAGACCGCCAATGTTTAATGTGCGGGGGCTGAACGGTGGGAAACTACGTAACTATGGAGAAGTTGACGTAGAATAGTGCCTAGGCCAGGACAAATAAACAGCAACGGTGCAAGTGACTTCTAATAATGAAACGCGCTACGATGGTGTACTTGAATTTGATTTCTTATCCGCTAACGGGGCAGAGATATTTGTCGCAGAAGGAAGGATCAGGCTAGGTCTAACAATTACAACCTGGAAAATCATTCTTCATGTCGCACTCAAAGCAGCCGAAATTCTGACATCGAGGGACCGATCACGCCGACCGACGCATCAATTGGAACCCTCCGAGTCGAAGTACAAATTACTCAGCCACAGCAAGTTCCTCAGGGAACAGGAAAGACAATCCATGTTGAAGTAAAGTCGCCACTGATCAGAAAAGGAGCTCTGTTGTTGACCGAACGGTCGGAAAATTGTGAGTTATTGGGCACAATGCATAGTTATGTTGCCCGAAGTCGTAGCTACAATGGAAAGTACGAACGTGGCGAGAGTCCCAATAACAATAACGAATATGAGCAATACAGATGTCGTTTTGCCACGAGGAACGAAGGTTGCTGAAGTGTCGAGCATAAGTAAAGATGATGTAATACCGATTCCAAACGAAGCAGCAGATGTAGCAGTCACGGAAACAGATTCTTGTAGTGATATTGAAACATTGAAACAAGGAGCTGAAAATGAAATCGAATTAAAGAACAAAATTTGGAAGAAGATTGATCATTTGTCAGCTGATGATCAGAAGATTTTAGCACATGTTTTGTTAGAGTATTCAGATCTTTTCAGAGAACGTTCAAATTTACCTGTTACTCACTTAGTTCAGCATGGAATACACACTGGAAATGCAGCACCAATCACGCAGAAGCCTTATCGAATTCCATTCAGTTAAAGAGAACTGGTCGAAGATATGGTCAATGAACAACTAGAGGCCGGAATTATTGAACCAAGAGATCCTACTGATCCACCATGGTCATCACCAGTGGTCCTAGTAAAGAAGAAATCTGTTTCGGGCGAACCACAGTTCCGATTTTGCGTTGATTACCGAGCTTTAAATGCCGTCACCACACCAGACATTGACCCATTACCAAACTTGGTAGAAACCCTGGACTATTTGGGCAGATGTCGCATATTCTCAGTCTGTGATCTAACTAGCGGATATCACCAATTAACAGTGCATCCAGATGACCAAGCAAAAACTTCATTTGTACCTGCAACAGGAGTGTACTAATACCTCCGTATGCCTTTTCGACTACGTAACGCCCCAACACAAGCTCTTGTATACGTTGACGATGTGATAGTTTTTGGTGAAAACATGAGGCAACACACTGAGAGACTTCAAGCAGTATTTGAGCGTATCAGAAGTGCGAACTTGTCTTTATCAATAGATAAATGTCACTTCGCACAAAGTGAAGTACCTTGGGCATGATATAACCAGTGAAGGTGTTCGCCCTGATCCAAAATTAGTCGAAGCTGTCAAAACTTTTCCTGAACCACAAACAGTCAAAGAACTACAATCATTTTTGGGTTCATCGATTTTCTATCGTCGCTTCATAGCCCATTATACAGATATCGCAAGGCCAATGACACAGTTACTTAAAAAAGGAGCCACATTCAATTGGTCAACAGAATGCAAAAATGCAATGGAAAAACTGAAAACTGCTCTAACCACAGCTCCAGTTTTGGCCTATCCGGATTTCAGTAAGCCCTTCATCCTCTCCACAGATGCTTCAAATTTTGCAGTTGGTGCTATTTTGTCCCAAAAATTTGATTTGCTTCCCAGCAATTAAATAAGGTGGAATGTAACTACACTACCGCTGAAAAGGAACTTTGTGCTCTGGTCTTTGGTATCAAATAAAACAGATGTTTCTTAACGGGAAGAGAATTCACTGTAATCACAGACCATGCCGCACTTAAATGGCTGTTAAGCTCAAAGGATCCCAGTTCGAGACTAACAAGATGGGCATTAGAACTGAGCGCTTACCAATTCACAGTTATCCATCGTCCTGGGAAACAACATGTGAATGCTGATGCGATGAGCCGTAAGGTTCGTGTTTGTGTCGCCATAAGCCGTGAGGAGGAATTAAAAGCAGCCCAAGAAGAAGACCCACAATGCGAAATATGGAAAAATGATCAACGGTTCACTGAAATAGATGGACTGCTGTACAAAGTTACTAACAAAGGGAATCGCCTAGTTATTCCAGGAAGCATGAGAGAGCAAATCCTAAATGAACCACATGATTCCTTACTATCAGGACACTGCGGTAAAAAGGCAATGAATATCAAAGTAGCTGAAAATTATTCGTGGCCAAGTCGTGAGGCTCACTTATTTGAGTTTGTTTCACCATGTGATTCCTGCAACAGACGGAATAATTCGGGAAGAACTAAGGCACCATTACGAGAACTGCCGGAGACTAGTGAACCTTTTGAAAAAAATGGGTTAGACGTCGTCGGTCCCTTGCCGAAGACTAAGGATGGAAACAAGTACATATTGACGATATTAGATCATTTCTCCAGATATCTTATGATGGTACCAATACCTGATCAAAGTGCTGAAACCATAGCTAAAGTTTTTGTGAAGGAATTGATTCTGAAGTTTGGATCTCCATTAAGCATTATCAGCGACCAAGGGACGAATTTTATGAGTGATTTACTTAACCAAACATGTAAGCTGATGCAAATAACGCAGTTGAGAACCACACCAGCACACCCTGAAGGCAATGGCCGCGTCGAGAGAGTACACAGAACCATCATAAAAATGCTTAGCCTCTATGTAAGCAGCAAACACGATAATTGGGACGTTTGTCTTCCATATGTTGTAAATGTCTACAACGCTAAAATGCACTCATCAACGGGCCTCAGTCCCTATGAAATTGTATATGGGCGGAAGATGCGTTCACCCTTGGACTTTGCACGATCGACAGCTGGAATCAGCAATGAACACGTAAGGGAGTTAGCTCGCAAACTGAAGGACGCATGGAGGGGAGTGAAACAGCGGAATCATCAGTCCTTCCTTCAGCAAGCCAAGGAACATGATTGCCAAGCAGTCGCGCAGCAGTATCGAGTGGGAGACTTTGTCTACCTGAGCAACTTAGTGCTAAAGAAGTCGCAGGTCAAAAAGTTTAAGAAGTTTTGGAAGGGACCATACCCGATATGGGAGGTAGTGTCACCTGTCACCCTAAAGCTCCAACTGCCTTTTCGTTCGGTTGTCGTCCACGTCAACTGTGTAAAGCCCTACCTGTGTAGATTCCCTGTAGCAACGCAGGACGACGACGAGGACCGACCGAGGGACAGACCAGCTGGTTCAAAATCCAGGAGCCGAGCAGCGCGAGTTCACAGTCCAGACTTCGAGCCCGAGGCGTCGCCGCCGCCAATCCAGCTATCTAGCCCAAGGCACACTTACCACAACCTTCGTAAGCGTGTTTAGTGTGAGTGAATGCAAGGTGTGTTGCGTTTAGCTAAGTGCATATGTGAATGTGCTGTGCAACATAAAATCGCAGCTATTCCTCAAGGTGCTCAAGTGTAAATAATATCTGTTCCACAGGTCACCGAAGACGCATATTTCTTCATATTCATTGTTTAATTCTAGTGTGTAGAACTTATTAACCATGTTTACTGTAATTCCATTCTTTGTTATGTTAATGTATTCCATTAACGCTGTAGACGTAGTATCAAAGAATGCAGCTGTGTTGTTTGAACCACAATCAGACATGGCAGTCTCACTGCACAGTGCTACAATTGTGCTTAAATATTATTTGTCTGAGTTTCACCAACATTCTGATTCTGTTAAAAAACAAATTGATTTTATCTGTTCAATTAAGAATAATGATACAGTCTTGGAAACTGGAACCTCTTGGTGTAACAACTGGATTACTGCAAAAATACAAGTAGAATCCACTTTCGCTAGCTATGAGCAATAGATTAACTGTTTCTTAAAACTCTTGCCACATAAAAGCTTGATTAGGCGCAAACGTGCCTGGTTTGATTTTGGAGGTAGAGTTCTTCATGTTGTATTTGGTACCTTAACTAGCCAAGATGTATTGGATATAAAGGATAAAATACTAGCTCTAGAGCAGCAGTTTAATACAAATTCAATTACCTTTCTAATGAAATAATTATGTTAAGAAATATGCAAAAGACCGTTACTAACCACATATTGTTTGTTGAACAAATTGTGAAAGAATTCATTACACTTTTTAACACAATTCGTGGTGAAATGAATGCAACCATTCGTGAATTATATGCAATTCTTCAAGGTGTGAGTGCACATTTAGATTTAAACACCATACTGTTAAGAATTACTGACAGTTTATCAAACACTAAATTTAATGCTCTCAATTTAAGAATCGCCTTAGAAAGTAGTTCAAACGATTGCTTCAATAGTGTTTTATTGCATCCAGACCAATTTTTACAAATGTTGCTGTTGATTGAACATAATCTAGATGCATCATCTACCATGATTTACCATGTCAATTCCTACAATTTATATTCTTATTACAGATTAACTACCACATATTCTTTAATGATTGAAGATCAATTAACTGTAATTTTTTCTATACCGATTGCCAGATCCAAGCATAATTTTGAAATGTGTAAAATTCATACTTACCCTGTGAAATGGAGCCAAGTAGGTATTCACGCAATGTATCAGCTAAAGGATTATTTATTAATCAGTAAAGATAGAAGATATTTTGTATCCCTGAATGAACATGATGCTCGTAAGTGTAAACGTAGTCATAAGCTAATTTGCCCAGAGATGGCAGTATTCTTAGATACTAGAGTGTACATTTGTGAGAAACATTTGTTCATGAACAATCCGCCACCCGGTGATTGCCCTAGGATTTTAATGCATCTTCATCAACCATTCCTTAAAAGAAATTCTGAAGGTATAATAAATTCGTTTAACTCAACTCTCGAAATCACATTTACCTGTAAAACGTTTGACAATCCTGAACTACCTTTCACATTCAAATTAACTTGTAGTGGATTAATTCTGAATGTGATTTATCATGTGATCTGTCTAAAATGCCTTCTGTATTACCAACCACCTTTCATGCAGATACAAAATTCCCTTTCACAAGGATGTTACTTGTTTATTACAATGAATCATACTTACTGACCTATGCAAATCATTCTCTGTCCAGCTTACCTGAGAATGACAATTTAATTGCTGATATTCATGAAATCCCATTCGGATCTCCGGGCGGGGACTACTCAACAGGATGTTGTTATCAGGAGAAAGTAAACTGGCGTTCTACGGATCGGAGCGTGGAATGTCAGATCCCTTAATCGGGCAGGTAGGTTAGAAAATTTAAAAAGGGAAATGGATAGGTTGAAGTTAGATATAGTGGGAATTAGGGAAGTTTGGTGGCAGGAGGAACAAGACTTCTGGTCAGGTGACTACAGGGTTATAAACACAAAATCAAATAGGGGTCATGCAGGAGTAGGTTTAATAATGAATAGGAAAATAGGAATGCAGGTAAGCTACTACAAACAGCATAGTGAACGCATTATTGTGGCCAAGATAGATACGAAGCCCACACCTACTACAGTAGTACAAGTTTATATGCCAACTGGCTCTGCAGATGACGAAGAAATTGAAGAAATGTATGATGAAATAAAAGAAATTATTCAGATTGTGAAGGGAGACGAAAATTTAATAGTCATGGGTGACTGGAATTCGAGTGTAGGAAAAGGGAGAGAAGGAAACATAGTAGGTGAATATGGATTGGGGCTAAGAAATGAAAGAGGAAGCCGCCTGGTAGAATTTTGCACAGAGCACAACATAATCATAACTAACACTTGGTTTAAGAATCATGAAAGAAGGTTGCATGCATGGAAGAACCCTGGAGATACTAAAAGGTATCAGATAGATTATATAATGGTAAGACAGAGATTTAGGAACCAGGTTTTAAATTGTAAGACATTTCCAAGGGCAGATGTGGACTCTGACCACAATCTATTGGTTATGACCTGTAGATTAAAACTGAAGAAACTGCAAAAAGGTGGGAATTTAAGGAGATGGGACCTGGATAAACTGAAAGAACCAGAGGTTGTACAGAGTTTCAGGGAGAGCATAAGGGAACAATTGACAGGAATGGGGGAAAGAAATACAGTAGAAGAGGAATGGGTAGCTTTGAGGGATGAAGTAGCGAAGGCAGCAGAGGATCAAGTAGGTAAAAAGACGAGGGCTAGTAGAAATCCTTGGGTAACAGAAGAAATATTAAATTTAATTGATGAAAGGAGAAAATATAAAAATGCAGTAAATGAAGCAGGCAAAAAGGAATACAAACGTCTCAAAAATGAGATCGACAGGAAGTGCAAAATGGCTAAGCAGGGATGGCTAGAGGACAAATGTAAGGATGTAGAGGCCTATCTCACTAGGGGTAAGATAGGTACTGCCTACAGGAAAATTAAAGAGACCTTTGGAGATAAGAGAACGACTTGTATGAATATCAAGAGCTGTGATGGAAACACAGTTCTAAGCAAAGAAGGGAAAGCAGAAAGGTGGAAGGAGTATATAGAGCGTCTATACAAGGGCGATGTACTTGAGGACAATATTATGGAAATGGAAGAGGATGTAGATGAAGATGAAATGGGAGATATGATACTGCGAGAAGAGTTTGACAGAGCATTGAAAGACCTGAGTCGAAACAAGGCCCCCGGAGTAGACAACATTCCATTGGAACTACTGACGGCCTTGGGAGAGCCAGTCCTGACAAAACTCTACCATCTGGTGAGTAAGATGTATGAGACAGGCGAAATACTCTCTGACTTCAAGAAGAATATAATAATTCCAATCCCAAAGAAAGCAGGTGTTGACAAATGTGAAAATTACCAAACTATCAGTTTAATAAGTCACAGCTGCAAAATACTAACACGAATTCTTTACAGACGAATGGAAAAACTGGTAGAAGCCAACCTCGGGGAAGATCAGATAGGATTCCATAGAAATGTTGGAACACGTGAGGCAATACTGACCCTATGACTTATCTTAGAAGAAAGATTAAGGAAAGGCAAACCTACGTTTCTAGCATTTGTAGACTTAGAGAAAGCTTTTGACAATGTTGACTGGAATACTCTCTTTCAAATTCTAAAGGTGGCAGGGGTAAAATACAGGGAGCGAAAGGCTATTTACAATTTGTACAGAAACTAGATGGTAGTTATAAGAGTCGAGGGACATGAAAGGGAAGCAGTGGTTGGGAAGGGAGTAAGACTGGGTTGTAGCCTCTCCCCGATGTTGTTCAATCTGTATATTGAGCAAGCAGTAAAGGAAACAAAAGAAAAATTCGGAGTAGGTATTAAAATTCATGGAGAAGAAATAAAAACTTTGAGGTTCGCCGATGACATTGTAATTCTGTCAGAGACAGCAAAGGACTTGGAAGAGCAGTTGAATGGAATGGACAGTGTCTTGAAAGGAGGATATAAGATGAACATCAACAAAAGCGAAACGAAGATAATGGAATGTAGTCGAATTAAGTCGGGTGATGCTGAGGGAATTAGATTAGGAAATGAGGCACTTAAAGTAGTAAAGGAGTTTTGCTATTTGGGGAGCAAAATAACTGATGATGGTCGAAGTAAGAAAGTATTCGTATGGAGTGTAGCCACGTATGGAAGTGAAACACGGACGATAAATAGTTTGGACAAGAAGAGAATAGAAGCTTTCGAAATGTGGCGCTACAGAAGAATGCTGAAGATTAGATGGGTAGATCACGTAACTAATGAGGAAGTATTGAATAGGATTGGGGAGAAGAGAAGTTTGTGGCACAACTTGACCAGAAGAAGGGATCGGTTGGTAGGACATGTTCTGAGGCATCAAGGGATCACCAATTTAGTATTGGAGGGCAGCGTGGAGGGTAAAAATCGTAGAGGGAGACCAAGAGATGAATACACTAAGCAGATTCAGAAGGATATAGGTTGCAGTAGGTACTGGGAGATGAAAAAGCTTGCACAGGATAGAGTAGCATGGAGAGCTGCGTCAAACCAGTCTCAGGACTGAAGACCACAACAACAACAACATCCATGAAAGTGTAATAAATACTAATAATGAGTTAAATTTCTTAGAAGTAGCAACTAAAATTAAGTCTATTGAATCTTCCGATAATGCTAATCCATATTTGATTGTCAGTGTTGTGTTTTTTGTGCTTTTATTGATGTCTCTTGTATGTACTGCCTATGTAATGTATGTAATTGTTGTCCTGAAAACCCGCTCGTCAGTACCCATCGTCACTGGTCTGCAAGCAGGATAAATGTTGAAGTGCCCCCCCCCCCCCCCCAACGCCGCCATTGGCGAGACAAACGCATGACGCCCAGGAGGTCGCCTCGAGCAACCTTCGGTAGCTCGTTTTCATGAGGGAGGGTGATTGTAACGGCAGAATTGTACGGCCGTAGCGGACAGCGCCAGAGTCGCCGCGCTGTGCGCTTGTCACGCGGAATGCTGACGGGAATGCAATCTGAGCTGCGCGCCGTGGCGTGTACACAGCCACCGGCTACGAAGAGCAGTCTGAGACCGGCCAGTTGCGAACATGTATCGTTCTCGACACAGTGATGACGGGTTACCAGACGCGCGTAATGCACTGTCGCACCGTCTTTATTAATAAATGGTAAAACTAAGTTTTTCGTGTTCCACATTCTGCATTACCTGGAACTAACACCCACACATCCCATCCTAACAGCAAATGAACATTTTACTCGGCCGTCCAAAAGACCCCGTTAGAATAAACTGTTTGCCTTGAAGAATTTGTTGATAGTTATCCATTCGGTAGCTACATTTTCAGTAAGAGGACTGATACTAATTTTTATTTCTGAAAAAAGTGAAATGCAAGCAGAAGATTTTTTACACACACCAGAAAACGGATGACCCAAAATAGAACCAAGTGGTGCCATGTTTGAGTGCTTATTGGCTTATGATCACCTAATGCTAAGGGTAAATAATGGTAAAAATACGTTACTGGACAAAAACGTGAAACATCCAGAAGGGGAGAAGAAAACGAAATGAAACTTCACTGGTTGAGAAAGTATGTGATTCTTTTTTGGTGATTACAAAATCGAGCCAAATTTACAATGAAGCTGGCAGTGTGAGCCCACTTATCACTATTGACGTCGCAAACACTCTGGCCTAGATGTTTGCGCTGCTTTGGTTGGGAAGGGTTCATAAACCTGTTGTGTAAGCTCTCCTGAGATAAGCTGATACGCAGTTGTTGTATATGGTCCTTGCTATCATGGGTACTGGCACTCGGATGAAGTTAACTTTCAAGCTGGCCCCATACACGCTCTATCAGGGACATTTCTGGGCCTCTTGCTGACCGTGGGAGTGCCTCAACACCATGCAGGCATGCAACATGTGTGAATGAATATTCTTCTGTTGTGAAATGGCACCAAATACTGTTGCTTGAGAGATAATATGTAGGGACACAGAATGCCTGTGATGTAATGATGCGCTGTCAGAGTTCCCTGAATCACTACCAACCATGACCTAAAGTCATACTCGATGGTTTCCCACACCATGACGTCAGGAGTAACACCGCTGTTCCTGTCCAAAACGTTGCAAGAACAGGAACTCTTCCCAGGTCACTGCCATACTTACTGACGATGGTTATCCGGGGTAGTGCAGAACCGCGATTTATAGCTGAACGCAGTGTGATGCCATTCATCAGCAGTTCCTGATTCCTGGTCATACCATCATTCCAAATGCAGTCGTTTGTGTTTTGATGTGTAATGACAGGCTAAACATGGGACAGGACTGCCCTAATCTGGCTGCTGCAGGATGACACAGAATGTTACGGGGACTGCAATATTTGTTATTGAATGGTAGGTGCAGATGTGTAGGGGTTACAATGTGCTTGGCAGACAATACGATGACCTGTTCTTGTGGTGGTCGCACGTGGTCAACCAGTATCCTCACACGAGAATGCCTGCTCCCACGTTCCAGTGCAGTTCAGCATTGGACCACTGTCATATCCAAATGTCCCACGAATCGAGATATTGCATAATTCGACCAGCCAGCCAAATGGAGACCAACAATGAGGATAATTTCAAACTCTGCCAGGTCCTGATAACAGTGTTTCACATGTGTAACCAACATCCCCGTGTTCTTCACACTGATTACTGAACATCTGAAGCTGTTTTTGCCCCTTATATGCCCTACCAGGCCTGGTAACATCATTAAACGCGAATAGTATTGTTGCACTCTGGTGGTCACTCTAGTCAAATACCTAATCGCAGATGATGTGCAGTACCAAAAGATACATTGACTTCCAACCATGTCTTCTAGGTGCTTCATTTTTGTTGCCAGGCAGTATATTAAACATGTATATGGTTTTTAATGACGCAAACAATCTAACAATGTACAGGTATTTGCATCACACAAGTTAAGACAAGCGTAGAAAGAGGCGAGTGTTGGCCAACAGCCGCCAATAGCGGTCGCACAGGCCTGGCAGATCTGCTGATGCATGCCTACTGAGCCATGGCTTCAGCAGCTCCGACTAGGAGCACCCTCTGCTTCTGCAATATAGAATGACCGTTAGAGCTACATGCCCAATCTCAGTCGTAGTCCTGGACAGTCTTCAATTTCAATCAGCCTTCGACAATTCGCTTGTGCATTGGTAGCAGGACTTTCACACTGCACTACGTTCTTTACTTTGCTTCTGGTAACAGCTGTACTTTATTGCTGTTTGTTCGTTTGTGAAGTTTCTTCGCAATGCTTGGAGAAAGCTACAAGTTAACTAACACTTCTGTTCACTGCATTTACATGCTTGGTAACATTTCTGCTCCTGTCCAGCTACCCTTTGATAACAGCTGCTGCACCACTCTATAGCACACTTCTTCTTACCGTTGTGTCTGAATTAGTACACAACAAAATCTTTGTACATTTGATGTGTGTACAAGTAAACAAAGCAGTTACAGTATTTTTGATTTAGGAAATTTACTCATTGTGGTTGATTAATAGAATCTTATTGAACTCCCAGCCAAGCAGAATAATACTTTTTACTGCACAATATGCAAGTACCAACTCAACTCCAAACCCAAAAACATAAATCAGTCAACAGCAGTTGTTGGAGAGCTGTGGCGAACACGAAATTAATATGCCATCTCCCCAGCGATGGCCAACTTCTGAAGTGTTAGGCCAGTGAAACCGTTTATGTCATTTGAAGAAGGCACGCACATCCTGATGGTATGCACATCCTCAACATGTGTGTCCAGGCATTGTCCTGCTCATTCATGGTATGTGGAGTTGCCAGAAAGATGGGCAGTACAAAAAGAATCTGAAACTGTAGAGATATTGTAGGTGCTGTTCGGTTTGTGGTTGTTACAAAACAATACACTTATTGTTTCTTCACTGTGCCAATCACAAAGCACTTAACAAAACTTCGGCTACCACAACAGTATCTAACAAAATGGTCCGCAACCTTTGTGAGACTATTACTCCTGAACCATGCCAAATGTCATACAATATCCTAAACAAAGTGTGAGACCTAACTAAACGTTAGACTGTATAAAACGTTAACAAAGCTATTTTTAAAGCAATGAATTATTTAAATCCTTAGCTAAACAACTGAACTCACGTTTTTCTACATTTTCCATTTAACAAAAAATTATGAGTCAATGGAGTGTTTGTTCTGCCTATTTCTTTCTAGCAAACCAATTTTTGTATTTGGCTACCTGTCGCCATTGCACATCGGTATTTAAACACTGACTTCATTCACTTCTTCTCTTTTGTCTTCGTTGATACTGTAGTTCAAACTCTACCTCATCTACACCTACGTGGATTCTCTGAAAATAACATTTAAGTGTTTCATCGAAGCACCTTCACAATTCTCTATTATTCCAATCTTGTATACCACGTGGAAAGAACGAACACCTATATTTTTCCGTCTGAGCTCTTATTTCCCTTATTTTATCATGGTGACCGTAGCTCCCCATGTAGGTCAGCGTCAACAAAATACTTTCGCATTCGGAGGAGAAAGTTGGTGATTAGAATTTCGTGAGAAGATACTTCGGCAACGAAAAACGCCTTTGTTTTCATGATGTCCATCCCAAATCCTGTATCATTTTAGTGACACTCTCTCCCCTATTTCACGATAATACACAAAGTGCCCCCCCCCCCCCCATGAACCATGGACCCTGCCGTTGGTGGGGAGGCTTGCGTGCCTCAACAATACAGATAGCCGTACCATAGGTGCAACCACAATGGAGGGATATCTGTTGAGAGGCCAGACAGACGTGTGGTTCCTGAAGAGGGGCAGCAGCCTTTCAGTAGTTGCAGGGGCTACAGACTGGATGATTGACTGATGTGGCCTTGTAACAGTAACCAAAACGGCCTTGCTGTTGTGGTACTGCGAACGGCTGAATGCAAGGGGAAACTACAGCTGTAATTTTTTCCGAGGGCATGCAGCTTTACAGTATGATTAAATAAAGATGGCATCCTCTTGGGTAAAATATTCCAGAAGTAAAATAGTCCCCCATTTGGAACTCCGGGCGGGGGCTACTCAAGAGGACACGTTATCAGGAGAAAGAAAACTGGCTTTCTACGGATCGGAGCATGGAATGTCAGATCCCTTAATCGGGCAAGTAGGTTAGAAAATTTAGAAAAGGGAAATGGATAGGTTAAAGTTAGATATAGTGGGCATTAGTGAAGTTCGGTGGCAGGAGGAACAAGACTTTTGGTCAAGTGAATACAGGGTTATAAATCCAAAATCAAATAGGGGTAATGCAGGAGTAGGTTTAATAAGCTACTACAAACAGCACAATGAACGCATTATTGTGGCCAAGATAGACACGAAACCCACATCTACTACAGTAGTACAAGTTTATATGCCAACTAGCTCTGCAGATGATGAAGAAATTGATGAAATGTATGATGAGATAAAAGAAATTATTCAGGTAGTGAAGGGAGACGAAAATTTAATAGTCATGGGTGACTGGAATTCAACAGTAGGAAAAGGAAGAGAAGGAAAAGTAGTGGGAGAATATGGATTATGGCTAAGAAATGAAAGAGGAAGCCGCCTGGTAGAATTTTGCACAGAGCATAACTTAATCATAGCTAACACTTGGTTCAAGAATCATGAAAGAAGATTGTATACATGGAAGAACCCTGGAGATACTGGAAGGTTTCAGATAGATTATATAATGGTAGGACAGAGATTTAGCAACCAGGTTTTAAATTGTAAGACATTTCCAAGGGCAGATGTGGACTCTGACCACAATCTATTGGTTATGTAGAATAATACTGAAGAAACTGCAAAAAGGTGGGAATTTAAGGAGATGGGACCTGTATAAACTGAAAGAACCAGAGGTTGTACAGAGTTTCAGGGAGAGCATAGCGGAACAATTGAAAGGAATGGGGGAAAGAAATACAGTAGAAGAAGAATGGGTAGCTTTGAGGGATGAAATAGTGAAGGCAGCAGAGGATCAAGTAGGTAAAAAGACGAGGGTTAGTAGAAATCCTTGGGTAACAGAAGAGATACTGAATTTAAATGATGAAAGGAGAAAATACGAAAATGCAGTAAATGAAGCAGGCAAAAAGGAATACAAGCGTCTCAAAAATGAGATCGACAGGAAGTGCAAAATGGTTAAGCAGGGTTGGCTAGAGGACAAATGTAAGGATGTAGAGGCTTATCTCACGAGGGATAAGGTAAATACTGCCAACAGGAAAATTAAAGAGACTTTTGGGGAAAAGAGAACCGCTTGCATGAATATCAAGAGCTCAGATGGAACCCCAGTTCTAAGCAAAGAAGGAAAAGCAGAAAGGTGGAAGGAGTATATAGAAGGTCTATACAGCGGCGATGTTCTTGAGGACAATATTGTGGATTTGGAAGAGGATGTAGATGAAGATGAAATGGGAGATATGATACTGCGTGAAGAGTTTGACAGAGCACTGAAACACCTAAGTCGAAACAAGGCCCCAGGAGTAGACAACATTCCATTAGAACTACTGACAGCCTTGGGAGAGCCAGTCCTGACAAAACTCTACCATCTGGTGAGCAAGATGTATGAGACAAGCGAAATTCCCTTGGACATCAAGAAGAATATAATAATTCCAATCCCAAAGAAAGCAGTTGTTGACAGATGTAAAAATTACCCCAACTATCAGTTTAATAAGTCACAGCTGCAAAATCCTAACGCGAAATCTTTACAGACGAATGGAAAAACTGGTAGAAGCCGACCTCGGGGAAGATCAGAAGATCAGATAGGATTCCATAGAAATGTTGGAACACGTGAGGCAATACTGACCCTACGACTTATCTTAGAAGAAAGATTAAGGAAGGGTAAACCTACGTTTCTAGCATTTGCAGACTTGGAGAAAGCTTTTGACAATGTTGACTGGAATACTCTCTTTCAAATTCTGAAGGTAGCAGGTGTAAAATACAGGGAGCGAAAGGCTATATACAATTTGTACAGAAAACAGATGGCAGTTTTAAGAGTCGAGGGGCATGAAAGGGAAGCAGTGGTTGGAAAGGGAGTGAGACAGGGTTGTAGCCTATCCCCGATCTTATTCAATCTGTATATTGAGCAAGCAATAAAGGAAACAAAAGAAAAGTTCGGAGTTACCATTAAAATCCATGGAGAAGGAATAAAAACTTTGAGGTTCGCCGATGACATTGTAATTCTGTCAGAGACAGCAAAGGACTTGGAAGAGCAGTTGAACGCAATGGACAGTGTCTTAAAAGGAGGGTATAAGATGAACATCAACAAAAGCAAAACGAGGATAATGGAATGTAGTCGAATTAAGTCGGGTGACGCTGAGGGAATCAGATTAGGAAATGAGACACTTAAAGTAGTATAAAGAGTTTTGCTATTTGGGGAGCAAAATAACTGATGATGGTCGAAGTAGAAAGGATATAAAATGTAGACTGGTAATGGCGAGGAAAGTGTTTCTGAGGAAGAGAAATTTGTTAACATCGAGTATTGATTGAAGAGTCCGGAAGTGTTTCTGAAAGTATTTGTATGGAGTGTAGCCATGTATGGAAGTGAAACATGGACGATAAATAGTTTGGACAGAAGAGAATAGGAGCTTTCGAAATGTGGTGCTACAGAAGAATGCTGAAGATTAGATGGGTAGATCACATAACTAATGAGGATGTATTGAACAGAACTGGGGAGAAGAGGAGTTTGTGGCACAACGTGACTAGAAGAAGGGATCGGTTGGTAGGACATGTTCTGAGGTATCAAGGGATCACCAGTTTAGTACTGGAGGGCAGCGTGGAGGGTAAAAATCGTAGAGGGAGACCAATAGATGAATACACTAAGCAGATTCAGAAGGATGTAGGCTGTAGTAGGTACTGGAAGATGAAGAAGCTTGCACAGGATAGACTAGCATGGAGAGCTGCATCAAACCAGTCTCAGGACTGAAAACCACAACAACAACAACACAAAGTGCTGCCCTTCTTTGAACTTTTTCGATGTACTCCATCAGTCCTATCTGATAAGGATCCCACACTTCACAGTAGTATTCTAAAAGAGGATGGACAAGCGTAGTATAGGCAATCTCCTTAGTAGATCTTTTACATTTTCTAAGGGTCCTGCCAATTAAAAAAAACTCTTTGGTTAGCCTTCCCCACAACATTTTCTGTGTGTTCTTTCCAGTTTAAGTTGTTTGTAATTGTAATTGCTTGGTATTTAGTTGAATTTATGGCTTTTAGATTTGACTGGTTTTCCGTGTAAACGAAGTTTAACGGATTCCTTTTAGTACTCATGTGGATGACCTCATACTTATCGTTATTGATGGCCAACTGCCGCTTTTCGCACCATTCATATATTTTTTAAAAATCGTATTGCAGTTTGTTTTGATCTTCTGATGACTTTATTAGTCGGTAAACGACAGCGAAATCTGCAAACAACCGAAGACGGCTGCTCATATTGTCACCCAAATCGCTTATATAGATTAGGAATAGCAAAGGTTCTACAACACTGCCTTACGGAGCACCAGAAATCACTTCTGTTTTACTCGATGGCTTTCCGTCAGTTACTGCGAACTATGACCTCTTTGACAGCAAATCACAAATCCAGTCACATAACTGAGATAATATTCCATAAGCATGCAATTTCACTACAAGCCGCTTCTGTGGTACAGTGTCAAAAGCCTTCCAGAAATCCAGAATTACGGAATCAATTTGGGATCCCTTATCAATAGCACTCAACACTTCATGCGAGTAAAGAGGTAGTTGTGTTTCACAAGAATGATATTTTCTAAATCCGTGTTGACTGTGTATGAATAGACGGTTTTCTTTGAGGTAATTCATAATGATCAAACACAACATATGTTCCAAAATCCTGCTGCCTATCGACGTTAATGATATGGGCCTGTACTTTGGTGAATTACAACTACCTTTTTAGAATATTGGTGTGACCCGTGCATCTTTCAGTCTTTGAGTATGGATCTTTTGTCGAGCGAGCGGTTGTATATGATTGTTAGTATGGAGCTATTGCATCAGCAGACCCTGTAGGGAACCTAATTGATAAACAGTCTGGTCCAGAAGACTTGCTTTTACTAAATGATCTAAGTTGCTTCACTAGTCCGAGGATATCTACTTCCATGTTACTCATGTTGGCAGCTGCTCTTGATTCGAATTCTGGGATTTTTACTTCGTCTTCTTTTGTGAAGGCATTTCGGAAGGCTGTGTTTGTTAGTAACTCTACTTTGGCAGCACTCTCTTCTATAGTATCTCCTTTGCTATCGCGCAGAGAAGGCATTGGTTGTGTCTTGCCGCTAGCATACCCCACATACTACCAGAATCTCTTTGGATTTTCTGCCAGGTTTCGTGACAAAGTTTCGTTGTGGAAACTATTATAAGCATCTCGCACTGAAATCCGTGCTAAATTTGGATCTTCTGTAAAAGATAGCCGATGTTGGAGATTTTGCGTCTGTCTAAATTTGGCTTGTTTTTTTGTTGTTTCTGCAACAGTGTTCTGACTTGTTTTATGTACCAAGGAGGATCTGCTCCGTCGTTTGTTAATTTATTTGGTATAAATCTTTCAATTGCTGCCGATAGTGTTTTTTTAAATTCAAGCCACATCTGATCTACACTTATGTTGTTAATTTGGAAGGAGTGGAGAGTGTCTCTCAGGAAGCCACCAAGTGCATTTGTATCTCCTTTTTTTGAACAAGTATATTTCTCGTTTATTTTTGGAGGATTTGGGGATTACAGTAGTCAATCCCGCTACAACCCCGTGTTCACTAATCCATGTATCCGTTTTGATGCTCGTTTTAACACAGGATTATTTGTTGTTAAGAGGTCAAGTGTGTTTTCACAACTGTATACTATTCGCATGGGTTCATGAGCTAACTGATCGAAATAATTTTTAGAGAATGCGTTTAGCACAATTTCATATACATGTATTTTCGCCTACATATCGAGGGAAGTTAAGTCACCAACAACAAAAATTGAATGAGTCGAGTATGTGTTTGAAATCAAACTCAAGCTTTCTTTGAACCTTTCAGCAATTGTATCGTCTGAATTGGGAGGTTTCCTGTATCTACGTTTCCTGTGTTCGGTCTGCACCCTTTGTGACTGAAGTCCTTTTTTTGTTTTCCCGAGACCCTCTAACCTAAAACCTTAAGTCGTACGAACAGAATCAATAGTCTGAATAGTTCTTCCAATAATAAAGCTACTAACGACAGACTGTTACTAAAACAATACTATTTTCTGTTGTATGAAACTCTGATTATAGTGTCCTTGTTTTTACAAGGTCCAAGAAATCGTACTTCAGATCGAATTTCGCTACCTGAAAGTATTCCTCCAACTGGTGAAATTGGCCTTATAACCTAGGTCAAATTTCAAAATCTGACAAAATAGTTACTATTAGAAATTATTACGGATGGCAAGTGGTTTTTACGACGAATGGACAGCACAAGCAATAAATAGGGTAAAGCTGACACAGAGTGATGTTGGTAAACTAGATAAATATTCAAAATGAAGCTTTTAGTCTGTATGAAACTGAAAGTTAATAAACGGTTCATATTAAAACAGCTTGGCACATGACACTGAACAAGAAGACAATTCAGAAATTGAGTGGGGGCTCATCAGCTTATGGAGAATGAATGTGGCAAGTTACAGAGAGAGACGGGAAGAGCAAAATAATGATTAGGTAATCGATTAGAATGGTAGACAACTATGACAAGACAAAAAAAGTGGAAGTGGGCTGGACAATAATCAGTAAGGTGGATGGTAGATGGCCAAAGTTATTTCATTTCAGAATTCCAAGAAATAAGAAATTACCTGGAGGACAAATTTATGGGAGGTAGGTAGATGACAGATGACATGTAGGAGCAACATTGATTCATATCACTGAAGGCTTTTATCCAGCAGTGGACATCAAATGGGTCCTGCTGATGTGGTATATATACTGCCTAGCAGAAAAAGTGAAGCACCCAGAAGATATGGTCAGATGTCATTGTAGCTTTGTACATGGACACACAATTGGCAGGTATGTAAATGATTAGAGTTGCAACTCTATGTGACAGAACGACATCAGAGCGCAGTAGAATTTTTGTTTTCTGTTTAGTGCTGTTATCAGGCCTATTTGAGACCTGTAACAGGGTATATGAGGAATGTGAATGATGTCAGATGTTGAGTGATCAATGCCACATATTCATGTGAGACAGCATTATCAGCATCTAACAGTATCCAGATTTGTGGAGAATTTAGATTTGACAGTGGCCCAATACTGGATTGCATGGGAATGTAAAGGCAGGCATACTTGTTATCAAGGTTCCAATCAACCGTGTCTGACCACAGGGAGGACACAAAGCACATTGTAATCCGTTCACATTTGCACCTGCCACCCAGCAACAAATAGTGGTCTTCCCGCACTATTCTGTGTCATCTCACACCATTGGTCAGACACTAGGAGCAGCCAGACTAGGTAATTAGTGTCCCATTTGTAGGCTGCCCTTAATGCCATAACAGAAGCAGTTGTGTTTGGAATGCTGGCATAATGAGCGGACATGGACAGCTGATGAATTGCGACACATTGTGTTCAGTTAAGAGTTGCCATTTTCCTCTACCCCAGATGACTGCTACTGGTAAGTATTGTGGCAAACTGGGGAGAAGTTATATTTCTTCAATGTTATGGGGAAGCATAGCAGCGTTACTTCTGACATCACTGTATGAGGAGCCCCCAGGTATGATTTCAGGCCACGTCTTGGAGTGACTGAGGGATCTCTGGTGGATAACAGTACATCACGGACATCTGTGTCCTCTTGTATTACGTCTCATGTGACAGGACAGTGGTGTCACATTTCTATAGGACAATGCTAATCCACACACAATACGTGTCTATCAACTGCATGTGTGACACTGAGGTATTTTCGTGGTCAGCGAAATACCTAAGTCTGTCCCCAATAGAACATGTGTGGGACCAGCTCTGATGTCAACTGCAGTCCAGTGTCAGCATCTGGGATGCCAAGGACCAGTCAGATTAGTTGCAGGCCAGCTTGCCTCAGGAAAGGACACAACAGTTTTATGACACCATTCCCAAGAGGATCTGTGCATGTGTCCAGACCAGTGGGGTACAAAGTCATACTTATAACTCATACTGCTAAGTCCTTTGTAAATTTGACCTGACAATACATACTGTATCAACACTGGTGAAGTTTCATTTCGTTCCTCCCCCCCCCCCTCCCACCTGTGTCCTTCACTTTTTCTGAGGCTGTGTGTTGATGCCTCCCGAAATTTTGATAATAGACTATGTTTAAAAATTGACTTGGGGTGGTCACTAAATTTTCATTGAACCCATTTTGTTTTTACCCACGAGAAATTGTCATTTTATCCTTCAGGAGGTAATTAGCCACAGGCTGGAAATCACTGATCCAACACATGTGTAATCCTGCACTATGGCAAGAAACAAATAAGTTACCTGTTACCTGAATACATTACTGGGAAAATTCCACTTTTTACAATCTATGTGTTATCATACTGGCCAACACAATAAATATACCTCTTTGTAACATATACAGATGCACAGGCGCCAACTCCATGGGGCCTGAGGGGGCCCAAGCCGCCTCAAAAATTTGTTTCGGGGGGGGGAGGGGGGTGACCCTCCAATAATTTAAGAAAATTATTAGTTATATTATGCTTTGTAAAATCACAAAATTATGTTGGAATTTTTTATTTTCCTTGTTTGACGCTAGTTACCTTTTAAAATACATTCAGTAATAAGTTAAAACAATAATTATTACAGGCTGACTGAAAACGAGTGGTGTGAATCACGATAGTGTTACACTGCTGCCGGCACACTTAGAATTTGTTCCGGTGTGCGTACCTTTGGGTAAAGTCTGGCACCGGCTGCCAGCGCTGCAACCTCGGCGACATCAAAATGACTGGAGAAGAAGCGCCTGTAACCCTCTGCCTCGCGTCGCTTTGACGCTTCGAGACATTACGACGCCGCGGCTATATAAAGCCCACCCTGCTATCGCAGTCATTCAGTGTGGGTAGTTTCATTCAGTGCATGCTGCAGACGTGTTTAGTGTTCCGACTTTAGTGTCTAGTGGACTATTTTATATGACTATATTTTATTTGTTTACTTTAGTCTCTTAGACTATCGTGAACTAAGTTTGCAATGGATAAATTTGTTATCAAAAAGGCGCGCTTGGAAGTTGATGATACTGCAAGTCAATCTCCAACAATTATTGTGTCGTTAATTACTTCATCGTCTTCAGGCGAGAACCATTCACGGCCGAAACCTGGACAATCTGGTAAGGGAAGACCATTTCAGAAGTCTTGGTTGATCAGATATACATGGCTAGAATATGAAGCATCTACCGAAAAAGTTTTTTGCAAAACCTGCAAAGAGGCAGATGCTAAAAATCTATTACAATTTTCTTAAAAAAACAAAACAAAAAAAGATGCATATACTTCCATAGGAGTTTCTGACTGGGAAAAGGCTCTGGAAAATTCTGTCTTCATGAAAATATGCTTACGCATTAAGAAGGTGTTCTGAAACTAAATTCTATCACTAATCGAAGTGTGGCCTCCCAATTGAATGAACAGTTAATAGTGATATGAGGAAAGGGCGTTTAGCTCTTGAGACAATTTTTACTACCAAGCACTTTCTATGCTGACATGGGCTAGGAATTAGAGGGCGTGAAGATGTAAACTCAAATCTTTTAAATTGTTGAGACTCTGAAATAATGACATACCTGAGTTTCAAGATTGGTTAGGGCATTCGGAGTATAAGTAGACGTCCCACGATATTCAAACCGAGATCTTTGACCCAACAGAAAAGTCTGTGTTGAGAAAGGCATTAGCTTCAGTCGAGAAGACTGAACATTTTTCTAATATGGTTGAGAAGTCACGCGATATTCCAAACGAGATCATTGATCTACCAGGAAAGTCTGTGTTGAGAAAGGTATTGGCTTCAATCGAGAAAACTGAACATTTTTCTATTATGGTTGACGAAACAAGTGATTCTTCGATTCAAGAACAAGTGTCATATTGTATTCGTACTGTCGATGATTTCTCAATCATCAATTATGACTTTATTGGCTTATACGAGACCCTGAACACTGATTCACAAACTCTGTTTAGTATTAGATTAGATTAGATTAGATTAATACTAGTTCCATGGATCATGAATACGATATTTCGTAATGATGTGGAACGAGTCGAATTTTCCAAAAGATGGCATAATTAGGTTAATTTAACAACATACTTAAATTAATATAACAACTTTATTTTTTGTGTTTTTTTGTTTTTCTTTATTTTTTATTTTATTTTTTTTTTAATATTTTTTTTCTTAATTTATATCTAAAAATTCCTCTATGGAGTAGAAGGAGTTGTCATTCAGAAATTCTTTTAATTTCTTCTTAAATACTTGTTGGTTATCTGTCAGACTTTTGATACTATTTGGTAAGTGACCAAAGACTTTAGTGCCAGTATAATTCACCCCTTTCTGTGCCAAAGTTAGATTTAATCTTGAATAGTGAAGATCGTCCTTTCTCCTAGTATTGTAGTTATGCACACTGCTATTACTTTTGAATTGGGTTTGGTTGTTAATAACAAATTTCATAAGAGAGTATATATACTGAGAAGCTACTGTGAATATCCCTAGATCCTTAAATAATTGTCTGCAGGATGATCTTGGGTGGACTCCAGCTATTATTCTGATTACACGCTTTTGTGCAATAAATACTTTATTCCTCAGTGATGAATTACCCCAAAATATGATGCCATATGAAAGCAATGAGTGGAAATAGGCGTAGTAAGCTAATTTACTAAGATGTTTATCACCAAAATTTGCAATGACCGTTATTGCATAAGTAGCTGAACTCAAACGTTTCAGCAGATCATCAATGTGTTTCTTCCAATTTAATCTCTCATCAATGGACACACCTAAAAATTTGGAATATTCTACCTTAGCTATATGCTTCTGATTAAGGTCTATATTTATTAATGGCATCGTACCATTCACTGTACGGAACTGTATGTACTGTGTCTTATCAAAATTCAGTGAGAGTCCGTTTACAAGGAACCACTTAGTAATTTTCTGAAAGACAGTATTGACAATTTCATCAGATAATTCTTGTTTCTCAGGTGTGATTACTATACTTGTATCATCAGCGAAGAGAACTAACTTTGCCTCTTCATGAATATAGAATGGCAAGTCATTAATATATAATAAGAACAACAAAGGACCCAAGACTGACCCTTGTGGAACCCCATTCTTGATAGTTCCCCAGTTTGAGGAGTGTGCTGATCTTTGCATGTTACGAGAACTACTTATTTCAACTTTCTGCACTCTTCCAGTTAGGTACGAATTAAACCATTTGTGCACTGTCCCACTCATGCCACAATACTTGAGCTTCTCTAGCAGAATTTCATGATTTACACAATCAAAAGCCTTTGAGAGATCACAAAAAATCCCAATGGGAGGTGTTCGGTTATTCAGATCATTCAAAATTTGACTGGTGAAAGCATATATGGCATTTTCTGTTGAAAAACCTTTCTGGAAACCAAACTGACATTTTGTTAGTACTTCATTTTTACAGATATGTGAAGCTACTCTTGAATACATTACTTTCTCAAAAATTTTGGATAAAGCTGTTAGAAGGGAGATTGGACGGTAATTGTTGACATCAGATCTATCCCCCTTTTTATGCAAGGGTATAACAATAGCATATTTCAGTCTATCAGGGAAAATGCCCTGTTCCAGAGAGCTATTACACAGGTGGCTGAGAATCTTACTTATCTGTTGAGAACAAGCTTTTAGTATTTTGCTGGAAATGCCATCAATTCCATGTGAGTTTTTGCTTTTAAGCAAGTTTATTATTTTCCTAATTTCAGAGGGAGAAGTGGGTGAGATTTCAATTGTATCAAATTGCATAGGTATGGCCTCTTCCATTAACAGCCTAGCATCTTCTAATGAACACCTGGATCCTACTATATCCACAACATTTAGAAAATGATTATTAAAAATATTTTCAACTTCTGACTTTTTGTTCGTAAAGTTTTCATTCAATTTGATGGTAATACTGTCTTCCTCTGCTCTTGGTTGACCTGTTTCTCTTTTAATAATATTCCAAATTGTTTTAATTTTATTATCAAAGTTGCTGATTTCAGACATGATACACATACTCCTGGATTTTTTAATAACTTTTCTTAATATAACACAGTAGTTTTTATAATTTTTGATAGTTTCTGGGTCACTACTCTTTCTTGCTGTCAGATACATTTCCCTTTTCCGGTTACAAGATATTTTTATACCCTTAGTAAGCCATGGTTTGTTACAAGGTTTCTTACGAGTATATTTAACTATTTTCTTGGGGAAGCAATTTTCAAATGCATTTACAAAAAGGTCATGAAATAAATTATATTTTAAATTGGCATCAGGTTCACGGTACACCTCATCCCAGTCTAACTGCTGTAGGCTTTCCCTGAAATTTGCAATTGTTAAATTGTTGACTGAACGTACTACTTTGGAGGACTGTTTAGTATTGCTGAATGGAGCTATGTCATATATTGTAACTAGACTTTTAAAAGACTTTTTGTTCGTCTTGGTTTGTCAATTGATAACGTAAGAGGACAGTGCTATGATGGTGCCTCGAAGATGAGACGTAAGTTCAAAGGACTAAAAAAGTTAGTTTTGGGTATACAACCAAAAGCACGTTATGTGCTCTGCACTGCTCACAGTTTAGACTTGGCATTTGTAGACAATCTCCTCCATCTTACGTCTATGAGGGATATTATGGCTTTAGTCAAGGACTTAACTAACACCGTAAGGGAATCCAACAAAAGGATGGGACTTTTCAGAAGCATACGCTGTGAGAGCGCCAACGACCAAGTTGGTATAAGACCCCTTTGCCTGACACGATGGACTATGCGAGCTTCTAGTATCCTGAGAATACTGAAAAACTTTGAAGAACTTCTAGAGTTTTTTCAAACATTTTCTGTCGAGGACAAAGCAGAGGCCGATTACAAATGTGCAGGCTACCTTGAGTCAATACTTACTTCTTTTTACGTCTTTATTGCCATGCAATGAACCCAGTAGAGGTTGTCAATAAAAAAATTCAGTGCCGTCACCTAAGTGTTGCTGATCTGGAAAAAATATGTGAGGGCTTGATTTGTATATTGAATGGAAGGTGTGATAGTTTTGAACACTTTCGGGAATTTTGTTTAAAAGAAAAACCTTCACAAGTTGATGATCCTTCGCTTCCTCAGAATCGAAGTATACCAAAGAAGTATGAAAACAACGAAGCCACCTCACTGCACACTTTCGAAACCCCAAAGAAATACTACAAAGCTATTTACATTGAAGTTTGTGAAACGGTGCAATCTTGCGTTACTGAGCGGTTTACTTCTACTGGACTCACGTTTTTCAAAAATGACCTAGACATTGAGAGACTGTGCTTACGCTTGAATATGTTAGCCGACAACTAGTCTTAAAAAACATGCGTGATGCAAGAAAGTACATTACACAAGAGCCTGCAGTTGGAGAAATGTCATGTGAAGTAGTGAAGAGCATTAAGCTTCTCCAAATAGTTCCAACCACGACAGCAACAGCAGAACGGTCATTTAGCGCCCTTAGACGTCTAAAGTCATATCTGCTATCAACAATGGGACAGAAGCGATTGAATAACTTGGCTGTTCTTCATGCCCACCGAGATGTTCTGGATGAATTGGATATCTGACCGGTCATCAAAGACTTCATATTCAGTAATCCAGTCAGACGGTCGACATTTGCACCTTTCTAAAGACACTCTAGTCCTAATAATGACATTTAGATCAATTTTAAAGATCTTTATAAAATAGAGAATTAAACATATAAATAATGTTAAATTTTCAGTTTCGAAATATTAGTACTAGTTTAGTACTGTATTATTATGGTTCTGTATTAGTTATTTTCAAATACTTAAATATTTTTAGGGTGTAAGACCCATTTAAAACCAGCTATTTACATACTTTTTGACTAAAAGTATTAGGTATACTGTATTAACTTTATTAACTGTATTAAAGCATTAACTTTTAGATTTTATTTTTATTTAATGAACTCTGAGCCTTACTCAAAGTAAGCTTAAATTAGCTATTTCACTTAGTAATCAAAGTGCTATTACTGTGCGACAGCAATATTTTATGTTTTATTCTTTTAATGATATTTCAGGGTTTATGTAAATATAATTTAAGTCTTTTCAGAGCAATATATTGAGTGCTCTATTATTATAAGCGTGATTATTACTATAAATTAAATTAGCAATTTACGAAAATACCGTGCGTGTTTATGTTTTGTTTCTTTTTTCAAAGCCAAAAAATGTGTTAGGCTTGTCAAGTTTCCCGGAGTGTCGAGTTACCGAAAGTCCAGTTTTCGGGGTTCTAATGTTGATCATATGCCTCTAAAATGCTTAAAAAACTTTAAAACTCACTATTTTTCATTTGAAATTTAGAAAATATCCAGGGGCAAGACCCCCAGTGTGCCCCCCCCCCCAATATTTTTTATAAGTCGGCGCCCATGTACAGATGTAAGTGGTTTTTGTTTCTAATTGGGCAGGCACTGGCCCTGTCATATGTCACGATATGAAAGTTGTAACGTGAGAACATCTATTCGGAGAAAACTGCTCCCACTAGAGAAAACTGTCATGAGCCACAGTGTATGGATGAAGAAGGTCTCTGTCAACCATTGCAGATTGCCCCATGCACCAAGTCACACATTGGTTAAAAGTCAAGCACAAACAATGGATGAATAGCCATACCATCCAAAACCAGCTAGTTATGTGGTGCAGAAGCACCACCCCAAGCATGTGCTTCTCCTGACCGCACATCACAGGACACAGAGTTCTGTATTAACACTTGAATTCGCCCTAATTCATCCATTCCCGGGTGCTTATCGTTAATGGTTACCAGGCTATTAAGATTTCCCTAGTGGGTCTCTTACGAGAACGTAAGTTTTAGCGGCCGTTGTCAATGATGTGAAAAGTTCTTGGGTATTGGTGTAGTATCATTCTAATAGAACTTTCTGATCCAACATTTCGCCCTGGGTTATGTTTCTTTAAGAGTCTGCATTACAGTTTCAAATCTGTTCCAGTAACGCTGTAAGCAGGAATTTTATTGACTAGAGGTCGGAGCGAAACAATATCGAAAGCTTTCGCTTCATCTTTTAGTATCTGCTGCCTCTGGCTCTGGACATCTGCGTCCTCATGTGTTACTTCTCATATGACAGTGTCGTGGTGTCATTTTATGTCCATACATGGCACGTGCCTCTATGACCTGTATGCGTGACGTTAGGGCACTCTCGCGGACTTCAAGATCCTCAGATGTGCCCGTTTTGTTCTCAATGAAGTTAAAAGTTCTTGGGTATTGGTATGGTATCATTCTTGTAGAAATTTCTGATTCGACGTTTCAGCTTGGATTGTGCTTGCTTAGAAGTCTGATATACAGTTACGTATCTGTTCTAATAATCCAGTAAGCAGAAATTTTATTTACTAGGGACTGGCGCGAAACAAAATCGAAACCTTTTCCTTCATCTACTGGTTTTTGCTGTCTCTGCCTCTGGACATCTGCATCCTCATGTGTTACTTCTCATGAATTCCTGTATTTCACATGATCGGAGCTTGGGGAACCACTGTTGATTCATGCTGCATAGCTATTTCGTCTCGGTATCCGTCGTCATATGCAAGCGCAAAATACAAGGGATAACCTCAAAGTTTTACTTATAACCTCGAAAGAAATGATGCTGCGAGCACGAAGCTTAATGATGGTGTCAGTTCTTTACATTTTCAGTGCGACAAAGTTTTCCCAAAGATGGATGACTTGGCGGAGACCGTGATTGCTGAAGTCTGTATTTCAGCTGTTCGTGAAACGTTCCACCACAATAATTAGCTCGTCTTCGTACTGGAAATGCTTGTCACACAATAGTTTCTTCAGGCGAGAAAAGAGCTGAAGAGTCAGTCGGCGGCATGTCAGGAGAACATGGAAAGTGTGGAAAACTTTGATAACCGAAAGACAGCATGTGTGAATGTTTACCGTGCAGAATTAACTGAGCTGTTGTAGAGGAACAAAATCACATCCTTGGACAGCTTCATGCGACACTTCTTCTTGGCAGCCTTCTGAAACCTCGTCAGAAGATTTTGGTAATTTTTTCCTGTAGCAGATTGCCCTTTACGATAGGGATGGGAAAAACCGATACCGGTTTTTTAGTTCTGAATAACTTGTATTTTTGGGTATTTTTTTGGGCTCGATTATAACGGGTGTTTTTAATTTTTACTGATAACCCCCTGTATGTGCCTATATAACATGCGGTTTATCTGCTTGTAGCCTTGGAAAACAGACATCTTAATACGAAATTAGAGTTCTTCAATCTTAGTTTTCACCCTTTAGCACTGACTATTCCTAATGTCCAAAGAGTGGTATAATCCCCTACCACAACATGATTTTTGATCAGAGTTTCAAAAAATTAGAATCTATAGGAGGATACTGGTGATTTTTTTTGTAGTGGTCAGCCACTTGCCACTTTTCGAGAAAAGCAGCTAACTGTGGACGGACTAAGTTTTCTTTTATTTGCGTATTTAATTTAATATTTTGATTCTATGTATCTTGAAAGTGAGGGAGTCACAATTTTTCAATACTTGTTCGATTTCCACTGTTATTACAGGAACTAGTATGAATAAAAAACCGAAAAATCGATTATTTCAGAAATCATTTATTCTGAGCATTTTTAACAGTCTGGTTTACTGGCGTTGGAAAAAAAACGTTATAACCAAAAATCGTTGTTTCAGTGATAAATCCCGTACCTACCTTAAGAACATAATCTCTTAACACTACGGCGTAACAACCTTCGTCTTTTTCGCAAGTAGTGAAACCACACGTTTCCCCTGTTGTTTTGCACCTTTCTTTCGCCGTCGAAGAAACTCATCCTGGTGCTCGTCAACGGCGATTAGGAGGATAGAGAGGTTACCTGAATGTCGTGACACAACTGGAATATTTCTGCAGCTGCCTCGGGCGTATGGACCAATTGGAGGGATTGTGAGCAGTCGTGGAACCCAGCGTATGCCTACCTTTGTCACGTTCAAATCTCGGGAAAGATGTAGAAAATTGATCCTGGATTGATTTTCAGTTTTCCACCTTAGCCTCGACTGTGATACGCCGGTCTTCGAATAGCAGAGCCACCACTTCTCTTGTGCATCGCGGTCCTTCATAGAAAGATGGTCTACCATTCCATTCTTCGTCATTGTGCCAAACTATGGTGCTTGGTGCATTGCTGTCATACGCTTCTTCCAATTCAGTGAGTATTTTTGCAATATCTTCTTCTACAAGTACAAAAAACGAATTGCCGCACTGCACTCCACTTTATCAATCGGTTGCGCATTTTGTTTTGGCTTCTCTAATGGCATGCTAATGTGCTAAGGTACTGTGGAAGTTTCAGTGTGTACAAGATTGTAGATATTTATCTATAAACAGACTGAGACTGCAAACTGACTCCACTCTGTCCTGTGATACCTCGTAAAGAAGAGAATGGCCGGAGTCTTTTTCCAATGACCTGGGATTCTCCATCGTTTCAGTGGCCGCGATCAACTGTTACTAAAAGATACAGCAACTATTCGGAATGCCAGAGAAATGCAGATAAGGAGATATGCAGACAGCAGGTTTGCCGGAAATTTGCTGGGTAGTTTGGGCACCGATCCCCCAGGACGAAGAAAGACCTTCCTCGAGGTGGTGGTGTCCATAAATCTCCGCTTTCCGTCCGTTGAGTCTGTATCTTTCAACTACATTAAGAGGCCTCCATACGTCCAGTATTGTCATGTCGTTCAGTGTACTAAAGCCGTCATCACACCAACAGTAATCACTAATTATGTCAGTATTTTCACTTGGCAACGCGATTTCAAGAAGCCAGATGTCAAAGAACGACTACGGACGTATTTTTTTTCCATTGCGGTATTAACTATGACAGTCATATATATTGAGTGATGTTAAGCGTTGTAATGTCGGCAAACGTTAGCAGTACAGTTGTCACGAAAACCTTCAGAGCTATTGTATCTGGCACGCAATAATGTTTTCAGTTAATTAAAGAAAAGTAAAGAAACAATTTTTTTGTGTTTTCTGATTATTAATTCGTATGGCATGAAGGTCGATGTTACTGTGGATAATACGCAGATATAAACAAATAGGGATATACAGATGGGGATACAATCAGGGACATACGGATTTAGATATTGATAAAGATGTAACTACAGCTGGATGTCCAGATTCCTTAATCATTTGTGATAATTTCGTGAGATTGGCGAGCGTTTTACAGACTACCAGTTACTGTATAAATACGGTGTCATGCTTGTAATAGGTACAGCTTTCTTCAGCTGCAATTTGAAATTCTGCTGTGATTTAATTTGACAAGATGAAATTGTGTTTTAATGTTTAAAATGAAAGATATGTCCCAGAGAATTATTTTTAACCACAGTCCAAAGTATTAAACATAATTACTAGAAATCATGCTTATGCTACCTAAAAATTTTGTATTAAAATACTATAAAAAATTCAATCTGAGGAACTAGGTTTTTGTTTCGTTTATTATGTTTAGTATGAAGACGTGCATGGTTGCATTACTGCTGTTACAGGCATATTCTGAGGCCAAAAAATGCTTTCTTCTTGTTTATAGGCTGGAAAATATGGACTATTATTTGAAACAAAATGCCTTCATCATGTAAACTAAACCATGCCATTTTTGGTAGCAGTTTTGTGGTGATAATGACTCTCTCGACTTATTAGCAAGGTAGCTAAGAGCGGAATTTCAGAAAGCTGGCCATGAGTAACAAATATAAGTATAATTCAAGTTAAACAGAAACGATAGACTGTACACTAATTATATGAACTGTTATCATGGTAATCGAAAAACCTTAAAAAACTGGTTAAAGGTGTGTGGGAAACAATTTTTGTAAATTGTACCACATTAAATTTTAAAACTCCTTACTCACTCTGGTAAATTTCAGGACTCAGTGACGAAACATTCGCATTCTTGTTACATTGTTCTTTTTTTCTCATTGTGATTGGCTATTTCTATCACACTCAGTAAATTGAGGCATTGTTTCATAGTTCATTTTGCAAAGCATAACATGTAAATTAAATAGAGGATCACAATTCGAAGAGTGACCAGAGAAATATGGACACTGAATACATAAACAGAGTACATGGGTGACTGAGAGTTGGGGGAGGGCAAGGCTACCCAGTACCGATCCCTTTGGACCAAGTAAACCCTTCCATGAACCAGATGTGTCCGAAGATGTCCTCCATCTACAAGTCTCCGTGTCCACGTATATCTGGACACCATTCTTCCACACATTCGGCATAGACAGCTCTGTAGACGTCTTCAGTAGGTTTCAGTTCAGAACCCGGTTCTTTATATTTGTTATTTTCGTGACTGCGATAGCCAAAGTAGGAACTGCATTGTGATCATTTTTGGTGTAACAATTTCGAAAGACAGAATTAGTACATCAGCAATTAGTTTATCATCTTTCGTTTAGCTACCAAATGATAAACGAACGTACACTCGACAGCAAAAAAAGTGGGTTACGCCTGAATTCCAACGTGTAGGCTGCACCTGAATGTATGCAACCAACATATGGCACATCTGTATTGCACATCCTCGCAATCCTCCAACAGCACAGTCGTTGTAAGATACACAATGGGTACTGCTAGAGACTACTAGAGAACACTGGTCTTTATGACAGTCCATCCAGATGTAAAGTAACACCACGATAGTACAGAAGAGATCAGACAGTCCTTAACGTTTGTAAACTAAACTGAATTACAATAAGTGACATTTAAAACGTTATGGGACAACTAATTTTGTCAAATAAATCGTTCCGTAATCCTTAGGCACAATTAAATATTTGAGACAGTATATGGATTTATGAAGTTGTATGGCAATTGGAAACAAGTTCTTTGCTGTCTAAAAGGTTTACCCAACACATGCTGAACGTCGTTCAACGTTCAAGGGGGAGTGGTTTCGCATCAGCTTTATGTAATACTAAGCAGTTAAAAAGAAAACGTGATTAACGGCGGCAAGCACTCTACGGAAATCCCAACATTAACAGCGAATCACAAATAATATCGTTGTTCACATTACTCATCAACAGTTACTTGTAAACAAAGTTGTACTTTCGTTGACATGACCAACGTCTTCGTTCTGGATCCGCATGCAAACCCAGAACGTAAAGACATTGTTAACCAAGCAAAGCTTTGTGCCTTATCGAGACTCGATCACTAGGCAGAAAGAGACGTCAAATATTGACGTTTGCACCAGTATCAGTTATCAATTCTCAACTTGAACGTAAATGACGATAATGTTTGTACGAAAATGGAAAACAAGTGGGCTGAGGTCGCCAGAACATTAACAGAGAACTGGCTACGAAACCAGCCAACTACTGGGGACGCTCTTTGGGACTGCGTCCTGGCAGCCTGGGAGGAAGTTGCTTCTTCAGGCTGTTACGTCCGACGGCTTATACATTCTATACCAAGACGCATGATAGACGTACAAAATATTGAAGGATTCTGGATAAAATATTAGAGTCCTTAAAATGTTTTTTTTTTATGTCTTCTTTTTCGTCATTTTTCCTCATTGGGCGCTAGTGGAAGATCGCGTGGCAACAGAATAGATACATTATGGGTCAGTTTTCCTTTGAGTTGCCTTTTTAATTCAAGTGGGTTTCTTTTGAATATACAGTTTGTTAAATATTCTATTTTGATTTCATTTATGCCCTGTCTGGATACTTACAAACTAATCAGCGTAGATGGACTCTGTCACAGTAGTTTTTGTTATTTCAAATACATCTCCCTCTTTCCCTCCATCCATGAATACACCCTCCGTCCTCCACACAATACGTAAACGATTTCATATTATGTTTACTCGTTGTTAATATCTCCTCTATTCTCTCTCACATTTTCTCTCTCTGACACTATCGCCGCAAGTGCCCTTCTATTCAATTCCCCCAAAACTTTATAAATAAAAACCTAGCGGTTTCCATTGACGCTACATTTTCTCTTTTAATTGCTGCTGTCTTTACTCTCTATCATTCCTCTCAACACCTATGAAACCGTATTCTTTGAACTCCCCTTCCCTATAACCCATTCTTCGTTCTGAAAACAGTCCTTCCTTATCTCTCGGACCTAAGATAAAACGAAGTGTGGTACACATCTAAGTAAGCAATACTTCGCAAGCATTTCACGCTTATATTTTTCTCTTCTGCACTTCTATCCATTCCCAGATCCCGCCCTCCTTTCTGTTTCCCGTCCTTTGACATCTGCACCTACATCTAAATGAATACTCTGCATTTCATTATTATGTGCTTGGCAGGGGGTTCTATGGTCCGGTGGTTTAATCTTGTATTGATGTGTAAGACGTGTAGGTTCACATCTCACGTCAGGCGTAGATTTTTAACACACACCAGTAACTCTCCTCCACCCCTAATAACGCCAAGTGCAGAACGCCAGTAAGCTCTGTAGTTCAATATCCGCAGTAAAGATAACATCCCTTCGCTGCCGACTGGGGCAGAGCGGCATTCGGTTGAGCTGTGACAGATAAAGAAACCCCGGAAGGCAGAGACTCTCACCAGCAAGCCGCCGTAAACTATAAAACGTATTTCATTTAATGAACCAATGGCCCTGTAAGTTCACAAGGCTCTTACTTTATTTGAAACTGAGACGTTGAAAATTGTGGTGCTGGACTGGGATTCGAATTCGATTTCACTGTGTTCCCCAAGATTGGAAACTCTTCTAGGCCTCCTCGAAAGGCACCTATCTGGTTTCGAATCCTGATCAGCACAAAATATTCATTATTTCATTTCGAGCCCTAGCATGTGCACTCTGAACTACTAGTGAAAAATAGTTGGATTTTCAACGTCTCTTCGTGCGTTGTCAGCTGTAACGTGTTCGTTTCAACTCACAGCCACATGATGAACTTTTTATCACAAAATTATAAAATCAAACGTTTCCTTACATCTTTTCAAGTTCAAACATTCCTCTCCATCCTACTGGCGAAAACGGATTTGGGTTTGACGCTGTGTTCGTTGTGATCACCAACGACGATATGCTGTGAATTCAACTTCTAGCCAGCAGAGTATTTTCCATCTCATCATTGAAAGTACAAACATGCCACTCCTAGCTAATATTGGAAAAGAATTTGATAGTTAAAGTGTCTTCATGACCACGTGTGCGCGGTTTGAATCCATTCAGCACAGAACTTTTCGTCGCCCGATGTTCAGCTAAACATGCGCACATCTCGCTACTGGTGAACCAACAATAGCTATTTATCGTATGTTCCTGGCTAGAAAACGACGGCGCTAGATGCTGGGTTCGAATCCCAGTCAGGCAAAAACAATTCTATCGTCATTTAAGGTTCCAACATCTCGCTATTGGTGAAAACATTTGATATTTAACTTCTGATTTTACGTACTTCGCTAACAATCCGATTAGGTGCTGGGTTCACATCCCTGTCACAAGCTTTACATGATGGCATTTCAATTTTAAACATGAGCATACCTTGTTCCTTGCGAATGACACCATGTTAAACGTCGTTGGGGGTAGTTCCTAGGAAGGTAACTGTTATGACAGGATTCCCAGTTCAGTACAAACATTTTCGTCATTTATTTTCAGGATCCGAATTGATAACTGATACTGGTGCAAACGTCTATACTTCACGTCTCTTTATGCCTAATGATTGGGTCTCAATAAGACACAAACAAAGCTTAGCTTAGTTAGCAATGGCTATAGGTGCTGGGTTTGCATCCAGGTCCAGAACGACGACATTGGTCATATCATTTAAAGTTCAAATTTGTGTACACGTAGCTGTTGATGTGTTACGAGAACAATGATATTACTGGTGATTCGCTGTTAATGTTGAGATTTCTATAGAGTGCTTTTGCCGTTATTCGCGTTTTTTTTTACTAGTTCGTCCAATATCCAGTTTCCAGAGCCATTCACCGTTGAGCGCGTTCAGCACATGGATGTAAAACCTTTTCGAGAGCGAAAAACTTTTTTCCAATTGCCGTACAGCTTTGTAACTCCATATATTGTCTCAAGTATTTAATTTTGACTAGGATTACTGCACGAGATATGTAAAATAATCCGTTTTCTCAGAACTTTTCGAATGTCACTTGTTGTAATTAAGGTTAGTTTATGACTGTTATGGGGTGTCTCATCTCTAAGAATGTGTTTTCTAATATGTTTTGTATGACGATATTAGTTGACGCTTAGACTGACTGTCATAAAGACCTTTGGTCTCTAGTAGTCCCTTGCGGTACCCATTGTGTGTAGTCAAACGACTGTACCCCACGGGGTTTTGGTGTTTAGAGGACCTGCAACACAGCTACGTTATGTTGGTTTTATTCGGCAGTGACCCACTTTTTTTGCTGTCAGGTGTACATAGAACGACTTTGACCCACTGACTGCTGTTCCATAGGATCAAAATTTGTTAGGTTTTCTTCCTCTTTCTTTTTTTGCCAACGCTGCAGGTAAGAGGTTGCTTTCCAGTTAATAGCTGTTCTTACACTTGTTTTGACGCTATTCACTTTTGTGTCCCCATAACACAAAGAATATAGAGAATTGTGTCACATATCGACCACGTCCTCCTCCCCTGCCCTGACTTTTTGCTGTTGGCTGCTCAGGTAGTTGTTAACCATTTGCTTGTCGTCCCTGTTAATCGGAAATATGTTACTACGTCTTAATTCACTGAAGCTAAATGTTAAAACATGTTAATTAATAGCATATCTCTTTTGTCTAGCCAACTGCTCGTAATTTTCAGAAAGTACGTTTCGTGGCGTGTCACAAGAATCTCCATCCCTGACTTCGTTCGGAATCAACGGACGTCCACCTACCATGCTATTTTCGTCATATAGGCCATACGATTTTGTTTGAATCGTTACGCCGGAAGTTTATGAAGGACTTTTTTAATTATACACATATTACCCAGCTAAACTTTTATTTGAAAAGGTACTTGCGTTTATCGACAGTGACCGAAAATTTTCCGAATTCATGGAGTTTTCTCCCGTTGTGTCACGACACCGTTATCTACTTTCACTTTTCCCAATTTCAAACGTCATTCAGGGGACGACAGGCTCTTAACCTCACCCTTTGACACCATTTTATTTCCATGTGAAGAGAAATGATAATGTGTTCTCAATTGTATGCGGGAAAACAGCATTAAAACATTTATGGTGGCTATCCAACGGCGAAAGTTTGATACAGTGTGTTCTTCAAACTGGTTTTCTCTTGCATATGAGCGATATTGTACTAAAAAAGATCATAACTTCCATTTTTGGGTGCTGTGTGAAACTAAGGCGACTGAGTATCATAGAACTCTGGCCATGGTTGCAAGTCGTCACAGAGGACGTTTTTGGCAGAAGAGATAGGAAGTGATCTCAGTATATGTCCACGAAAATGCTCTTTACCTGATGGTATGTCGGCAGGGTTGGGGAAAATTGAATAACTGTACGTGTGTTCTGGTATGGAGTAAATCTGTAGTTCCTCAGTCGCTGGCACTTGCCATGTGTTGTTCATGCCTCGAGTCGTGTCCCATGGAAACCCCATTTGTGCTAGAACATAGTGCAGTCGCTGACCATCCAGGTAGGCAACAGGAGACTACTTGCTCTTCACACAACGATACCGTGCTAGTACTTGAAGCAAAAACCGAGTGCTGAGAATCAGAGCAGAACCCAGTTCCAGTAGCACACTGACTGCTGCTTCACCCTCCGTCAGAGGCATCAATGAACAGCAGCACTGCAGGCGCTTGTGGGCAGCACACCACACTACCCGCTGGCTTTGGGAACTGAAGCCTCTTATCTCTCGAAAATAACGGTTGCTCAGCAGCGCACTGCTCCGCCTAGCAGCTCAACAAGCTTTCCTAAACAACATTTGCGTCACGTTGACCATGGTGCCATGTTTCGGTTTTTTACTCCGATACTGGTGTGCAAGTCTTAAGAACGAAAGTAACTTCCACATGGTGTGCCTCTGTCAAGCAACATAGCTCGATGAAACTTGGACTGGTACAGTGTAGTATAGAAGGTAACTGAAGGAAATATGCAATACAACGAACAAAAATGACACTTTTCTCCGAAGACAATAATTACACTAAAGTCGCCGTGATTCATGATGACCGCGTGGACATTACAAAATGTGTGACATGGTTCTTAATAGGATTCATCTGTATCTACATCTACATCGATACTCTGCAAATCATATTTAAGTACCTGGCAGAGGTATTATTCCAATCTCGTATAGCGCGGGGAAAGAATGAACACATATATCTGTGCGTTCGAGCTCTGATATCCCTTATTTTATCGTGGAGATCGTTCCTCCCTATGTAGGTCGGTGTCAACAAAATATTTTCGCATTCGGAGGAGAAAGTTGGTGATTGGAATTTCGTGAGAAGATTCCGTCGCAACGAAAAACGCCTTTCTTTTAATGATTTCCAGCCCAAATCTTGCATCATTTCTGTGACACTCTCTTCCATATTTCGCGATAATACAAAATATGCTGCCATTCTTTGAACTTTTTCGATGTACTCCGTCAGTCCTATTTGGTAAGGATCCCACACCGCGCAGCAGTATTTTAAAAGAGGACGGACAAGTGTAGTGTAGGTAGTCTCCTTAGTACATCTGTTACATTTTCTAAGTGTCCTGCCAATAAAATGCAGTCTTTGGTTAGCCTTCCCCACAACATTTTCTGTGTTTTCCTTCCAATTTAAGTTGTTCTTAATTGTAATACCTAGGTATTTAGTTGAATTTACGGCTTTTAGATTAGACTGATTTATCGTGTAACCGCAGTTTAACGAGTTCCTTTTAACATGTGGATGACCTCACACTTCTCGTTGTTTAGAGTCAACTGCCATTTTTCGCACCATTCAGACATCTTTTCTAAATCGTTTTGCTGTTTGATTTGGTCTTCTGATGACTTTACTAGTCGATAAACGACAGCGTCATCTGCAAACAACCGAAGACGGCTGTTCAGATTGTCTCCAAAATCGTTAATATAGATAAGGAACAGCAGAGGTCCTATAACACTACCTTGGGGAACACCAGGAATCACTTCTGTTTTACTCGATGACTTTCCGTCAGTTACTACGAACTGTGACCTCTCTGACAGGAAATCACAAATCCAGTCATATAACTGAGACGATATTCCATAAACACGCAATTTCACTACGAGCCGCTTGTGTGGTACAGCGTCAAAAGCCTTCGGGAAATCCAGAAATACGGAATCGATCTGAAATCCGCTGTCAATAGCACTCAGCACTTCACGTGAATACAGAGCTAGTTGTGTTTCACAGGAACGATGTTTTCTAAACCCATGTTGACTGTGTATGAATAGACCGTTTTCTTCGAGGTAATTCATAATGTTCGAACACAATATATGTTCTAAAATCCTGCTGCATATCGACGTTAACGACATGGGCATGTAATTTAGTGGATTACTCCTACTACCTTTCTTGAATATTGGTGTGACCTGTGCAACTTTCCAGTCTTCGGGTACGGTTCTTTCGTCGAGTGAACGGTTGTATATGATTGTTAAGTATGGAGCTAATGCATCAGCATAATCCGAAAGAAACCTAATTGGTATACGGTCTGGACCAGAAGACTTGCTTTTATTAAGTGATTTAAGTTGCTTCACTATTCCGAGGATATTTACTTCTACGATTTGTGATCACCATGGACGGCCTCCCTAGACCATGACAACCGAGCTGTGAAAACGGTCATGTTCGACAATGTTGTTGGATGCAGTGCGTGTTCCCACGTCATTCTATATGAGGATACATCCAACATTGTTGAACATGAGCGTTTTGGTGGTCCAAATGTTGTTGTGTTGGGAGGCACGATATTGCATGGGCGTATTGACGTTCAAAATCTTTGAACACGGTACACTTACCGGTCAGTGTTATCGTGACACTGTACTCTTTCCCCATGCGCGTCTTTTCAAGGGTGCATTCGGCCCTGACTTCATTTTTATGAATGATAATGCGTGACCGCTTCGAACAGCGCAGGTGGGGAAGCTCCTGGAATGAGACGATGTTCAGCGAATGGACCGGCCTGCCCTGTCCTCTGACTTAAACCTCAGCAAGCACGTGTGGAATGCTTTGCGGAGATACAGTGCAGCACGCCCATATGCACCAATGACCACCCGGCAGTTGTCAACCGCGGAGGTGGAGAAATGGAATTCGCAGCCACAAGAACTCCTTATCAACCTTGTGTCCAGTATGTAGAGCACATTGTAGAGCATGCACTGTGTCCGTGGGAATCACACACCCTATTAAGAACCATGCCCCGCATTTTGTAATGTCTATGGGACCATAATAAATCGTGGAGACTTCAGCACAATTATTGTCTTTGAATATGTAGTTTCTGTTAGTCGGCCGTTGTGGCCGAGCGGTTCTAGCTATGTTACTTGGCAGTGACACATCATGCGAAAATTGCTATCGTCCTTAATTTTTGCGTAACAGTGTATATTCAAATAGGCCACCGTTTCGCTGACGCCAGCAGTCACAACTGCCCAAGGCAGGTTATCAGCCAGCAAAGGAAACTAAAGTGGCAGGGATGGCAGCATCGTCCTGTTTACGCGCGAGGAACTGGGAAGGGACGTAGTCATAGTTTATACTCCAGTACTGTTAAAAGTGGAACGCCATTGCATGCTACACGTGTCTGCGCCAATGGCAGTACACAGCAATACAGGCAATTAATGGCCGCCACTTTTGTTTAGTAATGCTCCTCGTACACTTAGGCCACTTTTTTCACAGCATACTGGGTTTGAATCCATGTTTCGTCCTGAATAAACCACTGACCGCTTTAACTCTGATATTCATTTTTTTTGTAAAATATTTTGAAACAACATCGTCTCCTTCGCACATATGGCGCCGTATATATTCTGGCATATTGTAAAACCAAATCTCACAGACAGAACAATTTTTCTCAATTTCTATACTAACCTTGAAGTTCAGTTCCCTCCTACATAAGCTTTTAAGTTTTTCGCAAAAATGGAGTCTCTTTGCGTCGTTCACGATATTGTAGAAAATGCTGACTAATAACACATTTGCCCCTATTGCCAATGGGGTATTTATTGTATCCACCTTTTATTATCTTTTTTGAGGTAGAAACCTAAATCCCACTTTGGTCAGCAACGTGTAATCGTGTCTCTCCTGCCATCGACTTACTCAACTTTAAAAACTTCTCTTGCACGTTCTGTCATTCGTTTCGTCAGCACTGTCACTCCTTTCTCCTCATTATTAGTAAATTTAAATGATGTTGACAACTAACTATCGCGCCTTCAACTTAAGACATATTCCACGATCACTTAAATGCTTGAACTGCGAGGTGAGAACGCGCATTGCTTTGGACTGGAACCTGTCAATATCTAATCACATGACCAAATTTAAGTCGTTTGTAACTGTAATCCTAAGGTATTTAGTTGAAATGACAGCCTTTAAGCTATTGTGGTTTATCGTGTAACGGTGTTTTAACGAGTCCTCTCACTTGCTGCCAAGGATGTTTCGAGTACACTGTAGAAGTTTCGCTGGGAAACTCTTACACATCCTCCATGCGCTCCCTATCTCTCTCCCTATGTGACTTCCATATTTTGGGAGCCCTGAATAAAAACAGTCGTGGCCGTCGATTTGCTTTGGACGAAGAGATACACACCTGGGTACAATCTTGGTTCCGCAGGCAACCGCAAACATTTTTCCGTAAAAGCGTCGACCGTCTGGTTATATTGTGGGAGTTAGGACGATTACTTTTGAAATAACAAACAGTTTACTTATTTTCTTCCTATATACCTCGTTTTTGCTTCCGCTTATACAAAATATTCCTTGTAGTTATTAGAAAATAAAATTACAACTGGTGCTGTTATTTGTTTCTAAGAAATTACTAGAGTTGCGGATCCTGAATCACCGTGTTCAACACGCTGGATAAACAGACGTCTTTGTAATGTTAAAGACTGTCTAGGTCTCCGAAAGGCGAGTTGTGTACTGCATTCCGTGTGGATGTGGCATGACTTACGTCGGACAGAGTAGGCCTACTACAGGGTGTTTCAAAAATGACCGGTATATTTGAAACGGCAATAAAAACTAAACGAGCAGCGATAGAAATACACCGTTTGTTGCAATATGCTTGGGACAACAGTACATTTTCAGGCGGACAAACTTTCGAAATTACAGTAGTTACAATTTTCAACAACAGATGGCGCTGCAAGTGATGTGAAATATATAGAAGACAACGCAGTCTGTGGGTGCGCCATTCTGTACGTCGTCTTTCTGCTGTAAGCGTGTGCTGTTCACAACGTGCAAGTGTGCTGTAGACAACACGGTTTATTCCTTAGAACAGAGGATTTTTCTGGTGTTGGAATTCCACCGCCTAGAACACAGTGTTGTTGCAACAAGACGAAGTTTTCAACGGAGGTTTAATGTAACCAAAGGACCGAAAAGCGATACAATAATGGATCTGTTTGAAAAATTTCAACGGACTGGGAACGTGACGGATGAACGTGCTGAAACGTAGGGCGACCGCGTACGGCAACCACAGAGGGCAACGTGCAGCTAGTGCAGCAGGTGATCCAACAGCAGCCTCGGGTTTCCGTTCGCCGTGTTGCAGCTGCGGTCCAAATGACGCCAACGTCCACGTATCGTCTCATGCGCCAGAGTTTACACCTCTATCCATACAAAATTCAAACGCGGCAACCCCTGAGCGCCGCTACCATTGCTGCACGAGAGACATTCGCTAACGATATAGTGCACAGGATTGATGACGTCGATATGCATGTGGGCAGCATTTGGTTTACTTACGAAGCTTATTTTTACCTGGACGGCTTCGTCAATAAACAGAACTGGCGCATATGGGGAACCGGAAAGCCCCATGTTGCAGTCCCATCGTCCCTGCATCCTCAAAAAGTATTGGTCTGGGCCGCCATTTCTTCCATAGGAATCATTGGCCCATTTTTCAGATCCGAAACGATTACTGCATCACGCTATCTGGACATTCTTCGTGAATTTGTGGCGGTACAAACTGCCTTAGACGACACTGCGAACACCTCGTGGTTTATGCAAGATGGTGCCCGGCCACATAGCACGGCCGACGTCTTTAATTTCCTGAATGAATATTTCGATGATCGTGTGATTGCTTTGGGCCATCCGAAACATACAGGAGGCGGCGTGGATTGGCCTCCCTATTCGCCAGACGTGAACCCCTGTGACTTCTTTCTGTGGGGACACTTGAAAGACCAGGTGTACCGCCAGAATCCAGAAACAATTGAACAGCTGAAGCAGTACATCTCATCTGCATGTGAAGCCATTCCGCCAGACACGTTGTCAAAGGTTTCGGGTAATTTCATTCAGAGACTACGCCATATTATTGCTACGCATGGTAGATATGTGGAAAATATCGTACTGTAGAGTTTCCCAGACCGCAGCGCCATCTGTTGTTGAAAATTGTAACTACTGTAATTTCGAAAGTTTGTCTGCCTGAAAATGTACTGTTGTCCCAAGCATATTGCAACAACTGGTGTATTTCTATCGCTGCTCGTTTAGTTTTTATTGCCGTTTCAAATCTACCGGTCATTTTTGAAACACCCTGTAGAACAAGAGGAGGACAGGTGCAAGACGCATCAGTGACTAAAGTAGACTAGTAGATCTGACTCCGAGCAGTATCTCAAATATAATCGTGAAATGAAATACGACGAGACCAGTATCGTAGTGTAAGCGCCAAGTTTCTGAGACAGCATAATTAAGGAGTCTATCGAAATAAAGTTGAAAGAAAACCGAACAAACTGAAGCGCAAGTTTCAATTTAAGCAAGGCCCGGGATTAGGCACTCAGTTTTTAAGGTCCCATCTTCCACTCCATCTATTAGAAATGGAAAACAGAGAGAATGTGCTTTTCACGGAATAACAGTTTCGGCCCAGAAAAACATATGAGCACAAAGGCCGTAACGGGCGCTGGGAGGCGAACTTGATAATAAATAGTGGCTCGACACAAACAATATCTCACAGGCTGGTTTTTCGGATCTTGGCCTAGTTGGAATCTCTGCAGCGAGTATATGCTTAACAACACAGTTCGCAACACTTTAAGAAGATAACTGGATCAGTTGTCGAAGTGTTGTGCATGAAAATGGAATCAACAATTCGGATGAACACGTGAGAGGGCGTCAGCAACCTATCACGCCGAAGAAACTTGGGAGAGAGGGGAATAATACCTAGGGCTCGGAAACCGACCTGATACAGCAGTTACTGCACAGATTGCAGCTCGTGCTCTTGTGGTTAGTATCACTGCCTCTAGATCGCGTGGTCCTGGGTTTGATTCCCAGCTAGGCTGGAGATTTTCTTCGCTGGGGGATTGTGTGTTTGTGCTGTCCTGATCATTTCATTTCATCCTCATCACAACGGCGCGCGGCTCGGCGAACTGGCGTCAAATTGAAAGATTTGCACCTGGCGGCTGTAGAACTCAAGACAGGGGTTCATAAATGGCTCCAAGCACTATGGGACTTAACATCTGAGGTGATCAGTCCCCTAGACTTAGAACTACTTAAACCTAAGTAACCTAAGGACATCACACACATCCATGCCCGAGGCAGGATTCGACCCTGCCACCGTAGCAGCAGCGCTGTTCCGGACTGAAGCGCCTAGAACCGCTCGGTCACCAAGGCCGGCCCCAGACCGGGGTCTATCGGCAAGTAAAGCTATGAGATCAACGAGAGAGTTGAGATCACCCCACATAATCGCATTTGGCGCTTGAATGCTATACTTCTCAGCAGTGCTAGCTGCCAGATTTCAAGTATCATGCTAGTATCAAAGTCACATGCGACCAACACAGTAGGATAGGTTAAAGCTGGACTCCTCAGAAAACTTTGCACATTGCCACTCTGTGTGTCAACATCTCCATTCCAGTGTGAGATTTTTGTGGATTTTGGGAAGTGAAGTTCGCCTGAGTGAGATATGTGCCACCAGTAACTGCCAAGGGAACAAGGAGGAAGTCATGTGAGGTTTTATTGCTTTGTTCAGCACACATTCGTGCTAGGTATGATCATCTACTATCAAATGATTCTGAAAACGCATAATTACACTAGTCAAAAATTTAAACCATTTTCTATGATTTGTAAATAGGTGGCTGTACCTGATTTCAGGGTGGTAAATTCATAGGTATAATCCGTTCAGCGTAAGAATAAACCTGATGTAAACAAAAACAAACGCGATGATTGGTCAGAAGCCGTAGCACACGTACATTGGTGTTGTTATGCTCTTGGAAGTAGGTCCTACTTATGTATTAGATATAATATTTCTATGTTACGTTAAATGAAACTTTAAGATATTCAAATGTTTTAACAGCCATCAACGTTTTTCTTAATCACGCTTTAGCGACGTAGTTTTTATTTCAAAAAGCAGCGTTCTGCTCTGACTGTCGCGCTGATAATACGCAGTATGAACATGGCTAAGGCTGCTTTCTGTTCCGTAGTGAATCACGCGAATGGAACGCGGTTAAAAAGTGCCGAGTTCTTAATGTTTTTTATCAATTTACGACGATAATCGGCTTTGAAGTTTTCCCAGTGTTGTCTATACTGCAGTTGATAAACCAACTCAAACCGGAAGTGTAGTAGGTAGCATAACGGAGTGGGAACCAAATGCGGGAGATCGTGCTGTAGTTCAAAACTCCGCTGTGTAATTTTGTTTCTCATTCAATTTGAAATACCTACATCTCGGAGTTATAATACTCATCGTTATTTTTTTTATGAATAATGCACGACTTCTTGTTTCTAATTAAATATTCGACGCGAAGTTCCTGTTTCAATTTCCAATACAAATTCTTAATTACGTATTGTTGAAACGTGAAAAACAATCATTTTCACAGCATCGACCACATCGTACAAGCCCGCATCTCGTGGTCGTGCGGTAGCGTTCTCGCTTCCCACGCCCGGGTTCCCGGGTTCGATTCCCGGCGGGGTCGGGGATTTTCTCTGCCTCGTGATGGCTGGGTGTTGTGTGCTGTCCTTAGGTTAGTTAGGTTTAAGTAGTTCTAAGTTCTAGGGGACTGATGACCATAGATGTTAAGTCCCATAGTGCTCAGAGCCATTTGAACCACATCGTACAAACGCTGCATTTTTACATTTGCTACTGTACCATCACAATATGAACCCAACCAAACTGATATGGAACCAAGTTGCAGGATTTGGGCCGAGAAGAAACAAGACTGTTAAGCTGCCAGATGTACTGGAACTAACGCTCGCAGCTTTTTCACACATCACTGCCGAACGCTGGTGGGATATAGAACGACTCGTCGTAAAAGAAGAGAAAATGCTGCGCCTGGTTGGCTTCGTAGATTCTGTTGTTATAGGCTCATTAACAACGAATCAGGTGACACTTCCAGAACTGAAACGTATTTCTCTGTTTCGGGTAAGGAAGGAGCTAAGAGATTACCAGACGACTGAGTGTATGTAATACCTTCAGTGGCTTCAATAACTATACGGTGAAATCCTTCAATACTCTCTTACGTTATACACAGCTCATGCAGAAAAATTACCCTGTGGTTAAGTCAGGAATTTTAATCATTCTTGTTTTTAATTACAATAGTACGTTAGCTAAAAACGATAACGTGTTGCGGTTTTCGTCTGGTCGTCTAAGGAGCGTATTGTGGGAGATTTGCAGTGTATTATTTCATTTTGCTTAAAAATTAACTGACATTCGAAACTATATGGCTTCTCTGCTCGTTTCTTTTTGCGTCTGAACTGCAGCTAGCCACGGCATTGCAGGACAGCTGTACCAGCTGAAGGCCAGTGCTGTCCAAGTTAAATGTGGCGATAAAGCTGTTGTTCCATATTGTCGCTAAGTCGATGTGCGAGCAAAGCAGAGCACAAAACGTACCCTTATTATCGTACTTGACAGTACTCGAGACAGCTTGGCTTGCAGTCCCACGTGAAACGGAAATTCAAAGAGGTTCCAGCAAACGCGCAAGAATACATAATGCAATGTTTTCATCAGGTTTTTTCGTATGGTGAACGGATTTTTTTTTAATAAAGCCGGTTTTCACATTTCGTAGATACACAGCTTAATAGAAAACAGTGTTGGCGAACATCGACGAATTAAAGCAATGAAGAAATACGTATTCAGGACTTTAAAACTCAATACTATTTAATGCGTATGTATTGGCAGGACGCCGACAGGTCTAAATTAATTCACAACACTTTTTCAACTTTAATCTTCTTTGGTATTGGAAAACTGTGATACGATGCTCTTCTTTTGTTTGGCATTTCATATTCTTGCTAACATGACTCCAGTGATAGTCGCCCATCATCGAAGGGTCCCAGTGACCTAGAAAACGGTTTTCCGTCGTATGGATGATTTGGTGAAAGCGCTCCCCTGCTTATCAGTTACAGCTCCCAAATGTTCCGGAAAATAAATTAAGGTGGGACTGTAGAAGTGAATTTTAAGCGACATTGTATACCTCACCTTTGTATAGCTTTCTAACAGATCATTCACAGCAGGAACATAGTTATCATCCACTCTGTTGGCCTAAAAGACCTTCACAATTTCTTTGAGAGAGGACCAATCTTTGATACGATGCTTGCGAATATCGAATTAGCTAATTCGACAATTCCAAATATGGTATCAAAGGTTGGATCTTTAATCAATTTTCTTTTTATGGTAATTATTTGTGGTCGAACAACTATACCTTCTTTCAGCTTTGCTTCTCTCAGTTTAAGAAATTTTCCTTTCATGTAGCTTAAGTGCTGATCTCTGTAGCTTTTACAAAGTTCTTCATAAGGCCGAACTAAAGATGAAGAAGAAACAAAATGCTCTTATCATGCTCGGACAATGGAGTGTTTTTCACTTTTCCCTCCGAGATACTTACGATTTCCTCATGGGCAACTCCTTGAGTGTATAATGGTTCTTGGTGTCACAACTGTCCTATAGGCACAACAGATAGCAGCATTTCGTGAACCCTCTCTGTGAACCTGCTAATGACATGGCTCAGTGTTTTCCTTTCACTCATTCGTTCAATCTGGTAGTACAGGTTATGCATTCAATAAGAGGTGCAAAATTTTTATCTAGATCACCAACAGGACAAGCAAAATACGGTTTATATGCCTTCTTAAGTAAATGCTTTGTTTACTTTGAGATTCTAAGGTGAATTTCCAACACATAGTAACAGTTGTTGGGGTGGTTTAGTGTCTACACTTAAGACAACAGAGACGTTAGTCAGCTGTTATTTTTACTTTCACGAAGAGGACCCCAGTGGTGTGATTGACTTTTTGAAACCATCTATACAGTAGTGTAGGTTAAGATACCAAGTATCACACACTGCAGCAATACACCCTGGTGGGCTCCTGTCTGCGAGTAATAGACGAAAAAAAAATGGAATTTTGTGTGACACTTAGTAGCGTTAAAACTTTTCATAACATGGTCTGGTTGTGTGGTATAATTGATAAAAGAACACCTAAACATACAGGAGGTTCTGGGTTCGACTGTCATTGGGTGCACGTTTTTTTTGTCCTTAAATCTTTATCGAAATTACTTTCATCATTATTTTCATTCAGTTAATTGGTTTAAATGTAATTTCTTATTTCTATTCCTTTGACATGCAGTTTAAAAACCACGTGAACTTTTTTATTTGTTTCATTTTCCCTTATATATTCTCTTCCAATCGGAATTTTTGTGACTATGAATTTAATTATATTTATCTATTATAATATTCAATTATTTGAAAATTCTGACCTATCAGATAAAAAAAGATAAAGTAATATATTTACATTTGTGCAATGATATGAAAACTGTATTTTTGTTGCCAGATGTGGAATTTGGTAATCGTCATACAAACATTTACAACGTAACCTAAGTACCTATTGCACTGTGGACAAAATAATACATATTTAAATTTAAATGAAAGATGAGTTTAGAAGTAAAAGGAAAGTAAAGCAAAATGAGAAATAGATATAATGAATGAAAAATGTGAAGATAACAACAGGGTGATGAAACAAAAGAAGCTGAATCGAAATTAATACACAAAATTAATTAAAAACACATCAACAAAGATTTCAAGTGTAGAAAGAAAGATAGGTGGAAAACTGAGAGCAAATGAAGAAGTTGATATTATGATTCAAATTATGTAACAATGTAATAGAATTAAAAAGTTACATTTAAATCAATTAACTGAATAAAACTGATGATCAAATTCATTTCAATAAAGTTTTAAAAATGAGAAAGAAAAACTTGCTGTAACTGACAAGATTCGAACCCACAGCTTACTGCCTGTGAAACTGTTATCCTACACACTATACCATACAAACAAACTATACTGCTTAACGTTCTGAATGGTATTGAGGGTCATACAAAATTTCGATTTTTTTTCATCAATTCCTCGCAAATGAGGGTCGACCAGGTGAATGGCTGCAGTATGTGATACATGGGATTTTATATACATCACTGTATAGATAGTTTCAAAAAGTCGATCTCACCACTGGGGACCTCTCCTTGTAAGCTTAAGTTTTAAACATCATGATGTTCCATTTCCTCTCGCAACAAACATGTGTTAGGGTAATAAAAACCTCCATTATCTGTTGAGCAATGTGCATTTAATGAGAATTGCATCATCTGCGTTTCAATGTGTATTAGATCATAAAGTCTGTTTTGCAATGAGGATTGTCTTGGCATCAAATAAATTTAAGAATCTTTATGACTGCTTCAGTCTAGTGACTATTTTGGGTCTTCGAACACTCCTGTGCAAAAAAATTTAAAAAAAATAGAGAACCGCATATAGCAAAACACAGAAAATAAACAACAAACAATAAAAATCCTAAAAAAACTCAAAAATCTCATATGTTAAAACATCCTGAAAGGTAGATTCAGATTTTACACGCTAAAAAATACATGAAAATTAATATATCACATCCCAGATGCAAAATGGTTGCTGAGTAGTGTTATTTTAGCAGTATGTATGGTGAGAGCCAACATGTAGTAGTGCAACAAATTCATTTTCTAGAGATTTGGCTGACTCTTATACAGATATTTTGATGAATTTAGATGTGCAAATAACATTGTCTACTGTGAAAAATATTCATTGACCAGTGCACTTCAAGTTAGAGATTAGATCAGCGGTAGTGCTACACAATGTTACAGAATCAATTTTTGTATATTTTTAAGAATTTAATGCATGGATGCATTGATAGAACTATGCTCATCTACCAACCTACAATTAACTTCATTAGTGCCAGTAAGAGAACCATGTGTTTTTAAGTAATATAGACAATTTTGATGTGGAAATATTAAATTTTCATGTCCATTGTGGTTGCAAAGTATTGCACAACAATCTAACATAAGTTATCAACAAGTACTGCTTAACCTGGAAATTTCATAAATAGTGCCAATAGATAAGCCATATGTACTTTCTTTAATCTTTAAAACAATGAAGTTATGGCAGTAGCACCACATGTGTTCTGACCTCGAAATCTTACATATTTTCATAAATAATACAATTTTATTTGGTGCAAAGTTAAAATTTTTGTTTGCATTGACAGATACGTAATTATTTTTTTACTATGGTAAATATGCTTTGTGCATGTGTTTGTGTCTTGCATTCAAAGTTGTAACTCATTGCAATAATTTTATTTCAGTGCTGAGATTGAATTTTCGAGACATAGACCTCATAGTTCTGACTAGTTGATCATTACTTTGGACATGTTTAATCTATGACTCGTTCCATCGTCGTCTTTGGCCGTATTTTGTAGTATGTATCATTTTGTTTATGTTATTCTCCTTGTATATTACGAAAATATGCAGTTCGACAGCTGCATCCCAATGAAGATCTTGTCAAAACACCTTCTTCCTTCCTTTAAACTTGTGTTTGGTCAGTTCATTTTTCTTTTGACTATATTGTGTGTATTTTTACATCATTTATCTTGATTTGATTTTGATATTATTTAGTTGTTGACTATGGGAAATACAGTGTATAAACGTTTTAGAGAGCCTTGGCACAATTGTTCCTGTTAGTAGGTGCTTAACTCATCCTCAAAAGTCGTTGTACTACATAATTTTGAGTAGGCCTAAATCATTTGTAATAAAAGCAGTAATTGCCAGTCAGTGTCACTGATTATATTTTTCTAGTGTAGAATAAGATGCATTACCTTCTTGTCTTTTAACATGTAGCTTTATAAAATGAAACATTACTGAAAAACTTGTAAATAATTAGGTGATGACAATTCAAGAAACAATGACACAGTCAAATTGAAATGTTGACACCTTTACATATTTTAGACGTGGGAGTACCGTTGCAATACTTGACTAGCATTCTAGAACAGCTTAGACGTAGAAATGTTTAATTTGAGGGTGCATTATGCCTTACACCAAGTGTAGATGTAAAGAAGCGAATTAATTAATTCTTCTAGTAGCTGACAGTAATTCAGAACACTTATTTCTTTGTGTGCTTCCCTGTTAGCATAGTATTTTATCCAACATTTGCTTTCTGCAGTTTTAAGCTTGGTAAGGTTTGCTTTGCCGCATCAGCTTATTTAGGCCTAACGTGAAATGTCAGTGGTCTGTTTAGCATATTATGTGTAACTATTTAGGCATGAAAATAGCAATGGGGCACTTAATTTTACAGTTCACAATAATGTTTTAGGCATAAATTTTGGTTTGTGTGTGTGTGGGTGTGTGTGTGCGTGTGTGTGTGTGTGTGTGTGTGTGTGGGTGTGTGTGTGTGTGTAAACTAACACTGTGACATTTGATATAAACAAAGCTTTTTTTGTTTGGCTGATATGTTTTTGTAGACATTTTAGACATGGAAAGAACTTTGTGACACCTGAAAAGCGCACTAGAACAATTTATATGTAGAAAATATTTAATTTGAGGGTCTATTGAATATGACACCAAATGCAGTACAATAATTGCACTATGAATATTTATGAGTACTGCCACCTATTGATGTTAATGAGCAACACGAGCATAAAGTAGGAGTTGATATTTTATTTCTCATTTGGTGGAACAGAAGTTAAAGTACAATTCATCTTCAGGAAGCACAAGCTTCTGATTCATTAACTACACTACATAAGTGAATGTTTGTTTTTAACTGATGATGGAAAGTATGTTGTATACTTATTCTCATATTCTGCAACGAATACTGTATGGTTTCCAATGAAATTTACCGATGTGAAATGAAATTTACTAGCCAGAAAGTAATACATTTGACATAAGCAATTTTTTTATTGGAATATGGAAACAAAGATCACAAATTTCTCTTTAACATGGCGCCATTTTATGCAGTTCAGGTGAAGGTTACATACTTTTTTTAAGGTTTTGTATGGATGTGTTTCACTGACTTTTATACATAGAAATACTACAAGTTACACTTTTTGAATTTTTTGACAAATACTTTTGAATAGGGTGCAAAAATTTCAGATCGTTAAGATACTTTTGATTTCAGCCAAGATGGCTGCCCTGTGACCACATTGTGATTGGTTCTTTCATTCTATTGCCCACTAAAATACTACACTGTGCTTGGCTGTTTTGTTTTAATACTGCACTATTGTTGGCTGGAGATGTGAGGAGGTATGATGATGATAACATCATTGATATGGAGGGCGTGGCTTACCTCCATCTTGGTTTCTGACATCACGGCCTCTGCCTGTAGGCAACCTGCACTAGCACTTGCACTTAACATCAGTGCAACCTGAAGGTTCAGTACCACATTTAAGTGCAAAGTGCTCCAAGGCCTACATAGATGTGCTACTATTATACATCATTAATAATTATTTTTAAGGTCAAAATTTCCATGCAATGCAAAAAAAGTCGGTATAAAGCCAGATATGCCTCCACTACCTGTGTAGACGGTATTCTCTATGTAGATGGAAACTACCTGTACCTTTGAAGAGATGTGGTAGTCTGAATCACTTTTCAGTTAGAATTTTAATGTTGTTTCAGAATCAAGCAAAAGGTGGTGTGGCTTTAGATTTCTAACATGACACACATACACCTTCATACAACAGAATACATTGCCTAAAATTCTGAGCTGATCTTCAAATTTTGTGCAGCTTGAAAATTGGTTCAATGCCTCACAAATATTCATTTATGGTGAAGACCATCGTCTTTGGGAAGCAAATACTGAGACTCTTAGTTCATCGTCTTAGTTTCCCAAGCCTCATGGCATAGAACACTTGAAAACTATGTTGAATAAATAGACAACTCACAGTTATTTTGTTGTTGCGTGAAAACTGTTTTATATACATGCAAAACAAAGCCAGTAGCCACACTCTTTAAAAGAATGTGAATGTGCCACCAACATGAACACTGTTTAATACACAGTGCGCAAAGAGACACAACTTGAAATTCTACCATATACTTTCCTAGTACTGATTGTTTGTTGAATAGAGCTTTATATTTTGAAGATTACCTTGTTTTATTTTTTTTAGCAATGCACCTATTTCTCAGAAAACCACGCTTGCTAGTGTTGATTTTACTTGTGGTTGTAGCTTTTACGACCACCAGCACTCTGTGTCTCAGAATTCTCCAGCCTAATGCAAGTGACACATTGTATTCTTGATCTTACCGAATGTCTTTAATGTGAGAATGTGTTGGATGCGACTGTTGCACATCCTGCAATTGTATCCCTTCCAGTTCATTTAACTCAGCACTGAAGTGTCCAATTTTAATACTACATGCCAGACCCAGATGAGTAGTGATATGGTGTCCACCAAAGATAACAGCAACAGTAGATCAGAGATATCTTTGCAACTGTAAGCAACCTCTCACCACAAAAGAGAGCAGTTGTCACTGCCATTAATACTGCAGCATACAACATATCACTTGGACAAATCCTTTGGCTTAAAGCAGCATGCCGCGCGCGATTAGCCGAGCAGGCCAAGGCGCTGCGGTCATGAACTGTACGGCTGGTCCCTGCGGAGGTTCGAGTCCTCCCTTGGGCATGGGTGTGTGTGTTTGTCCTCAGGATAATTTAGGTTAAGTAGTGTGTACTCTTAGGGACTGAAGACCTTCGCAGTTAAGTCCCATAAGATTTCACACACATTATTTTTTAAAGCAGCAGTAAGGGAGCAAAGTACTCTCTCGACCATGGGAGCAAAGCAACAGGCATTCTGTACCTGATTTGATCTTTGACATTGGTCTTGAAACACTATTCTTTCCTCTTCCTACCTCTTAGCTCTCCTGTCTCTAAGCCATACTCTGTACCCTTTACTAAGCCCATCTTTTTATTTATTTTTTAATTGGCGTCAGAGAGATTCTGCGCAACTGTACTATACGCACATTACACTCATGTAGCTCTTCAAAAACAACTCAGTATTGCACGGTCATGAAAACGTAACAACCAGTCACATTTCTCAACACCTTCTTAAGGCACAGCCTCCTCTCTTTTGGGAAGAGACCAGTCAGAGATTTTTCTATGCAAGGAACTTCGCAGGAGAGCTTCTGTGAAGTTTGGAAGGTAGGAGACGAGATACTGGCAGAAGTAACGTTGTGAAGGCGGGGTGTGAGTCGTGCTTGGGTAGCTCAGATGAGAGTTCGAGTCTCGGTCCTGCACACAGTTAAATGCAGCGCGGGATTAGCCGAGCGGTCCACGGCGCTGCAGTCGTGGACTGTGCGGCTGGTCCCGGTGGAGGTTCGAGTCCTCCCTCGGGCATGGGTGTGTGTGTTTGTCCTTAGGATAATTTAGGTTAACTAGTGTGTAAGCTTAGGGACTGATGACCTTAGCAGTTAAGTCCCATAAGATTTCACACACATTTGAACATTAAGTCTGCTTTAGGCTGTGGCGCGCCACGGACCTGTTGTCCCGGCCGCGGGCGCGCGTGGACGAGGAAGTGTTTACACCGCCGGTACTCGCACGTGTTGTTGTCTGACTCGATCGCCATGGCACACAATTTTAGAAAGACTACGCTCCAGTTTACGTTCGCCAACGAATATGCCAGACACAAAGCTTTCGAAATAGAGCGTTTTTTGAGGAAAGAAGTTCGTTTACCTGCTGCAGACATAATTGGAATACACATAGCAGCGATGTAACAGTAGCCCCTTCAGGCTTGGGTGTGAGGGTCATTGTCCGCAGCTGGTGGTCGTGAGGTAGCGTTCTCGCTTCCAATGCCCGGGTTCCCAGGTTCGATTTTCGGCGGGGTCAGGGATTTTCTCTGCCTCGTGATGACTGGGTGTTGTGTGATGTCCTTAGGTTAGTTAGGTTTAAGTAGTTCTAAGTTCTAGGGGACTGATGACCATAGATGTTAAGTCCCATAGTGCTCAGAGCCATTTGTGAGGGTCATTCGGATCTTTGAATTGCCGTTTGAGGTGCCAGAATCGATGGTTACTGAATCGCTGCGACCGTATGGAACGATACTAAGTCATACGCCTGAGCGCTGGGCAAGTTTTAGCACCTATCCTGTGCCAAACGGCGTCCGACAGGTGCGGATCGTCCTTAATAAACATATCCCTTCTTATTTATACATTGGAGGATGTCGAGATATTGTTATTTACGATGGCCAGCCACCCACATGTTCTGGCTGTGGTGGAGAAGGACATATCCGCTCGGAGTGCGTACAACGCCGCGTCGTGCAACTGCCACATGGAGAAGTGTCACAGCGAGAAGTTCCCACGCAACTGCCGATGACGTACGTCTCGGTGACCCGCCGCGAGGTGTTGCCAAGTTCGGAGAGTGACAAGGACGTGTTTATGCAAGAGCACGCCGAGTTACGGGAGCATGGAGGTGCCTCCGAGAATGCCATTAGACCCACGTCACGTCAGATGAGGGAGGAACCTTCCGAAAATTCACATGTAGCGCGCGGCGTGGAAGTAGAGGTCGAGACAGTGGCGCCGGCAACGGTCCAACGTACGATCGACGAACACAGTGAGGCAGCAGAGGGCAGGGCACGCAAACAGCGATCGCTGAAGCGCCGCAAAAAGCGTCGCCATAGTTCGGGTGACACCTCCCCTCCTAGCCTAGGGACGTGGAAGTTATCCTAGCCGAAGAACTGTCTGACACGGAACACGTGCCTGTAGAGGACGCTGACAGGATTCCTTTAGATGGTGACCGGATGTCCTGCCTTCCAGACGGTCCCTCTTCATTGACACTGACTGACCCAGCGCTGCCGACGAAGGAGTCAGGGACACCAATGTCCTGGCAGCCACATCGAAATACATCAGATGACGTTTCTCGGATTGATGACCACTGCGTCTGGGCGGAACCAGTAGAAGACATACAGGAATTGGCACCCCCAAATGATGACAACTCACTCACAGGATTCACAGCACGGAACGAAAACAACGGAGGGCAACCCGTTGGCGGGCACCCCTCTGAGCACGAGTAGTGGACTAAAGCACTTGGAGTTCACAATGACATGACACGAGCATGGCAACGACAACGGACCAAGCATATAAGGTGGACACAGTGAACATTAACACCGCACGTTCGCTTGCAAAGATGCAACTTCTCCAGGACATGATTTGCGCCACAGACGTTGATATTCTCCTGATGCAGATGCAATGCTGCTTTTCCCGACGTGGATGGTTACAACACTTATCTAGCGCCGACTCCAGATGGAGGACGTGGCACAGCGATACTAGTCCGGGAAGGGATTACCTTCCTTCAGCTCGGGGTTTGGCTATGACCGTGAACGGCATTCGTATCGTCAACATCTATGCACCCTCCAGCCGGCCGGTGTGGCCGTGCGGTTAAAGGCGCTTCAGTCTGGAACCGCGTGACCGCTACGGTCGCAGGTTCGAATCCTGCCTCGGGCATGGATGTATGTGATGTCCTTAGGTTAGTTAGGTTTAATTAGTTCTAAGTTCTAGGCGACTGATGACCTCAGAAGTTGAGTCGCATAGTGCTCAGAGCCATATGCACCCTCCGGATCTGACAATCGACAGGCGCGTGCACGATTCTACTCGGAGGAGATTGCCCCCCCCCCCCCCCCCCTATTGCATGGGATGTATGACCACATCTTGGTAGGGGGGGATTTTAACTGCGTACTCTCACCGAAGGATCAAACTCCTAATTTCAGCTCCTGCCACGCATCGAACACGATCTGCCGGGACATGGCCCTAATGGACACGCCGGCCGCGGTGGCCATGCGGTTCTAGGCGCTCCAGTCCGGAGCCGCGCTGCTGCTACGGTCGCAGGTTCGAATCCTGCCTCGGGCATGGGTGTGTGTGATGTCCTTAGGTTAGTTAGGTTTAAGTAGTTCTAAGTTCTAGGGGACTAATGACCACAGCAGTTGAGTCCCATAGTGCTCAGAGCCATTTAAACCATTTAATGGACACGTGGGAAAAGATCCATGGGCAGCGAGAGGGCTACACGTATTTTACTAGCCACTCGGCGAGCAGGCTGGATCGGATTTATGTTTCTGACAGATTAAGGGATCACGTGTTGGCTGCTGAACGTTGGCCCACAGCTTTTACGGATCACCTTGCATATTTATGCACGTTAGCCTTCCCACGGTAGCGGGTCTGGCGGAGTCCTAGTTCATGGAAAGTTAATTCATCTTTATTGGTGGATCTCGAATGTCGCCAGCGGATCGAAGAAACATGGCAGACATGCACTCGCCGTCTGCCGCTGCACCGTACGGTTCTTTCATGGTGGCTACAATGTGCAAAACCGGCGATACGAAGAGCTCTCATAACGTATGGCAAGGAAAAAGCGAAATGGCTCCGAGATACACTTGATTATTACTACATGGTGCTCCGCGACCTATCCTCCAGGGCTCCATCGCCCGAGCGTCAAGCGGAAGTCCATCGCATTCAGGCGTGAATTTTATCCATCACGAGACGTCGACTGGAGGGACTTTCGATCCGTGCTCGGTGCTTGGACAACGTCGATGGAGAACGTATTAGCAAGCATCATGTGTCCAAGAGATATCTTTGATCACAGTGCTCCATGATGACAATGGTCGGCCCTTGACGTCACAACAGGACATTGCTGCTGAGTTTCTGGAGCATTACCGCCTCCTTTTCACTGGGACGCCGACGGACAATCGGGCAGGAGAAGAAATTTTGCGACAGATGCAAACGGAGGGGGATTGTCCGGATGCAGAGGCGCTATTGGAACCTCTAACGGAAGATGACAAAAATGGTTCAAATGGCTCTGAGCACTATGGGACTTAACAGCTGTGGTCATCAGTCCCCTAGAACTTAGAACTACGTAAACCTAACTAACCTAAGGACATCACAAACATCCATGCGCGAAGCAGGATTCGAACCTGCAACCGTAGCAGTCGCGCGGTCCCGGACTGCGCGCTTAGAACCGCGAGACCACCGAGGCCGGCGGAAGATGACATCCGGGGGGCATTCACGAAGGGTGCGGTGCATAAATCCCCTGAGCCAGATGGGTTGACACTCGAATTTTATCGCGCATTTGCGGATTTAATGATGTCCCAGATGGTGTTGACGTATAATGAGTTATTGAGCCCTGACACGGAAGTTCCGTCACAGTTCATGGAGGGACTGCTTATACCAATACCGAAATCGACAGCGAGTGTCAGCGCCCATCAATTTAGACTGCTCACGATGCTCAATACTAACTATAAGATCTTTGCGCGAGTGTTGGCGGCAAGGCTCAAGACTGTAAAATCCAAGACAATACCAACAGACCAGGCTTGTCTAGGGGTTCGGAGCAACATCCATGCTATCCTAGGGAAATATCGTGACGTAATTTCCCTGACGGAAGCTTGTCACATCCGAGCGGCGTTCGTATCGGTGGATTTTGATCGTGCCTTTGACAGGATCAACCATGACTTCCTTGACTCGACCATGCGACGCATGGCCATACCACAGGATTTTATTACCGTACTCATGCGCCTCCTTCGCGGCGCTTCTTCGACGGTGAGAGTCAATGGCAGGGAGGTAGGAACGATTCCTGTTTGCAGCTCAGTTAGGCAAGGATGTCCCTTGTCGATGATACTGTTTACAAGTCGAACCATTGATGCAGACTCTTAGACGGATTCTTTAACAGGCGTCCGACTCCGTGCGAGCTCCTTCACGTGTCGTGCATATGCCGACGACTTGATGATAATCGTCCGGTCGGAGAATGAAGTAAGTAAGGTGATTACCCTTCTTACTATGTACGGAGTAGCTGCGGGAAGCAGGGTCAACATGACTAAAACCAAGATTATGCACATCGGTCGAGGGCTGGACGCTCTGCACAGTCCGTTTACGACGTTGGACATCTTGCGATGCTTAGGTGTCTTGTACACCCGATCGCTACCGCAATCAGGGGTGGCGAGCTGTCGACGTCTCCTCCGCAACAATTCACTGCGAGCGCACGGCCTGCTCCAAAGGGTGGACTACAGTAATATTCATCTGGCCTCGCGACAGCCGCACGTGGCACAGGTACTGCCATTGCCACATGGTATTGCTGACAGATTAATGGCGGCATTTGGATATTATGTCAGCCAAGGAATGTTGTTTAAGATCAAATACGAGACTTTAACTCTGCCACACCATTCTGGGCCGGCCGGGGTGGCCTAGCGGTTCTAGGCGCTTCAGTCTGGAACCGCGCGACCGCTCCGGTCGCAGGTTCGAATCCTGCCTTGGGCATGGATGTGTGTGATGTCCTTAGGTTAGTTAGGTTTAAGTAGTTCTAAGTTCTAGGGGACTGATGACCTCAGAAGTTAAGTCCCATAGTGCTCAGAGCCATTTGAACACCATTCTGGAGGACTTAACCTCACAGATGTGCGGAACAAGGCTCTAGCTCTATACCTGCGAGCGACGCTACGAACTTGGAACCAACGGCAACACGCCATCACGTCGGCGATCCTGGATGTGCTTCTTCCCACGCTCTTTGAACCGCCGGTGGTGGTAGGCACAATGTCGCCATCTTTTTCTCACGTCGCGCGATTCTTTGTTGATTTTAGTTATGTTTAGTTACAGATACCTTCTACAAGAATCCCTGCGTCATCATGGCAGCAATGTTGTCGAACTTAAATACCCAAAGCGAGACTGGAGATAGATTTGGCGAGCTGTCCATACGCCTCTCCTCACCACAGCAGCGAGATCGTCCTGGTATACATTAATCAACCGCAAGACAGTCAACCGCCAACGATTGTACGACATTCGCATGGTAGATTTCCCGCTCTGCTTTATATGGGGCATGCAGGACACCGACGAACATTCTCTGCGGTTCGGTGAGGCAAAGGATGTTTGGCGGCTGACGCAACGCATCATGGCACTCCTCCGACGCACCGGCGAATCCACGATCACGACGGACGCTCTATTTTTCCCCGACGCTGTCTTTTTCCCCTCACAAAAAACATCGGCAATCCGCCGGATTGGAGGACACGCCGTGATGACTGGGTGTTGTGTGATGTCCTTAGGTTAGTTAGGTTTAAGTAGTTCTAAGTTCTAGGGGACTGATGGCCATAGATGTTAAGTCCCATAGTGCTCAGAACCATTTGAGCCATTTTTTTGGAGGACACGCATCGCACTACGTGCTCTCGCGGACCTTGATATCGGGTATGGACTATTGGCATTATCTACTAGAACAACACGAAATCATCCGACGCCACTCTAAATATAAAATGCATTTTGCGAACTTTCTAGGCAGCATGTTTCATAACCCCCCGAAGCGGTGGAGAGTCCCAGCATTATATTGTTTCGAGGGACAGCATATTACTCCCAGTGAAGTGACGAGGATGTCACTTCGGCCCTATATTTCTTTCCTTTCTTTTTAATTTATGACTTTTCTTTTGAGACATTAAAATTAAATGAATAAATAAAATAATATTGTTAATAATAAAAAAATTACATACATGTAGATGTTTCCTTCCCGCTGCCTCTCCCTTATCCTGTCAGGAGACGGGGACACCGTGGCCAGGGCTTCAAGTACGACCCCTGCCCACTCTGCCCCCTGACCTACTACACCTTAAAAAAAAAAAAAAAAAAAGGTAGAGCACTTGCCTGCGAAAGGCAAAGGTCCCGAGTTCGAGTCTCGGTCCGGCACACAGTTTTAATCTGCCAGGAAGTTTCATGTTTAGCTCTTGTTGACAGTTATTCTTGCTTAGAGGTGTTGTGCATTGTATGAATACCATTCTGTATGGTGGCTGCTATTTTTTGAGGTAATCAGTAATCATGCAGTGGACAAATTTGGTCCTCACTACCTGGTCATCAAAACTTTCACTTCTTCTAGCGCATATAATTTTGTATTAAATATCTGTACATAATTTCTTAATTTTTAGACAGGAAGTCTGTTCCAATAAAATGCTGCCGGCCGGAGTGGCCGAGCGGTTAAAGGCGCTACAGTCTGGAACCGCACGACCGCTACGGTCGCAGGTTCGAATCCTGCCTCGGGCATGGATGTGTGTGATGTCCTTAGGTTAGTTAGGTTTAAGTAGTTCTAAGTTCTAGGGGACTTATGACCACAGCAGTTGAGTCCCATAGTGCTCAGAGCCATTTGGACCATTGAACCAATAAAATGCTGCAGACGTAGTTGTCATGTGATGAGCAGGTTTGAAACATATCTTTAATACAGGTAAATAAAACGCAATAGGAGGTTAATACGACTGTATTATTCGCAAGCAGCAAAATATTTTTTCGAATCACCTTAAATTAAAAGCTCGTGTGTCTATCACACCTCGTACATTGTTCACCTCAGGGTAAAAGCCTTCAGACCAAGGGAAATCTATAACCAAATCTCAAGAAGTTTGTATTGGAAAGATCGAATTTACAACAAAAAGTACACGATACATAACATACAGATAATACTATAAAACGGTCCTTGAGACTGTCGTATTCTACACGTCGTTGCCACGAAGGCTTCTGTTTTTCCATACTTTACGAAGTGAAAACATCCCGAAGCTTACTCAAATAACCCTAACTTCCGTTACCGTAAGAGAGTACTTTCTCATTCCTTACAAGCCACACAGATTCCTTAATGATTAATCACCTGACAAGAGAAACGACTTGGGGCTCAACACCCACCACGTAATACACAACATCTCGAATTCACCGAGCATTTCCTGTCGAGGACATTGCGAGAACACCACACATTCTGCTGTGACATGTTTTCAGACAGCTACGAAATACGTGCTGCCACAATACCAGCATGTGAACTCCCACATAGGAACGTGGCAAGAATCTTCAATCACCGTCTTGGTACATTAATTTACGGAACGTTACTTGCATGTGAACACATTATAGTGAAGTACTGCAAGGCAAAAGATTCATATGGATTAAATTTTCTAACTGATAGTAATAATTAAACTGAAATGAAATATGTGATGATGAAAGTGATTATAAAATTAATTTTCCCTCTCTCATGCAAGCAACGTATCATCCAAATTACTGCAACATCGGCGGCTGAATGACTATCGCAGGCAGCGGCTTCGACTCCCGTCTCTCCACGAGTCTCTGCCGGCGGCGTTTTGGTCACCTGATTCCGCTCCAAGTCATTTTCATGAGCCTAACATACCCAATTTGACCAGTGGCCACAGACTGTGCTCAGCTCGACAGTCATTTGTCTTACTGAGCCATAGCTACTGCGACATTTTTGATCAACGCAAAATCCAAGTAGCGCGTGAAATGAATATCTGTATACGATAATATCCAAATACACGTAAGATTTACGCTATCTAGTCTGAAGTATCCGAACACCTCTATGTAAATGACCACTAGATGTCACGAGAGGCAAACCCACTAGCTCAGGAAAAAGGGAGGGGGAGGGGGGGGGGGGAGATATTGCGCTGTCAGCAGAAGAGAGAAACAACAGAATGGTTTGGTTAGGAGAGTTCAGTGACTTCGAATGTGGACCAGTCATTGAATGTCACCTGAGTAACAAATCCATCAGCGACATTTCAACCCTTCTAAAGCCGCCAAAGCCGATAGTTGGTGATGTGACTGCAACTTGGAAACAGGAAGAAAAAACCCCAGCTAAACCAAGACAGGCAGACCTCTTGTACCGAGGGACAATGACCGTCGAGCATTGTGGAGGATGGTCGTACAAAAGAGCATGAAATCAGCGGAAGAAATCATTCGTGAGTTACCATGCCACCGGCAGTGCAGCTAGCACAACGAATGTTCGTAGGGAGTTAAAAGGGTGGGGTACAATGGTGGAGCATCTCATCCTAAGTGGCACGTTACTGTATTCAGAGCAAGGCGACGCCTAAAGTGATGTAAAGAGCGATGCCACTGCCTACTCGATGAATGAAAACAAATGATTTGTAGTGACGAATCACGGTATGCCCGGTGACAATTCGATGGAAGGGTTTGGATTCTGTGGATGACTGCAGAACATTATCTGGTATCGTGGATGTCTAATCGTGGTTATAGCGTAGTCCTCTTATCGCGTTTAAGAAAACGATAAATGCGGAAGGACATGGTAGCCAAGGAGAGGAAAGGAACCCTTGGTGGTGGCTAAGCTGTCATAGAGGTCTGCCAATTCAAGGTAACACCAGTGGGCTATCAGAATAGTTTTCACATTGAGGTAATGAAGCGAACGATTAATGCTTATTGTTACTATCAAGAATAGATAATGACAAAAAATAAACTCACTTTAAAGTAAAGCTGAGAGCTAACAGAACAAAGCTGAGACTTATAACATTTCATTTCAAGTAGCCACCCTGACTGAACTTGACATTTCACTATTAGCGGTAAGGTTACGTCTCAGAAAATCAGTTTCATCTTTGTTTATGATTTATCTGTGAAAGACATTTTCGATCCTATTTAATAACCAACAGACTCGATACCGCTTTCTTCTTCTTCGAGCATCGGTGATATAAGGTTGTATCATTGCTGCAACTTGTATTGTGTGTTAAATAATAATGCTATTTGAATTACCTCATCTTAATTTGGTAGCATGGTACTAAACACTGCGTTCCCATACTAATGAAATTTGTTTTGTATAGTTTTTTGCCTGTAAATTAGTTGAAGTTCGGTGACGCGACGACCGCGCGACGTTTGCGCGCTATCGTTTTCACGTTTCAATATTTGTAAGACGAACCTGCGGCCTATATTTTAAGCGAAATCCGATTGCGATTATTATTGTTATTGTTGCGCAAAACTAACGATTTGGACCAACGATTAACGACAACACGGTTTCTCGTCACCAAGCCCGCTGCTTTCCAACAACAGCTTGGGCTGATGCCAATTCTTGCATGAGAATGTCGGTAAACTGATATGAGTAAAAACCGTTTTTTGCTATATGAAAAGACTGACCAAATTAATACCTCCTTGCCTATTTTATGATTACATGTCCTCTTTTCTTATCGGCAATATAAGGTGATATATTACGGCATGGAGAAATTCCTGAATCCTCTGCTTGCACCATGTCATCAATATGATATTTAAAGGATTTATCTGTACAGGTTTACAGCCTTCCTTTATGAAACTCGAACCTGGTAGCACTCCAAAACGAAAACGGCCTATGTACAATTCTGATATTTACTTTGGACAGGCACATTCAAACCATCCTGTTCTACATCTTGTTGCCGTTTCTTTTGGAATCCACTAGTCGAGGGCGATCGCCTACGCTCTATAACGTCATACCCTCTTCGACAACCTAAATTATTGCACTTAATTCCGTAGATGAGATAGTCGCGCTTCTGTCCGTTAGCTATAGGCATGTTTTTCCGTAGTCAGCGACCTCATATGAAAGATTAAATCCTCTGATGCGACATTCAGCTGTCACCGTAACACTACAAGAAAGACATGAAAGAGGAGAGAGGGAAATAATTCGTTTGTATAACTGATTTTTTTAATTTGTACAACAAAACCAGGCTACTCGTATTAATTATTGTTATTTATGTTATTATGATATATGGAATAAACTAGGTGCCGGCCGTTGTGGCCTAGCGGTTCTAGGCATTTCAGTCTGGAACCGCGCGACCGCTACGGTCACAGGTTCGAATCCTGCCTCGGGCATGGATATGTGTGATGTCCTTAGGTTAGTTAGGTTTAAGTAGTTCTAAGTTCTAGGGGACTGATGACTTCAGATGTTAACACAATTGAAGGCTCATTTTATCGAGATTCTGTAATTGTCTTCCATTGCGACACAGAAGTTTGAAATTTGGATCGAGTGTGCCTACAACCACCCCCTGTGGTGGTGCAAAGGCCTGGCGCCCTGTGACATCGCCCTCGGGCTGAGCAACCTGCTTCACAACGTTGACACTGTTGTCATCCCCTGGGCGTTTCAACCCCGCTCTGATGACAACATGGGGCTGCAACCCCATTGAACGGCATCTGACCCCTTTGGAGTGTAGTGCAACTGCAATTTTTGCTCTGATATATAGATTGGAACGGCGAAATTTGAACGTGATCCGAAACAGTGAAGACTGCTTATACATTTTCAGCCCTCCTGTTTCGCACGCTCCTGTGGCGTGATCACAGCGGGGGAACGACATTGGCATGTGCATGGATTAAACAGCAAAGGGTTCCTCTAAGAACCCCAATTCAGCAACACCCTCAGTGGCACCTGCCTAACTTTACTGCGTGCCTTTACAGAGACAATCTGCGAAGTAGGCCTAGGCACCTGCAAGCAGGCATTCAGATTCCAAGGGGTGGCTCAGGTGCCTACGATTCCTTTACAGGTTGTCTCTTTACAGGTACAATTGACAAAATTCTTGGTGAAGGTGGGTGGGTGTCACCGAGGGTGCTGCCAAAGTGGAGGGTCTTAGAGGGACATTTTGCCGTTTCATTGACGCGTATGTAAATGTCGCAACAACCCTCCCTCGCGTTCACGTAACAGGAGGGCGCGAAATAGGAGGGCTGAAAAAGCGTAAGTCTATTTTTCTGCTTCATATCATGCTCAGATTTCGTCGAATGATTTTGAACGATCCCTAGTGGTTCTGACCTGGACACGAGAGCGAAAATTGTGGTTGCACTGCACTCCAAAGAGGTGCAATCCTGTTCAGTGCGGATGGAGACCCTCAGTATCGTTACAGAATGGTTGAAACGTTCAGGGGTGTCTGCAGTGTCAAAGCCTATCAAGAACGTCGTCCTGTTGCTTTTTCGTGTCGATTTTGAGACGTTGTGTGTCTGGAATGTTTTCCTCGGCCAACCATGATAATATCACGTGATTTCAACGTTGAGAGTCGCGGTTCTGACTTCTATCGTAGAGGCATCAAAAGAAGGTGCGAAATGTAGGTAAGAGGGGATGTGATGACCTTGCCATCGCGTGACACGTCCACCGTGATGCTCGGCAAAATTGTGGTGAAATGTGGTGCCAATGTGGTATCATTAACCCACTTTGCATGTCACATGAACTTTTGAGTTCTGGCCTTTTTTTCCCATTTGTCAACACCTTTCTGTTTGAAGCCTCTTCGATCCCCAGGGGGGGCACGTCGCAGAGCGCTACACTTTTTCACCATTACAGAGGAAGATTGAAGGCACATTCGAGTCAAATTTCAATCTTCTGTGTAGCAGTGAGAGACAATTACAAGATTTTGAGAAAGTGATCCATTAATTGTGTCGTGCACTGTATTATACACACTTATGTAATCCCCGTTTCACTTTCGTCGTTGATTGTAATCTCCTTGAGACGCTATTGTAGCCGTCTCAGATTAACGAAACACGAGCGAAAGTAACATCGTTCCATTAATGCTGGTAAAACAGAATAAATATAATATAAGGGGAGATGTTACAAGACGACTTTGCAACCAATTTCATTAAATTCTGGTCCCGGCCTAGGTTCGAGTCCTTCCTCGGGCATGGGTGTGTGTGTTTGTCCTTAGGATAATTTAGGTTAAGTAGTGTGTAAGCTTAGGGACTGATGACCTTAGCAGTTAAGTCCCATAAGATTTCACACACATTTGAACATTTAATTCTGTGTCTGGTTGCCCATACTGTCACCACAAAAATCAGTCGTGAGCGCTGTCAACCCGTGAACTCGGTAAACTTCGTTGTTATACGTATTCGTATTTTAAATGTTAGCGCGTTGAGTTTCTAAAGCAAAGATGAGCTTCAGTTTGGCATTTAACGGCTACGGAAAACCACCGAAAAACCGTACTCGCGCTGGTTAGTACACGAGACAAACGGCCACTGACTTCGAGTGTAGATTGACTGTGGGTCTCTGTCTCAGTCTTGTTTCGCAGGTAAGGCTATACGAGCAGATTAAAGCACATCCTTCCATCTCGAATAATATAATTCTACTCGAAACTTACTTATGTGCAAGAAAACACATACCTGCCTATTCTGAGGAAATAAGCATTTCTTTTACGATGCTTTCTATCGTTGCTGGTATTACCATAATAACAGATTATCGAATTATTAATATTCATTTAGCTTATAGAATTCTTAGCGTTTATTGTTTAGTCAGGAAGAGCCCGTACGCAGCGACTGATATTTTTGTTGCCTGGTCCAAATTGGCGTCCTGGGATGCTTACTGTTTGTCGGGGTGGTTTTCCGTTGCTTTCGACGTTACGGTATCCTGCGCTGCCTTCTTTTCGGTCACTGTGTATTCTGCCACGGACGCTATTGACGTACCACAGGCTTCCGCCCGTTACCTCGCTGCTCTCACCTACGTGCCTTACCGAGAGGTCAAGGTCTTCCTTTGTGAGAGTTGTTGCCGTATGCGTTGCCCGAACGCTACGCCACTTGAATGGAACAACTACATTTTGGAAGACTGCACGTTCTGCTTTAGCCAGTTAACTACAGTACTTTTAGGCTTGATGCATCAATAACGTAATAACCGGATTACAGGAAGTACTTACATAAATCTATACAAATACACGTACACATTATGTGCTACAATTAATCGATCACATTAAATTCAGGATACAACTTGTTTAAGGGTTGGTGTCACTGATCACTCGTTAACTCACGACTGCCACTTGTTATTAAAATAAAACTCTGCAATGAACTAGACGTTCGTCTTTTCGGTTAGACAGAGGTGAGGCAAAATGGGGGAATACTCTGACTTTCTCCAACAGCACACCGTTTAAGCGTGATTAGTTGGAGTGGGTAGGTATACCGAGAGCAACATTATCTTCATTAATGGACACTTACCAACTTCAGAGATACGGAACGTCGAATATTAAGTCGATTTTCCCCTAAAGGATTACAGAACTGCAACTCCCCGCCTCCGAGGTCACTAATGGCGCACGTCTCGAAGGTACTATGTCCGAACCCAGGTGATGGAAGAGTTTTTACTTGGCTGGTAAGTGGAGGAGGGAAAGTGGCGTCAACGTTCTTGACTTCAAGTAGCAAAGACCTGCTTTAAATTTCAAACGTCTCCACGACGTCCCATCGAATGATGATATCTGATGCTGTCAATGATGATCCGTTGCCGGGACAGGGACATTAAACTCAGCTGCCCCTTGGTGCCATTTGCGGGGTGTAGGCTATGTACCGGCAGCCAGGTTCCACTCTCTTCCTTCCGTTCATCCGTAATAACACGAAAACAACACTGGGGTAAGCACTCACCACAGTCATCCCCATGACTTAGGTACGCACTTGACACTTCATAACAGGTCGGAGGAAAGCTACAGCAAACACAGGTATTAGCGCTTGGGACCAACACGTTGGGCTGTAGAGCTAGTGCGGTACAAATGGCATCTGAGTTGAACAGGCACTTCGAATATCGTATGTCTTCATTCGAAATGCGGCGCAAATTGCACGAAGTGAACATCCGCTGCCGGGTAGTGATCCTCAGATCTCTGGTCATCGCCAAGAACACATTAACACGACGCAAATGGTGCCGAGCTTACGCAGTGTGGACGCAAGTTGACAAGAAGAAAGAAATGTGGTCGAATGAATCACGCTTCACGTCTTTTCCACCATCATCGTGGTGTCTGGTATGTAAGCTGGACGCCAAAAGAAAATTGTGTTTAGAAATGTGTACCATTTCTGAACCTCAGAGGTAAAGTCTGTGGCGTAGATTACATTGCCACTGTGATGTTAGAAAGCGCAGATTAACACTATTCCATTGAGACTATAATTTTTAACGCAAATACAGAATCAGTCGAATTTAATAAAAACAAAATTTTGGAAAAAAAGATGTCACTATTCGAATCCCAGTGATAAAGAAGTTTTCATGACTAATTTTTGGCTGGTAATGGGGGCAAAGATGGCGGTATATTTATTGTACATTAACATAGCGACTTAAACATCAAACTTCTCTGCAGTGGTTCGTGGGATGAGGATATGTGACAGTATCTGCTGATTCTGATCCGTCCGTAGGATAGAGCTATAAGTTCGGAATTAATTTGTACTATTCAAGACGCATAAAACTACCTCAGATGTCCAGGGGATACAGGTACACGCTTAACACTAAGAGGTCGATGGAAGGTAGCAACATACCGTTTCCTCTAGGTTCTCAGCCACCACTACAGATCTGATTTCCACATTTGTCGCTATGGCACACTGTCGAATTAGGGACTGATGCAGACTTTCTTAGGCATGCTACTTTCCAAGCAGAATTGACAACCTCACATTATTTGGAAATTTCAAGTGACTAAAAGTGCCCTACTTAGCTCATGCTCCTCCGTAAAAAGAACCTTAATTTCCTCGTTTTAAACCCTCAATACATATAACTTTAATATCATTTGAATGGTCCTGCAGCAAAGAATCTTGAGGCGAGAGGATTTCCTGTCCCTTGATTGCTGATAGAACTTGAAGCTAAAACGCATGAGAAATATTACAATAATTATCTGAAAATATTTTACGAGATGGAGGGACCTATTCCGCGACTGACGTTACCTGTGACTCGTTGTAATATGAATCGTATTCGTCTTAGACATTTACTTTTTTCCCAATAAGCACTTGAGATTACTGTGTTTCTCGCCCTCCTACAAACGTACATAATGTGAGTGCAGGGAACTTTACACAGCTAAAAGCAATAACCACCGTCTCTGCTTTGGGGATTATCCTTTAGCCGTAATTTCCTCGGTGATTAAAAATACTGCTGTATAGTCTGAGGAAACTACTCACACTTAAGTGCTGCGATACGACACAGTCCATACAATAAGACAGATATACTCGATGTCACAGCAGCAGCGAATGTCGCACGCATCCCGCAATCTACAAGCTGAAGGCATCGTTCGCAAAACCTAATAAAGCTGTTACTTTCGAAGCTGGTGTAAGCACAAGCATCCTTGGCGTTTTCATTAATTTCGACCATCGACCTGTGGTGGGAAAAGTGTTCCTCTTAGTTACACGGAAAATGTATCTAAAAACTATCTCATAAAATAAGTTTGTCGATTTTGTCATATAAAACAATACGGGAATCGGAGAAGACAGAGCACGTTATACGACGGTAAACTTTTTTTTTCAGACTATCATACATGGGCGTATCTACTTCTAGATCAGTATAATATAGTTGAATATACTGCTGCGTTCTCTGTAATTCTTGCCCATATGGTTTAAAAACGAGATAGGACAATTTTTGCACATGGGAAATAACTTAGGTACGGGAGAAGCAAGCAGTACTACTGCCGTTTAATACAGTATCGGATACTATGAACTGCCAGTGCTCCTTCACATCTGCATAGCGTAGAAACAATGTGATTTCGCTTGTATTACTGACACACTGTGTCAGTCTCCTCAATAAAAGTAAACTGGAAAGTCGTGGCAGGTGTTGGAGTAGCTGCAATATCTCTTGCAAGCGACCCACAACGTTCTTCAGTCCAATGTCTCATAGGACTACGGTGTCGTGTTACTAATAGGGCACACAGCAGAGTGCAGAAACGTTTAGTAGATGCTGCAGTCATTTCATTTAACGTTTTAACTTAGTGCTACTCTTGGAGCTAATACTTCCCTAACTCCAGTCTCCCGTTCGTTTTCGGTTCAGATGCTACACTTATATGGGACAGTTCGACGGTGCGCTGCAGTATTTCCCTTTCGCAAAAGAGCGAGAGAATTTACGTAGTACTTAAGACATTGAACTCGTATTAGGGATCAGCATAGTTCAAATTACCATCACGTATTTCTGATTTGTCTTTCCGTGTTTCACAGAATCATTTAAAACGAATTCATGGATGGTTCGTGCAATAAAGGTATAAATGTTTTCCTTCCCCACATTTTTGCTCATCGAGATTGTGCTCCTTCCCTCCTTAACCTTTCGTACTGTCACTGTTCATATTCATCCGAAGGATTTCAATACCCGTGTAGCAGGTTAGTCTCCCTAAGTCTTTGGATCCGGATAGGGATCGACTGCCGTCCGGAATGGCCGAGCGGTTCTAGGCGCTTCAGTCTGGAACCGCGCGACCGCTACGGTCGCAGGTTCGAATCCTGCCTCGGGCATGGATGTGTGTCATGTCCTTAGGTTAGTTAGGTTTAAGTAGTTCTAAGTTCTAGGGGACTGATGACCACAGCAGTTAAGTCCCATAGTGCTCAGAGCCATTTTTTTTAGGGATCGACTGTTCACTACAACAACAAATCTGCGGTGTATATGCAGGCACATTACCCATGTTCCATCTGCGTATGGAGCCAGAAAATGTTGTATAATACGGCACCAACAACGCTCTCTTCCCTGCAGTTAGTGACACAGAGTGTAAGCTGTATAGCTGTAGATACGTGTCACATGCGTGCTAGCGACTCGTTTGCAGGAGGAACGGGATTTGAATCGACATCCGGTCATTCTGATATTTCCATAACTCACATCCTCTTACATTTGAGCTAGTGCTCCATCATTGACACTGACTCCACAAGTTCTTATCTCTTCTCTTTCTTCCCTAAATTTTGACAGAGAGTTATTTGCAGAAACTAAGAAAAAAAGAAAAAAAACGTATTACTTGAATATACTCGTACTGCATTGTCATTGTTGGCCAGTGTATTGTTTCAGAAGTAGACGAGAGATGGCATCCTCAACCCTTCGGCAGTGGCCCGGTGAGAGGGCTCCGTGCGAAGGACGTTGTCGATACGTAACTCTCAGGACGCGACGTAAGCTGCAAATGCTATTACTGCGAAGCCCTTGCGAGCTAAGGCGGTCGCTTCCCTAAGACACTGGCGGCATTGCGCGGCTTCTCGATGCCCCTCAGTAGGCGGAGAAGCTAGCACGTTTCCGCGACACGTCCTGCCTTACAGACTTCTCCTCAGGTGAAGAACTTTTACTTTTCCTCGTCGTAGGAGCAATCGATTTCTGCCACAATATCTGGATTTTCGATAGAAGTCTTCGGTCAACGTTTAGTAGCGCTACATTGTCATCTCCAAAAACATATCCGAAAGCGTTTTGTCTGGCACTCCAGTACTTACCATGTTCAAGATGGTTGCAGCGGCACTACTATCTGTCTATGACTTGGGGCAAACATGAGTTCAAGAGTAATATGCCATAGTATAGCAAACTACTAAAACTACTACGTGATTTCTTCTTCTCTTCCTAAACGAAACCGTTTTGAGATACAATTTGGTGTTCTATTTCTTTTTCCCTTCAATCCCGTTTTCGCATTGAAAGGACTACTATAATTCCAATGATACAAGGAACGAACAGAGGAGAGATTTACGTGAAGTTCCATCTTTAAATCCGCTAGGAAGTAATTGATATTTTTCGCGTCGAAGATTTAGGGACAAATTTAAGCCTTGCCACTGAATTTTCCTTCGTCACGAAGAGGGAGGGATTGGAGCGTTGGTTCGTAATCTTCAGCTGCAAAACGACGATCCAGAACTGTTGAGTCATATGAATTGTGAAATGCAGTACGAACGGTGATACTCGCAACCAGCTTATACGCGATGCGATTGCATCATTCGACTGTTTGATCGTCTCACTGACTCTCACGCTCAATTAGGCCGGATTGGACGAGGCAATAGACGTCACTACTGCACGATGTGTCGTAAAGCGATTCCTCAGCCTCCAGGCTTGGCCTTACGGTGTGTGGCGGAGGGTACTTTGTGCACCAGTATCACCTCCCCTTTTTGCTGTTCCTGTCGAATATCGTTCTCTGGAACAACGATTCCTGGTAAGCTTCCGTGTCGCTTCGAATCTCTTTCTCTTGATGGCCTTACTGCGGAGTAAACGTAGAAAGGAGCGATATATTGGTTGACTCTTCTAGGAATGTACGCTCTTGGACTTTAGCACTAGACCATACCGTGATGCAGAACGGCTCTCTTGCAGCGTCTGCCACTGGCCATCTCCGTGACATTTTCGCGCATTCTAAATGAACCTGCCTCTCCAACGCTCTCATTGTTCTTTCACCAAGTTAGAAGTCCGCCCCCAGTAGCTGAGTGGTCAGCGCGACAGAATGTCAATCCTAAGGGGATTTTCTCTGCTCAGGGACTGGGTGTTATGTTGTCCTAATCATCATCATTTCATCCCCATCGACGCTCAAGTTCCCGAAGTGGCGTCAAATCGAAAGACTTGCACCAGGCGAGCGGTCTACCCGACGGGAGGCCCTAGCCACACGACATTATTATTACCAAGTTAGAAGATGCTGTGGTTAAGGCTCTAGATTCGTATGCAGCAGGAACCGGGTTCAAATCCCAGTCTGGCTGCCCACATTTGGGATTTCCTTGATCCACCTGACCCACTTCAGACGAATCACGGTTTTTCTCGTAGTTTAGTTTTAACTTGATGATTCATGTTCATTTGCACTGGACTACACAAATCGGCAAATATTTCTTTCGTTTCATGGTAATGATAGAAAACAGATGACAGTAATGTAGCTTTCTTGCATTATTTTTCTCATTTTTCTCATTAACTGTGGGTTCTTGAAGTGATTCAGTGCAAAAAACGGAAAACTAGTCCAGATTAATTATTTGTACTTGCAGAAAAAGGTTCACAATTATTATAATAGATGACTTAGTATTCAACGACGTTACATTTGAACTTATATCACTGATTAGTATTTTTGACTAAACATATTTAATATTATTTACTCTGATAATTTTTCAAATAATTTCCCATCCTGGATGGCAAATTTAAAAAAATTGCAGTAAAAACACTGAATCTATAATACACACATCAAAGAAAGTTTTGCATCACACCACTTCCCAGAACTCCTGAAGACAGACGTTGACTGTGGATATTGTATCACAGACACAGTCCCTTTGACTGTTCAGAGATGTCACTAAACCCGCCCAAAGATGTAAACAACCATGCATGAGCAGCGCCTATTAGACGGAGGGGGTCCGACAACCGATCAGTTATAGTCATTCCACCAGGAAGGAGGTACACGGCTCGTGGTGTCTGTAGTTCAACCATGCATAGACGATCAATACCGCGGTTCGATCGCGTCTGCGTTGTTACTTTGTGCCAGGAGGGGCTCTCAACAAGGGAAGTGTCCAGGCGCCTTGGAGTGAACAAAAACGATGTTGTTCGAACATGGACGAGATACAGAGAGACACGAACTGTTGGTGACATGCCTTGCTCAGGCCGCCCAAGGACACTGTTGGTACAGATTATCCCACTCCTCTACGGCAGTGGATGGCCGCTACCTACGGATTATGGCTCGCAGGACCACTGACAGCAACGTCACCATGTTGAATAATGCTTTTCGTGCAGCCACAGGACTTCGTGTTACGACTCAAACTGTGCGCAATAGGCTGCATGATGTGCAACTTCACTACCGACATCCATGGCTAGGTCCATCTTTGCAACCACGACACCATGCAGCGCGGTACAGGTGGGCCCGAAACATGCCGGATGGACGGCTCAGGATTGGCACCACGTTCTCTTCACCAATGAGTGTCGCATATGCTTCCAACCAGACAATCGTCAGAGACGTGTTTTGAGGCAACCCAGTTGGGGTGGACTGTCCAGCGAGTGCAGCAAGGTGGAGGTTCCCTGCTGTTTTGGGGTGGCATTATGTGGGGCCGACGTACGCCGCTGGTGGTCATGGAAGGCGCTGTAATGGCTATACGATATTTGAATGCCATCCACCGACCGATAGTGCAACCATATCGGCAGCATACTGGCGAGGCATTCGTCTTCGTGGACGACAGGTCACACTCCCCATCGTGCACATCTTGTGAATGACTTCCTTCAGGATAACGACATCGCTCGACTAGAGTGGCCAGCATGTTCTCCTGACCTGAAGCCTATCGAACACACCCGGGATAGACTGAAAATGGCTGTTTGTGGACGACATTACCCACCAACCACTCTGAGAGATCTACGCCGAATTGCCGTAGAGGAGTGGGACAATCTGGACCAACAGTGCCGTGATGAACTTGATGATAGTATGCCACGACGAATACAGGTATGCATCAGTGCAAGAGGACGTGCTACTGGGTATTAGAGGTACCGGTGTGTATAGCAATCTGGACCACCACCTCTGAAGATTTCGCTGTATGGTGATTAAACATGCAATGTGTGGTTTTCACGAACAATAAAAAGGGCGGAAATGGTGTTTTATGTTGATATCTATTCCAATTTTCTGTAGAGTTTCCGGAACTGTCGGAACCGAGGTGACGCAAAACTTATTTTGATGTGTGTATTTCCCTTTCAATAAAATCTTCATTTAACTCCGCTGTACCGGTCCCAAGCCCGGGGCCTCATTATGCAAGTGATGAGGAAGGAGGAGGGGGAGGAGTAACAACCTCGTTTAAAAAACCAGAGTTCACCTGGCCCGGGTGATAGTACTCTGTCAGGGACCCTTAGCTAGGGTTACAGCGAAGACCTCAACGGTAGCGAAGGCGGAGAGAACGAATCTCGGTACGGTGGAACTAGCGGAAGGGGCACATAATACAATAAATCCACCTTGCGTCTGACTTGTAACAAGCGGCACTGTGGTCGGCGTCTGTTCACCAGAGGTGCGGCCGTAACACAAATTCTGGAACTAACCACTCCAGTCTTAACCACTGAGCTTTTCTGAGCTCAACCCTTTGATTCTAAGTACTATTATGGAGCGTTTTAGTAATTACAAAATTACCCCAGGTGGTAACAAATCCTCCGCCATCAGTGGCGCAACTAGTCTATCGGATTCTGGGGAGACTAGGCTGAAACGCTATATCCCAAACCAGAGGAAATCGAAGTCTTTTGACCGACTCATGCCCAAGGTCGAAACATTTTTTGGAACTATCAATATTAACTCTCTCTTGACACCAGGAAAACTCTATAAATTAGGAGACACACTAAAAGAACAAAATATCAAAATTTTAGCCCTGCAAGAAACAAGGTTGCCTGATGAGAATACCATGGATTTTGGAAACTACCTATTGTTTAAAAGTAAAACAGACAAAAGAATTCTTAAAAACACTCCGCATCTGGGTGTTGCATTCGCAATTTCGCAAGACATTCTTGGCTCCGTAATCGAAGTAAATCCAGTAAACAACAGACTAATGACAATTTCCATGAAATGTGCAAATAAAATGTACTGTTTAATTAATGCACACATGCCTATCAACCAGGAGAATAAAACAAATCCAGAAAAAGTAAATAAGTCATGGGAAGTGTTAGAGAATACAGTCTCCAAAATTCCTCAAAATTATGTAAAGATTTTAATGGGTGATTTTAATGCACAGTTAGGGAAAGAGAGAAAATTTAGAAAACGGTCGGTGAATTCCCTGCACATAAATGGACCAATCAAAATGGAAAGAGGCTGGTAGAATTTTGCAGAAATTTCAATCTCAAAATTATGTCAAGTCATTTTAAGAAAAAACCTTCAAAACAAAAGACATGGCGATCACCTAACAAGGACATAGGTGAATTCGAAATTGACCATATTGCAATCTCGTATCCATGTCACAAAGAAATTTTAAATGTTCAAGTTCGTAAAGGCGCCAATATTGACTCAGACCATTATTTGACCCATGTGAAACTAAAGCTAAAACCCCAAAATTTCAACAAAGGGACACCATTAATCCCCAAATTTGACACCAGTAAAATCCAACCATCATTATTAGCAGACGAATTTGACAAAGCAAGTGCACAAAATTGGGAACAACTCAAACACAAGATTATCAAAACAGCTCAAGATCAAATTCCTTTACGAAAACACAAGAAACATGCTTGGTGGAATGAAAACTGTGATCATGCAATCAAAGCCAGACAAGAGACATTTAAAGCATGGAATAGCAACAAGACAGAAGACACATATGATACATTCCTGACAACTAGAAAAGACACTTCAAAACTAATTAGACAAACAAAAAGACAATATGAGAATAGTCAACTCTTAGAAATTGAAGAAGATTTTCAGAAATACAATACCAGAAATTTTTATAAAACTTTTAAAACCAAAATAAAGGGGTACCAACCCCAGAATCTTTGCTTCAAGAAGGAAAATGGACAGTTGGCTCTTAACAACCAAGAAAATTGCAAAGAACTTTCTAAATATTTTAAGAATCTTCTAAATTGCCCCGAGCCCACAGAAAGATTTCCACCAAAAATTCCCCAACAGTGCAATCCAGTTTCACTTGCACCAAATGAAGAGGAAATCATTAAAGAAATTCATAGGTTGAAAAACAACAAAGCATCTGGTGAAGATGGAATTGTTGCAGAACTTTTAAAGGCAGCTGGTCCAAAAACCGTTAAAGAAATTACTTCAATCATGCAAAACATTTGGCAAACTGAAAAAATTCCTGATGAATGGAAAACCGCCTTGATTCACCCACTTCATAAGAAGGGAGACAAAACTGATGTTAATAATTACAGAGGAATTTCTCTTCTTCCAGTCACATACAAAATCCTCTCTCAATGTCTTCTGAACCGAGCACAACAACAACTTGAATGGAAAATTGGCGAATATCAAGCAGGTTTCAGGCCAAATAGATCTTGCCCAGAACAGATTTTAGTCCTCAAACTAATTCTCAGACATCAAAAAATTTACAATAAAAAACTAGTTTGTACCTTTGTAGATTTTAGAAAGGCTTATGACTCAGTGGATCGTGAATCTCTTTTCCAAATTGTGAAAGAACAAGGCCTGGATCCTAAAACCACGGCAATTATCAGAGACACGCTAACTGGTACAAAATCAAAAGTAAAGTTCAGAGGAGAAATTTCAGAATCCTTTGAAATAAAAACAGGCGTGAGGCAAGGTGATGGACTCTCTCCGTTGCTATTTAACTGCGTTCTAGAAAAAGTAATACAAGAGTGGCGCGAACGAAAATTGGAGTTCAAAATTGACCAACCAGTGAAATTAGGACGAACAAATATTCGAATAGACTGTTTGGCCTTTGCAGACGACTTGGTTATTCTAACGCAGGACATCCAAATTGCTCAGAAACAAATAGAAATTCTTAAAGAAACAGCAGAAAGAGTAGGTCTCCAAATCTCATTTGAAAAAACACAGTATATGACTAGCAACAAACTGGCACCCAAACTTTTGGAAACTAAGTATGGAAAAATCAAAAGAGTTTCGCAATTCAAATATTTAGGTGAAACAATCTCAGAGACTGGTCTAGAAAAAATTGGAAATGAAATTCGTTGTCAAAAGATGGAGACAGCTTTTAGACTTACAAAAGACATCTACAACAAAAAATGTCTCTCGAGGTACTCTAAATTGAGACATTACAACACGGTCATAAAACCAGAGTGCCTTTATGGGGCTGAAACGCTAATTTTAAACAGAAAAAAGGACATTCAAGAAATCCAAAAAAGAGAAAGAAAAGTAATCAGAAAAATTCTAGGTCCAAAATATACTGAAGAAGGAACATACAGGCTAAGAGCAAATAGTGAAATTCAACAATACACCAGCATATATTCGGATATGAAAAAACGCAGATTAAAATTTTATGGGCATATTAAAAGAATGGATGCTACCAGACTAACTAAACAAGTAGTGGAATTCTACGAAAATCGAAGTAAAGCTAAATTTGAGACAATAAAATGGATTGCTGCTATAAAAGAGGACATGAAAGAGGCAGATATAAAACAAGATGAAATTCAAGACAGAAAATTATTTAGGCAAAAAATTCATGACTGGGTAGTTGGTCAAGCTGAAAAACCAAAGAAAACTGGAACCACATGGTCTGATGAAAGGAAAAGAGCTCATTCCGAGAGAATGAAAACAATTTGGGCAGAGAGAAAGTCTAAAAGAAAATAACTGAATGCCCCGTGATTGTACTTCGCGTGGTCCAGTAGGGCCCAAACGTGAATAATAATAATAAAATCTTCATTTATCACAGCGTACTGAATGTGTGATACATCAATTTATTATTCACCATGTATAGTATAAATAACAGCAGTAAGAATGAACTACATCCGTTGTTAACATTTTCATTAAGTCGATTACAGGTTCAACCATAAAAGTTTTGATTTATGTTTTTATTATTCTTATAAAGCGTAGAGGGGCAGTCGACAATGCGGATTCCATCTTCTCGTGGTCGCTGTCTGTCTGCTGAAACATCGCGGCTACTGGCACTGCAAAACTTGCTTCAACAGAGAAGTACCACGCCGTGTTATCACGCTGTCGCAAACTCCACATGAAATATAAAATAATTATTTAAATAAATAACTTTTTAATATGACACGTTTTAGATTTTGCAAAAAGTATAGTATAATTTCTCAAAATCTGTGCTTGTGAATCTTTAATAGCTATGACATTACTTGTCACATTTGAAACGAAAAAACGAAATAGATAATTAATGCATGAATATTGTACCTAAGTCACTAACAACTTTATTGCACTGCGAATGATACGAACTTGTGTGTTTTGTCTCAACGACAGCTACTCTGAACATTCCTTATTGTTGTAAGTTTTTCGCTTTAAATTCTACAAGTATTATCATAGCTGTTAAAACGTCACAACCGCAGATGTCCGGGACGATATGCATGGGGTTGGGAACTTGTATGGGGCTATGAGAAATTATTTTGTACTTTTTAGTCCAATTTAAAAACATGGTATAGTAGAAAATCAATTTTCTTTAAATAATTATTTCCTCCTTTTCAGTCTCGTGTTTCACTATCGATTTCAAACATTTTGGTGAGAATACAATAAAGACACGCGGTAAATGTCAGGTTTATATCAGTTTCTCTTTACCTGAGTCAACCGCTATATTACTTCTTCCTACGTATGTCTCGTGAAAAGACCGAGTTGGCAAAAAACTGTAGAGAATCGAACTCATATGGAACCTACCAGGAATCGTTCTTACCGCTAACAAGCCAAAACGTTGGCGGGGGGGATTCTGGGTATCCGGAATCGACTTCCCCTATCACCAAAATGAAATTAGACACGACCCACTTGCCGTGGAGATATTTTGATTTGCACTTATACAACGAAAGAGAGATACGCATTATCGATAGCGAACAAGGCCGTCGATTGATTTAAACTATCGATAATCGACAGTGTGCCTGAAATTTTTCCCTCGGCCATCCGTGATTTCAAAGCTGGGTGTCGCGGATCTCACCTTCATCACAGAGGCGGCAAAAGAAGCGATTAAATGTAGGTAGGAGGGGGTGTGATGACCTTTCCATCACGTCCATGATGACGCTGGACAGAATTGTGGTGAATTTTGGTGCCAATGTGACATCATTAACTTACCTTACACGTCACATGAACTTCTGAGATGTGACCGTCTTTTGCATTTGTCGATACCTTGCTGTTTGAAGCGTCGCTTACCCAGAGTGTGACGTCGCAGGGCACTAAGCTTTTGCACGATTACAGAGGAAGAATGTAGACACTTTGGAACCAAATTTCAGACTTACGAGCCCGGGTGGGAGATAATTGCGGGATTTCTAAAAAGTGATTCTTTGTGCCGCGCAGTGCACTGAAGTAAAAATGAAACACTTGCCATGGCTGAAGCAAGACGGCGTGGAAGCAAGCCAACAAGTGCCAGCTAGATGCTGTTACATTAGAGACTGCCTGCTGATGAAACAGGCACTGCCGCCTTGATGCCAGACAATTACCTCATCGCTGGGCGGCGCATGTACAATATTTGTAATATCAGCTACACAGTAGAAAGGGAGAGCCACTGCACCGTTGGTGGCCTGATTTCTTCGTATCCGAGCCATGGTTTTGTTGTGGCTTATGTGACAGAAACCATTGATGTAGCGAAACGAGGACAGGCCAAGTCTGTTAAAATACTCATCATTTTTAGTCAAAGCTGTTGCAGTCTGCCAGCCACCAGTCTCAAGGGGGGACCTGCGGCGATCTGTAAGCCTACGAGTCTGCATGGATCAACCAGTCACCACCTCTGTCCTCGGCCGCTGTTAACTGTAGCCGTGCCGCTTGCGCCAAGTCTGATGTTGTGGACTTAGTATCCTCCTACTGTTGCGGCACCTAGGAGTCTACTTTAGATGCTGCTGGCCTCCTCCTCTGAAGGTCTACAATTCCATCCCAGGGCCATGCATCCGAACTCCTACCAACCTACCTCTGCTCTGGTGTGCAGCCACTGTTGCTGTTGTGAAGCTGTTTCATTCACCTTGAGTCCACAGCGCGATTCGGCACGCCTCTGCGTGCTACGTCTTTGGTTGCTGGATGGTCTCTAGTCTGCGTTACGAGCTGCTGCTCGCTGCTGCGATTTGCATCCTTGCAGAATTGCTGCTGACATCACCACCATCTGTTCGACACTGCATGCTGTCAGGCAGCCTACTGAAGGCCGCACCTCCTCGCAGTGTGTACACAGCATACGTCATGGGGCGTTACGTCCTCCAAGTATCATCATGATTGCTGTAGTTGATAAACAATAAATGAATGTTCTAACTTTATGACAACATGCTAGACGACTACCAGGGCATCCACACACCGCTCCATTACTACACCTCCCACTGTGGTGGACTATTGGCCTCCTAACCTCTGCCAAACCGTTTCAACCACCCACCACAGAGGCCTACCACTGCAGTCTATATCGAAGCCTCGAACACTATATAACAATAAACAGCGGATAAAATTTATAAAACTAAAATCTGTTTATAAGCATACAGGTAGCATTTAATTTTACAGGGCTAAGACATTTGGGCAGTCAAGTGCAACTGGGGCAGCTTTCACGAGCTCTTCAGCACTGCAGTGCTCTGGCATTGATCCCACTGCATGAAGTGAGTAGTAATCTGCTCCTGGCCACAACTGCATAGCACCTGTTCGGACTTCTTCCAGATCTTTGGTATTTTGCAGAGAATCTTGTTCATCGGAATGGCTAACCATTTTCTGGCCACGGCTTCAAAATTTTTTATCTATTCCACGCGTATGTCATCAAGGCCAGCCCCATTGCGTCTTTGCCTTATCGAGTTCTATCGTACAAAATGGATTAGACGTTTCGTCTATCTCTTATGTGTGATCTCGCTCTATTCTGCTATTTTTGATTTTCGTGTTCCGTTTGTCTAGGGCAGGGATGGCAACCTTTATAACTAACTCTACGTGCCATTTTTTCCAAAGAAATATTTAATACGGCCAAGGGGTGCCATCAGACTTACGTAGAACTAAATTTTTGTACCGCATATTACTCTCTTTTTCTTGCTTATTTTGTACATGTTTAGGAGTATGACAGTGAAGGAATGTATGCATATTTTAAGACTTGATAGTGTGCAGAAATTTAGGCTGTCCTGATTAATGAGAAAAGACTAAATACTTCCATATTAATACTCTTTACTTGGAACCAAAAATAGACCTTTCATGCATCAAACATATAATAAACATTTTTAGTCTATAGAAATGAAAGAAAAATTAATGTGATTCCTGCTGTTACAAATTCGATGCTAAATAATCTTCATTAGGTGCATAATTTGTAAATTTTAGCAGAATCCAACCTGAACTCGATTCATCTGACAACCGTTTCTTAGTGAATCTTTAATGTTAATCATTTCAGAAAATAATGACTCGGAGGCATAGGTAGAACAAAGTATTGTGGAGAGAACAAACGCCAGCTTCTTTGGAAAGCCATATGTGTCTAGAACCGAATTCACGTTTCCACATAATTTTCTGTTAGCATTTTTGCTCTTATTGCCGAAGACTTCCGGCATAAGAAGTCAGCCTCATTCTGCCAACGGCCTTGTCAAAGAGGGCGGAGGAGCGGATAGAGGTTCATGGCACTCTCTTGTCCTAGGGGTGGGAAATTGCCCCTAAAGGCGGAAGAATCAGCAATGATCAACGACATGAGGATGCAGAAGGCAATGGAAACCACTGCATTAAAGACACGTAACTTGTATCCACAGGACATGTGGCCTGTAATTGAAGAGGTGTCATGATGATCTCTCCATTGGCAAAAGATTCAGGAATAGTCCCCCATTCGGATCTCCGGGAGGGGACTGCCAAGGGGGAGGTTACCATGAGAAAAAGATTGAATAATCAACGAAAGGATAACATTCTACGAGTCGGGGCGTGGAATGTCAGAAGCTTGAACGTGGTAGCGAAACTAGAAAATCTGAAAAGGGAAATGCAAAGGCTCAATCTAGATATAGTAGGGGTCAGTGAAGTGAAGTGGAAGGAAGACAAGGATTTCTGGTCAGATGAGTATCGAGTAATATCAACAGCAGCAGAAAATGGTATAACAGTTGTAGGATTCGTTATGAATAGGAAGGTAGGGCAGAGGGTGTGTTACTGTGAACAGTTCAGTGACCGGGTTGTTCTAATCAGAATCGACAGCAGACCAACACCGACAACGATAGTTCAGGTATACATGCCGACGTCGCAAGCTGAAGATGAACAGATAGAGAAAGTGTATGAGGATATTGAAAAGGTAATGCAGTATGTAAAGTGGGACGAAAATCTAATAGTCATGGGCGACTGGAATGCAGTTGTAGGGGAAAGAGTAGAAGAAAAGGTTACAGAAGAATATGGGCTTGGGACAAGGAATGAAAGAGGAGAAAGACTAATTGAGTTCTGTAACAAGTTTCAGCTAGTAATAGCGAATACCCTGTTCAAGAATCACAAGAGGAGGAGGTATACTTGGAAAAGGCCGGGAGATACGGGAAGATTTCAGTTAGATTACATCATGGTCAGACAGAGATTCCGAAATCAGACACTGGATTGTAAGGCGTACCCAGGAGCAGATATAGACTCAGATCACAATATAGTAGTGATGAAGAGTAGGCTGAAGTTCAAGACATTAGTCAGGAAGAATCAATACGCAAAGAAGTGGGATACGGAAGTACTAAGGAATGACGAGATACGTTTGAAGTTCTCTAACGCTATAGATACAGCAATAAGGAATAGCGCAGTAGGCAGTACAGTTGAAGAGGAATGGACATCTCTAAAAAGGGCCATCACAGAAGTTGGGAAGGAAAACATAGGTACAAAGAAGGTAGCTGCGAAGAAACCATGGGTAACAGAAGAAATACTTCAGTTGATTGATGAAAGGAGGAAGTACAAACATGTTCCGGGAAAATCAGGAATACAGAAATACAAGTCGCTGAGCAATGAAATAAATAGGAAGTGCAGGGAAGCTAAGACGAAATGGCTGCAGGAAAAATGTGAAGGCATCGAAAAAGATATGATTGTCGGAAGGACAGACTCAGCATACAGGAAAGTCAAAACAACCTTTGGTGACATTAAAAGCAACGGTGGTAACATTAAGAGTGCAACGGGAATTCCACTGTTAAATGCAGAGGAGAGAGCAGATAGGCGGAAAGAATACATTGAAAGCCTCTATGAGGGTGAAGATTTGTCTGATGTGATAGAAGAAGAAATAGGAGTCGATTTAGAAGAGATAGGGGATCCAGTATTAGAATCGGAATTTAAAAGAGCTTTGGAGGACTTACGGTCAAATAAGGCAGAAGGGATAGATAACATTCCATCAGAATTTCTAAAACCATTGGGGGAAGTGGCAACAAAACGACTATTCACGTTGGTGTGTAGAATATATGAGTCTGGCGATATACCATCTGACTTTCGGAAAAGCATCATCCACACAATTCCGAAGACGGCAAGAGCTGACAAGTGCGAGAATTATCGCACAATCAGCTTAACAGCTCATGCATCGAAGCTGCTTACAAGAATAATATACAGAAGAGTGGAAAAGAAAATTGAGAATGCGCTAGGTGACGATCAGTTTGGCTTTAGGAAAAGTAAAGGGACGAGAGAGGCAATTCTGACGTTACGGCTAATAATGGAAGCAAGGTTAAAGAAAAATCAAGACACTTTCATAGGATTTGTCGACCTGGAAAAAGCGTTCGACAATATAAAATGGTGCAAGCTGTTCGAGATTCTGAAAAAAGTAGGGGTAAGCTATAGGGAGAGATGGGTCATATACAATATGTACAACAACCAAGAGGGAATAATAAGAGTGGACGATCAAGAACGAAGTGCTCGTATTAAGAAGGGTGTAAGACAAGGCTGTAGCCTTTCGCCCCTACTCTTCAATCTGTACATCGAGGAAGCAATGATGGAAATAAAAGAAAGGTTCAGGAGTGGAATTAAAATACAAGGTGAAACGATATCAATGATACGATTCGCTGATGGCATTGCTATCCTGAGTGAAAGTGAAGAAGAATTAAATGACTTGCTGAACGGAATGAACAGTCTAATGAGTACACAGTATGGTTTGAGAGTAAATCGGAGAAAGACGAAGGTAATGAGAAGTAGTAGAAATGAGAACAGCGAGAAACTTAACATCAGGATTGCTGGTCACGAAGTCAATGAAGTTAAGGAATTCTGCTACCTAGGCAGTAAAATAACCAATGACGGACGGAGCAAGGAGGACATCAAAAGCAGACTCGCTATGGCAAAAAAGGCATTTATGGCCAAGAGAAGTCTATTAATATCAAATATCGGCCTTAATTTGAGGAAGAAATTTCTGAGGATGTACGTCTGGAGTACAGCATTGTATGGTAGTGAAACATGGACTGTGGGAAAACCGGAACAGAAGAGAATCGAAGCATTTATCTTGTTGTTTCGATAAATTTTTGAGTTCAGACTGAACTACACTCCTGGAAATGGAAAAAAGAACACATTGACACCGGTGTGTCAGACCCACCATACTTGCTCCGGACACTGTGAGAGGGCTGTACAAGCAATGATCACATACACGGCACAGCGGACACACCAGGAACCGCGGTGTTGGCCGTCGAATGGCGCTAGCTGCGCAGCATTTGTGCACCGCCGCCGTCAGTGTCAGCCAGTTTGCCGTGGCATACGGAGCTCCATCGCAGTCTTTAACACTGGTAGCATGCCGCGACACCGTGGACGTGAACCGTATGTGCAGTTGACGGACTTTGAGCGAGGGCGTATAGTGGGCATGCGGGAGGCCGGGTGGACGTACCGCCGAATTGCTCAACACGTGGGGCGTGAGGTCTCCACAGTACATCGATGTTGTCGCCAGTGGTCGGCGGAAGGTGCACGTGCCCGTCGACCTGGGACCGGACCGCAGCGACGCACGGATGCACGCCAAGACCGTAGGATCCTACGCAGTGCCGTAGGGGACCGCACCGCCACTTCCCAGCAAATTAGGGACACTGTTGCTCCTGGGGTATCGGCGAGGACCATTCGCAACCGTCTCCATGAAGCTGGGCTACGGTCCCGCACACCGTTAGGCCGTCTTCCGCTCACGCCCCAACATCGTGCAGCCCGCCTCCAGTGGTGTCGCGACAGGCGTGAATGGAGGGACGAATGGAGACGTGTCGTTTTCAGCGATGAGAGTCGCTTCTGCCTTGGTGCCAATGATGGTCGTATGCGTGTTTGGCGCCGTGCAGGTGAGCGTCACAATCAGGACTGCATACGACCGAGGCACACAGGGCCAACACCCGGCATCATGGTGTGGGGAGCGATCTTCTACACTGGCCGTACACCACTGGTGATCGTCGACACTGAATAGTGCACGGTACATCCAAACTGTCATGGAACCCATCGTTCTACCATTCCTAGACCGGCAAGGGAACTTGCTGTTCCAACAGGACAATGCACGTCCGCATGTATCCCGTGCCACCCAACGTGCTCTAGAAGGTGTGAGTCAACTACACTGGCCAGCAAGATCTCCGGATCTGTCCCCCATTGAGCATGTTTGGGACTGGATGAAGCGTCGTCTCACGCGGTCTGCACGTCCAGCACGAACGCTGGTCCAACTGAGGCGCCAGGTGGAAATGCCATGGCAAGCCGTTCCACAGGACTACATCCAGCATCTCTACGATCGTCTCCATGGGAGAATAGCAGCCTGCATTGCTGCGAAAGGTGGATATACACTGTACTAGTGCCGACATTGTGCATGCTCTGTTGCCTGTGTCTATGTGCCTGTGGTTCTGTCAGTGTGATCATGTGATGTATCTGACCCCAGGAATGTGTCAATAAAGTTTCCCCTTCCTGGGACAATGAATTCACGGTGTTCTTATTTCAATTTCCAGGAGTGTAGATTCGGAATTAGTCAGTCCTCAGTTTCCGACCAATCAAATTTAGACAAGTTCAGTTTACCCAGTTAAGTCACATCTAGATACATAAAAAATTTTAGTGTCTCCAAGAACACTTTGGATTGATAAATCTCGATGAAAATTCTTCGACTGAAGAATGTACCACCGCAGATAATTTTTCAGTGACCTTCTCTTGGTCTGACATTTCGTGTAAATTCTAATCGCTGGTCTTTTTTTCAGATCTGGGAAACACTTGTAGTTTTTGCAAACAACTTATAGTTTAGTCTCAAAAGTGCAAATAAGGTCCATTGTAACAATAATTGTTTTGTTTCTGTCTTGAAGCTTTACGTTCGAATCTTGAAAATAATGACAAATTTCAGTAAAAAACACGAAATTTGTAAGCCACGTAACATCCATTAACTGTCAACATTGCACAATTTTCTCGCATTACAAACTTATTTGAAGTACGTTGCTGCTGCTCAACCCACAAACAATGTTATACATCAGTAAGCCATTGTACAATGAGCTGGCTTCGACTAACAGCGCTTCGAAATTTCTTTTATTAGAAGCTTGCGACGATAAAAGGTTTATTATTTTTGTGACTACGGCCATTATATTCCTAAGGGAAGCGAAACTAAACTTTTAACACAAGGCTTGTACATATACGATGCGGTGGATTCAAGAATGGAATGTCTCCTGCGTGCCTGGAATAAACTAACAGAACCATTTCTTTTGCCCACTATATTGCGAACACTATCAGTTGTTATCGAAACAATTTTGTGTAAATCTATTTCTTTTTCAGTAGGCGAATTTTTAACTGCCGTACAAATATCTTTCCCCTAGAATTTAATAGTTGATGATAACGATATTATCGCTATCAGTTCTTCTTTTACGCGATTTGCAACAGAATATCGAGCAAACACAGCTAAACGAGCAGATTTAATTACATCTGTATTTCGTCAGGACGCAGCGAAATATGAAGAGAGGACTTGATGTCATTTTTTTGTTGTTCTTTTATATTTTCCTACAGTTTTAGGATTCTTTTTTGTGTTTCTACGTGAAGGGGTATGTTTGATCCTCTCAGTTATCTCAAATTCTCAATTGCCGAAAGTTTTACCACACTGGGGAATGACATTTCCAGCTAAGAAACTTGTGGCACTCGTACAACAATCCTTGCAAAAATATTTAATCACAGATATCGGTCGTGTATTCTGGTCTTTAATAGCACATGCAATGACTTCCTTTTGCACTCGTTCGTCTTTTTGACAAAGAGATTTGTGATCTGTTTCATAGTGCCGTTTTACAGACGATATTCTACTTATCACTGTCCCGGGCCATAAAACACACATCGCTTTATTGCCTTTAGTAATACTGCCACGTGAAAATCTCTATTACTATCTTGCACTTTTTGTTTCTTCAACGAACTAGTCATGTTGAATAAGACAAGTTTAAAAATGATACCATGTGTAATTGCAGCACACGCCGTAAATGCACAGCAAAGATAAAGAAACAGGTGAACACTTTCGCCGCGTCAATTTGGCAGTATTTTACATGTCGGTAGAGGTCGAAATTATCACTGTTGGAACAGCTGCCAACCTTTGCAATGTAAAAGTGGATAGCGGTGTATTATTAGTCAAGCATTTGAGTACAATGTGGCAAACAGTGAGTCAGCATGAGCGAAGTTCTATCATCTACAACTTCTATGATGCCGCGGCGCCGACAGCCCATTCACAATGAACCTTGGTACTATGACTTCAAGTGCAAACGAGCAAATGAATTATTTCGATTAGGCAGGCCTACTTAAATTTCATTTAATGCCGCGCCCAAATTATTTGGTCGCATGCCACTAAACAGAACACATGCCACTGGTTCGTCATCCATGGCCTAGGGCCTTCCATTTTTGAACACCTGGTGTGCAATTTGATCTTAATTGACTTTTATCTGCGTGGTGGTTTTCGTGGGGTTGATGGGCAGGCGGTTAAGAAGGTGCCATACCTTGTAGCTACTTCGACCCATATCGATTTATTCCATTCCTATTCTTTTCTTGCGTCGGATATCGAGGAGAGAACGAGGTTTGCCTTTGCCCAAAGGGGTCTTGTTCGAGAAGAGTATAATACTGGCGAAGGAGCGCAGCTGTCTTAGGTACAAGTCCATTTTTGTAATTACATCTGCAATTTCTAGGAATGGACGCTCTAACGGTGTGCATGAAGCTATCGTATTCTTCCAGAAGTAGACTGATCGTCTGAATTTTCGTCTCTAAAGCACGCCGAACCTGTCCCAGCACGCTTTCCTAAAATTGCATCTCCTCCTAAACTGTACCTTCGTTACTGGCTTGCTACTAGCATTTGGCACGTTACTGGCTGGTGCTGCATGTTCGTGGCAGGAGGACAGACTGATACGAAACATTGCTCGGCTGCCTTCTCACTCTTGAAAACGAGGTCAGGGTTGTAGCCACGGTGCTATCTGCCGCTCTTGAAAGACGGAGGTATGTTATTGTCTTGTATAGCGGCAGTCGACTGGATTCTGCCCGTGTCAGGAAAGCATCATTATTGTTGTCCTCCTTTGCATAGCCCCACTCATGCCTGTCACTGTTGATGAGGGATACTTTGTGTTTGGGTTTGCTTTCATGGTGATTAAATGATGAAATTCACGTTATGATGCTTATATACTGAGGTCACTATATACTCCCTGAACTCACCCGTGATGATATCAATATTTTCTCCTCGTTGTTGTAAGTTTCTATTTACTTCGGGTGATACATATTTCAATCACTTTTCGACATAACGTATTACTCTTTACATGAAAATGTATTTACGTGAGGTTAATGCAGCCAGAAACTTGATAAAAAATAAACAGTCTGTGTGGATGGTGTGACTCAGTACCGCAGAAAACTTGAGATCTGGTAGTAGCCCTGGAATTCTTGGCAAGAACTGTATTCACATTTTAGATTCAGTCAGCGATTAACGTAAAATAAGAGACAGATAGCCTTTGTATAGGGTGTCCCGTATAAAACAGGTAGAAGTGGTGGCCATTGGAATCCATGCCATTTCACAATCAATTCGACTAGATATGATAAACTGATACGTGACGCGTACTGGTTGTATGTAGAACGTCCTGTATTACTTACTATGGATTTATCGCACGCAGTGACATAGATGTTGTGTTACAAAACCTCTGACCAACAATGTTCAGTACTGCTAGATGCAAAAGCCTCGAAATCAGGAGAAAGAAACTCGAAAAAGCAGGAGATAACAGTAGGTATTACATAGCCTATTTTCCATGATAGTACGCCACTATTATACGTTAATAAATACAATACATAAATATACATAAAACTCGCTCTGAATTAGAAAATTACTACTGCAGTGGTTTCACAAACAACGTATCTAAAATTATAGCCCTTTTTACTGTGTTGCAGTCAGCACTTTAATTTGCTTTAACTTTCCCATTGACTTTTATAATTTTGAGTGTTCTTTACTTTTTTCCGAGCTCCGGGTACACTCATTTCCACGTTTAATTTTCACGGAAATAATATTTTCACACCTTCGCACACTAACTGTAGGGCTATATAGAAACATACAGCAAGCACAACTAACAGCAAAACGATGTATCTCAAGTTCAACAGTGAAAGCCTGTAAACCAGTAACTGTTGGCAATATGCCCAGCGATAACCGATTACATTATTTACATCTTCAAATCCTTCACTCATAGGATTCCAGTAACTAAAGAAAGCTAACAGCAAATGATGCATCTTTCCATCACCATTACTATATAATGCTTTGATACCGTAGCTTTGCAAGCATGTCAGTCACTCTTACCCATGTTTTCCGCAAAATTTCAACTACATACAAAACAGATACCATTTGTACAGCTGTACTTTTTTGGAATGAATAACGAGTAGGTTACTGCAGACTTATTTAGTCGACATTGTACGAAAAAAATACGAGAGACATCGTATTTCCAGCTGAGACTATTATGAGTCATTACACTACACTATAACACACATTTTAGTTTCTCACTGTTAGGCATAGGGTGGGTTTCGTTGCCCAGGCAAATATTAGAAACAGATAAGCAGAGGTTTTAAATAACATCCATGAGAGTAATTAACTCAGAATAACTTGACTCAGGACTTGGACTCAGTGACCCATCGCTTATACACACATTAAAAAAGTTTTGCATCACACTAGTTCCCAGAACTCCTGAAGACAGACGTCGACTGTGGATATTGTATCACAGACACAGCCCCTTTGTCTGTTCAGAGATGTCACTAAACCCGCCCAAATATGTAAACAATCATGCATTAGCAGCGCCTATTAGACGGTGTGGGTCCCACAGCCGATCAGTTCCAGTCATTCCACCAGGAAGGAGATACAAGGCTCACGTTGTCTATCGTTCAACCATGCCTAGACGGTCAATACCGCGGTTCGATCGCATCCGCATTGTTACTTCGTGCCAGGAAGGGCTCTCAACAAGGGAAGTGTCCAGGCGCATTGGAGTGAACAAAAACGATGTTGTTCGGACATGTAGGAGATACAGAGAGACATGAACTGTCGATGATATGCCTCGCCCAGGCCGCCCAAGGGCTAATACAGCAGTGGATGACCGCTACCTATGGATTATGGCATGGAGGAACCCTGGCAGCAACGCCACCGTCTTGAATAATGCTTTTCGTGCAGCCACAGGACGTCGTGTTACGACTCAAACTGTGCGCAATAGGCTGCATGATGCACAACTTCACTCCCGACGTCCATGGCGAGGTCCATCTTTGCAACCACGACACCATGCAGCGCAGTAAATCTACATCTACATCTACATTTATACTCCGCAAGCCACCCAACGGTATGTGGCGGAGGGCACTTTACGTGCCACTGTCATTACCTCCCTTTCCTGTTCCAGTCGCGTATGGTTCGCGGAAAGAACGACTGTCTGAAAGCCTCCGTGCGCGCTCTAATCTCTCTAATTTTACATTCGTGATCTCCTCGGGAGGTATAAGTAGGGGGGAGCAATATATTCGATACCTCATCCAGAAACACACCCTTTCGAAACCTGGCGAGCAAGCTACACCGCGATGCAGAGCGCCTCTCTTGCAGAGTCTGCCACTTGAATTTGTTAAACATCTCCGTAACGCTATCACGGTTACCAAATAACCCTGTGACGAAACGCGCCGCTCTTCTTTGGATCTTCTCTATCTCCTTCGTCAACCCGATCTGGTACGGATCCCACACTGATGAGCAATACTCAAGTACAGGTCGAACGAGTGTTTTGTAAGCCACCTCCTTTGTTGATGGACTACATTTTCTAAGGACTCTCCCAATGAATCTCAACCTGGTACCCGCCTTACCAACAATTAATTTTATACGATCATTCCACTTCAAATCGTTCCTCACGCATACTCCCAGATATTTTACAGAAGTAACTGCTACCAGTGTTTGTTCCGATATCATACAATCATACAATAAAGGATCCTTCTTTCTATGTATTCGCAATACATTACATTTGTCTATGTTAAGGGTCAGTTGCCACTCCCTGCACCAAGTGCCTATCCGCTGCAGATCTTCCTGCATATCGCTACAATTTTCTAATGCTGCAACTTCTCTGTATACTACAGCATCATCCGCAAAAAGCCGCATGGGACTTCCGACACTATCTACTAGGTCATTTATATATATTGTGAAAAGCAACGGTCCCATAACACTCTCCTGTGGCACGCTGTTTCGAGCCACTTACTGATTTAACGTAAGACCAGAACTTCCTAGGATTTTCTGTCAAGTCGGTACATAGAATTTTACTTTCGAATTCACTGAACGCTTCACGCATAGCCTTCCTTACGCTAACTTTGACATCGTTTAGCTTCTGTTTCTCTGAGAGGTTTTGGCTGCGTTTAAACTTAGAGTGAAGCTCTCTTTGCTTTCGCAGTAGTTTCCTAACTTTGTTGTTGTACCACGGTGGGTTTTTCCCGTCCCTCACAGTTTTACTCGGCAGGTACCTGTCTAAAACGCATTTTACGATTGCCTTGAACTTTTTCCATAAACACTCAACATTGTCAGTGTCGGAACAGAAATTTTCGTTTTGATCTGTTAGGTAGTCTGAAATCTGCCTCCTATTACTCTTGCTAAACAGATGAACCTTCCTCCCTTTTTTTTGTATTTAACATTAATTTCAGACGTTCCTACCAATTAACCATGTTCTGTAGGTATGGTGCATTGCTGTTTCAAGATTATATACATTTCATTTCATTCACAAGGTAGGGATTAGTGATGCGAATGTTGTATTTACATTATAACTGGAATCTCATTGATTGTATCCCCTAAATGAACTAACAATTGTGGTAGCAATCGGTTCATTAAACCTCCTAAACTATGCTGTTACGTATCAGTGTGACATGTGGTACTTACTTGGAGGTCTGCTTAGTTGAAGACCACACTCCCACATTGCCCATGTGGTCATTATGCAACTAATTTCATCTCTGGAACGTTGGGATGTCGGTGATCGTTGTCCCTAGGCGTTTCTTGCACGCAGAGTGTGTCAAATTTATTTTATTGACGTAGCTTGCAAGATTAAAGACCTTGCTTGTTTACCGAGAAGATGGTCAAAACTAGTTCTGATATGAGCCTTTTAAATTCTTTGTGAGGCATTTCATATACATCTACTGACAGTGATGTTTCTGGTTTGAGACACTTAGCCAGCTGTAACTGTTTCTCAGCAGATGCCTGAACGTAGTACTACGAGGGTCACTCCAAAAGAAATGCACACTATTTTTTTTTAATCCTTATTTTATTCTACATGTTTGAAAGTTTTACAGTGCGTAGATACATTCTTTAGGAACAATATTTTCATTTCTCCACATAATTTCCATCTCTCTCAACTGCCTTACGCCATCTTGGAACCAGCGCCTGTATACCGCATGGTAAAATTCTGGACCAACCTGATGGAGCCACTGTTTGGCAGCACGCACAAGGGAGTCATTATCTCCAAACCTTGTTCCACGAAGAGAGTCTTTCAGTTTCCCAAAGAGATGATTAGTCACATGGAGCCAGGTCAGGACTGTAAGGCGGGTGTTTCAGTGTTGTCCATCCGAGTTTTGTGATCGTTTCCATGGTTTCTTGACTGACATGTGGCCGTGCATTATCGTGCAACAGCAAAACATCCTGCTTTTGCCAATGTGGTCAAACACGACTCAGTCGAGCTTGAAGTTTCTTCAGTGTCATCACATATGCATCAGAATTTATGGTGGTTCCACTTGGCATGATGTCCACAAGCAAGAGTCCTACGGATTGGAAAACACTGTAGCCATAACTTTTCCAGCAGAAGGTGTGGTTTTGAATTTTTTTTCTTGGGTGAATTTGCATATTGCCACTCCATTGATTGCCTCTTCGTCTCTGGTGAAAAATGATGGAGCCATGTTTCATCACCTGTCACAATTCATCCAAGTTATTCATCTCCATCATTCTCGTACTGTTCCAAAAGTTCGCTGCATACCGTTTTTCTTGTTTCTTTGCGAGCCACTGTCAACATCCTGGGATCCCACCTGGCACAAACCTTTTTTAACGCCAACACTTTCAGTATTCTGCAAACACTTCCTTCCCCTATCCCAACATAGCGTGACATTTCGCTCACTGTGATGGGTCTGTCAGCAGTCACTAATTCGTTAACTCTCTGCACATAGTCTGGAGTGAGTGCATTACGAGGCCTGCCGCTGCGAGGACAGTCCTCAATATTGCCGCGCCTGCTTTCATCACGTAACCTGCTTGCCCACCGACTAACTGTACTGTGATCGACAGCAGCACCCCCATACACCTTTTTCAACCACTTCTGGATGTTTCCCACTGTCTTGTTTTCACAGCACAGAAATTCTATGGCAGCACATTGCTTCTGACGAACAAGTGTAGCAGCCATCTTGAAGGCATGCTGTGACGGCGCCACTCATGGGAACAGTTGAACTAAGTTTTAGAACAAGTGGGAAGGATGTATTTACACACTGCAAAACTTTCACACATGCAGATTGAAAACTGTATATTTACAAAAATAGTGTGCATTTCTTTTGGAGTGACCCTTGTATGTTCTACTGGGAGGTTTCTCACATGTACCAACTCGAGAGTGTAGCTATTTAGACAGCAAACGCCGAATAAACGCGGCCTTACTTTAACTTTTCCGATGGAATGTGTACTGCACCAGGACAGATTTTTAAGTGCTATGTATAAGCAGTTTTTTAAACGTTTTACGAGTATTTCCCACAAACGGCAATTTAACAGCATATTGTATAGTATGAATAAACACTGCATTTCACATAACTAGCAATCACGGTAAGCCAGCACAAAACAATACCCACATAGTTCACTGTTTTGCACATCGTAATAGACAAACACCTGTACTACAAAAACATTTCAGTTGAATTACAATGAACAACAAATTTGAAGTGAAAATGTAAATTGCATGATTTTGAGTTAGTTATCTTTATTTCGGTATAAAATGATACAAAATAATCATCTTCGTAAATATTTAGGTCTAGCTTTTTTATAAAAGTACTCTACATTTTTGTATAAATAACTCACTAACTAAATATGCATTCATGTTACAAGATTCAGCATAACAAATTTTAAGTGAATAATTACTTTAATTATGTTATGTGATAAGCATTAATAAATTTCAGTGCCATTCTGGAAGTGCAAAAGTAAAGTATTAAGAAAAAATGAAGATAACATTACATGAATGAAAAACTTTGTAAGACTGCTTTGTACCAGAACTATGTAAAGCACAAAAGAAAATATATAAATTAACTGGTCACAAATGTATATAAAAGATTACAAATGGTAAATGTCCATATGTACAGTATATACAATTACATATTTTGTTCAGAGATAAATTCAGAAGATGATCGTTTTTGCTTGGCTTGACATTTATTCACATACTCGGGAACACCCCTTATGACAGTCCAGCAGTAATCTGTTAAAATAATAGGGCTCCACTTTCCGTCATAGCTCTTCTCAAATGTGGCAATATCTTGATGAAATCGCTCCCCGTGTTCATCACTTACTGCACCACAATCTTTGGGGAAGAAGTCATGATGACTATTGTAAGAAATGCATTTTCAATTACATGTTGCAACCAACTATCAGGGTTGTAATTAATTCTGACAGCCTTTATTAGACCATTTATGTCTACAAATGACACTAGACTATCTTGCATGTTAAAAAAAAAACGGAGTGAATTGTTGCTCTCTTCTGCGGTAGGATGAAATATTTACATTGCTTTCCAGAAAATTGCGCTGCTGCAGTCTTGACGCTAAAATCTCAGCCTTAGTTTTAGAGAGCCCCAGATCTCTAATGAGATCACTTAACTCATTTTGAGACGATTTTTGTGGATCATCAGTTGATATATTTGGAAGAAACTCTGGATCTTGTGATATACATGATTCAGGACATTCAGAATCCCTATCAGAAGTAATCTCGTACTCTGTCGGTGGTTCAGGTATTGGCAATCCTTCCCCATGTAGAACTGGACGTGTGGCAGATGGAATGTTAGGATAGATCACTGTCCTCTTCTTCTTCTTAGATATTCCCTTCTTAATAGGAGGAACCATACAAAAGTAGTAGTCACTGACATGGTTAGTTGGCTCACGCCAGATCATGGTCACTGCAAAGGGCTTACAGTACACGATCACTAAAGTCCACAACAAGCTAAGGAATTTAAGCAGACAGTAAGGTGAGTTTTAGCTTTCGCTAACTAAACCCTTATGTAATAAGCGCTCAGAAGTTGTTTTGTAACGCTGATTTACTCATATATTGTAGTTTAATACTAATTTACCACGTATTATACGTTTGTTTAACTGTTAACAGTCGTAGGTTGCGCTAGTCAAACGTATGCAAGTGAGGTTAGAAATCACTGTTAGTATCACTATTCCTAATAAAACATATAAAAACATATAAAAACTGGCACCTCCAATGTATCGAGTCTAAATGACACTAATAAACGTGAATACTAAGTATTATGCACTGAATTAATTGATAATCCCAAGTATTTAACGTCAGTTAAGAATGTAAACAATCGTTTGCGTACACCCGGAACTGTACTAAATAGAAACTTCTTATTCAGACGCATATAAAAACTGAAACCTTTAATTTATCACGTGTATCTGACACTAATACACGTAAATGCTATAGAATAGACAGCAAAAACGATTAATTACTAGCTAAATTACTTATCTTGTAAGATAGCAAGTGAAAAGTGCTCGTAGCCGGCATCAGGGCTGCCACTATATAGGTTTTTCTACCACGTTCTTCGCAGTGAAATCAAAGCTGTCAGTGGTATTCTATACCTACTACATCTACATTTATACTCCGCAAGCCACCCAACGGTGTGTGGCGGAGGGCACTGTCATTGTCTCCCTTTCCTGTTCCAGTCGCATAAGGTTCGTGGAAAGAACGACTCCTGGGGATGTATAAGTAGTGGGAAGCAATATATTTGATACCTCATCCAGAATCGCACCCTCTCAAAACACGGGCAGCAAGCTACACCGCGATGCAGAGCACCTCTCTTGAAGAGCCTGCCACTTGAGTTTACTAAACATCTCCATAACGCTATCACGCGTACCAAATAACCCTGTGACGAAAAGCGCCACTCTTCTTTGGATCTTTTCTATCTCCTCTCTCAACCCGACCTGGTATGGATCCCACACTGATATACTCAAGTATAGGTCGAACGAGCGTTTTGTAAGCTACCTCTTTTGTTGATGGATTACATTTTCTAAGGACTCTCCCAATGAATCTCAACCTGGCACCCAATTTACCAACAATTAATTTTATATGATCATTCGACTTCAAATCGTTCCGTATGCATACTACAGAAGTAACTGCTACCAGTGTTAGTTCCGCTATCATATAATCATACAATAAAGGATCCCTCTTTCTATGTATTCGCAATACATTATATTTCTCTATGTTAGGGGTCATTTGCCACTCCCTGCACCAAGTGCGTATCTGCTGCAGATCTTCCTGCATTTCGCTGCAACTTTCTAATGCTGCAACTTCTCTGTATACTACAGCATCATCTGTAGATTAAGAAGATTAAGAGAAAAACTTCCTAGTGTTGTGACATCCAACCAGTGACAGGAATATCATTATAAGAAGGAACAACTGAAGCTACAAAGAAAAAGACTAAAAGCTGAGAGAGCAGAAGCATGAAAACTGAAGAAAGAACAGTCTGAGATTGCTAAGAAACTCAAGAAGCAAACTAAAGCAGAGAATCGTAGAAAGCCAAAAGTGCACAAGAAAACAACAATTTCAGTGTCCTCAGAACTGAAGATGAAGAATGGAGTGAGTCAGGCAGCAGTATGGATGACATTAGTATGTTCCCTGATAGTGATTCGCAGACATCTGATGGCAAGGAAGATGACAATCCTGATCAAACAATTATAACAGGAAAAGAAACAGCAAACAAACAAGAAAATACGAATAAATTTTATAAAAATGGCGAATTTCCTCTTGTATCTTTTCCTGGAAAGAAGAGATGTTTGTATTGTTCAGCGTGTGTTTGAGGATGGTGAAATAGAAGTAATGGCTCTAAAATCTTGCAACTGCCACAAAAAAATTTTTTATGTTGATGAAAATGATGTTAGTCCATCACAGGTTATTGACAAACTTCCTTTACCACTCTCAAATATCACTAATGAACATTTGAAATCTGAATTCCTAAACAGTATTGACTGTGATATGTAGACTAAAGTTATTTATTTAGTGCCAACTACTTAAACTTTCGTGTCTCACAAGTGTCAACTACTGATGACTGCACTTATACTTTTGTTATAATTTTTATTTACCATTTAATGAACCTTAACATAGTGAATTATAATAAATATCAAATCACAAAAGATCAAAGAACCTGAAGATTAATTGTGTTTGTGCCCAACATCCACTTATATTCATAAATATCAAATTAAAGTAGTTTCATTTCTTATTGTGTCAACTACTGGTGCCTTTACCTTACATGTTATATAAAACAAATGTATCCCCGACTACAGAAAAAGTGCGTCATTTTAAATAGAATAGTCTTCGATAATGTTAAACTAATGGGAACTTCTCGTTTGGCATAACACAATTAACAAATGAAGAATTCTACCATGGCCAGGCACATATGAAGGGGAGTTAACATATAACTGATTTTAAGAACACGCAAGTGCTCGCCACAATTTGGTAAACTCCCTCATTTATCATTACAACTCACTGAAATCCATACACATATAGTCTGTCACACTTTCTTGAGAAATGTTACAGCTCACTGAAATCCATACACATATAGTCCGTCACACTTTCTTGAGGAATGAGTTGCGGGTATGCAGAGAGCGTACTTATTATCATTGTGGCCAACGGCTATTAAGTAATGTTGCGGGGAAAGATCACCCGTAATGCTGACAATATTTGCAGCTTGCGCTGTGTTCTGATCACTTGCTCTGGTGTATGGCGCAGAAAAGTAACAAGGTTCCGTGAAAGCTTGTTACAGGTGGTACTGGTACATATTTGTAGCGTTGAATATGAAGTATAATTAATGTCACAACTCAAGGTCAACCAATATGCTGTTCAATACATATTGACTACTGCAGCACCATATCCAGTGTCAGCTACTATACAGGGTGATTCATGAAGATATGCAAATATTTTAATACGTTATTCTACAAATAAAACTAAAGAAAAAAGTTCAGATAAACATAGGTCTGCAAATGTTTAATTATGGAGTTACGGCTATTACAAGATTTTGCCTGAAATTTAGCAACTTCGCTATTTGTGAAGCCATCGCAAAAGTGTATGAGATTCAAGTAAAGCAAGATTTCCATTTATTTCGTTTTGATCTGGTGACTCTAATAAACATATCCCAGGCGTGTACCTGCAGTAGGTTACCAGAAAATCCAGAGAAGCAAAACTTGTTTACTTTCCATTAAGAATGCAGAAACGCTTATGTCAATGTTGGCAACCGTTAATGAGTTGTTTCAGTCATTTCCTAACCTTGAAACGAGTTAGTGTTCTGTATTGTTCAGTGAAAGAACGTAAGAACATTAACATGAATTCACGTTTGCTGTGGTATTAATAAAAGCATACAGTTTCATTTAGCGTCACTACATCATTTTTCCCAAAAATTAATTCTGTAAAACTTCTGTTCAAAACTTTGAGCAATTGTCTGGAATTTAAAAAACAAATTGGGCCAAGTAGTTAATAAATTAAAAATTTTACGAAATTTTTCTTTGCTTCTCTGCATGTTCTGCAAGGCTACTGCAGATACACGTCTGGGACAAGTTTTATTAGATTCACCAGATCAATAACAACAAAATAAATGGTTCAAAATGGTTCAAATGGCTCTGAGCACTATGGGACTTAACGTCTGAGGTCATCAGTCCCCTAGAACGTAGAACTACTTAAATCTAACTAGCCTAAGGACATCATACACATCCAGGCAGGATTCGAACCTGCGACCGGAGCACTCACGCAGTTCCAGACTGTAGCACCTAAAACCGCTTGGCCACCCCGGCCGGCCAAATTAAATGGAAATCGTGCTTTACTTTAACCTCGTAAAGTTTTTTGATTGCTTCATATTAGCAAAGTTGCTGAATTTCAGGCAAAATTTTTTATTAGCACTAACTCTGTAACTAAACATTTGCAGACCTATGTTAATATCAACCTTTTTTCTTTAGTTTTACTTGTAGAATAACATATTACAGTAAAATATTTGCATACCTTCATGAATCACCCTGTAGATAGATCCGCTGCCGAATTCCTTAGAGTACCATGGGTCTCATGTCTCAAGAAAAGGGCAGACTATAGGAACAGCCAATAAGAAAAAGGAAAATTCTCAGACTAAATATTATGTGTATTTTGTCGTACCCTTCAATGGGGGAGGGGCTAGGCCAGTGTTACCCCACTTTCCATTGTTGCCAGATGTATCCAAGATGGCGGCCTGTAGACTTGGCAACAGCGCATGACGTCATCCAATGTGGCGGCCGCGACGTCACTCAAGATGGCTGATTTTGGCGGGAAGATAGGTCAACTGGGCTACCTCCACTAACCTAACCCCCTCCCCTAGAAAATGGCAGGAAGTTCAAATTCCATCAGGACAATGCAACACACCTAAGAAAAATGGCAAGGCTTCCTCCACTAACCTAAGTTACCCAACCGCCAACTTGTCCTAGGAAATGGTGGGAAGAGGACTCGACCTGTGCTGGACGTAAGTCTTTATTTTGCATCCACTATTTATTTAAACAATTTGATTCAGTACCACCAAGAGGTCTGGGCTCCAACCGACCCAGTACACAGTACCATCACCAGAGGGCACTGTGGTCCATTCCGTGATGTAATCGAAGATGGCTGCTGTGATGTCAGCTGATGATGCGAGTACCGTTACCCAAGATGACCGGAAACAGTGTGTTCATCACGAAGTCTGGACCTAGTACATAGTATTGCCACCAGAGGGCGCTGTCATCCCTTCCATTACGTCTTGCTCAGTCAGTCGGCAGAAGAAGAAGAAGAAGAGCCATGAAGTGTCAACAGCAGTCACAATCCAACTCAGCCCTGCAGAACAGGAGGAAACGGAAAAGTAAGTACTCCATATCACATCTTTCTGTGTGGTTACCATTATTATTATGTCCACCCCCAGTAGCTGAGTGGTCAGTGTGACGGATTGTCAATCCTAAGGGCCCGGGTTCTATTCTGGCTGGGTCGGAGATTTTCTCCGCTCAGGGACTGTTGTGTTGTCTTAATCATCATCATTTCATCCCCATCGCAGCGCAAGTCGCCGAAGTGGCATCATATCGAAAGACTTGCACCAGGCGAACGGTCTACCTGACGGGAGGTCGTCGTCACACAACATTTATTGTAATAATAATAATTATTATTATTCATTGTACCTGTGTATTGGTCCATGTGTAATACTTCCTTGTCTTTGTTCAGCAGTCGCCCTTGACACGTCCAAGCCAGCAGGGTCGAGTGCCAACATGCCAATCTCCACCACGTCCAGACCTGTAGCAACCTCAGGTGCCATCTTATCGAGACCCGCAGCGACCTCTAGACCTACAGCAGCAACAACATCCAACATGTCTGAACCTATAATGACGATGTGGGATCCTGCAGTGCACATAGCCCACTTGCTGGAGCAGGACAAGGAGCTGCTGTTGTCCGTCCCACTCATCAATTTGTGTGATGAGGACATGCAATCTGCCCCCAGCACATCAAATGCTGCTGCTAGTGGTCCTAATAATATCAAGATGGAGGACAGTACTGGTCATCAACATACGACCCATCTCAGCAGAACGCCCCTGTGATAGCGAAACCACAGAGCGCAGATACTGTGGATAGTAAGGCATCGAGTGTACCCACGCTTTTCATCTCCACGTACAATTTAACTCCCAGTAAAGCAAAACTTGTAAACGTGGGTATAGGAGCGCATGTCTGGGGCTTGCATGTGAGAATGGAAATTGAAAATGTATCTGCAGTATCCATAGCTGTGATACTGCGCCTACCACGAGACGAAACACAGGTTGGCAGCAAAGTTTCTGCAGGCTGCCACGAGGGCGCCCCACCACGCGGCAGCCAATAGAAGAAGAGTACCGAGTCTTCCTGCTGAGAAGACGACGAGCCATACAGGAGACGTACACCAGCTAGCCAACGGAGAAGAACCAATTATCTGTGAACATTGTATCCTGTACTTTGCTTCGCTCAACATATCAGAAGTTATGTAATCTGTTTATTTCTCTTAATACAAGTTATTACTAATTGTTTGCTTTGTGTTGCATATCCCCACATCCTGGAAAACTTCCTCGAATGGAACCCACACTTTTGCTCTGCTTATCCACTAAGGATACAGCAGAAAATGGCGACGAGGATGGGATACGAGAAGTTTTTCTACTATTTGTGAGTAGCGCATTGCTTGCTTTGCCGTCGTCGCTTAGGTCAAAAATTTTTCGCAGGGATTGCGACACAACGCACTGACGTGCCGATTTTGCTTTTGTGTGTTTTGTCTTCTTTAATTTTCTAGCTTGTTGCCATTGTGGGTTGCTATAGTCTTCGTAACATGAAGTTGTGTCCTAGTTTATTGCTCACTTTCTTGCTAACAAAAAAAAAAAAAAAAAAAAAAAAAAAAAAAAAATGGCTCTGAGCACTATGGGACTTAACTTCTAAGGTCATCAGTCCCCTAGAACTTAGAACTACTTAAACCTAACTAACCTAAGGACACCACACACATCCATGCCCCAGGCAGTATTCGAACCTGCGACCGTAGCGGTCGCGCGGTTCCAGACTGTAGCGCCTAGAACCGCTCGGCCACACCGGCCGGCTCTTGCTAACATTTTTATTGATTGTGAACCATGTCGACCGCACCTGAAATACCTGCCGGGCTTCCCAATATGCCTCAGCCAGGCAACGCACCACCCACTGTTGCTGATCTCTTGAAGGTTATTTATGCCCAGGTTCAACAGCAGCAGAGCCAAAGCCAGCAATTGGCTGGATTGCAACAGCTGATGCTCCAGATGCTGCAGCTACAACAACAGCAATAGCCAGCAGTAGTATCGCTGCTAAACCAACGGTGCTGACATTTCGCGCCTTCAATGAAGAAACAGAAGATTGGGAGACGTATCTGCAGCAACTAAAACAACATTTCTTTACCACCATGTCCCAGGTACTGAACATATCCATTCTTTTTTGTCTTGGTGTGGGGGTAGGACTTTTACAATAGCCGAAAAACTCTTTCCGGATAAATCCATAGACTCAGTGCAGTTTACAACGTTAATAGACGCCCTGTCCAAGTATTTTGCGGATCACGTGCACGTTGCTGCAGCCCGCTACCAATTTTTTCGATTAAAGAAAAAGACAGTCAAACATATTGCCAATGGGTGACTGATTTGCAGGGCTTGACTAAGAAATGTAACTTCAAGTGTGTATGTGGTGCGTCGTATGCAGATACAATGATTAGGGATGCACTTGCGCAGAACATGACAGACCACAAAGTGAGAGACAAAATTTTGCAGTACAGTAATCCCTCATTAAGTCAAGTGTTAACTATCATTGATCACCAAGATGCATGTGAACTAGCCTCTCAGTGCTTTGAATCATCAACTGTGTGTAAAGTAGTTGCTCGTAATAACGAATAGCTAGCAGTTCAGGTCGCAACGACCGTCAAGTAAACAGACAGCGCGCTCGTACGGTGCTCCACGCTACTCGTGGGAACGCGGCACGCAGTTGAGGCAGCAACCGTCACAGCTATGTAGCATGCACTAGCGGTAATCAAAGCAGGACGTTCTGTTCGCGCTGTTTCACTAAACATAAACGCAGCAACTGCCCATCCAGAAATGTGAAATGTTTTGCTTGTAATAAGATAGCCCACATGTAGTCTAATTAAGTCGGGTGATGCTGAGGGAATTAGATTAGGAAATGAGGCACTTAAAGTAGTAAAGGAGTTTTGCTATTTGGGGAGCAAAATAACTGATGATGGTCGAAGTAGAGAGGATATAAAATGTAGGCTGGCAATGGCAAGGAAAGCGTTTCTGAAGAAGAGAAATTTGTTAACATCCAGTATTGATTTAAGTGTCAGGAAGTCATTTCTGAAAGTATTCGTATGGAGTGTAGCCATGTATGGAAGTGAAACATGGACGACAACCAGTTTGGACAAGAAGAGAATAGAAGCTTTCGAAATGTGGTGCTACAGAAGAATGCTGAAGATCAGATGGGTAGATCACGTAACTAATGAGGAAGTATTGAATAGGATTGGGGAGAAGAGAAGTTTGTGGCACAACTTGACCAGAAGAAGGGATCGGTTGGTAGGACATGTTCTGAGGCATCAAGGGATCACCAATTTAGTATTGGAGGGCAGCGTGGAGGGTAAAAATCGTAGAGGGAGACCAAGAGATGAATACACTAAGCAGATTCAGAAGGATGTAGGTTGCAGTAGGTACTGGGAGATGAAAAAGCTTGGACAGGATAGAGTAGCATGGAGAGCTGCATCAAACCAGTCTCAGGACTGAAGACCACAACAACAAACAACAAGATAGGCCATGTACAATCAGTCTGCTTGCAAAGACAACGGCAGGCACAAAGTCAGCCTTCAATCAATTGAAACACATCAGATCCAGTTAGAGACCATTATATTAATGTCATTACAGACAATTTCAGTGTCACAGAGTCTCACAAAAGTGTGTGTCTCCCATTAGTCAGACAAAACAATAAATTGCTTGTGAACTTGACAATCAAAAATTTGCCAGTGCAGTTACAATTAGATACCGGAGCGTCACTTTCCTTACTTAAACTTACAATTTGCTAGGACGACCTCCGCTGAATCCAGCATGTGTGAACTTACCAGCTTATAATGGAGACAATATTGACGTACTTGGCACCTGTAGCTTACCCGGCTACCGTAATTGTACAAAACAGTGACCTTCCATGTACTCTGCACGGATGATTCCATGAACATTTTTGGCCTGGATCTTTTCGCTTTGTATCAACTGACAATTCAGGACAATGTACTTTTAGTGAAATCGTGTGTGCCCACAGACAGTATACAGAAATTGTCATGGATTCGCGGACTTGCTTTCCGATGGCATAGGAAAAGCACATCAATTTACTGCACAAGTGACCTTGAAAGCCTCGGCGCAATCTAAGTTTTGTCGTGCTCGCCGTGTGCCTCTCGCCATTCAAGATCAAGTAGCTTTTGAACTTTCTGAATGGCAACGACAAGGTGTGATTGAACCAATTTCTGCTAGTCACTGGTCCTCTCCCATTGTGCCAATTCGAAAGCCATCCGGCCGCTTACGCATTTGCGCGGACTTCAAAAGGACAGTTATCCTGCATCTTGTTGTGGACACGTTCCCGCTACCTCGCCCAGAAGAACTTATGGAGAGACTCAACAGGGGGAAGTATTTTTCTAAAATAGATCTGAGAGATTCCTACTTGCAATTGCCAAAATGTCCTTGTCATTAACACTCATGTTGGCTTGTTTAAATTCTTGCGATTGCCTTTTGGTTGCGCATCTTCGCGTGCTATTTTTCAGAGATTTTTGTCACAATTGACAGCGAAGGTTCCATGTTGTTCCACTTATTTAGATGATATTGTCGTTGCTGGTCGTACACATGAGAAACATTTGCAAAATCCTTGTGCTTTGTTTGAAGTTTTGTCCGCAGCTGGACTAAAGTGTAACAAATCTAAATGTGTCTTCTTTCAAACTGAAATTGATTGTGTGGGTCATCGACTGAATGGATAAGGTGTACATCCATTGGAGTCACATTTGCTTGCCATCAAAGATTTGCCGCCTCCCAAAAATCTTCGCGAGTTGTAATCTGTATTAGGAAAATTGTAGTATTATTGCAGATTTATTCCTAATGCAGAACACACTGCTGCACCATTGCACCGTCTTCGAAAGAAGAATGTACCTTTCCACTGGACTCCAATTGTGCCAAAGCTTTTCAGACATTGAAACATGAACTCTTGAGTGACATATTTAATTCAGTTTGATCCATCTCTCCCTGTAGTATTAGCGGCTGACGCATCGGCCTCTGGGATCGGTGTTGTTTTGTTCCATCGCTTTGGACACCAGGATCGTCCGATTGCTTTCACCTCAAAATTGCGAAATGATACACAATGCGAATATTCTCAGATTGAGAAAGAGGCACTTGCTCTTGTGTATGGTGTAACAAATTTCCATCACTATTTATACAGCCGTAAATTTTTGCTTGACACAGACCATAAACCACTGCAATCGTTGTTCCATTCTAACACATCTCTCCCGGAACCGACAGTGCATAAGTTGCAGCGTTGGGCTCTGATTTTGTCTTCCTGCAATTATGAAATTCTGTATCGCCCTACGTCCAAACACGCCAACGCAGACGTTTTGTCCCGTCTGCTGATTGGTCATGAGTCTGATTTTGATTCGTCACCAGCGTCTTGTTTTGCAGTCGACACTCAGGTTTCAGATTGGCTTGCATCATTTCCGCTTGATTTTCGGCATGTAACTCACGCTACCGACACCGATCCACAATTGAAACTTCTTGTGAACTTTCTTCGTTTCGGTTGGCCACGATCTTCAAAACAAATTGCAGACACAGTAGTTCACAGATTTTTTACACGTCGTAATGATTTGTCCTTGCAAAACGGTGTCATTTTGCTTCACAACGGAGCCGATCAGTTGCGTGTAGTTGTGCCAACGTCATTACGCGCACATGTGTTTCGTCTTTTGCATTAAGGACACTGCGGTGTTGTCCGAACGAAACAGTTAGCTCGCCACCATTGTACTTGGCCTGGTATCGATTCGGACACCGAGTGTATGACGTCACATTGTTCCGTATGTTCTGAACATCAGTCAGCTCCGCCACAACGCTTCTTTGATTGGCCTACTGCTACCTTGCCTTGGCAACGCCTTCACTTAGATTTTGCGGGGCCATTTTGGAATTCGCGGTAGTTATTGTTGATTGATTCATAGTCATTTTCCGCTTGTGGTACCAATGTCTTCTACCACGACAGCACCAACAATCGAGGTGCTTCAGTCCATCTTTTGCATAGAGCGGTTGCCGCAAACAATTGTCACAGATAACGGATCACAGTTTGCTTCGTCGGAGTTCACTTCTTTCTGCAAGAGCATGGGAATTGATCACGTCACAAGCGCACTGTTTCATCCTCAGTCAAAGAGTGCCACTGAACGTCTAGTAAGGACATTTAAGGAGCACATGACCCACCTCCAAAATGACCATTCCCGCGAGGACGCCTTGCTTATTTTTCTGGCTTCCTATCACTCACAGGCGCACAACGGTTCCTCGCTGGCAGAATTATTGCATGGACGGCCATATCGCACATTACTGCATTTGCTTCGACTGTCACTACACAGCGCGCAGTCAGCGCCACCTGCTGCATCTTCACAATTCCGTGCTGGTGCCTCGGTGTGGTTTAGATCTTATGGCATGCGCCAGCATTGGCAGCAGGGTACCATAGCTTGCCGTATCGGCCGCGCGCTGTATTTAGTTCAGAATAAGCATGGCTTGCAGATGCGGCACCGCATTCTGCTTCGCCTTTGGGTTCCTGCCGCCAGTCCTATGTTCACAGATGTGGAAGCAGCTGGCCCACGGCCGACGACGCAGCCGACGCCGTCCCACACCACCGACAGGATGCCTTTGTCCGGGGGCACCATCGCCGTCAACTCACCAGCGCCGCCGCCACCACCGACGTCGTCGCCATCCTTACCATCGCAGGCTCCTTCTGCAGACGTCCATCCAATGGAAGTTGATGTCATCGCGGGACAACAGTAGCATGCCATACCAACTGTGGAGATTTGCATCGCTCATGGTTTTGGCAGTTTTCCATCGGGCCCACACCGAGCAAGGTGGCGCAGTGGTTAGACACTGGACTCGCATTCGGAAGGACGACGGTTCAATCCCACGTCTGGCCATCCTGATTTAGGTTTTCCGTGATTTCCCTAAATCACTCCAGGCAAATGCCGGGATGGTTCCTCTGAAAGGGCACGGCCGACTTCCTTCCCCATCCTTCCCTAATCCGATGAGACCGATGACCACGCTGTCTGGTCTCCTTCCCCAAACCAACCAACCAACCAACCAACCAACCAACCATCGGGCCCACGCGGGGAATTCCGGACGCGTGAGCCTGGCGTCCCAGCCTGAATTTTGACGTCAGGCTTCATCATGATATTCACACTGATCCCTCTACCCCACGGCTGTTAGCGTCCAGCAGCCTTCACGCGATGGCCATAGGCCGCGAAGGGGGGGAGGGGTGCAGTATCGGTAGCTGCGATACTGCGCCTGCCATGAGACGAAACACAGGTTGGCAGCAAAGTTGCTGCGGGCCACCACGTGGGCGCCCCACCATTTGGCAGCCAATAGAAGAAGAGCACCAAGTCTTCCTGCTGAGAAGATGACGAGCCATACAGGAGACGTACACCAGCTAGCCAGCAGAGAAGAACCAATTATCTATGAACATTGTATCCTGTACTTTGCTTCGTTCGACATATCAGAAGCTATGTAATCTGTTTATTTCTCTTAATACAAGTTATTACTAATTGTTTGCTTTGCGTTGCATATCCTCACATCCTGGAAAACTTCCTCGAATTGAACCCACACTTTTGCTCTGTTTATCCACTAAGGATACAGCAGTATCAAAGGGTGTTAAAGTGCCATTTCCTGAGTTCATCTGGGATGAAGTACGTCACACAGAGTGCTACATCAATCAGCAGATGACTACAGAGTATTATCCAATTCGTTCTCCCCCAGACATTTGCCTTACTGGTGTGACACTTTCTATTACAACAGTGTATGACTGTGCATTTTGTGTGAAATCGGATGACAACTGTGTTTATGTAAGGCACGCCTCAGTTATGAAGTTACACAATCTGGACACTGCCCTACATCTTGCATTGGAGAGACTGAACCATTGGTTGCCTAGCATAGACTCTGCATACAATGATGATGTAAACTCCCTATGTGTGCATAGTGTACATGTTGATGATTTGAAGCAGCATCTTTGTTTGCACACGAATGCTGAACCTAAAGAGAAACAGATTACGTGTGTGTGTGTGTGTGTGTGTGTGTGTGTGTGTGTGTGTGTGTGTACTACATCCCATGTATGATATTTAAATAAATAAATAATTTATGTATGTATATAATCTCAAGCTGTGTTTATGTTTTATTTCATACCTCTCTCATTATAGTCAAAATATTACAATTATTAATATTTTTTTCAATGTTATACCAGTTATTGAGGTAATGAATGGTCAAGTTACTCTTCATGGGTAAAATATGTAGCTGTTTACTTTGTGTAGCCAATTTAGCTCTGTCGGTTAAGTGATGGAGCTATAGTGGCTCCACGTACTATTACTGTCCCTTCAAGTGTATCTTTCTACATATGTCAACTACTTGTCAGTACCTGGCATAGTTAGTATGATGGCAGGGTGGGTGAAACATCCTCATCACAACGACTTTATTGTCGGTGGCTGGTCCTGAGAAGATGCAAAAGACGACCTGAAGAAGAAGAAGAAGAAGAAGAAGAAGAAGAAGAACGGAATTCTCCTTCCTGATAATATACAGGCAATTATTGTAGGTCCATCCAATTGTGGGGAGACTAATGTCCCCATGACGCTGCTAACACATGTAGATGGAGTCTGATTTGAGCCTGTTTGTGTTTCTGAAAAACACTGTTTCAACCCAAGTATCAGCTATTGCAGGAAATAATGCATGGTGTAGATGGTGTTACATACACGATATTCAGTGAAAGCAGTGATATCCCTCCACCTGAAAAAGCAAAGCCAAACACTGTCTTCATATTTGACGATGTTGCTGTGGAAAACCAAGACAAAATTCGAAAATATTTCTCTTTCAGTTGTCATATGGGAGCTAATGTATTTTATCTAAGCCAAACATATTCCAGAATCCTGAAACAATTGGTTAGAGATAATGCAAACCTCATTATAGCATTCAAACAAGACAATCTGAATTTAAAACAGATTTACCAGGCATATGTCGGAACTGACTGTCGTTCAATGATTTTGAAAAGATATGTGCTGATTGCTGGAATCATTCACAGTATGGGTTTCTCCTCATTGATAAACCGAGAAAACTGAGTGATGATAAGTACAGGCAGAACTTTCAAGAGTTTTTACATAGGTTAGTACATTAGTATATGCTGAACCATTGACAGATTTGTCCATATGTCTAGCTCTCAACTCGAGAGAATGGATGTACACAGGCAGAACAATCGCCTGTACATGGATGCGATAATTCAAGCTGTTGTGCATAAAGTTGGAGGTGTGCGCAGGGAACTAGAGAAGTATTACCAGACTCTTCTGAGAATGGCGAATGCATTAAATGAGTTAGTTAATGAAGTAAGTAAGAAAGTAGTCGACTTAACTGGAAAGGTCGAAGATATTGAGGGAGATGTAGAGTTCCTTGTTGTTGAGAAGGGGGAGCAGGTACATAGTAAGAGGAAGAAGTGACTTTATATATAAAGCCTCATGCTGCAAAGATGTCTGATTAGTATACACCGAGATGTCGACAAAGCAGAAAGTGATTCAAGCATGTAAAGCAGTTTGCGAGAAATTATGGTTGCTGAGGTTAGGGCATGTGGATCGACAGCAAACACTAAGAGAGACCTTTAAAACAGTTACTGAATCTCTCTGACAGCTCTCAGTAAAAACAAAAACACATGATAACGATGGTGTTGCCACTGACGGATTCATTATTTGTCACGCCCCTGGTCAGATGGAACATTAAGCATTAGCAGGGAAGAGTGTACATGTTGAGTACACATCACATAACTGTAACTGATGACACAATACGGATTCGTGATAGGCGGTTTGAGAGAACACCCGGCTTAATGAACCTTATTTTCCTAAAACCTACCAAAAAACCTATAAATTATTCAGTTAATGATAGAGAAATGTACACATGACTGGTGTACATAAGATCACAAAAAGCCTGAGCAACAAGAAATATAAAACCATTATAAAACCAATATGTGAAGGCGAAAACAACGTCAAAAACAGCAGCAGCAGCGGTTATGGTATTGACATTGGGCATAAAGCAGTGAACAATCGAATCCCACAGTATATATATTATGACAACCCCAACGAGCTAACAGATCGACTATGGGTGCTCATGGCATCAGCTGCTGCAGGTAATACAGCTCATTTGAATGAAGTTGTTTCAATAATCTCCGAGCTTAGAGAAAGAGGTATCATCAAATAAGTATGGAGACAGTAGTACAAGAACTGCACAAACCAGCAGGCAAAACATAACCTCGTAGGCATGTTATGATGAAAGGTTTGGATGACTTATGGCAAGCTGATCTTGTAGATATGAGGGAATATTCATATGAGGATAATGCATTCAAATATATTTTAATGGTTATTGATACATACTCCAAATTTGTTAGAGCATTACCTGCCAAAACAAAAACAGGTAGAAATGTCGCTGATGTTTTTGAGTATTTGCTACAGGCAGGAACGAATTGATGCCCAGACAACCTTCAAACTAATCACATTGGGGAGTTCTACAATAGGTATTTCAAGACGTGATGCAGCGGTATGGAATACATCACTACTCAACATTCACTCACCTGAAGGCAAGTATTGTGGAGCGTCTAAACAGAACAATAAAAGGTCGAATGTAGATGTGTTTTAACCTTTGCGGCTCATACAAATGGACGGATATCCTCACAGAAATAATAGTATAATCGAACCAAACATATCACAATAAAAATGAGACCAATCGACATTCGTGATAATGGACTCCTGGATACGGTGTATATATTGCAGGATAGTAAAGGTGAAGAAATTGCAGGCTGCTTCTACACTGAGGAGTTGCAGAAAAGCTCAGAACCAGATGTTTTTCTCATAAGACGTCATGGAAATAAACCACTAGTCAAATGGCTTGGTTTTCCTGCTACACAAAACAATTGGATTGATGCCGACAATCTGCTATATAATGGGGGTGCACAGTCCACCACCACTGCAGTAGCATAATATGCATGTTACGTGATGCATTAGAGGAGGAGATGGTATTCTTGACAAACTGCCAGTGGAATTACACATCCATGGGTACAGCTACTGTGGACCTGGAACAAAGCTACAGAAATGCTTGGCACGAGGTGATAAGGGGGTTAATCTGCTCAACGAAGGATCTATGGGACATGACATTGCATACGGCGCAAATAAAGATCTATCAAGCTATCACATTGCAGATAGGATTTTACCTGATCAGGCTGAGGTGATACAGAGAATAAAGGATATCGGTATAGGTCAATGCATCACAGCATTTGCAGTTGATAAAACATGCAAGGAAAAATTAAGTTGGGTTTAGGAGTGATGAATTTCAAGCGAGTTATGAATGCTGCATGTTGTGTACTAAATAAGAAGGAGGACAAGGGCAGGAAGCAAAGCTATTTGAAGAGCTGTATCCTGACAGTGATGTATGCAGCTAAAAACACACTGAAGCAGGAAGGTGCCAGAAGAAGAAGAAGCAGCAGAAGAAGAAGAAGAAGAGGATCGGTTAAAGCACCTCAAGTTTTATCAATACCCAAGACATCTGATGGTTTTCTTCCATTTCTCATCCCAGCCCTCTCCACACCCTCTGCGGTAGGGTCCCTCGCTGGTGGTGCTGCAGCTATCGCTCAAACAGTCAAGAATGCGCAGAACTCCCAAGTGCAGTTAGAAGAGGCAAGAAGACATAACTGCATGATGGAAGCTGCAGCCACCGGAAAAGGACTATACTTGAAACCGTAGAGCAAAGGACTTGCTCTATACAGAAATAAAAAAACAGCCCATTAGCGGTCCTACCAGATCGACCACTCACAAATACTGATCATCTTAAGTTTGTCAGAAACAAATTCAACGTACCAAGATTCTGTGGTGTGTTTATGTGGGATACGTTACCAAAGACTATGTGGAAAACTGGTGAATGCGGCATTGTGAATTTAGATGTTGCTGGAGGCCATGACACTGACTGGGTATCATATGTTATGAAAAATGCGGATACCATATACTATTTCGACTCATTTGGTGACCTGAAACCACCAGAAGAATTACAACAATACTTCACTCACAGAAGACATGCTATATAAGGAGGGGCTTTAAACTTTCCTTCATCAGTTGAGGTCCAGATGCAATGTCATACACTTTGATGTTAAAAGAACGATCATCTGTATTGTGTGCAAATTACTTCCCGCCAATTGATTTGAGCATTAGTGAATGGAATATTGCATTGATTGGACTGGAGACGTACAACAGCACCCCAAATATCACTGACACTAGCAGCAACGTGCATCTGGGTGTTAGTGGTGAAAAAGATATTGTGGAAATAGAACCGGGTGCATAAGATATTGATGATTTAAATGAAGTCTTAAAACAGTCTGGAAAAGGTATTGAGATATGTGCAAACATCAATACACTTAAATCTGAAATAAGGATTGTAAATGCAATGATTGACTTTAACCAGAAAGGTTCAATAGTGCACCTGCTGGGTTTCACAAAAGGGCAGGTTTTGAAGAAGGATCTGAGTAAATTTTACAAGTTAGATAAGAATGTAGACATACTTCCCATCAGCACAATCCAAGTCGAGTATAACGTTGCAACGAATTCCTATCTCGATGATAGTCTGATTCACACTATTTACGGATTCTTCCCCTCAGTTGCAACAGGGTACAAGATTGTTGAGAGTCCTGCCAATGCAATACGAGGGGGAACCCAAAAGAAACCGGACTCCGAGGGCGCTGCCACTCGTAGACATAGTGCAGGGTTCTCACGCTAGATGGCGTTAGTAGAGACTTCCAAGAAACAGCTGTGCAGACGGCGTCAGTGTTGAGCTGAACGTGCAATTGTGGTATTGTGTTTCTCTGACTGTTGACGGGTTACCTCTGCGAAGTCGTTACGGCAACTTTAAAAGAACAAAGAATGTGTGTGAAATTTTGTTTCCCGCTTAAAAAAACTGCAACGGAGACACACCAAATGCTTCAGGAAGCTTTCCAGGAGGACGCTATGAGCCACACACAGGTTTTCGAGTGGTTTGGGCGCTTTAAGCGTGGTGAGATGTGTGTTGAAGACCAAGCTCCTTCTGGACGCCCTTCAACATTGCGAAATGAGGAGAACATTGAAAAGGTCCACCAAAAGATCAACGAGGATCATCGCCAAACGATCGACCAAATTTCAGCAGACAGGAATCAGTTGGAACTCGTGCCAGCTTATTTTGAGTGAGGATTTGCACATGAGACTTGTTGCTGTTAAATTTGTTCCGCGCCTTCTCACACAGGAGCAAAAAACCATCTGCATGAATGTGTGTCAGGACTTGAAAACAGAGATTTCACGTGATCCAAACTTCTTGAACAAAGTCATTACAGGGGATGAGAGTTGGTGTTATGGGTATGACCCAGAAACCAAGCAAGCCTCATGCCAGTGGAGGACTCCTAAATCTCCCAGGCCAAAAAAAGCAAGGCAAGTGAGGTCAAATGTAAAGACGATGATCATTGTCTTTTTTGATGTTCGTGGAATTGTGCATCGGGAATTCGTACCCCCTGGCCAGACTGTTAACCAGCACTTTTACTTGGATGTTTTAAGGCGTCTGGGAGACGATGTGAGGAGGAAACGCCTGGAACTTTGGCGATCAGGTGACTGGTTTCTGCATCAGCAAACACGGCCTTATGAATGACCCATTATTTGGCATCTCAGTGGTCTGTCGTTCCCCACGTTCCGTATTCGCCATACCTATCCCTGTGTGACTTTTTCCCATTTCCACGAATGAAAAAAACGCTAAAAGGGGAGCGTTATGACGATGTGGAGGCAGTAAAAACAGCTTCGCAAAGGGCACTGGGCAATATCAAACTTGAAGAGTTCCAAACATGCTTCCAACAGTGGGAAAAGAGACTTGACAAGTGCATCACATGTAATGGGGAGTATTTTTAAGGTGACTGAAGTAATTTTGTAAAAAGGTTCATCAATAAATTTTTTATGACAACAATCAGGTTTCTTTTGGGTCCCCCCTCGTATACCTTCCAGTGACAGCTCAGACACTGGACTATTTGGAGCTGCGTATTGTGGACCAGAATAGTCAACTTATTGACTTTCATGGTGAGGAAATCGTTGTACGATTACTTCTAAGGCAGGATGGGTGTACGGTATAAAACAAGCGAACGCAATCCACAGCATGCCACTTCGTACCGAACAGAAAAGTGATAATATGTGTGAACTACAAGTTTCTTAAATCAGTTGGCCTGAAAGCACACAATGATGTCCTCACTCAATATAACCAGTCCAGTAGGATATGATGAGAGAATTATACATCAGGAATACTTCTCCCATAAACCTTATGCTTCAACCACATTTAACAAGAATGATGAAATTAGGATTGTCATCCAGCACTAAGACGCACTCATGCGGAGGGCTCATTTAAGAAAACCGACGGCAGCAATACAGTGGGATCCAAGATTACATGTAACACTTTAGCAGTCCTGTTCCAAGACATATGCTATGATTTTAATTGGTCTGAGATCGACCGTACACACAATGTCGGCATAACATCAACCCTTAAAACATATGTCTCTGCATCACCCACAGATTTGCGTAGTTTAGAAAATGTGGGATGGTTCATAGACAATCCTGAGGGTAGAACAGTTGCAGAGTACAAGCGATTTACTGTATGCTGCTCATCTCTGGCAGGAATACGTGAAAATTTATTTTATGATATGTATGGAAGACAAACATTTCATATCAAATTTTTAACTGAATATCTGATGAAAGAAAGTGGCAAATGAAGTTCTTAAAATGGTGAAAGAAGAATACAGAGATCCCAATGAAGATGAGTTACATCAATATTATTTAAAGCACCTCAACTTGTTATATGGGAGAACTAACATAAATTCAGACAACTGGAGGCTGAATGTACCCGGACACATTGTAGATGACCTTACAAATTATGTGCGTGTTAGCTATGCTCACTTTGGATCATGCAAGCAGATGCTACCCTTACAAGAAAGTATATTTTTCGACAACATGGCCCAGAAAGTCAGAACCATGTTAAAAATCTTGAAATTTTTGTCAAGAAACTAAACTTTTTAATGTTGAACATAAAGGTTTTATGCACAGCATCATACCATAAAAGCCAGGAGAAATTTAGCGACTGATCTTTGTGGTTGATTATCTCAGTGTAAGAGAAATTCCAGAAAAATCATGGTTTTTACGGCCATGTTCTCAAAATATTTCATAAATACACTAAACTGTCAGTAATCTGACCCCCAGTAGTCCAGTCTTCCAGCAGTCTGGCCCACATCCAAAATGGCACACAACAATGTTGTTAGTGAATTACAACATTAAAGAAATTTGAAATTGTGGCAGTCTGTACAGTTCAGTATCATTTCTTCTAAAAGGAAATGTGTTACGCAAGATATGAAACAGGACTTTAGATTTAATAAAGTGTATATCCTGTGTATTTCAAATAAATTTCAGTACACTCAAAGAGTCTGGCACCTCTACTAACCTGGCACCGATATGTGCAAGGAATAACCAGATTAATGAGAGTCTAGTGTTCTGTCATGAATGACTTAGAATAGCATTAGAGGCAATAAAAAAAAGGACATGAAAGAAAATGTGCTTATGACAGAATTATGAAGCCAGTTATGTAGAATTAATTTTAATTAAAATACCTACTAAATCTTCCAGAATGAATAAAGTAATACAGTAGTTCAGTCATTACCATCATTGATCTTTTAAAATTAGAAAGTTTGTTCATCCCTATTCTGTCAAAGCTGAGGCATCAGTCTGGAAAATATTACAGTCTTCAACATGCTGAAAACATAAAATTGTACTATAATCAAGGAATGTTACAAGACCACAATAATTAATGAACAACAGTTTTCTTTCAATTGATATTTGAAAAATTACTATAAGTTTGGATTAAAAGGCAGCAACTGGTAGCTAATGTGGGGCTAGGCTAGTGGACAGTGGTAGGTAGCTGCCATGGATGTTTACATGACCATAGTAGTTAACTGCAGTGAGCTTGCTGTGTCTAGTGTGCTAGACCATTGCTTTCAGATAGAGAACTTAGTGAGATGTTGCAGTAGAAGATAACAGCAGTGCACATGATGAGTGTTTTTCTGGAAATTTCTGTACAGGTGACAAGGGGTGTGAGGGAATGCTGCCATGATTTTTTATGTTTGCATGTTGGTAAGACATTGAGGAGAATATGACAGTTCATCACACAGAGCCATGGGAAGCTGATGTCATTGGCTGAACCACTTGCCACACGTGTCTACAAACTAGAGGTGTGCACAGAACAGCTGTTAGGATGTTGTTGTGGTCCAAAGCCTCTCAAGCTGCCACGCTCAACATAACATGTTCTTTAGTCCCCAACAGCATCAATAGCACAGCCCATTGCTTTGAAAAACTGTGTAATCACATGTGGATTGTGACTTGACAAATAAGCAGTGTATTAAAAGCAGAGCAACTAGTGAAGTGTTTATAAAGCTTTTATTTTTTCTTTAGTCCCTGGCAGCACCAGTGGCATAGCCTACTGCTTCAAAAAATTGTGTGAGTGCATGTAGAGTAAGGTTCAACAGGTACACAGGGTTTTAAAAGCAGAATAACTAATGAGGTTTTTGCAACTATACAGTGTAGGCCATTGGTTACCCTTGTTTCACGGTATGTTAAAAATTAACTTTTTGTAATCTGTATGTGAATGGATCATTTCATGGTAAGTGAATATGAATACTCTTGTGTAATTAGAGTGTGAATTGTATGCAGAATTAGTTAAATTGTTTCACATGATAATTTTCAAACAATCTCTAAACTGTAAGTGACACTATGCAAAGACTGTTTCACTTTTACAGAGTTAATTTGTGGCGCACAGTTTTATCAAAAATGTGTATTTTGAGGCGTTTGGGCTATTGAGATGTATACTGACATAAATATGCTTGCCAGTGAAAACTGTTTTGGTAGTCATACAATATCGGTACCAAAATTATATATGTTACATGTATAGACCTACCTGTTTGATGTAGTTGCATTTCCTGCATGTACACAGAATCCATTTCTTCTGCTTATACAGTTAGAAACAATTTGTCTACTTACTACACAATCTGTGTTTGCTACCTTAGGATGGTGACACTTGTTCAACGGTGGACAAATGTCAGTTACACTGCACCTAAATATTGTACTACTTTCACTCATCTGTTTAATTGTGAAAATGAATATACCTGATTTGATTTACAAGTACCCAGTTACATTTGAGTAAATTGTATTTCTTTATCGGCATGTTATGTCAATTTTTAAAGTCACTCTTAATGAGTCAGCACAATACAGAGGCAACAATACACTATTTACTCAATACTACACTACAGTAGGCTGCACATGTACAGTTTATTTGCTCTCTTTCAGTACTTTTGTTTAAAGTAAGTACTTAAGCAGTAATATAAAGGTTTAGTATGCACATGATGTTATTTTTATGCAACTTATCTCATTTTACAGAAAGACTTATGTACATTATTGCACTATGAGTCAAGCTATGATGGAACATGTACAGTAATTAAATGCTGTGCATTCTTTTTTACATAAAATTATGGTTGTGTTAATGCAATTTGTACAGTAGTTAATATTATTTTTATCAGATGACTTAGCATTTTGCTTCAATAAGGTAACAGATCTTTCTCATACGTGTTTTTTTGGACTTAGTGTATAATTACTCAATCACACAAACAGTTATGACATTTGGTATGTGACAAGCTACCAGTTTATCACTCACTAACAGTTGCTGCTTCTTGATTGCTGGAACAATTAATAATGAACTAAATGTGATTATTTATAGTCAATGATTAGCTAACACCAGTACTATGTTCCATTTTTTGAATTTGAATTTTTTAAACTTTTAATCCAAATTTTATTTCTTATTTAAATTTGCATGAAAAGTTTTATTTTTGATGGGGGTATGTGAGGATATGATGCACTTAAATGTAATGAATGTAATATAATTGTTGACACCAACAGCTTGGAAAATTAGGGGGATAATGTGCCAGACTTGGTATGTCATGGGAGAGTTAGGATGCAAAGAATGTTTCACTTTTACAGAGTTAATTTGTGGCACACAGTTTTATCAAAAATGTATATTTTGAGGCGTTTGTATAATGGAGAGTTGATCACTGTTAATAAGTAGCATTCAACATTAATTCATAATGATTTTCATAATTTATTGGTGGAAGAAACATCATTCATAATAGGAGTACATCATCAAAGAGAAAATGTTACAGAGGCAACTATTCAAATGATGACTGATTCTAACATGGCCTTGGTAGCATGGCCAGAATCAAGAGGAAACTTCAACAATTGTGTTTCTTGAGCGTATGCTGCTATTTTATATAATTTAATGATGATGACATGCTTTTAGGTGCAATATTCCAGAGGTAAAATATCCACCATTTATATCTCCAGCAAAGACAGCTCAGGACAATGTTGTTGTCAATGAAAACAAATCTGGTGTTCTGCAGATTCGAGTATGAAATGCTAAATTTCTCAGTTTGGCAAATAGGTTAGAGAATTTGAAAGCTGACATGGATAGAAATACATTATATATAGTGATAACTAATGAAGTTTGATGGCAAGAAGAAAATGATTTCTGGTCAAGTAAGTACAGGGTTAGCAATACAAAATTAAATAACTGTAATGCAGGTGTAGTTCTACTAAGAAAATAAAAATGCAGTCAACTACTGCAAACATCAGGAGTTGGCATCACTTGCAGGATGAACAGTGACCATAAGAAATAAAACTGCGGAGCAGCCAAAAGTTGTATGTATCTTCCTTCATTACCAGCTCCTGTGGTGCAGTTTTATAACATGATGGAATCACACTTTAGACAAAAATAGTCTTCTCATAACTTTAAGGAGGCCTCAGTTTAAAATTTTGTAGTCATTGGTGTATGAGGTTGGCTATAAAATAATGAGACTATTGCTGTAAAACATTTTATTTCAAAAACATACATATTTAGTTACTGCCACCCTCAATATTCTGCAGTGTTCCATGTGAATTTTCCATTGAAAGAAATAGTGCTGGAAGCCTTCCTATGTGAGCTGTTTGGCATTGCACACCACTTTTTCTTTCACTGCTGCAGTGACTGAAATTTTGTTCCTTTTAATGCAGATTTGACATTGGGGGAGGGGGGTTGGACAGATAAAAGTTGCATGGTGCTAGGTCAGGTGTATAAGGTGGGTGGTCTAACACTGCAATGCTGTACTTTGCTGTGCTGGAAACCTCTTAACAAACAATGCAGTAAGAGCTGGTGCACTGTTTGATGCAGATCCCATGACTTGTTCTTCCACAATTTGGGTTTTTTTTCTTATTTTTTATGGAGTTGAGCATGAACCTCAACGCAGTAATGTCAATTAATAGTCTGACCTGTGGGAACCCTGTCGAGATATACAACTCCATGAATATTAATAAAACTATCATCATCACATTGAATCCTGATTTGCTCATTTGAGCTTTTTTCACTCTACGTGAAGTTGGGCCCTCTCAATGAATGGAATAGCACTTAGTCTCCAGATCATAAGTGAGAAACCAAAATTTGTCACATCTGCACTCTTCCAAAGAAATTTTTTTTTTAATGTGAGAATTTTCTGCAGCAATTTTGCACACACTTTTCTCTTGTTAAATTGATAATGTAAAAATTGCCTTATACATTTTTTGTCACTTTCTGAAGTTTCAGCAATCAATCAAATATTCAGCTGATGGTTAGATTGGATCAGATTACCCATGGTTTTGATATTTTCATCCACTTTTTGATGTTGAAGGGTGAGTGTTATGTTCAATGGCATCTTGGCCGTCTTGGAAATGCTTGAACTACTCAAAAACTCATGTAGCAATAAAAAGCCTTTGCCATACACTTATTTTTGTAAAAGATAGGTTTCAGTAGCAGTTTTTCCAAGATTCATGTGAAACTTCATGAAAATTCATTGGTTTATTTTTACATTTATCATTTTTTCAGCAAAGAAACAAATAACTCTTACACAACCAAAGGCCACAGCCATTATTGTTTGTCTACAGATGCCACATTTGACTGAGAAGGTTTCACGCTTCACAGTTATTGGTTGTTCATCTTTGGCACAGACTTACTTACTCTGTGACCGCGTCAGTCCCGTTATTTTATAGCCACATCTTGTACATTAATTATTATGAGTTGTACGCAATGAGCATTAAGTGTTATATCCTAGCCCGTAATGCCACCCGAGCCCTCTGCCAAAAGGTTGGCAGCATCAAAGTCCGGACGCCGTCCGCATAAGCAGTGCCAGCGAGACAGGAAATCGCCGCAAGTCTGCGCGCGCCACCGCTGGCTTCTGGTTTCTTAAGCGCTGGAGTCGCGAGCGCTAGGACAGTTCTGTATTCGCCGCTCAGTTGTATACTCGCCACCGAACTGTGTACTTGCTAGTCAGTTGTGTGTTCATCGCAGCAGAGTTGTTGTTTGTCGTCAGCCGACGCTGACCTAGCCGCTCCGACTCGAACTAGACAGATTTCTGTAGACACGGAGTTCACTACTGTGTTTCTGTATCTTCGTTAATAAAGATAAGTACTGACTTTTATTTAATCAGAGTGTTTGGGTTTTCATCTTTCTGTTCACTGTTCCAGCGGACCGGTCGGCCCGCTATTAAAAGTGTGTCGGTGACTTCGTAAGCCGTTTCTACAGCGAATTGTTTGTAGCTACGAACTCTGTCAATATCATTATGTTTATTCTCGGTTCTTGCCAGTCACCTATAGAAATCCAGATAAAAAGCATTCTATTAAGTGCTTATCACTATTCACAAGATCAACATTTATGCGCCGACGATTTTCAATGTTTTGTTAAAATTGCACCATACAGTACCACAATGGGATCTGGTTATTCTAGTTTGTGTAACCATTAATAAATAATAATTGTAGACAGTTACATCCAATAATCATTGAAGAAGAATGGCATATATGATGCCATCAGTGCCACTATGGATGATCTTAGTTCTTGCCATCTTGCTTAAATACGAATAGTTTGGAGACCATCTATACCTAAAAAACAGAAGTTTACAGACATACTGTAAGTTGATGACCAACAAGCATGGTATCATACAATACTGTTATTTGAGGGGTCTGTAATAACACGACTCACATTTCCGTCGCACTTCACCTAGTGTAGACCGGGAACTGTCTGCTAGACCTGCCCGATGTGAACTGACTGGCCCGGCCCGTGCTGCCGGAGTTGTTGTTGTTGTTGTTATGCCGGCAGAGGTCGCGTCCGAATTCTCGTGTGCCCTCTGGTGGACGGGACTCTACTTGCAGCCACTACCTTCCGTGATGCGCCGTGCCAATGTGCGCCCCCCGCGATCTTTCTGGTGCCTACAGCACTCCTCTTCCTTCGGGGGGCACAGCCACTGTGATCCACTGCGTCGGAAGGTGGAGCGTCGGGCCGGAGCGATGACCTCCACATCCATTGGATGGCCGGAGTCGAGGGGATCTGCCAACCCTCGAGCTGGAACCTTCGAATACGGCTGGAAGTGACCCACACGAAGAGGCCCCCGTCATCCCACAACCGGAGCCCGGGACAGAACGGGCGACAAGCTGTCGAAAGCCGGATCCTGTTCCACCTCGGGAGGGTCAAGACCCAGTGGCGGGGACGAAGGGGAAGTGACGACCCCAGGTGAACCAGCCTCCTGAGAAACCGGGCTGGCTAGGGGGGCCGGCTCTCGCTGTGGCATCTCGAACGATGGTGATGCCAGTGCTGGAGCTACTGGAGGCTGCCAAGGCTGAGAACCATTGCAGTGCAGCAGAGTCACAGCGGGGAGAGGAGGTAACGTCCCCTGTGAAACCAACACAGGTGCCGGCAATGGGGAAGCCGGTGTCCGAGAGGTCGGAGGGTGGGTGCCCGAACGTGGACGTAGCTGATTTTGGTGACGACGTACCACCCGGTCCCCCGCCTGCAAGGTATAGAGCCGGCGGCACTGTCGGCGCAGGACCACCACCGGTATCCAACGTGGATTGCGACCAAACCCACGGGCCCAGACTGACGTACCCAGTGGAAAGCCAGGCACTCCGTTTTGTGAAGACTGGCGAGGACCAGGCCGGAGGAGGTGCAGCTGAGTCCGAGGTTGACGCCCATGGAGGAGCTCTGCGGGGCTGTGTTCTCCCATTGGTGTGGTCTGGTATGCCGTCAAGAAAAACGTCAATGCTTCCTCCGCAGGAAATTCGTGCACATACTTTTTCATCTGCATCTTAAATGTGCGCACCATGCGCTCGGCTTCCCAATTCGATTGTGGATGGAAGGGGGGAGAGCAAGCGTGCCGAATACCGAAGTGCCTACAAAAATCCTGGAAGGTCTGCGAAATAAACTGCGGTCCATTGTCCGAAACCAGGGTGATTGGCAGACCTTCCACAGAAAAGATTTTTGCTAGTGCCTGGATTGCAACTTCTGAAGTGGTTGAGGAGCAGCGAACCACATATGGGAATCGGGAATAAGCATCAATGACAATGAGCCAAAAGCCATTGAGAAACGGGCCTGCAAAATCGATGTGAACACGTTCCCATGCTTGGGTTGCCGGTGGCCATGAAGAGAACACTGCCTTGGGAGATGCTTGTTGGCTCGCACACTGGGAACAGGCGGCCACCAAGTGCTCAATTTCTCTGTCAATACCGGGCCAGTACACGTCTGCGAGCCAAGGTTTTAGTACGGGAAACACCCCAGTGCCCAGCATGTAATAACGTGAGGATCTCCCTTCGTAAACCTGCAGGAACAACCACGCGAGTAGCTGTATCATCGGTAGCCAGAAGGAGAACTCCATCCAACACCGAGAGGCGGTCTCGTAGAAGAAAATAATTACGAAGAGGGTCCGAGGCCCGGCCCGGAGGGCGGGAAGACCACCCCTGCTGAATGAGGCGAACTACTTGCCGGAGAACCGCGTCAGCCGCTGTTTCCCTGGCGACTCGAGAACTAGTGATCGGGAAGCCATCAACCGCTTGGCGGGGCGCCACATCCAAATGAAAACACATAATCTCCTCTCGATCGAACGTAGGATCCAGGCCCACCGGAAGACGGGAAAGAGCGTCGGCGTTGGCATGTTGTCCTGTAGGGCGAAAATGAATGTCATAATGGTACTTAGAGAGGAACAAGGCCGAGCGCTGTAGTCTGTGGGCCGCCCTATCCGGAATCTGAGAGGCGGGGCCAAATAGCGCTATTAAGGGCATATGGTCAGTGATTAACTGAAACTTCGTGCCATACAAGAAAGGGTGAAACTTGGTAACAGCGTAAACAATGGCCAAAGCCTCCTTTTCCACCTGGGAGGAATGGGCCTGCGCGGGACTAAGCGTTTTAGACGCAAACGCCAGTGGTTGCTCGGAACCATCTGCATTGCGATGGGCCAGGACCAGCCCCACCCCATACTGCGAAACGTCTGTAGCCAGGACCAATGGCTTATGGGGATCAAAAGTAGCCAAACAAGGGGCGGACGTGAGGAGGCCCTTCAACGAGCCGAACGCTCGCTCCCATGCAGGCGACCAATCAAAAGGAACACTCTTGTGCAGAAGGCAGTACAGGGGGTGGGCTAAAGTGGAAGCCCTGGGAATGAACCGGTGATAATAGGCTATCTTGCCTAAAAAAGCTTGTAACTCTTTCAGCGAAGCGGGCCGAGGAAGGTTGACAATACCTTGGACCAAACTTCCTAGTGGCTGGATGCCGTGCCGAGATATGGTGTAGCCCACATACTCAATGGACGGTTGGAAGAAGGTTGACTTATGCAGGTTGCAACGCAAGCCCACAGACCTGAATTTGAGAAAGAGGGTGCGAAGGTTGTGCCAGTGTTCCTTCGTGCTGCAGCCTGTGACAATTATGTCATCCAGGTAATTAATACAATGAGGGATTGTCGACGTGACATGCTCAAGATAACGCTGGAATATCGCCAGGGCACTGGATATTCCAAAGGCCAACCGCTGGTATTGGTAAAGGCCAAACGGAGCGTTGATGACTGCCAGCTGTTTGGAGTCCTCATCAAGTGGTATCTGATGATAAGCCTCCGACAGATCGATTTTCGAAAAATATTGGCCTCCCGCCTCAGCGGAGAACAATTCATCAGCACGAGGCAAAGGATAGGTGTCCACCACCAATTGTGAATTAATGGTGGCCTTGAAATCGCCACAAAGACGTAATTTTCCCGAGGGCTTCCTTACAATAACGAGGGGCGAAGCCCACTCACTGGAAGAAATGGGAAGAACGACCCCTAGGGCTGTCAGCCGGTGTAGCTCTTCCTTTACTTGAGGGCGGAGAGCCAAGGGGATCTGCCTCGCGCGTAAAAAACGCGGGCGAGCTGATGCCTTCAACATTAAGTGAGCTTCAAAATCTGAAACACGCCCCAGGCCCTCCTCAAAAATACACTCCTGGAAATGGAAAAAAGAACACATTGACACCGGTGCGCCAGACCCACCATACTTGCTCTGGACACTGCGAGAGGGCTGTACAAGCAATGATCACACGCACGGCACAGCGGACACACCAGGAACCGCGGTGTTGGCCGTCGAATGGCGCTAGCTGTGCAGCATTTGTGCACCGCCGCCGTCAGTGTCAGCCAGTTTGCCGTGGCATACGGAGCTCCATCGCAGTCTTTAACACTGGTAGCATGCCGCGACAGCGTGGACGTGAACCGTATGTGCAGTTGACGGACTTTGAGCGAGGGCGTATAGTGGGCATGCGGGAGGCCGGGTGGACGTACCGCCGAATTGCTCAACACGTGGGGCGTGAGGTCTCCACAGTACATCGATGTTGTCGCCAGTGGTCGGCGGAAGGTGCATGTGCCTGTCGACCTGGGACCGGACCGCAGCGATGCACGGATGCACGCCAAGACCGTAGGATCCTATGCAGTGCCGTAGGGGACCGCACCGCCACTTCCCAGTAAATTAGAGACACTGTTGCTCCTGGGGTATCGGCGAGGACCATTCGCAACCGTCTCCATGAAGCTGGGCTACGGTCCCGCACACCGTTAGGCCATCTTCCGCTCACGCCCCAACATCGTGCAGCCCGCCTCTAGTGGTGTCGCGACAGGCGTGAATGGAGGGACGAATGGAGACGTGTCGTCTTCAGCGATGAGAGTCGCTTCTGCCTTGGTGCCAATGATGGTCGTATGCGTGTTTGGCGCCGTGCAGGTGAGCGCCACAATCAGGACTGCATACGACCAAGGCACACAGGGCCAACACCCGGCATCATGGTGTGGGGAGCGATCTCCTACACTGGCCGTACACCACTGGTGATCGTCGAGGGGACACTGAATAGTGCACAGTACATCCAAACCATCATCGAACCCATCGTTCTACCATTCCTAGACCGGCAAGGGAACTTGCTATTCCAACAGGACAATGCACGTCCGCATGTATCCCGTGCCACCCAACGTGCTCTAGAAGGTGTAAGTCAACTACCCTGGCCAGCAAGATCTCCAGATCTGTCCCCCATTGAGCATGTTTGGGACTGGATGAAGCGTCGTCTCACGCGGTCTGCACGTCCAGCACGAACGCTGGTCCAACTGAGGCGCCAGGTGGAAATGCCATGGCAAGCCGTTCCACAGGACTACATCCAGCATCTCTACGATCGTCTCCATGGGAGAATAGCAGCCTGCATTGCTGCGAAAGGTGGATATACACTGTACTAGTGCCGACATTGTGCATGCTCTGTTGCCTGTGTCTATGTGCCTGTGGTTCTGTCAGTGTGATCATGTGATGTATCTGACCCCAGGAATGTGTCAATAAAGTTTCCCCTTCCTGGGACAATGAATTCACGGTGTTCTTATTTCAATTTCCAGGAGTGTATCTGGAAAGTCTGAGATCAAAGATTCCAATGATTGATAGGGAACGTCTTTGGAGACCAACTGTATGGTGTCAGCGATAGAAAAACCGAAAGCTTGAAAGGCATCCAGGCCAAAAAGGTTAGCGGAGCTCGCATCACTGACAACAATAAAAGTAATAGGCCGAGTGACTGATCAGTAAGTCACGTCGGTAGTGAATTGACCCAACAGGGGAATGAACTGTTTACCATAACCGCGTAGACGCCGGTAAACTGGCGCCTACGGGGGCGATCCAAGGTCGGAATAAGTTTGTGCATTCAACAACGAAACTGCCGCGCCCGTATCTACTTGTAGTCGTAACCGGCACGACCGAACCGACACCTCGATAAAGAGTTTGCGTGCCGATGCGTCGGGAGCCTGGCCCGATGAAACTTCCCGAATGTCAACGTCCACGTCCGCTGTACCTGCTTCCTTCGATTCTTTTGAGGCTGAGCGGCAAACTTTAGCAATGTGACCCGTTTTATTATATTTTCGACAAACGGCCCAACGCTGGGGGCACTCTGACCGATCATGATGTATATAGCACGACGCACAGGACGGCAACAGGGGCCGGCGGCCGGAATTTTGTTTACGCGCCGTGCGGGAGCGCCCGTAACGGCCGGACTGTACCGCTCGCACGTCGTCGAGCCCGGACACAGTGGACGCGGCCGCGCCGCCCTGAACCTCCGCGGCGTCGCACCACGCTTCCAGCTGTTGACCTGATGCGTGAGAGGCTTCATACGATTGAGCAATGAACAGGAGTTCCTCGAGGGAAGGGTCTTCTAACTGCAGGGCCCGTTGCCGGACCTCCCTATCAGGGGCCGAACGAACAATGACGTCGCGTACCATAACGTGGGCATACGACTCTCGCGACTGCTCCGTGACAAAATGACACTTGCGACTATGACCGTGCAGGGTAGCTGCCCACGCCCGGTAAGACTGATGGGGCTGTTTCTTGCATTGATAGAACTCGACCCTAGCCGCCACAACATGCGTGCGGCGGCGATAATATGAAGACAGCAAGGAACACAATGCGTCAAAAGACAAGGACGAGGGTTCCTGCAACGGCGTTAGCTGCCGCAAAACGTGATGCAGCGAGGGAGATATCCAAAACAAGAAGAGAGCACGACATACCTCCACATCGGCAACATGAAACGCCTGGAAATGCTGCCGAAGGCGATGTTCATATGCGTCCCAATCCTCCGCCGTCTCGTCATAAGAGGGAAAGGGAGGAGGGAACTGCGCCGGAGCAGACGGCGTGGAGAGCAAAGCTGGAAGCACTTGTTTCATGGTGGCCATGAGCTCCGTCTGCTGCGCAACCAAAACCCGCACCAAATCCTCCATGCCATGGAGAAGCTGCAAAACCGGAACAACGACGCAACACGCGAAAGAACGACCCTACTCGTCGCCAATTGTGTAATAACACGATTCACGTGTCTGCTAGACCTGCCCGATGTGAACTGACTGGCCCGGCCCGTGCTGCCGGAGTTGTTGTTGTTTTTGTTGTTATGCCGGCAGAGGTAGCGTCCGAATTCTCGCGTGCCCTCTGGTGGACGGGACTCTACTTGCAGCCACTACCGTCCGTGACGCGCCGTGCCAATGTGCGCCTCCCGCGATCTTTCTGGTGCCTACAGCAGGGTCATCCCTGTTATGTCTAGACAAGACAGCCTAGACACAATGAGAGGAAGCCGAAAGGCACGCGCTTGAACTCATGCAGGCTGGCGTGAGGTCTGAAACAGGATACGAAATGAATGCTATAAAAAAAAGTACGTAGCTGCTGGAATACTTAACTTTAATCCACAATTGGTGAACATTGGTCTTGTTGATACAGTATTATCACCTCGATATAACTTGGTGATGGCGCCTTGCTAGGTCGTAGCAATTGACTTAGCTGAAGGCTATGCTAACTATCGTCTCGGCAAATGAGAGCGTATTTGTCAGTGTGGCGTCGCTAGCAAAGTCGGCTGTACAACTGGGGCGAGTGCTAGTACGTCTCTCTAGACCTGCCGTGTGGTGGCGCTCGGTCTGCGATCACTGACAGTGGCGACACGCGGGTCCGACGTATACTACCGGACCGCGGCCGATTTAAAAGCTACCACCTAGCAAGTGTGGTGTCTGGCGGTGACACCACAATCCCATTTTTATCCAATTTGTATTTTAACACAAGGGATGTTCAATAAGCCATCAGAAAATCTAAGAGATGGTGGTTGTAGTATCAAAACAGTTTGCTGTTAGTAATCATCATCTGTTGCTAGACGACAGATAAAGTTGAAACTGCAGCCAACATGTGGTTTCATTATCCCAGTCAATTGCAGCAACAAGCTTGTGTTTATTTTGCAACATGGAAAAAAGTGAGTTGTAAGCTGTGATTAAACACTTCTAATTTAAAAGCTTAACACCAAAACAGATCAAATATTAATTGGATGAAGTTCACTGCACATCTGTTCCTGTGTTTGCTGTTGTTTATGATTTGGTACATAAGTTTAAATGTGGCCATGCATCCACAAAGGATGAACAGCATTCAGGATATGTGGTAGAAGTGATCACCCCCGAAATGATTGGCAAAAATACATGATATGATTTTGAGTTATCAACGAATCAGGCATATCACAATGTACAATGTTTTCAATTTTGCATGAGAAATTGAGTGGAAAAACCTCTCTGCAACAAGACAGATGCCACGTTCGCTCTCAGTGGAGAATAAACACAACAGTGTGTATGACATTGAAGCTGTTTTGGCACTTCTGCCCTGAAATCCTGCTGGGTGTCTGAATTAATACATAGCTGTAGACAAAACATGGATGCACTACTACACTCTAGAGACTGAGGAACAATCAAAACAGTGGGTATTTAAAGATAAATGGTCTCCAAAGAAGCTGAAGATGGTGAAATTGGGTGGTTTTTTGCAACACATGCAAAATCATGTATGTCAATTACTCAAAAAAGGGACAAACAACAAATGTAGAGTATTATGCATTGTTATTGCACTGGTTGAGCAAAGAAATCAAGAAAAATATCCTCATTTGAAAAAGAAAAAGATCCTCTGCCAAAAGAAAAAAGAGATTCTCTTCCATCAAAACAATGTATAGTTTTGATAGCCAAAATTATGGAATTAAAGTTCATATTACTACAACATCCACTGCTTTCACTAGATGTGGCACCCAGTGACTTTCTTTTTCACTTTCAAACTTGAAAAACTGGCTTGGCAGACGACGGTTCACATCGAACGAGACGGTCACTGCCCAAACTGATGCCTATTTTGCAGACGTTCCAAAGTCCTCCTATCTGGCAAGCTTAATAAAGTTAGACCAACACTTGGAAAAGTGCATTGAGATAAAAGGGAATTACGCTGAAAAATTAGAAAAAGAATTATCAAAATAATCAATTTTATAACTTTTTCTAAGGACTTATTGAACTTATTGAAAGCAGTGGATGTTGTAGTAATATGAACTTTAATTCCATAATTTTGAGTGCACTAAAATGCACTTCTGTCAAAACAGAGTTGTTTCTATAAGCCTTTTAAAAGTATTTTACAGCATGATCAAATTTAGAATCTAAGCATTGCCACTACCAGATACATGGATATAACTACCTAACCTTCTACGAGAGGCTTTCAATAAACAATGAAATACTTTTTTTCTCTGCCTATTTCAGCAGAAAAATGCAGAATGTTTTTGGGAAATCACAAAATATTTTTGCTTCAGCCCCCATAGTTTCATGAAATTCCTTTATGTGGGAGCACTATAAGTAGCCTTCAAAATGTGTCCTGTAAGACACATGCATTCCAAGCAGAGACTTGTCATAGACTGAGAATTCTTCCAGGTTTTATGGCCATTGCCCATGGAGCTTTTCTATCGCTGACATTTCGTCCAAAGCTACGTTGGACATCTGTGGAGGTACTCCTGGTTGTGTTGAGTCTTGCCGACTGGTGAGTCGGACATTGAAGAATGGCCTAAATACCGTGGAAAGTGGGCATGGTCTGGATTTCAAGTGATAGCAGAGATAAACCTTGTCAGGGATAAAATATAATATATAACTATCAATCATAGCACATCAAAGATAAAAACTTCTCATTGATTCAGTAGCACCACTGTCCATATATCGTTGAATTTCATTGCTTCTTCTTTTCTTTTAAAATTATCCCCATGTTTACATATTTTGATGGCTTCTCTATATAGCTGTGGATCAAAGTACATAAAACTTCAGTTTCCAAAAATTTCACTACGTGATCACCTGACTGAATAGCATGTTCCGCCATGGTTGACTTGTCTGTTTTCCCTCGTTGGCAAAGACTTTTATGTTCCTTCAACCATGTATTCACACTTCTCTTTGTAATTCCAATGTAGACCCTACTGCATGTACACAGAATCTTGTATACACCACTTGCAGACAGAGGGGTATGTTTATCTTTAACGGAACGAAGTGCTTGTCCTATTTTCTTAGTTGGTCTGAAAAGGATAAACGTCACTCTCTGCAAGTGGTGTATACAAGATTCTGTGTACATGTGGTAGGGGCCAAAATTGGAACTACAAAGAGAAGTATGAATACACAGTTGAAGGAACATAAAATTCTTTGCTGACTAGGGAAAATAGACAGGTCAGCTATGATGAAACATGCTTTTCAGTCGGGTGATCACGTAACGAAATTTTTGGAAACTGAAGTTTTATGTACTACGATCCACAACTATACAGAGAAGCCATCAAAATATATAAACATGGGGATAATTTCAACAGAAAAGAAGAAGCTATGAAACTCAGCGATATATGGAAGTGGTGTTACAGAATCGATGAGAAGTTTTTATCTTTGACGTACTATGATCGATAGTTATATATTATATTTTATCCTTGACAAGGTTTATCTCTGCTATCATGTGAACCCGAGACCATGCCCACTTTCCATGGTATTTAGGCCGTTCTTTGACGTCTGACTCGTCAGTCGGCAAGACTCAGCACAACCAGGAGCACCTCCGGAGATGTCCAACGTAGCTTTGGATGAAACGTCATGGATAGAAGAGTTCCATGGACCATGGCCACATTACCCAGAAGAATTCTTGGCAGCTGAAACATCCAGTCACGAAAGCCTTTATTTTATGACCTGTCATAGAGTTTCTCTTAGCAGAAAACCCAAGCATTGCCAATGTTTATAGATGCTTGCAGAATGCCTACAGAGACCTGGCAGTGAGAAAAAGGATGCTGAGTCATTGGGCAAGGGGTTTGTCATCATTGCAACAAGCGCGTGTGAAACTGTCCATTTTCCATGTGCTGGCAGGCTGCTTGCAACTGTGACTCCTGCAATGTTGGAATGTGCAGACACTCTCATTCAAGGTGATCAACAGATCACAATCAAACACCTTGCTGCTCAACTGGCCAATGCAAAGCCTCACACAAGTCTGCACGCCTGAGAGGAGCTCACAAAATGTCATTGGCTGTTGTTCCTCATCCACTATGCAGCCCGATCCTGCACCTTCCAACTGTTTGGCCCAATGAAGGATGCAGTCCATGGGAAGCAGTACAGAGATGATGGGGAGGTTATTGATGCAGCACAATGTTGGCTACAATATCGACCAGTAGAGTGGCACCATGCAGACATACAGGCCCTCCCAGTAAGGCAGTGTAAGGCTGTCTCACTGAACAGAGATTATGCTGAAAAACAGGGTTTTGTAGCTAAAAGAATGGGGAATAATATGGCATATTGGGCCCTGAATAAAATGAACCGGCTTTCAGAAACAAAATATGTTGCATTACCTATTGAATGCCATTCATATATTGCATTAATGCCCATAAAAACAGTAGTGGTTTGCCTCAGTTGAAGGTTGTTATGGTTTTTTGTGTATCACAATCTCAATGAGTAGTTTCCCACTGATGTGTATATCTATAGAATTTTTGCTCACCCAACAAGAAGTGATACACTGGTTCATCTTTGATTGGACTTAGCCATGGAATTTATGATAACTGTAAAACAGCTGACTTACTCCAGTTTATGTATGACATTGACATTGTACATAGGTAGGTATATTTAACGTGTGGTCATTGGCTGCTAAATGTGTGTTATTATGCTGTAAGTAGGATCAGTGGTTTTATTTAACACATTGTAATTTCCAACAGTTCTGAAGCTGATCACACCTGAGAAGCGAAACTGATAGTAGAGGAAATTATATGTGACTTGTGGCTGTTCCACAATTTTATTTTTTGCTATATACATATAGTGAACACACTATCATAGGCAAGATAGACAAAAAGCTAAAATCTACCTCAGCAATAAAGATTTTTATGTCTACTAGCTCCTCAGATGATGAAGACATTGAAAAAAAAGTATGATGAGATAAAATCACACACTCATCATCTACCATTGACCATGTAGCTACAGATGTAGGCAGAGAAAATTGTGATGTACTTGTTAAAAATCTGGGACTGTCTGACCATCTATGTCAGATTATAAAAGTAAAAGCTTGTGTAAAAAAAGAATCAAAACTGCATGTATATAAAAAGAGTCTGCTCTCCATCAGCTTTGCAAGAGTTTTCCTTAAAGTTACCACATTAAAGTTGGGAAGGAGTATATATAGAAACTAAAGTGAACAGCAAATTCTCCAATTTTATGTCTGAGTTTAAATTAAAATTTGAAGAAACATTCCCCAAAGAATTAATTCCTATTGGAACACCCACCAACAATAAATGGATTACTAAAGGAATTAGAAAATGTGCTCAAACTTGTAAATACCTAAACTTCATTAAAAAGGACGATAGTGATCCAGTTTTTTTGCACTACTACAAAAAGTACAAAGGGATCTACAGGAACAACACTGCAAAAAAATCAGCCAACGATAGGTTCATAAATTTAGCAAATAAGAAAAGTAAAGTTACATGGGCTGTAGTAAAACAAGAAACAGGAACTGTGAAGCAAAGAGGTACAAACACACAAATCAAGAACAAGGAAAACTTAGAAAGTAACCTGAAAGAATTAGCAAATTATGTGAATAGCTAATTTTGCAGCACTGCAATGAAGTTACAGAAAAGTTTTCCAAAAAGTGCTAATCAACCAATACAGAAGCATATAGTAAACTCAATGGTATTTCTTCCAACTACTGAGGAGGAAGTATGCAATGCTGTAAGGCAATTAAAGAACAAAAAATGCACAAATGGTTTCAAAGCTCCACTAACAGAAATCATAAATGAATCTTTCAAAACTGGTTGCTTCCCTGACTATCTGAAGCATGCCAAAATTTTAGCAGTTCACAAGAAAGCTGACATAGAAAACGTTGAGAACTACAGACCAATAGCCCTACTGTCATGCTTTTCCGAAGTGATAGAAACAATAATGAAAAACAGGCTTATGAGCTATCTAAGTAAATTCATCCTCATCTGCAATGACCAGCATGGTTTCATGCCTGGTAGAGGTACAGAATCTGCAATAGCACAATTTCCAAAACAGTTTTAGAAGCACTAGATGAGAATACCTATGTAACTGGCCTTTTTCTAGACCTGTCTAAGGTATTTGATACAGTTGACCACCAGAAGCTGTTGCATAAGTTAGAGGCACTAGGAGTAAGGGGAGTGATTCTCAAATGGTTTCATTCATATCTAGAAAACAGAGTACACTCAGTAGAGATCACACATATCTTCAGTGGATCAAAGTACATTGAGAAACATATATCTGATCCACAATATATCAATATTGGGGTCCCTCAAGGATGTGTACTGGGCGCAGTATTGTTTCTGAAGATATGTGTGATCTCTACTGAGTGTACTCTGTTTTCTAGATATGAATGAAACCATTTGAGAATCACTCCCCTTACTCCTAGTGCCTCTAACTTATGCAACAGCTTGAAGAGAAGATATTGTTTGCTGATGACAGCAACATAGTAATCACCAGTAAGACACCAGCACAAATGCTGGAAAATTCTACTGAAGTGCTGAGGGATGTTCACAAATGACCTCAGGAAACCAAAGTAACTCTCAACATAAAGAAAACAAATACAATATGCTTTAGAATGAACAGAAAAGAGAGTCTCTTAAATTTAAAACTAGATAACATCTCCATACATGATGTACCTACAACAAAATTCTTAGGGTTGCACATTGACAGCCAAAAGAAGTGGACCGAACATGCTATGAATCTCTCGAAAAAGATATCCACAACATGTTATGCACTCCTTGTATCCACATGCAGTAATGAATGTTTGAGAACTGTATACTTTAGTTATGTTCATTCAGTAATCAGTTATGGTGTTATTCTCTGGGGAAACAGTGCTCAGAATTTACAAACAGTATTTAAAATGCAAAAGAGAGCAGTAAGAATTATAACAAAAAGCAGTAAGCAGGCCCACTGCAGAGAACTTTTCAAAATGTTAGAAATTCTAACTGTTCCTTGTGAATTTATATTCCAAACCATAGTGTACAGCAAGAAAAATATAGAAAATTATAGCACAAATAGCAGTTTTCATAACTATAGAACAAGAACAAGGCACTGTCTTCACCTAGACAGGAAGAATAAACATAAGACTGAAAACAGCTTCTTGTATGGAGGTAATAATAAACTGCCACAGAAAAAAAAAAAAACAGGTAACATGTACTGCTTTAGGAAAAATCTTAAATTGTTTTTTCAGGAACACTGCTTTTACAATATAAGTGAATTCCTTAGTACTAAATGATTGTAAATAACTTTTGTTTCACAATATTTAACTATTGATAAGGAGCAAAAATGATTGTAAATAACTTATACGCCACAATGTTTAACTAAATGTAACAACAAACTCTATAAATATATGAATGTACACAAACTGACAACATCCATACATTTTAAAATGTCCATGGATAGATAAATAAACAAACAAAATAAAATTACTCATTATGTTAAGGGAGATGAGGAACTAGAATTTGATAGTAAGAACAGGAAGAGAAGGAGAATAGTCATAAAATGAGGACTGGTGGAAAGGAATGAAAATGGAAGCCACCTGATAGAACTTTGCACATAGCACAGCTTAACTCCTTTGGTTTAAGAATCATGAAAGGAGATTGTGCATTTAAGTGAGACCTAGAGACGGTGGAATGATTCAGGTAGATTATTTAATGGTAGATAGAGATTTCAAAACCATATTTGAAACTGCAAAGAATTTTTGGGAGCAGATGTGGACTCTAATAATAATTAGTAAGTTGTTAAATGTAGATTAAAGTCAAAGAAACTGCATAAATCTAGGAATTTAAGGATATGGGACCTTAATAAGTTGAAATAACAAGTGTTTGTTGGAAGTTTCAAAGCAAGCACTAAGCAATGACTGGCTGAAATAGGTAAAAAAATTCTATAGAAGAGGAATTGATAGCTCTCAGGAGATAAATACTAAAGATAGCAGCTTTTACAAAGGTTGGCTGAAGTACATTCTTTGAAATTATGAAGACAACAGCTTCAGAAGTCATGGTTGTAATATATTAACAGAAATTATTTACAGAAGAATGGAAAAACTGGGAGAAGCTGACCTGCAGGAAGACCAGATTTGGTTCCAACAGGCAGTAAAATGTTATCTGCAACTTGAACATAATCGACGTAAAACTATAATAGCCAAAAACATGACAAGACAGTGGTGGACAAGAGAGTGAGGCTAGGTTGTAGCCTGTCCACTATATTATTCATTCAGTGTGTAAATCAAGCACTAAAGGAAACCAAAGACAAATTTGGACAGATAGAAAGAATAAAAACTTTGAGATTTGTCAATCTCACTGTAATTTTGTGAGAGATAGCAAATGACTTTTAAGATTAGTACATTGTATTGGATGAACATAAAAGAAGTAAGACAAGGGCATTGAATGTAGTTGAATTAAATCAGGTGATGCCGAGAGAAATAAATTGGGTAGTGGAATACTGAAAGTAGTACATAAATTTTGTTATTTGGGGAGCAAAATAACATGATGGCAGGAATAAAGAGTATATAAAATGAAGGCTTGTAATAGCAATAAAAAATAGAAATATGTTAACACTTACTGTAAATTTAAACATTTGAAAGTCTTTTCCAAAAGTATTTGCCTTAATTGTAGCCTTATATGGAAGTAAAATGTGGACTATTAGCAGCATAGACAAGAAGGATAATAGAAGCCTTTGAAATAATATGTTATGGATTATTATTTACAGAAAAATGGAAAAAAAGTAAATGGGTAGATGTGATAATTAATGCAAAGGTATTCAACGAATTAGGGAAAAAAAGAAAAATAAGCACAACCAGACTAAAAGAAGTGTTTGGTTGATAGGACACTTCCTGAGGCATCAAGGAATCAAGAATTTAGTATTGGAGGGAAATATGAGGGTTAAAAGTTGTAGTGGGAGATATGAAGTGACTTACACAGGATAGACTAGTGTAGAGAGCTGCATCAAGTCAGTCCTCAGACTGAAGAAAAAAAACACAAGATGATAGTTAAGACCAAAAATAGGGATAAATTTCTTAATGACATAAAATCTTTATATATAATGCTGCATGAAAGCTGAAAAATTTCAACAGTTTATTTATTAAAGTTTTAGCCACTTTTAGATGAAGATTATTGATGGTTTTTGATCATTTGCACTTATTCTGGGCAACATATTGATACAAATTCTCTCAAAAGCAGTCAAATATGGAATAGAGATACTTTTGCAAACTGCTCTTGCTATTGTCAACTATGTGATTGGTATGGTATTGATCTAATGAAATATTTCACTAGGCACACAGTCAGGCACAGTGAAATAATAACTGTTAGACATTGGATTATATAAATATGTTTGATTTGTGCTAGGAATAAAATCTTATATTTGCAAACTATTAGTTGCTTATTGCAGTCTAAGATGTAGTAATTGAAGTAATTATGTGATTTAAAATTTAACTGATTAATAAATTTAAATATTCTACACTGATAGACCTCAGTCAGCATTAGAATTATAGTAAGTTATAGTTCTGAAGGCTGTTGAAGAGGATGCTGAAGATTAAGAACTGTGTACCAGTACCTCTTTTATCTTGTAGGTCAAATGTTTTAGACCATTGGAATTCAATCTTAATTACATACGGACCAATCATAATATTGTAGTGAGGTAAAAACAAATGTAGTTTAACTATGGTACCAGAAAATAGTTATTGCTACTGAAAAGTTTTCAAATAGTTAAAATGAGCTTGATCCTGCTTGGCCACATGTAATTAATTCAGTGCCGATATACTGTTAAGTTTAGTCTGTTCTATATCCTCCTATGAAACATGATATACGTCTCATATTGAATTACAATTACATGCCACCCTTTGCTTAGCCACTATTCACAGGATAGCAGGAATTAAGGGCGAGAAGAGAAGAAAAAAAGGAAAGTTTAAAAGAAGACAATAATAAAATTTTCATAATTTTCCAGACTGGAGAAGGTGGAATTAACTTCTGAAGTTCTTTATATTTCTGCCTTTCCTATTACACATACTCAAACTGTAAACAAATCTTGTAACAGATTTTTATAAGATCAGCACTTCTTTAATAAGTAAAATATTATCATTACAGCCTCCATTAAGGGGAATACATAACAATGAAGTATCTGAAAGATAAAATTATAATGTTAAAAGCAACCATACAAAAAATAGATAAACAGATAATTTGGTTGAAAGGCAGGGGGTGCTATTTCCTATTCAAGAGACAAACAGAAAATTTATTTGCCAAATGAATTTTTAAGCAATAATAAAATAAATTAGCTTACTTTTCTTTGGTTTGCTGGACACTATTTTAATACCAAGAGTGACAAGTATATTTAATTATAAATGAAAATAACGTACCTGATATAAAAATGCTTCTAATTTCAACATGAACAGAACAATAAAAGCAAAATGCATGTTGACATTATTTATAAGCTGTTATTTTCCTCTGAAAAAATATGAAATGAATTTCAGTAACATCTACTAAATTATGTACCTACTTTTCACTGTGGAAACTGCAAGAAGAAAAAGAAGCAATATTCATGATTGCAAAGGAGGTCATGGGAAGTATTGAGACACATTGTTTCAGCAAGAAGTGAGTCTGAAAATGGATGATGTTATCATACTTTTTATAGTATTATTGTTACAGCCAGGGAAATATTTGTTGGAGTCAAAAGGAGATAATTGTGCAAGATGGAACAGAATTTTTTCTGCTATACTAATAAAAAATGAAAGTTGGCCCACAAACAACTAACTGTAAATGCCAGGCCAAATAAATATTGCTGGCAGAAACTATTACAAAAATAGAGTAGTTGTGACCATGGTCAATTTATTGATATGTGTATAGCAGTGGTTCTATAATAATTATTTGCCAGCAGGGCATTGTAAACAAGAAGAATATTTGAACTGACCCCAGCAAAACCACATATTATAGATTTTCCTCTGGTAATTGAATGAATCAAAACGCCAGCTGGCATAACATGTAGATTAGTATGGGAAAAACTTGTAGATGATACTGCCAGCAGAATGCATGTAACCAAATATTTCTAAAACTTTGAAAGGATATTATCAAATTTCTTCACACTGCTAATGGATTTTGATTGTGATAGTTTTGAAAGTAATTCTACTGTTGGGTGATGAAGATGAAGCTATGCTCTGTTCAGAGTACCAGAGACTTCACAAGTTACTGACCAACTGTGTGTTTCTCACAAGAAGGGAAGTGCAAGAAAAGATGTTGATCTTGTTAACCCACGTGTTGATACATATTTTACTTTTTATGGATGCCACTAATAGCCTTACGTGGGTTTTACTACAATACTGTTTATTGAATTAGTGACATCATGAAAGTGGTGGAACCTCTTATATAAGAGGCCGGCAAATACCTGTTACAGTCGAGCCGCATCCGCAAGGGGGTACGACTTCTTTGCTTTAAAAGCAAATACCTGGCGGTGTCTCCAGTCAGTCTGGCAGCAGGATCTGAAGTAGTTCATCTTTGATTTTCTTCAGTTTTCTGTCTTACAACTCAACATGGGTAAGTCCAAAGTTTCTTTAATACAAATGTCATACAATGAATTTTGGAGCAAGTGGTTCAGTTGCACTACCTATTCCAGTAACTTGAATTTGAATGAAAAAATTCAAGGAACTTTTAATAAAACCCACTACACCAATGACTTTAAACATTTTTGGACTGTAGGATCAGCAGTTGTTTGCATTGATAACATGCTCTCTTGACTGTAAAGATGGGAAAAAAGCTTCTTTTCCGCTAATACATTTATGACACATCATGGGATTTTGTCACACTGTAAGAAGCAAGGACACTTGAAATGAGGCCTTTTCAGGTATTTTTAGAACACAGCACACCTCACTAAGTCATAACTGAGCAGTCTCCTTGGAGAATGATATTCTTTATTTTTTGTTTTTAATCCAAATTTATGCAGTTTGTAACTAGGAATGAAAATGAGCTAGAGCTCTCATGTAGACCATCTGGTTTTATCTGGCTGTCACATTAGAGAACATTCTTACTTGTGAAAGATAACATATTGAGCCAGTGAAATACTTTAACATGTGAAAGAACTGCCCACAACTATATCACTTTCCAGTTGTAACTACTTGTTAGTTGAACTGGAGTGATAAAGCTCTGGACTTCAGTGTGAAAGGAACTGATTTAATATGCAGTTCTGATATTCTGTTTCGTAACTGCATTATTCTTATAAGCCTTGTGGGTGATGTTTCCCAGTGTTAGTCAAAAGTGAGATAATTTTCCATATCAGGCGAATTTATTGTTTGTGGAGAATTAAAACCATAAGAAGATAAACAAGAAAATGTTATAAAAATGCTCATTATATTGTTCATTTTATACAGACAAGAAAATCAACATGTCTTTAAAACTGAAAGATGCCTGAAAGGCTGACAGAGATTTTGAGGTAGGCCTCCTGTGTCAACTGCAGAGAGACTGATTGTAGCATAACAGTGTGTGAAATTTAAAACAAATGGCAATCCTTGTGACACTCTATTATGTAAAAAAATTAGGCAGCACTTTAACCCTCATGGGTATAGGCTGATAAATATTTTGCTTTTACCTGTAACTGAAACCCTCACACAAGTGACAAAACCAAAATTATGGCTTTTATCTAGCACTTGAGATTTAAGATAGTATAATAGTGATAAAGCAACTGAACATGTTTATTTCATGTAAAGTATATTTCTCTGGGACAAGTGCATACTGTATCGAAATTTCAGACTCACTATGATTTAGGTGAAGAATGTTTCAGAAAGAGGAACATAAAATGTTTGAAAGCTGCCATACCTATGACCCAAGGAAAAAGGTGAGACTTTGAAATAAATACAAGATTCATTATAATAGAAAATGTATCAGTTCAGCAAACTGGGATGTGGCAGGAAATTTAACAGATAATTTGGAGTGTTGACTACTGTTCACTCAAGTCAAAATGCCTGCTTCTTATACTCTATGATGCAGGACTCTCTATACCTGAAAGTTTACATCCAATCAAGCACCAGTTAGAGTTTGTCCCATTACTTTTCAGCCAAGAACTATGACGACAACCAGGTTTCTTTCCTGGCAAGTTATAATGACACAACTGTGGAAGAGCACAGAATGAAAAATACTTATGCCATCTGCATACGTAACAGTAACAACTTCATGTCTGCATCTTTAATAGATAATTACACACACATTAATGGAAATGTACTACTTCTGCTTTTTCTATTTGTATGGTTGCTGGTGTCTTTTTTTTTTTTACTATTAGGCTGAGCAACTATAAAACTAAATGCAAATGTTAGCTTCAAAACATAGAACATATATGGGTGGATTCTCATTATTGCAAACTGACGAATGTGATAGCAGGTACAGGGTTCGAAGAAGATTGAGGTTGAACAGCCCACTGGGTAGAAAGGCACCAAAGACAGAGTCCTCAATCTGATTGGGGAAGAAAATTGGATGTGTTCTTCTCAAAGAAATCACCCTCTCATTTCACATCACTCTCTCATTTCACATCACTGAGTTCGTAAAAGTCATGAAATATTTATATCTCACTAGATGGTCCTGAATGTAAGTCCAGAGCTCTGACCAATGTGCCACAACACTCACTCATTGGATGGTATAGTGTCTCTTGTCTATCAGAAACTGGAAAGAACAAAATTACAAATTCAGTCATTTTTTTAACAATATCACAGGCAACATCTGATCAGTGCATTACAAAAATAATTACTTTTTGTGACTGATTTAAGTAAATGTAATTTTCAGCATCCGCATCTCTTATTTCCGAGCCAAGCTTCAGTGCTTACTGGGGAGGTAGCGGAGGTTTTGCCAACCAGACTGTGGTGGACAAGGTGCCGCCAGAAATGCTGTACCTTGTGGACCCTCACTGGTAAACATATTTTTATCATTTTCTTTGATTACTTTCAATCATGATGAAAATAAATACATATTTGAGCCTGTCTTACGCTACATTACACTTACAATAAAATTTATGCATGAAATATGAAAATTTTAAAGGGGAAATAGTCTGTGTTTCTAAATACTCTATGTAAATTACCACATAATTTACATTTTATTTGTTCACAGGTACCAGTTCCCTCCCATGAACCCATTGTGGCATGGCCTTCTTGGCTTTGTTATTGGAGTCTTGGGTGTAATTTCCGTGATTGGAAATGGCATGGTGATCTACATCTTCTCCACTACCAAGAGCCTTAGAACTCCTTCAAACCTTTTAGTTGTCAACTTGGCCTTCTCCGACTTCCTCATGATGTTCACCATGTCGCCACCCATGGTAATCAACTGCTACTATGAAACCTGGGTTCTGGGTGAGTCAGGAAAAGCAATTTTATTTTTGCTGCTGTCTTTACCTAATAAGACATTTAAATATTAGTTATCCATCATACAATCATGTATAAACAAAGATAACAAATTTTCTTAAATAACATTGAATGTTTCAGGGCCATTCATGTGTGAACTGTATGCCTTATTTGGCTCTCTCTTCGGATGTGGCTCCATCTGGACCATGACCATGATTGCCCTTGATAGGTACAATGTCATTGTCAAGGTAATTCATATCTTTCAAACAATTCAGTGTTGAATCAGCAATATCAGATATTCAAGTGCTTTAATCATGTTGTGCTTCTCTTACATTAATTATTTGTTGTAGGGGTTGTCAGCTAAGCCAATGACAAACAAGACTGCAATGCTCAGGATTCTCTTCATCTGGGCTTTCTCTGTGGCATGGACCATCATGCCTCTCTTTGGCTGGAACAGGTAGGTAGCAGCTGGTTGCTGTTCTTCTTTATGACAAATAAACTAGTCTGATCAGTTTACCAAAACTAAAGGAACTGAGTTTATCATCACTAATGTATGAGATCTCAAGTGACACTGTATCTGACATTCTTAACAGGTATGTCCCTGAGGGAAATATGACTGCCTGTGGAACTGATTACCTCACAAAGGACTGGGTTAGCCGCAGCTACATTCTTGTCTACTCTTTCTTTGTGTACTTCTTGCCTCTTGGAACCATCATTTACTCCTACTTCTTCATTCTCCAGGTTTGCAAACAGCTTTTTTAATGGTATAGGATGCATAACACAATAAAGCTATTTTGACACGTCTTCATTCATTTACAGGCTGTGTCTGCCCATGAAAAACAAATGAGGGAACAGGCCAAGAAGATGAATGTTGCCTCTCTCAGATCAGCTGAGGCCAGCCAGACAAGTGCAGAATGCAAACTGGCCAAGGTAATGAGAAAGTGTATATGAAGCACATGTTACCATCCTAAAACAAAATTAAATCAGTTTCAGTACTAAGTACAAGAAGGCAATAGTCTACAATCATTCTTATTTTGCCCATTAATGACAACAACATATTACACAATGTATTGTTGTTTTTAGGTTGCCCTTATGACCATCTCTCTGTGGTTCTTTGCTTGGACTCCATACCTCATCATTAACTTCACTGGTATCTTTGAGACAATGAAGATCAGTCCTCTGCTTACCATCTGGGGCTCTTTGTTTGCCAAGGCTAATGCTGTCTACAACCCTATTGTCTATGGCATCAGGTAAGAACTAAATACCACCAATCTATTTATAGTCAAATTTACATTTCCTGAAATGAACAAATGCATGTGTTAGCTATAATGTTACATGACATTAATAATTTAAACTTGCTTTCCCTACCAGCCATCCCAAGTACCGTGCTGCCTTGGAGAAGAAATTCCCAAGCCTGGCCTGTGCAAGCTCTTCAGGCGACAATACATCTGTTGCCTCTGGGGCAACCACTGTCAGTGATGAGAAGTCAGAGAAGTCAGCATCTGCGTAAAGCAGCACTCAAAAAGGTTACACAGTGCTCAACTTGCATTGTTGTGTGAACTCATGAACAGTGTGTACCGCCAGCTACAACTATTCTGAAACACATAAACCGCTCAGTGTTTCTGCTGTACTTTTATCTATACTCTTGCTCTGTGGTACTAAAAGTACATTGCTTATGGACACTGTGTGAATCAACAATGCTTTTTGTATTGCTTGCTCTGAAATTATATCTACAGAGCATATTTGCAAGTTGAGTTGCTACTATCTTGCATGGCACACGGATTGGGAGATGACTTTATGTACAGTATAGTTTTGCCTCTCCCTTTCAAAAATTTGTATAAAAACCTTTCAGGATTTACATTGTAGCTTGAAGACAAAGAACTTTCTATAAGAAAACAATAAATCACCCCTGCAAGTGACAACAGTCTGTGTCTTTTTCATTTGCCTTATCCACACAGCAAAAATTTTAAGATACTGACAAGTACCCTCAGAGGGAGTAAGGAAGATAACACAATGGCTCTCACATCCTCATTCACTATTACTTAATAGGGAAGATGGATCTACAATTCAACATCAAAATATTTTTATTTAGTTCCTCTTCTAGACATTAAAATATAGAAATACAACAACACACAGATAATATACAGAAGTGTTTAAGTCATATTAGAGCTCATAAGTAGTTCAAGAAATTATGTGCAACATACATCCAACAAAAGCGTAAACATGACTATCTAGATAATTTACATACATCAGACATTAAATGCAGAGCTTGCAGACAAATTTAAAACATTTAGGTGACTCAACAGTAAACAGTTTAAAGAGTGTCAGAGGGAAACAGTACATGGTTCACAGAAACTTGAAACAACTCAAAATTAATTTCAAGATTCTTGAAACTGAGATTTGATTGTCAGGTATTTCCCAAAATTGTTTATGGAATGCTGACTATAACACAATATGACTAAACTCTTACTCTAGTAAATTCACTTCTCAAAAATGGTCTCATGAAAGGTATGTTAGGACTATCAGAGAGCTAACAATAGTGATGGATTAAACTTTATACCTTTATGAGAGAGATTGTCTTATTAGTTAGGCTCCTATATGCAAACAAACTACTTATGAGCTGGTGATGAGAACTAAAATAGTATAGTGTTATTGAATAACATCTTAACAACAGAAAACAGAGGGGGACATTAAAAAATAAGATGACAGGAATAAGACTAAATTCAGAGTGGAAAAACATGATGTCCTGCAAGGTTCGGTCCTTAGCCCACTCCTGTTGTTGGCCTACATAAATGATTTGCCTGGGACATTGGAAGAGTTTGAGATTCACAGCAAACATTTTAAACCTTAACCTTATAAAAAAATCATATCATGCAATTCCAAACAAATCAAAATTACTTTCAGCTATCAGAATGTAAATAATTTACAAGGCTGTAATGATAGTGACTTGAGGCAGTGAACTGGGAGTGGATGACAGAACTGAGGAAGGTGAGACTATGAGGAGTGGGTGTGGGTGCAGTGCATTTAGCAGAGATTGAGGCCAGGAGGATTATGGAAATGAAGGATGTGTAGCAAGGATAACTCCCTCCATGTAGTTAAGAAAGGGTCCAGATGGCATGGCTTGAGAAACAGCCATTGAAACTGAGCATGTTAAGCTCAGCAGCATGTTCCAACACTGGGTGGTCAACTTGCTCTTTGCTAGTTTGACAGAGGCCATTCTTTGGGGTGAACAGCTAGTTGATGGTCATGCCCATATAAATTGCTGTGCTGAAATTGCGCCAGTGGTGGCATATAACTTGGGTGTTTCCACAGGTTGTGATAGGATAAGACTTTGATGAAATGTAGTAGGATGTGCCGGGTGGATAAATCAGACAGGTCTTGCACCTGAGTCTTCCACAGGGATATGAACCATGTGGCAAGGGACTGGGAGTGGGTGTGGCATAGGGATGGTCAGGTTTTTCTGGGCGGGGAGAAGAGTATGGTTCAGCTGTTCCAGTCTGAGACAATATTGGGGGATGAAGTGGAGGCTTCTCTGCTGCTGGTTCTTAGGGCTGGTGGGAGAATTAGGGGGCATGAGAATGGGGCATGGGAAATCTGGTTCTGGACTAGATTTCAGAGATAGTGATTGTTTCTGAAAGCCTTAGTGCAGTATCAACAACATATTTGTTGAATGCACACAGCATACCACAAAAATTAACATCGATGACAAGACTTGTAAACAGTCTACCAGCACACTGCTGTGATCCTCACTCTGCAGCTTGCCATCTTCTGATGGGTGGAGTCACAGATGCACCAGAGGACATTGTCTTCACTTCAACTCACTGCTAGTGAATGTAACCCTCTGCGCATATTGTAAAGACACCACTCACTGTGCTCCGTCCTAGACCTCAGAAGACTGACAGTAAGAATAGAGAGACCTAACACAATGCTACTAATTTGCTAACAGCTAGCAAGTGATTGTTTATTGTAAGTGCTAGCCAGTGATCCACAGTACTGAACTGAGAAGGTATAGAATTGTTACAACTAAAGGATACAAAAATTATGTATAAAAACGTCTGTCTTGTAAATAGTGTAAATAAATTTGCCCATGTTTTAATCATTTAATAAATTTTGAAATGTTTGTGCCACCTCTTACCAACTATGGACACAACAGACATTTCTGAGACATTTCTGGTGATGAGAAGATGATAGCTGTGGATTATTGGATGAGCACTAATCATAAAATTAATCAAAAAATTTTCAGTATTGCATAACTATTTCCATTTCTTGTTTGTCTATATACTACGTATTCAAATGTATTTTATTTTTGTATGAAGTGGCAGCTATTTGGACAGCAAACACTCATTGCAATTATTCAGTTTCAAAGCCAACAAATTCAAACTTTACTTATGGCCATTAGCAGATTGTTTGATGCACAATAAGCCAAAGGTAAACTATGACAGAGGTACAGAATTCTGGAGAGCATGTGCTACCTCCTCCCTTCCACACTTTTGATGAAAACCAATGGACTGGATGGAATGCAAATCACAGCTCAAACTTTGCAGCCTACAAAATCACAATGACCTCTCTTTCTTTCTTGGCTAGGAGTGTTTATTTTTAGGCTGTGTCGAAAGTTATTCCTCCAAGTAAAGCCTCAAAGTCTACCCTGTGAGAAAGCTGTTCAGAGGTTAGAGGAACTTTTGACACTCCGACTTATGTAGCTGCTGCTTGTTTAAATTTTTTTTTATATGTGTCATCATTGTAATCAGACTTACAAGAAATGGATCACTGACCTCAAGGACATGATGAGGAATTCTAAATTTAACTGCACTTGTAGATCTTGATTTCAAGATGAAATGCTTCATGACGTAATTATTCAGAACCTTCCAGACAACGGAATAAGGGCTGAGATTTTAAAACATTGCAGTCCTGCTCTCACTGATGTACTTAAACTGACTAAATCTTAGCAAGTGCAAAAGTTTGCAGAATTTGACTTTATTGTGATTGTTATTGCAATGCTTACTGCTGATAGTCCAAAGTGGGCCCATTCCTGCGTGGCACATGTTGACAACAGTTATATGCAGGAGTGTAAGGAGTACATAAAGGGGCCAGCCTGTTTGTCTGCAAGTTCATGTTCTCTGTTGTCTTGTGTTAAGTGCTATGTAATGCAAGATTGCGAACTCTGCTTCTTCCACCAGGCAAAATGCTGACACTGCCATAAGCCAGGACACAAACAGCAATTGCACCTGCAAAATAATAATAAAGTAAGGTCTGTTCCACACAAATTTAAATTTGAGAAAATGGAAATAAATATGATCTCAAATTCAGAATCCTCACCTGCTCCTTTTGGAAGTACTCAAAGAAACCACAGATGCAGGTTCAAGAATCACAACGCTGTCTACTCATTCAATCAGCTCTCCTCAAATAAACAAACAGCAAAATGTTCTGTCACTCACACATCAGACAAAGTCAGTGGACAAAGTCAGTCTTCTGAAAGCCAGAACTGACAATCACATTCAAAGAAATAACTGCAAAACATTCATATCCTAGCAGATTTCAATCAAAATGTACCATTTCAGTTAGACAGTCATGCTTCAGTGACATTAATTAATCAGAATACATATGAGCAAATGGGACACCCCAACTCACAGAAATCACATCTACACACATCGCCTACAACAGCGAATGTATATCTGGTCTCAGGATGTGTATTCTGCAAGCAATGTATAAAAATACAGCTACATTAATGCCATTCATAGTAATTCAGTCATGCTCTAGTTCCAATGACATGGAAGCATCTGGTTTGTTTGGTTTAGACATTCAGAACAATGTGCACAGTGTTGACACTCAAGTTTCCTATGCCAGCATTCATCAGTTGTGTGAAAAATATGGACATTTGTTTGATGCCACATCGAGATGCACAATATGCTCAAGGACAATGCACAACCAAAGTTTTATAACGCATGTCAGGTACCTCATGCCATTCGTGATGAAGTTGCTTCTGAATACAAGAGACTGAAACAAGAATTTTGAAATCTATTTAGTCAATGGATATCTCTACTTATTATCACAAAAAAAACAAATGAGAAAATCAAATTTTAAAGCAATATTTAATGCTCAGCAGTATTTCTTGTAATGTGCTATAGCATCAAAGGCTGCAATGATGGTCACTTCTCCTTTTGAATGAGCAGCATGAAATTCTTTATCATCCTACAGGACAGCATGAAAATGTAGACACTTTGTCTTCATTATCTGTGGGAAATGATCTGGAACTTGATGCATCAGAAGTTTCTTGTCTTCAAACTGATCAAAATGATTCACAAGCACTGCAAGCTTTTCTTATTGATCATCAGGGTATTGCACAAGCTACTGAATGGGATCAGTCACTACAACTGCTCAAGTACTACATTTGGGTGGGTCAGCCTCATAATCCAAAATCAATTTCAGATGTAGTAATATGAAAATACCATGTTCATTGTAACAGCCTTTCTCTTCAGAATGTAGTAGTAGTAGTAGCAGTAGTAGTAGTAGTAGCAGTAGCAGCAGTAGCTTTATTCATCTGTAGGTCCCTTTTTACAAGGATATAGGACATGTCAAAGTATTTACATGTTTAGACCAATTTAAAATAAGCTACACTTTTGCACATCAAAGACACCATTAATACTTCCAAACATAAATTCAAATCCACTTCTAACCTCAGACAAGAGTTTGCCCTCGGCAAGCTTTAAATATGCATGTACATGTGATGAATTACCTCTTGCAAAAGGTTCCTCGGATACACAATATTCTATAAGGTTCCAAATAGCCAACACTGTATTGATAAAATGCTGTTTACCACCAACAGAGAAAGAATCAACTGTGATCAGAAACGTTTCACTATGCCTCTTATACCCTACCCGGCTAGCAGTTACGCAACCGTCTGGAATCCTATACCACCTATAAACATATGTATGCCAGCGCACCTACTCGGAGTTCCAGGACCACCCGCTGCGAGTGACCCCCCACTGGGGGCCCCTTTTAGAAAGCGAATCGAGCCCACCTAGTATTACTTGTGGGCCGATTCCGTGTTTTCGCGGTGACGCAACACCTTCAAGGCCACGCGCAGGCCAGGACGTGCCTGACCGGCTTGGACAAGTTCCAGACGGTTGCGTAACTGCTAGCCGGGTAGGGTATAAGAGGCATAGTGAAACGTTTCTGATTCATAACATTTCATTCACTACACACACACACACACACACACACACACACACACACACACTGGTGATCTATGGGCCATTTTCTGTTGCACAACTTCCTATTTGCTATCCTGAAAAACTGAGTCAGCATCCCTCACATGGCGTACACATACATTTGCAGACTTCTAGTTAGAGACAATCATTAGATTTACTCCTGGTATACAATACTTTTTTACAAATAACATATTAAATAATGTAATGCCACACTGTTCACTCATATCTCACTATCAGTCACTGCACACACTATACACACATTGATTCATAACATTTCATTCACTACACACACACACACACACACACACACACACACACACACACACACACTGGTGATCTATAGGCCATTTTCTGTTGCACAACTTCCTATTTGCTATCCTGAAAAACTGAGTCAGCATCCCTCTATAATAAGTGAGATGTTGAGCTCAGAAGGAGGAAGAGGTGTTCGTATTGTTCAATGCATAGCTTGGCGTTAAGTTTCTCTAGAAAAGGCAAAAAAAAAAAAAAAAAAAAAAAAAAAAAAAAAAAAAAAAAAAAACATAGTGTGAAGGTGTTATGTGTAATGTTGGACCATGTTATTTATTTGTATAACATTTTTTTTACCAAACCCCTACTCTGTTTTTTCTAAATAATCCTTCAATGTATAAAATGTATTGCATAACAGGTACCTTTTAGCTGCCTTTTAAATAAGTGTATTTTTGCAGTTTCTTTTATCTCTTTTGGTAATTTATTGTACAGTTTTATTCCTTGGTAGAAAATGCTGTATTGAGTTTTATGTTTATTTTTTCTTGGAAAATGTAAGTTGAGTCTAGCTCTTGTTCCATGGTCATGGACAGAACTGTTTGTGCAGTAATTGCCAATGCTATTTTTGATGCGGTATAACTGTATTGCATACTCCCAATAAACAAATGCGAGTCATCATTCCCCTAACTTTGCTGCATAATGTTTTGAAACTTTTATGTAGTGGGCATTAGGGAATCATTACAACTAAGCAGCTATTGTGCCATAATTGTATGTGGAGCAGTTTAACAAGCAGAGTCAACATATGACCACATTCCATCATGCATGCATAGATAACCTAGCAGCGCCGTACAAAGAACTTTTCAATTGGCCTTGACATGACGGTCCCTGACAGTGCATTCACATTGATTTTGCTGGTCCTTTCTGGAACACATGATGGCTCATCAATATCAATGCATGCAGCAAATATCTGTTTGTCATTCCAACGAACATGAGCACTATGGCTAGCACTATCAAAGCACTCTGTCTTCTATTTAAGAGGCCAGCCACAGACAGACAAATTTACCAACATAATGGAATTCAACAAGTCTGCACAGTTCCGTTCTCTCATCAATCAAATGGTGAAGCCAATCATTTCATTCGCACTTTCAAGACTCTGATGCCCAAATGCTTTGTTGCTGTTTCTCAGCACCTATCTGCCTTTTTACACTACTTCACTGGCTCAATTATTACACAGTCACCATCAGCACACTCTTTTGCACCTATTTCACCATTCACAGTCTGCTTCAGATGTGAACTTTGCAATGAAGTTTTGCATGATGGTCAAAGCCTTCTGTCAAAGCTGTAATAAGCCTCACAACTGTGAACTTGGCATTGTCACTCAGATGACTGGATGAGCTCATTATACCAATCACAGCAAATTAGGGGCCCACTGACAGCACCAAAACCAAGTTCGTTTCCTTGATTATTGTGATCTTGTCACAGATTTTCATGCTTCAGAGATGTTGCCTGCGATCCAGACTGGTGTCCCCAAGCAGCCTTTTCCAGTGCCTGACATTTGGGTGCATGTGTCAATGGGCAGCTCTGTCATGGAAAGCCACCCATGCCTCCCTTTATGCAGGCCAATAATACATTACCATTCAAAGTGATGTCCATGATGGACACAAAGCCTCATCAATCACAAAGCATCTTCAAGCAGTGCCATTGCTGCAACCAACCTCTACTGTTGGATGGACGTCCTGCCTCTGGATTTTTGGCAGATGTTCCCAGTAGTTTGCAAGGTGAATGTGAGGTGGTTGGCGCCATCTGTAACTGTGCTGTATTAAACTCTATCAGATGCACCACAGCACAGAAGCTTGAATTGTTAGCTGCAACAGGCAGAAGATGTGCTTTGCTGGTGCTGCACATTTTAGTGATTTTGATTGAGATAAACTTACACTGCAGTGTTTTTCCTTGGCATACCAGTGTAGAAGTGTGCACAGAATTAGCTAGGTGAAAAATTCATGCAATAAGCATGTTTATGTATAACAGCTGACTTAGGACTTTTCCCTTGTGTGAGACCATGTGTACAAGACCGTGAGCTGATTTTAAGTTCTAGATTCACATATTTCACTGTACACATCACTTCTGCATGATCTTTCATTGATTGTATCAATACCTGTCTTTATTGCGATACATTGTGAGACTTTGAACATTTGTGAGTGCCATGATAAACTAATAGTCATCATCAATTGTAGGCCTAAACTAAACTGTGCTCTTTTAAAAATTTTCATAACAGTAGGCCTATCTTTGTTCAAAACAATCGTTCTCTTATTTCATTGTACAATTACATGAGAAATAGATTAATTTGAGAATATTTTGATGCTTACAAAACTATATTTTCACAAAACTATATTTTCACGAAACTATATTTTCATAAATTACCAGTATGAGTGCTGTGGATACATAATTTATTTCATAACAAATCAGTGTTCGTGGTTCACAGTTCAACCAAAGAATACATCACCCATGAATTTCATTGTATATCAGTGCAAATAAATGTGCATTTTTCAGAATTTTCAGAAGTCACCATTGTCCTTAGCATAGCCTACAAGCAATTTGTATCAAATCGGTGTTTGTGATTTAGTTACTGTAGCAGTTTTTCTAACTAACACATTGTGTTACATCTAGTTTTCACTTAGAGAGAAGTAGCTCTATATATTATCTGCATTTATTCTAAATTAAGTCTGTTTTCGAGTTTTCTAACAACTATAATTAACATCAGAGTGTTTTAGGAAACTAGTAATTTTTACCATAGGTTTTTGTGTTGCCTTAATAGAAATCTTGTTTTTGTGTATCTACTTCAATTCTTACAGGGAATTAGCAACTTTTTAGCTCAACAGATTAAAAGATAGTCACCGGGCTTAATGTAAAGTTATTTGTTCACAGCCTTGTAACACATTATACCACCCAAAATGCAACGCCACTGTGACTGCTGTTCTCAAACAAGGGATGAGTTGGTTGACGTTCATAAGCAGCTGGAAATTGCCCTGCTTACTGTTAAATGATTGGCAGTTGCTGCAGATCAGTGTGTTGGAAAAGCTCCCGAGAGTCGTATACCTGTGATACCTATACCAGAGATACCTCAAGCACTGTCCTCTCCTGTGGATCCTATCTCCCTTGCAGAAAGTACAGGATCTGTCATTACCCATCCACTTGACTGTGAATGGTGTGTCAATGGTAGATCTAGGCATCCTACATAGGGTGGACAGTTATCATGGAGGATTCAGGGTATATTACTGATCCCCCTAACCAACAAGTTTGAGTTGCTGTCTTTCATTGAAACTGAAACTGAGCCAGTGGAACTCACTCAACCTGTTTTGGAGAAACCTGTTTTCTTTGATATCAGGAGGAGGCAGACACAAATGAGCAGGGGTCTATTAATCAGCGGCAGTTCAACCATATGGTGAAAGGTGGTACCCCTTAGGGAAATGGCAGCAAGGAACAGGAAAGGGCACCAAGTACATCTTGTTTGCATGGGGGCCTCATTCAGCATATTGAAGAGGCTTTTCCAATAGCCATTGGGAGAACAGAGTAGAACCAGCTGCAGATTGTCACACACATTGGGACAAATGATGACAGTCATCTGGGCTCTGAGGTCATTCTTGGGTCATTCCAGTGACTGGCAGAGAAGGGTGAGATGATCAGCCTTGTGTGTGGAGTTTCAACGAAGCTCACAATTTGCAGCATTATCCCCAGAACTGATCCTGGCTCTTTGGTTCTGAGTCAAGTGGAAAGGCTGAACCAGAGACTTCTAAGGTCCTGTGGCAAGCTGGGCTGTGACTTCTTAGACTTGCTGCATAGGGTTGAGAACTGTAGGGGTCAATTTAATAGGTTGGGTGTGCACTGCACATCAGAGGCTGCTACTCGGGTAGCTGACTGTACGTGGGGGGCACACAAGGACCTTTCTTTACATTAGGTGACTCTCCATCCAATCCACATAATGATAGCTGTAGGAAACCCAGAAGTATCAGTGTAAGAGTGAAATAACTGCCTCCCACAGGTGAGAGAATCAAAATCCTAATGGTAAACTGCCAAAGGATTTGCAACAAACTGCCAGAGTTTGGAGTGCTCATGAAAAGCAGTGGAGCTAACATGATATTAGGTACAGAACTGGTTGAAACGTGAAATTGATAGCAGTGAGCTTTTTGGGGGTTTATTTGTTGCAGTAGACAAGAAACTTAAATCCACCAAGGCAAAAACTGAAGCTGCTTATATGATTGTTTGGGTAAGACTCAGTATCTGGGGTTGGCATTAAATGATTATTGGATCCTTCTATTGCCCACCAGACTCAACTCCCAATGTAACCAAAAACTATAGAGAAAACCTCAGTTCACTTGTGCATAGGCTCCACAATCATACTGTAATCATCATTGGAGACTTAATCATCCAACAATTAACTGGGAAAATTACAGTTTTGTTAGTGTGAAACTTTACTAAATGCCTTCTCTGAAAACTATCTAGAACACATAATTAGGAACCCCACTTATGATGGGAATATATTGGATCTCATGGCAAAAAATAGACCTGACCACTCTGAGGATGCCCACATCGAAAACTGTACCAGTAATCACGATGCAATTGTGGCAAAAATGGTTACCAAAGTACAAAGGACAGCTGAAACAACCAGAAAGTATATATTTTCAGGAAACTAGATAAAAAGTCAGTAATGTCATATCTCAGTGAGGAGCTTGAAACTTTCAGCACAGGGCAGGAACATGTAGGGGAACTCTGGCTGTACTGAATCATATTATTTCTTCATATTTTTGTTTCTTAAATATATAAACTATATGTAAACTGAATGGGTTATGGACCCCGCTAAGGGTAAATTAACAAGTTGTTTTGTGGCAAGGATAATGTTTTGATACATTGTTAAATATGTGTAGGAAACAAAATAAGAAATATGCTCTTCAATTTATTAATTCTTGTATCTTCACCCTTTTGTTTCGATAAATGGTGGAGTACAGACATATGCTCGGATCCGTTGTAACAGCTTTGTTAAAAAAGTGTATTTCAAGCATACATTAAAAGTGTCACAAAAAGTTATTAGAAAAGCAAAATTTATATGCACATTTAAGATGTCTACTCCCATCTGTTCATCATTTCACTCATTGCTGAGATCCTGCATCAAGAGGTTCAGAGGAGACAAGAAGAACTTGCACAATATCCAGAGGGGTGATCCAGCATTGACATTGTCACAATGAAGACTAAGCATGATGGAATTAATGTGAAGCAGTATGTAATGCAAATTATGAATATTGACCTTGAACGTATTGATACTGAAGGTCTTCTGATACCAGTACCAGTTAAAGTTCACCCAAGATTGTGTACAGACTCAGAAATTACTTTCAAATTTCTTTCAACCATTCTTTCCAATCAATTTTTCTAATTATTCAAGCAATTATTAGCAATTTGCATCTCTCCACATATACCTATTCATGGCTCAAGTTTGAAAGATTAGTTGACCAAGCACAAGATACATACATATTCAGTAGAACACTTCATAATGGTAGCGAATCTCCTTAGTACACAGTCATTGCATAGAAGCTTGTAAACAAACAGAGATTACTGTATAACAGACAAGAAACAAAGCATAGGGCTGTAGATAGAGAGATGCTGAATGAAACACATTTGGATGTCAAGAGAGCAATGTGTGAAGCCTTCAATGACTACCATAGCAGAATATTGTCAAGTGATCTTTCAAAGAAACCAAAGAAATTCTGGCAACAAAGTCAGTGTCCAACGAATGAGACAGGAACTGAAATTGAGGGTAGCAAAGGAAAAACTGAAATGATGAACTCTTTGTTTCCAAATGTTCCTTTACAAAGAAAAACCGAAGAGAATTGCCTCAATTTAACCTTCGTACCACTGAAAAGGTGAATGAAATGATCAATGGCATTGAGAAACAGCTGAAATCATTAAAACTGAACAAAGCTCCAGGCCCTGATGAAATCCCTGTCAGATTCTCTACTGAATTTGCAGCTGAGTTAGCCTCTCTTCTAACGATAATCTACTGTAGATCCCTTGAACAAAAAACCTTGCCCAGTTCTTGAGAAAAAAAAAAAGCACAGGTCAGACCTGTCTATAAGAAGGGTAGTACAAGTGATCCACAAAACTACCAATCAATATGCTTGGCATCTATTAGCTGTAGAATCTTGAAACATATTCTGAGCTCAAACATAATGAGGTACCTTGAACATAATGGGATTCAAAAACATCTATCATGGGAGACCCAACTCTCACTTTTCTCACATTACAAACTGAAAGCTTTGGATCAAGGCAACCAGGTAGATACAGTATTTCTTGATTTCTGAAGAGCATTTTACTCAGTACCACACCTACACTTATTGTAAAAAGTTTGATCATATAGGGTATCAAGTGAAATTTGTGACTGGATTGAGGACTTTTTGGAAGGGAGGACATATGTTATCTTGAATGGAGAGTCATCGTCAAATGTAGAAGTAACTTTGGGTGTGCCCCAGGGAAAAGTTTTGGGACCCTTACTATGCATGTTGTATATTCATGACCTTGCAGACAATATAATAGTAAAATTAGGATTTTGCAGTTGCTCCACTTGTCTACAATGAAGTACTATCTGAAAGCAGCAGCATAAATATTCAGTCAGATCTTGATAAGATTTCAGCAGGTTCCAGAGATTGGCAACTTACTATAAATGTTAAGAAATGTAAAATTTTACTTCAAAAAATGAAAACACGTAGTATCCTAAGACTATAATATCAATGAGTCACTGATGGAATCAGCCAAATCGTACAAATACTTGGATGTAACAATTTGTAGGGACATGAAATGGAATGATCACATAGATTCAGTCATGGATAAACCAGGCGGTAGACTTTGGTTTATTGGTAGAATACTGGTGAAGTGGAATCAGTCTACAAAGGAAATTGCTTATAAATCACTTGTGTGATTAGTTCTAGAATACTCCTCAAGCATGTGGGACACATACCAGACAAGACTAAGAGGGGATTTTGAACATAACAGAGAAGGGCAGCACAAATGGTTACAGGTTTGTCTAATCCATGGGAAAGTGTCACAGAGATACTGAAGGAACTGAACGAGAAGACTCTTGAAGATAGACACAAACTATCCAGAGAAAGTCTATTAAGAAAGTTTCAAGAATCTGCTTCAAATGATTACTCTAGGAATATACTACAACCCCCTATGTATCACTCACATGGGGATTGTGAGGATAATTTTAGAATAACTACTGCACACACAGGGGCATTCAAACAATCATTCTTCCTGCACTCCATATATGATTGGAACAGGAAGGAACACTAATAACTGGTACAATGGGACATACCCTCTGCCATGCTCCTCACAGTGATTTGCAGAGTATAGATGTGCTGTGGATCTACATATTCTGCACGCCGTTGCCTGCAAACACCTTATGTGGAGACAATGCGTAATTTTGGGGGGCGGGAATGTGGCTTTGACAGTATCTCTGATGACCACACAGGGTGCGCCACAGACCGCACACATTTCTGCAGAAGGCAAAACTTTTAAACTGCCTGCCAGTGCCCTGCCATTAGGCTCTCTCTCTCTCTCTCTCTCTCTCTCTCTCTCTCTCTGTCCCTCCGTCTCTCCAGAGCTCACCATCTTCTGATAGGTGGGATCACAGATACCACGGGAGGAGGTCATCTTCACTTTGACTCACTTCAAGGAAATGTAACTTCTGTGCATCTTTTTAAGATGCCATTATGTCTAAGTACTTTTTTTATCTTATAAATAGTGTAAAAAAATATGTTCATGTTTTAACCAGTTAATAAATTTTGAAGTGCCTGTGTCACCTTGTACCAACTATGAGCATGACACTTAACGAGATGCTCAGCATACTGGACAAGAGAATTCTCGTCACCAGCATTGGTGGCCAGACTGTATGGGAGTGATTTTATTTTATTTATTTATTTATTTATTTTTGGCATGGAAGGGGTTGTTGTTGTTGTTATTGTGGTCTTCAGTCCTGAGACTGGTCTCCATGCTACTCTATCCTGTGCAAGCTTCTTCATCTCCCAGTACCTACTGCAGCCCACATCCTTCTGAATCTGCTTAGTTTATTCATCTCTTGGTCTCCCTCTATGATTTTTACCCTCCACACTGCCCTCCAATACCAAATTGGTGATCCCTTGATGCCTCAAAACATGTCCTACAAGCGATCCCTTCTCCTAGTCAAGTTGTGCCACAAACTCCTCTTCTCCCCAATTGTATTCAATACCTCATCATTAGTTATGCGAGCTACTCATCTAATCTTCAGCATTCTTCTGTAGCACCGCATTTCGAAAGCTTCTATTCTCTTCTGCTCTAAACTATTTATCGTCCATGTTTCGCTTCCATACATGGTTACACTCCATACAAATACTTTCAGAAACGACTTCCTGACACTTAAATCAATACTCGATGTTAACAAATTTCTCTTCTTCAGAAACACTTTCCTTGCCATTGCCAGTCTACATTTTATATCCTCTCTACTTCGACCATCATCAGTTACTTTGCTCCCCAAATAGCAAAACTCCTTTACTACTTTAAGCGTCTCATTTCCTAATCTAATTCCCTCAGCATCACCCGATTTAATTCAACTACATTCCATTATCCTTGTTTTGCTTTTGTTGATGTTCATCTTGTACCCTCCTTTCAAGACACTGTGCATTCCATTCAACTGCTCTTCCAAGTCCTTTGCTGTCTCTGACAGAATTACAATGACATCGGCAAAGCTCAAAGTTTTTATTTCTTCTCCATGGATTTTAATATCTACTCCAAACTTTTCTTTTGTTTCCTTTACTGCTTGCTCAATATACAGATTGAATAGCATCGGGGAGAGGCTACAACCCTGTCTCACTCCCTTCCCAACCACTGCTTCCCTTTCATGTCCCTCGACTGTTATAACTGCCATCTGCTTTCTGTACCAATTGTAAATAGCCTTTCGCTCCCTGTATTTTACCCCTGCCACCTTCAGAATTTGAAAGAGAGTATTCCAGTCAACATTGTCAAAAGCTTTCTCTAAGTCTACAAATGCTAGAAACATAGGTTTGCCTTTCCTTAATCTTTCTTCTAAGATAAGTCGTAGGGTCAGTATTGCCTCATGTGTTCCAACATTACTATGGAATCCAAACTGATCTTCCCCAAGGTCAGCTTCTACCAGTTTTTCCATTCATCTGTAAAGAATTTGTGTTAGTATTTTGCAGGTGTGACTTATTAGAATTTCGCCTGTCTCATACATCTTGCTCACCAGATGGTAGAGTTTTGTCAAGACTGGCTCTCCCAAGGCTGGCAGTAATTCTAATGGAATGTTGTCTACTCCCGGGGCTTTGTTTCGACTTAGGTCTTTCAGTGCTCTGTCAAACTCCTCACGCAGTATCATATCTCCCATTTCATCTTCAGCTACATCCTCTTCCATTTCCATAATATTGTCCTCAAGAACATCGCCCCTGTATAGACCCTCTATATACTCCTTCCACCTTTCTGCTTTCCCTTATTTTCTTAGAACTGGGGGTCCATCTGAGCTCTTGATATTCACGCAAGTGGTTCTCTTTTCTCCAAAGGTCTCTTCAATTTTCCTGTAGGCAGTATCTATCTTACCCCTAGTGAGATAAGCCTCTACATCCTTACATTTGTCCTCTAGCCATCCCTGCTTACCCATTTTGCACTTCCTGTCAATCTAATTTTTGAGACGTTTGTATTCCTTTTTGCCTGCTTCACTTACTGCATTTTTGTATTTTCTCCTTCCATCAATTAAATTCAGTATCTCTTCTGTTACCCAAGGATTTCTGCTAGCCCTTGTCTTTTTACCTACTTGATCCTCTGCTACCTTCACTATTTCATTCCTCAAAGCTACCCATTCTTCTTCTACTGTGGAAGGGGTAATATAAGTCAAAATGCATGTAATAGTGATGATTAATGGGTATGAACATCAAAAGAGAAGCTGCTGTCTGAAACTAATTAAGACTCTTTTAACAGTTAATTCAATTTCCACACAACCATCACCACATCTTGGATTTATGTTCTACAGACTGCTGTTGTGGCTCATATTGGAGTTTGCCATCTTAGTGTTCAGATGTGTATATACAGTTTTTACTCAAAGCCAACATTTCTTCCTTCAACTGTCATAGAGACTCATCATTTAACACTTCTGGGCTGAGATGCCGTGGTCCATACATAAGACTCTCCACTGACATTTCGCCTTCGACTGCAGAAGGCATCCTCCGAGGACAATTGGCGAACTGCGACGAGAGTGCGAGTGAGCGTCGTATATATAATACATCCAGAGGGCGCTGCTATCAATCACATGACATAGGCTGTGCTATGATCTCTGATATTGCCAACTCTCTCAATTGAAATTGATTGTTGCAATGTTGACATCCATATCTTATCCAGCCTAATGCCTTCATCTTTTCTATTAAAATTATTGCAGTGTTTGGCAATCTCAATGGCCTCTCTGTACATTCATGCATAATATAGTGGCGTCTTTGCTATGACAGTCATCTGAAATTGACAGTCATGTTAAAAATTCATATCACTTCATCGATATTATTAAGGAAATTAGTGTGGGAAGCACTAACTGGAGGGGTGTGTATCATGCTTGCTGCTCCTTCTGAATTGTTTAATCTTCTACATCTACATTTATATTCTGCAAGATATCTTCTGCCGTGTGGTGGATGGTACCTTGAAAACTGTTGTCACCCCCGGCTCCCCCCAATATTTTCCTCTTGCAGATGAAAATGTTGTTCAGGGGAAACTCCTGTTTCCGAGTCTCCATATGAGAATGACTCTGTCTGACTGTTTTCATGGTCTTTTCATGAGATATATAGAGGAGACAGCAGTCTGTTGATCGATTCATCTAGCAACATATACTCCCACAATATTAACAGTAAGCCACAATGCGATGCAGAATACCTCGTTTGTAATGCCTGCTACTGGAGTTTGATGAGCATCTCCATGGTGCTTTTCTGCCTACTAATTGAACCCATGACTAAATGAGCTGCTCTTCTTTCATCCTTCTCTATATTGTCTATCAGTTTTACCTTGTAAGGGTCTCACAGTAAGGAGCAATCCTCAAGCATAATGTCAACAAGTGTTTTGTAAGCTACCTCCATCACTAGTGCCAACAGCTCCTGAGAATTTTTCCAGTAAAACTCATTCTGGCGTTTGTTTATCATGTGACTTTTTTTCAGTGGTCATTACACTTTAAATCACCCCATATGCAAAACCGCCTGAAATTTGATCGAGGTGAATGTCACCAACCATTGTTCAGAAATCATGTAATCAAACAATGTTGGCTCTTTATAGGAACCCATTTATGTACAATATCTTAAATCTGTTTATGTTGAGGGCCAGTTGCCAATTTCTGCACAGACAATAATCCCCTTCAGGTATTTCTGCATTTCCATATAGTTTTCTAGTGTTTGGCTTCTCTATATACAGCAGTATAATCCACAAACCTCATGGACTTTCTGCTATTATCCAATTGATCATCTATATACATTGCCAACAGAAGTTTTGCTGTAACACTCCTTTATGGTACACCCAAAGCTATTTGTACATCTGAAGATAGACATATGAAACAAATTAGAAAGATTTAATTGTGTTGATGAAACAATGTATTGAACCCTCAGAACTAAAGGTGCCTGTGTTCTCATTCTATTTTAATCTGTTACTATATAACTTGACTGATAAGTTGATAACACTATCTTTAAAGTTTTATGCATACTGGCCTGAAGATGACGCAATCAAGCGTCGAAACTGGTAGAGACAAAATAAAAAAAAATCATAAGGACGGCTGTAGGCATTTTTATTTTTTGTCACAATAGTAAATGGCTGTCGTCCCAGAGATGTCCTGCTAAAAAGATGGACATCCAAAAGCTTAAAGTGAGAAAGGAAATTCTACTTAAGTTTTACAAAATGATGTCACCACCAGTCATAACATATGGAAGTGAGTCATGGATGGTAGAAAAAAGAAATGAACAAAGAATATGAGCACTGGAGGTGGAGTTCCTAAGAAGACAAACTGGGCACACACTATCTAACAGGAGGAGCAATGCTGACATTAAAGAAAAACTGAGAATGAAAAGCTTAAATAAGTAGATTAAGGAATGCAGGAATAAATGGAAGGACCGCTTCACAAGAATGGAAGAAGACGGAATACCAATATATTTTATATTATATATATTACACTTAATATAAAATATTAAGTGTATATTGAGTACCTGCAGGTAACTTTAATCTGTTCGTAAACCACCTTGAAGCTGTACTGGCCCATTTAACAACCAAAAACAAAGAAATAGTGGTTGCTGGTGATTTCAATGTAGATTTCCTTAAAGACTCTCCCAATAAGAACCTATTTGAGTTAGTAACACTACCATTCAATTTAATTCCCACTAGGGTAGCCAATTGCTCACAAACAGCCATTGATAATATCTTTATAGAAAAGTGCAATGAACAAAATTATATTACAAAAACCAATAGTCAATGGCCTCTCAGACCATGACATGCAGTTCCTTCTGTTAAATGTTAATACTGAACAGGATATAAAATCTGTTAAATCTGAGGTCAAGAGGGTAATCAATAGGCTAAAAATTGTTTATTTTAGGACAGTCCTCACAGACAATCACTGGACTGATGTTTACAGTGCTCATGGCATGAATGAAAAATATAATACTTTTGCCAATAAAGTGCTTACCTTATTTGAACACTGTTTTCCCCCAAAACTTACCATGGTTAGAGCAAAATCTACAAAGAAGCCATGGATTACTCAAGGAATAGGGGTATCTTGTACAATAAAAAGAAAACTGTATCTGTCAATCCAAAACAGTTCCGATGTTGATGCTATACCACATTACCAGAAATACTGCAAAATATTAAAGACTGTAATACAGACATCAAAGCAAATATATTACAAGGAAAAGATATATCAGATAACAAAATAGAGACTATATGGGATATAGTGAAGGAGGAGACCGGTAGAACCAGACATGAAAACGGACAAATAGCATTAAGAGTAAATGATACATTGGTGACAGACATGTATAGTGTTGCAGAACTTTTTCACAAACATTTTATAACTGTTACTGACAAGATGGAGTTGTCAGGTTCTGTAGATGCTGCTATGGGATACCTCAGACCAGACATTTCAAGTAACCTCCATAATATGAATTTTACCCACACTACCCCAGCAGAAATAATATCCATCATAAAGTATTTAAAATCAAAAACATCTAGTGGGTATGATGAAATATCAACAAAGTTAATTAAAGAATGTGATTCTGAGTTAAGTAACATATTAAGCTATCTGTGTAACCAGTCATTTATCAGTGGAATATTTCCTGAATGGTTGAAATATGTTAAAGTTAAGCCACTGTTTAAGAAGGGAGATAAAGAAATAGCATCAAATTTTCGTCTAATTTCACTTTTGCCAGCATTCTAAAAATTTTTAGAAAAAGTAAGGTACACTCACTCGGCTTTATAACAATCTTATCTCAAATAATATACTGTCAAAGTCACAGTTCGGATTTCTAAAGGGTTCTGATATTGAGAAGGCTATCTACACTTACAGTGCAAATGTGCTTAATTCATTAGACAAAAAATTGCAGGCAACTGGTATATTTTGTGATCTCTCAAAGGCATTTGACTGTGTAAATCACAATATCTTTTTAAGCAAATTAGAATATTATAGTGTAACAGGAGATGCTGCAAAATGGTTCAAATCTTATATCTCTGGCAGGAAACAAAGGGCGTTATTAGGAAAGAGACATGTATCAAGCTATCAGGCATCATCCAACTGGGAACTAATTACTTGTGGGGTCCCACAAGGTTCCGTTTTAGGGCCCTTACTTTTTATTGTGCATCAATGACCTTTCATCAGTAACATGACCAGAAGTCAAGTTCGTTTTGTTTGCCGATGATACAAACATTGCAATAAATAGCAAATCAAGTGTAGTCTTAAAAAGGTCAGTTAATAAAATATTTGTGGACATTAATCACTGGTTCCTAGCCAATTCTTTGTCACTAAACTTTGAAAAAACACACTACATGCAGTTCAGAACTTGTAAAGGGTGTTCCACAAGTATATGCCTAACATACAATGACAAGCAGAGAGAAGAAGTGGACTGTGTTAAATTCTTGGGATTACAGCTTGATAATATTGATAATAAAGTCAACTGGGAGGAGCACACCACAGAACTGCTGAAGCGTCTTAACAAATCTCTATTTGCAATGCAAATTGTGTCAGACATAGGGGATATAAAAATGAAAAAGCTGGCATACTATGCTTACTTTCATTCCATAATGTCATATGGGATTATTTTTTGGGGCAATTCATCAAGCCAAGCTCAAGTTTTCCAGGCACAAAAACGTGCAGTAAGAGCTATATGTGGTGTGAACTCAAGAACATCGTGCAGAAGCCTCTTTAAGGAACTAGAGATACTAACTACTGCTTCCCCATGTCATTCCAAGCATGTGTGTCAATTTTTACCTCTCTATCTACATTATTCCATGGTTTATTAAGTTTTCAAATTTATACTGACTTTTTGATCACCCGGTATATCATCTATAGTACCCGGCCATTCCAATAAACCCCTTCAATAGTCTTATGTTTCTAGGGGGGTGGACACTCCTTAATGGCCTTATACATTCCAGATATGGTCCAATTCCCTGTACACCTACGATATGCCCTAAAAACTTAAGCTCTTGCCTCACAAAGTGCGATTTAGACAATTTTACTATAATACCTTATTCTTTAAACCTTTTCAGGGTTTTACTCAAGGTCAGGCAATGCTCTACCCAGGTAGATGAGATTACTGGTATTTCATCAAATCCTTTAACAATTACCTCCCTACAGCCTCGTCCAACGCACATATAAACATGTGTACTGAGTTATTTAGCCCAAATGGTAAACATTAAAAGATTTGATTTCCCACCAAATAGAAACGTATATTTCTTTGATTCAGGATGTAACTGAATTTGCCAGTATCCAGCAGACAAGTCCATCATGCTAAAATAATTTGCTTTCTCAAATTTGGACAATAATTCATCAATGTTAATGGGTCTGTCTCATTCCATCTCTACGTGCTTATTTAAAGTATGTGCATCTAGTACTAACCGTACACCTCCTGTAGCCTGTTTTACTACTACCAAGGTGTTATTCACGATGCTAGAGCTACGTTCTATTATATTATTGTCAATCATCTTGCTAATTTCTTTCTTAACTGCTTCTTTCAGACTTATTGGTATTGGATATGGCTTACAGAAAAATGGAGTATTATCTTTGATCTTAAATTTACATATATAGTCACTAATACTACCCAGATGATCAGAAAATACCATTTCATATTCCAATAGAATTTTGGATAAGTCTAGTTTTTGTTCACTGGTTAACATTGGCGATTCATTTACTTTGCCCTGTATGTCAACTCAATGAGTGACAACTGCGCTGTCGCTGTTAATTGTAAACATTGATTCTCAGTTGTTTGTTTACCAATATAGCTGTCCGTCACGAACTTTACACAAAATTTGTAGTCATCTTTTGCAAAATAAAGAAAATTCTCCTCAAAATTCAATATGATGTTAAATTCTGACAGCCAGTCTAGGCCAAATAACACATCCCTATTGATATTTTCTACTACTAAAAGTTTCTGATGAAATGGAATATTCTCAATGTTGCAGTTCACCTGGGTCTTGTGTTTTACAGCTTTGCTCTTTGTTCCAGTAATACCGACTATGTACACTCTTGTTACTGGTAATATCAGTAAGTGATATTTCATTCATGGGTAAACATAACCCTTCTTCCTCCATGGGCTTGTCTAAGTACTTTGAACATGTTAAATGCCAGTCAAAATACTTTCTCTTACTGTCGTAATACTTTGGGTCCCATAAATCAGATATCAATTTTTCTTGGGCACTAACAGACCAATAATTCTCCTTAAACTTTTTCTGGAAATCTGACCAAGACGAAAAATTCTCTATGTTGAATGTGCCCCACTCTGAAGCTTCTCCTAAAAGATACCCTACCACAAATTCAATTTTTTTTTTAATCTTCCCAGTTTTTTGGCAAGGCTTGGCTAAACCGTTTTAGAAAATTAGTAGGATGTACTTCCCAGTCTGGCTTAAACTTTGGAAACTGTCTGGATAGTCCAGAATTTGTCCCCCATTGTAGGTCAGCCATTACTTCACTGGCTAACACCATGTTGGGAGAAGTCACCTTCTTGTCTACCTTATCCTGGATAAGTTTGAATTCTTTCCATAAATTATCTATGCCTCTCTTAGTATCATTAAGTTCTGAAGCTAAATTTGAAGAAACGTAGTAGGGAGTTACCCTCTCGGCAACTTTCCTCTACCTGTTCCTCCAGATTACTTGTATTTATTATGTCTGAAGTGGATAGTTTCTCTTTAAAATTTCTTTCCACATTATCAACTCGCGTGTTAACGGCTACAATTTGCGATTGGGCTATAGGAATTAGTTTGTCCTGCTTCTCAACACTTTCCTTTAAAGCATGTAATCTTTGTTTTACAGCATCAAATGTAACATAGCATACACTTTGAAATAATCCTAACTTTTCACCAAGTTCAGCTTCTACATTGTTTCATTTGTCTTCAATATCATATTCCAACTACTGGGTCAAATTTTGAAATTTATCATTCTGCTTTTGGCTAAGGTCAGTAAACATTTGATTCATCTGGACAGTCAAGAAATTACTTAATTCATTTTTTAAATCTAATCACAAACTCTCCATTCTATCATTTAAGGCCTCAAATTTAGAATTTAAAACCTCACTCTGTGCTTCCAGCTTTTCACTTCGGGTTGCTGAATCTGCCTTCTGGGCATCTAATTTAGCATTCAGCTGAGCATTCACTGAGCCTAACTTGAGACAAAGTAGTAATTTGGGCATTTGACTCTGTTCTTTCATACACTAAATTCTTGGGAGTATGGTTTGATGAACACTTAAGATGGGAAAAGCATGTAATATCATTGAACAAAAAATTAAGTCAAACATGTTATATACTTAGAATGCTTAAAAGCTCATGTAATATTAAAACGGTGTTATGTGTTTATTTCTCATTCATGCACAGTTTATTAAGATACGGCGTACAGTTTTGGGGGAACATCAGTCTAACAAAACACTCATTTAGACTACAAAAGAAGGCAGTCAGAATAATAAAAGGTATAGGATATAGAGACTCTTGTAGGCAAGCTTTCAAAGAATTAAAAATCATGACACTACCATCTTTATACAAATATGAAAGCATATGTTTCTTAAAAGAACACGAGGAATTTTCTACATTAAACAGAGAATTTCACAACTACGAAACAAGGAATTGGAATGATTTCCACAGAGAAATTCATAAAACAGCTATGTATCACAGAAGTGTACTATACCAACCCAAAATCCTCTGCAGTGCTCTCCCCAAAGAACTAAAAATAATACCAAATCTGTACATATTTAAAAGAGAATTAAAAAACATGTTATTGAGCAATAGTTTTTACAGTATTGAAGAGTTTGTGAATCGTTGACAATAAAAGCGCAGTTAATATTTCCCTGACATAATAAATATGTGCAACTGCTCACATTTAAATACTTGCTGTTTCTATGAAAGTGTGAAACTGTTAATGTAAGAATGCAAATAATCTTTGCTGTGAGAATCACACATTCTTTTTTTTTTTTTTTTTTTTTTTTTTTTTTTTTTTTTTTTTTTTTTTTTTTACGTTGTTATCCTACTTGTATATTTTTATGTTAATGTTCTAAAAGTTCTATTAAAATTGTAATGTCTAAGTGACAAGTAAATTCAATTACAAATTTTCATGTATATGTATTTCAAATTGTAATGTTTATTGACAAGTCCTATATCATTTCGATGATGTACTACAAGGACGCTAATAAATTGAATTGAATTGAATATCTAATTTAAGGCTTAGTGCTTTAACAAAATTTGCTACCTCAGTCCAGTCTGGCATTTCTTTTGTCACTGTCATGGCCATGGCTGATTCTGATGTTTCCCAGTTTTTTTTGTATTATCCATATTTTTATTACTTTTAGATTGAGTTATCATTAAAAAAAAGTTCACCTCTGAGTATAATAACAATACTAACAGTCTATTATTGAACAGTGCCCTTTTTCACACTCAAATAATTATTGTCTTTTGCTCACCCGGCGTAGAGTTTTAGGCTGCATCGGTGAGAAGGTGTGGTGTGGAAGCAGCACCGGTTAACAGCATTGGTGCCAGCAGCATCAAAGGTTGGTTTCAGCATTGGTGCCAGTGAATGGATTTGTAGATAACACCGGTGAGCAACAGATGGCGCTGTTGGTGTCGGTAGCTGGTTATGCTGTCCATGTCCCCGGGATATGTGTGAGGGCTGCTCACTCTTCACGCTAGATCTTTGTCATCGAATAGATCTTGTCATAATCCTTCCTAGTCTAAACTTTTGAGATTTTCCTTACGTCTCCTCTTGTATCGTATTTATTAATTTTCACCCCTTTTCACCATTTATGCAGAAGCCAACTCTGCGAAGCAATTTCCCTGTCTTGTTAATATTGGTTTCTATGACAACTCACAATATCTTCTTATCTTGATTTCTTTGCAAATTTCCTCCTTCTTCGAGTCCTGTCACAGTCGCCATGCTCTAACAGTTTTGGCGACAGGCATTGTGGTGGGTAAGTGGATTGTGAACTTCACACTTCTCTCACTTCAGTTGACTTACTTGAAACGTTCAGCCAATCCTCTTCACTGGATATGTGGCTCCGTCAGTCTCCACAACTTCTTCTCTGAAGAAATAATGCTGGTTAGAGGAACTAAAAAATACTCTCTCTCTCATTAGAAATAACTCTGTACCCTCATACTTTCAGTTCAGCTCAGGTATAGTTTCACTGCCACACGTCTCACGTAAGTATACAAACTCTTGCCAGTCACCTACGTTGACATTTACCGTGGGAAGACAGAAGCTGCGTCAGACGTTGATAACCATTAGATAAAATTAAATATAATCACAATTGCCTGGTTTTAACAACCAAATAATTTATAGACATCACATGCGTCTTGCTTCGTTCAGAGCTAAGACATGAAGTGAGTAAAAGTCTATGGTCAATTGTTCATTTATCTTTTTTACAATAATCACAGGACCAAAAACCATGGAATATTACAAAGACACTCCTTGTCCTTTTAATACAGCTTCCAAGGTGCAACCGGCAAACACTTGTCGGTGCCACTCGTCTGACGCAGCTTCTGTCTTCCCACGATAAATGTCAATCCTGCACACACAGACATGTGTTGTGCAGTAAATAGGCCCTCTCTCACACTTATCTTTAAACTATTGCATGTTCAAGGTGGCAGAATGTTGAGTGGCTCCAGAATTTATGTGTAAATTCTAGAAGCACTATACTGTCTAGGCAAATTGTACAATACTGTGCAACTTTTGCCATTTATACTCAAAATTTCAGTCTGAAAAATGTAAGTTTGATGTTGACTGCTCAGGTAATTTGAAATTTGTTGTTGCACTTACTAACTAGAAATGTCTTCCTACTCTCCTTTACCTTCTTATTGCCATCCATACTCAGTGATGTCAAAAAGCCTTCACAGTCACCGATTTCACATTCTACACTAACCGAGTTAAAAAGTTTATGTCTGTTTGCAACCTGGTGCTCTAAGAAGTTTCTCTTGGGTCAGTTTTCTGATTAACTAGTCAATGTAATTTTTGGAAGGGGCATTTAGAACAATATATCTTCCACTTGCCTAAATTACTTGACTCTTCCAGTCTACAGATGATAAGTTGAAATCTCCCCCTAATACTGTAACATGACCAGGAAATTTACACAGAATCTTCCACATTCAAACCACTTTTAATACTTATCTTCATTCATATTATTTTTGGGGATCTCTACCAACCTCAATTTGTAGGACAGCTTGTTATCATTATGGACAACAATTGATATGTATTAAAATACGTGTCTTGCATGACACATTATAATGACAATATTCCATCCTACACGTGCAGATGAAGCAGACTCCAGTCATTTTCATACTTCTTGTTTGAGTCAATTGGTATGACAGAATGATCAGCCTATTTTATTATTTATGGCTTCAAACAAGTCTTCATCACTTCCATCCAGCCTAGCTTTGCTACATACATTATTTATTTATTTATTTATTGTTCTGTGGGACCAAATTAAGGAGAAGTCTCCATGGTAATGGAACAATTCAATACATGAAATTATAACATGATAGTAGAAACAGATAAAATGAAATACAAGAAATGTATTCAAGCGACAATTCATAAGTTTAAATAAAGAAAATCAACAATGTAACACTGGAATTTGCTGAATTTTTCAGCTCTTCCAGGAGCTCCTTGACAGAATAGAAGGAGTGAGCCACGAGGAAACACTTCAGTTTAGACTTAAAAGCGTTTGGGCTACTGCTAAGATTTTTGAGTTCTTGTGGTAGCTTATTGAAAATGGATGCAGCAGAATAGTGTACTCCTTTCTGCACAAGAGTCAAGGAAGTGCATTCCACATGCAGATTTGATTTCTGCCTAGTATTAACTGAGTGAAAGCTGCTAACTCTTGGGAATAAGCTAATATTGCTAACAACAAACGACATTAAAGAAAATATATACTGTGAGGGCAATGTCAGAATTCCCAGACTATTGAATAGGAGTCGACAAGAGGTTCTCGAACTTACAACACATGTAGCTCGAACAGCCTGTTTTTGAGCCAAAAATACCCTTTTTGAATCAGAAGAATTACCCCAAAAAATAATACCATATGACATAAGCATATGAAAATATGCAAAGTAGACAACTTTTCGTGTTGAACTGTCACTTATTTCAAATACTGTTCTAATGGTAAATAAAGCAGCATTTAATTTCTGAACAAGATCCTGAACATGGGCTTTCCACAACAGCTCACTATCTATCCAAACACCTAGGAACTTGAACTGTTCCGTCTCGCTTATAAGATACCCATTCTGTCTGATCAAAATATCAGTTCTTGTTGAATTGTGAGTTAGAAACTGTAAAAACTGAGTCTTACTGTGATTTAGCAACAAATTATTTTCCACAAGCCATGAACTTATTTCATGAATTACATTATTTGATAATGTTTCGATCAGGATTCAAAATTTCATTGCACTCCCTTCTGGTTTCAGCCAGCTTTCTGTTCCTAGTGTTACATGAGCATTATTATGTTTTATAAAAGAGATTAGTTCAGGAGCATTTCTATGGATGCTGCTGTACTTAACTAATACTACATAAACATGTGCTGCTTCAGTCTGCATCGATGAATGACATCTCTTATATTTAATGGGGATTATATTCTGTCCTCTCCTAAATCAGTACATAAACATAGGATATATGGAGGGGTTTCTCTATGCTGTAGAAGTCACATGTGCATGTCACACATATTCTGCCTCCCTTAGAGCTGTTTCATATTCTGTTAAGTTTTCATAGGCTGATCATTGTGTCATGCCAGTTGTCTCAAACAAGAAATATAAAAATGACTAGAGTCTGCTTCATCCACATGTCTAGGATGAAACATTTTATTATAATGTGTCATGTAAGATGGATATTTTATTACATGTCAGTCATTGTCCACAACAAGAACAAACTGTGCTACAAAAATTACATGCTAGAATATGGCTAACTTTGGTTGAATGAGGAATACGAATTGCGACTAATAATATTTATGTTACTTTGAGGGTGAGCCCAAAGATCTCAGTAACAATAAATGTCAGTAATATTCTGAGGGAAATATATATTTATTAAAAGTGCTAACATATTTGATATTTTGATAGTACAATACTTCTGAAACTTTAAGGGATGTGAGGAGCTAAAAATCAGCTATCATTATGGCAAGAAATAAAATTAAAGTAATGCATAATGTGGCAGTACCTGTACTAACAAGCTATTATAGGAACCTCCCCCTCCATTCATGCAGTCATTATGAATATTGCACTGAAAGAAGAACTAAAAACTTTCTTACTTATAAGAGTTTACACAGCACTAGCAAGCAATACTTCCATGTTACTTGTACAGCTGGAAACAACATTAATATAACTATACTGAAGCAGCGGTGAGATGATTGTATGTGGTTTTCTTCCAGATAATAGAACATTCTCAACATCAGTTGCTGCTTGCATTGACATTACCAAATGTGTTTATAATACTTGCATATTACAGTGATAAATGGAATGTCTGAATATGAAGGTCAAATGAAGAGATGCATACACACACACACACACACACACACACACACACACACACACACACACACACACTCTCTCTCTCTCTCTCTCTCTCTCTCTCTCTCTCTCTGCAACTCAGCATCTCCACTGTATGGCGAGTAGCAACTATACTTTCCATAATACTGTTACATTCCATCCTGGATGTTCCATTCAAATGACATCTTTAGAACATGCTTATACATCATCAGTGTCATAGGTGGGACCCACGAGAAATATGGCCTCCACAATTTACTAGTGACATCACACTAGTCGGCTTGTCTGCCACACTTCGAGAACACTTGCTCCATGCGGGGCGAAATCAATATGTAGTTCAAAAAGTACCCACTAAAGACCTCAGCTTTGTTGTGTTCTGTTGAGAGCTTGCATGCATTTAAATGTGCACTCAAGAATTATTAAACTTGTCTGAAACAGTTACTCGCACTCCGCTGGAGATAGCTGCTGGCACTCTTAAGACCTTCTGTGTCATGTGCTGTGATGTACACACCACAGCCTGTCTGTCTCATGGACTTCAGTCATAGGTTACAATCTGAGCAAGAAAATTGTAGACTTGATGTTGCTTCAGTGGCAAGCAAATCAAACTATTCATGTACACAGGTCAAATGAAAAATAGAACCTCAAGCATGCACTTTTAAAGAGCACAGTTATATACTTTTCTAAAGTAAAAAAAATGAATAACAGAAATGAAAATCTACTGGGCTTACTGCACCTCTAGTGGTTCTAAAGTGTGTAATTGTCTCTCTAGACACATACTGTAGTTTTCTGGGATGCAATTATGTGATAAACTTACCTGAAACCTGATGATCTACTCAAAACAGAGAAAATTGTACATGGGCAATTTCTGAACTTAGGTGACCTGTTGTACATAAATGATTATATTTTTCCTTCCACTAGTACCACATGCATTTTCTTAATTACAGGATTTATTAGTACACATACAGTAGAGAAAGTTGCAGATTATCTAAATACAATGTACAATAATCACTTGTATGTGGTGAAAAGCAAACACTATTGATCAATATTGTATAACTAAATTTACAGTAAAATTAGTCAGCAGCTAAAGTAGTGCAGAGAAGCAAGTTATTCATTTACTCTGAAAACATGCTACATTGACTCCGAACAATCTTAAAGAATCTGTTCCATGTTAGGAGTTAAGAGTACATAATTTGTGACCAATGTCCATGACTCGTCAGAAGCACATGTTATTTATCATTTGATATGAAAGCTTTGTTCAGCGTTTCATATTCAGTTATTTTTTATGCAATCAACATGTATGATATGTTACAAACACAGACAGAACATCCTCTAGCAGAAGACACTCTCAAAGATATAAATAGGGGCTAGCGTGTTAGTTTCACCATTTTGACAATATGGATCTGTCTTCCAACAATAATTATGTTTATGTTATCCACCTACTTTTAATAGCTGTGGTCATTATTGTGAAAAAGAAATATAAATCTAATTTTTCATTATGTATTTAAAGGTCAAAGGTAGACCTATAGTGATATAAGAGAAGCAGTCTTTCATGAAGAATCAGGAAACAGTCTTCTGTTTCCCTGTTAGAACTCCTTTCAACTTTGTGTATAGGTAAAAGTAGTAAAAGAACTACTTTTCACACACTCCTTTTACTCTATTGATGAGCACTTAAAGGCAAATTTACACCATCTCTCCAAAATTCCTTCCCCAAAAAAACAAAAACACAAGCTCACTGATCATCTAATAACACATTAAATTTATTTTTACCTATTCTTAATCTTGTTTTATACACCGAAATAAACTGCACTGTAAGTTAGTTGTCTTAGAAATAAGTCTACATCTTTGAACTTATTGTAGTTTGTTAATTCCCATCATGCATTGTAAGACCTATGTATTACTGTTACTTCATGTTCTATGCATCCCCATATAAATGTAAACTGACCCCTATGGGTTTTTAGCTTTATGTTGGTTTTTAATTCAATCATACGTATAGACTGTCCCCAACGCATGTTTAGCTTTCTGATAATTTTTAATGCTATCATACATGTAAGCTTATGCATTTGCAAATATGTAACTTTAATCTGTCTTATAAAAAATGAAACAACTGTCACACAGTTACTGTAAACCATGTCCTGTATCTCTGTACATTGTACATCACAAGATGCCAGGTACAATAAATAAATAGTACTGCAAGATACCCATCTTGAAATGCAGCATGTTTATAAATGATACTTTTCATTACTTACCACTGTTGTCACCAGAATCTTCCTATTCAGTCATGGTGAGGTGTCTGTACTAACAATAAACACACTTCCACATTTAAAAATCTTGTAACTGAAGAATTTTTTATTATGATACTTGTCAAAAACTTATAGCGTAGCACTCATAGTTTGGAATTTCAATATTGGTTGGCATATGTTACATTTAGTTATTACTTCTCATCAATTTACGTAGTTTATATGTGTTCTCAACTGGATATTTAATGATTTTTTTTCTTTCCTCCATCATTTATAGAACTTCAACATTTCTTTATCTCATGTCTTTCCATCTTGCTTAAGGTGAAGGAATAATTAATTTCAGAAGTTCATTATTAAAAATCTTTACATTTTAGGGACAGCAGCGGAGGCAGTCAGAAACATCTCCACCATGCATGGGGATAATGCCATTGGACAGAGCAAAGCAAGAAAATGGTTTTCTCATTTTAAGGAGGCCATTTTAGCCCCAGATACTAATGTTTTGGTAATTTCTACAGATGTTTTGCTTCTGATTTATCACATCTTTGGCATTCAGTGTCACACTACCTGACATTATCCATGTAACAGAATACCAGGATTTACGCAGTTGCATTTTTCGATGGATTAAGGACATATTTTACACTTCGTCTCATAACTGTGTGCGAATTATTACAAACAATAAAGATAAAAAGTTACATAGCTTGATTACTGGTACTTATAAATATTAAGTTGATGCATAAGTTCATAGCGTTTTGTTTTGCACATTGGTATTCAGGTTGTTATGAGTTTACTTATCGATTATCATTTTTCATTTGTAGTTCACTGTTGCTATATGAATTTACACATTGTCATTTGGAGATAGTGAGTGGAACTGTGGATGTTAGGAAATTGAGTGCCAAGTGGTGAAATTAGAAAATTTCCGACATATTCTTCTGTTTTAGTTCAGTATAGGGATGACAGCAGCAGAGGCAGTCAGAAACATTTCCACCATGCGTGGGGATAACGCCATTGGACAGAGCAAGGCAAGAAAATGGTTTTCTCATTTTAAGGAGGCCATTTTTCACATTGGTGACTCTCCACATTCAGAAGGAGGAGGAGGAGGAGGAGGAGGAGATTAGTGTTTAACGTCCCGTCGACAACGAGGTCATTAGAGACAGAGCACAAGCTTGGATTAGGGAAGGATGGGGAAGGAAATCGGCCGTGCCCTTTCGAAGGAACCATCCCGGCATTTGCCTGAAGTGATCTAGGGAAATCACGGAAAACCTAAATCAGGATGGCCGGACGCGGGATTGAACCGTCGTCCTCCCGAATGCGAGTCCAGTGTGCTAACCACTGCGCCATTCAGAAGGACCTTCAGGATTTGATGAAGATCTTTTAAACACAACAATCCACAATGATCCATGTCAGTGTACTCGAGAACTGGCAAATGTGATAAACTGTTATCATTCCACCACTGTGTGACATTTGCATGCAATGGCGAAGGTTCAAAAATAAGGCATGTGGGTACCGCATGCTCCAAGTCAAAATTACAAAAATCAGCAGGAGGCCATTTATGCAACTCTGCTTGCTCATCATCTATTGCCTCATGAACACCACCAACCATTCCTATCCCATATTGTTACTGGAGACAAGAAATGGTGTCTTTATGCTAACATAATGCAAAGAAAAGAATGATTGAGCCCACACAAAGCAGAAACTCCCTGTACAAAGACCTATGTGCATCCAAAAAAATAATGTTACTCATCTGGTAGAACAGCAGTGGTAAGTTGTACTATGAATTGCTTCCCAAAGGTGTAACCATCACTGCTAACATTTATTGTCAAGACTGTGTGAAGTGATGCTACTCCACGATAATGCCTGCTCACATTCTACTAGACTGACAAAAAACGCTATACAGGAGGCTTGGTTGGGAAGTCATTCCACAACTACCTTATTCACCTAATCTCTTGCCTCTGATTTTCACCTTTTCTGCTCTCTATCAAACAACCTTCAAGAAATTTTCTTTCCAGATGAAAATGCACTCCAAACGTGGCTCGACAAGTTTCTTACCTCAGAACCACATGATTTGTACAGCTGTGAAATCGATAAGTTACCCGAGCATTGGTAGATTGTTGTAAGTAGTGAAGGAGAATATATTATTGATAACTAAAGTTTCTGTTATATGTATCTGTTATGTTTATTAAACTTACAGAAAAATGCTACGAACCCAACCCAATGCTATTTGTACAAATGAAAGTATTGTACTCCTCCGAAAGGAATTCCTGAATAAAAGTACTTATTGGTATGAAACTATTTGAAAATCATTTCAAAGTACCTTCCACTGGACCTTTTTAAATTTCTTGGAACTTTGTTATAAAATTTGATCCCCATGTAATAGGGCCTGTTGTCTGCACTATCTGTGATGTCTTTCCAGATGATAATCAAGGTCTCTCCAAGTATTGTAAATGTGCAAATCTCTATTTAGACTATTAAACTGCTTATATTTTAAAATTAGTTGAACCATTTTATAAACATATATTGATGACAGTGTTGGAAGATTCTTAGTTTTGAAAATCTCTTTGCAGGATTCTTTATAACAGCTTGCTTTTATGGGGGTATTTTGTAATACAGCAGTTATGTTTTACGGTACAAATGTGCATTGTGGATAGCAAATTTCAGAATCATAGTTGAACGTCTGGGAGATTCTTCAAAAGCTTGCTAACTCTGGAAGTCTAGTAAAACTACTCTGCAACACTGTTTTTAAGAAATTACACTAGTGCAACTGCTGATCAACTCCTATACACAAAATTATAAAATTATTTTGAAACTTACTGATCCTTTCTCCAGCCAAAATCTGGAGATCTGAAGGAAATGGGACTTCACCACAGCATGAGAGTAGACTTCAGGTGACAGAAAACATAGCATTGTAGCATGAGACAGAAGTTAACAAACGCAAATGAATACAGATGGACAGTTTTGCAAGGATTGTCTAAGAGGTTATCATTCCTTACTTTGTCTGGAAAACTTACAAAAAAACTGAGAAATGGCATAGGGATCACAAAAATTCATGTATTCAATATGGACGAAATTCTGTTAAAATGTAAGTAATTTTGTAAATATTTCTGATGTTACCACACAAAGAATACTTAGAAAACAGATGGCACTGTGCAACATGCCCAGCACACACACACACACACACACACACACACACACACACACACACACACACACACACACACACAAATATGATGCTTATATTAAGTAAAACTCCAAAATCATTGAAATAAATATTCCCATAATTTATAAAGATATTTCTTTTTTAAAAATATCAGAAGTTAAACATTATAATAATCTCCAAGACACTGAAAACTTTTCTTACAAAATAGTCTACTTATGAATAAGAGGGGAATGGAAGGGTTAATGCCTCATCAATGTGAGGCCACTAGATGGTACAGATTATGAATGTCTGGCATTTTGTGCAGCTATACAAGCAGTGATTTAAGGCATTATACAAATACCAACAAAATTATGTCAGTATTTTCATGGGCACAGAGAGTAAGATTTCCATTCAATGTTGTAAACATTCCATACAAAATTTCACTTGTAAAAATGCTAAAGCTGTCTATTACTGCACAATTACCATTTTATAAATGCACTGACTCAATAACTGGTCTAATGGAAGTATGTATAGATCAAATAGTTAATGCAGAAACTAATTAATTACCTTTTAACCCTCTAATAAGCAGCAACACTCATCACAAATTTTCTAACAAAAGCTATACCACTATTACAGAACTAACAAAATGATGATAATGATCCTATTGCTCCACCCTTCTAGCTCTGGTGTAAGAGACAGTTGCTGAAATAATAGCCTGTGTGTCAAATGCATATAATTCATTACAGTTTATCCTGTTCATGTGACTGACACTTATTGGTTTTATAGATGACAGCATGTTGGCTTGAAGGAATTGCTGAAGCCTCTCATGAAACAGAGGATTTTATCACAGCATTTGTAAGGTTTAGAAGTACAATATATAAGGGTAAATCACTGACATGAATGTGAGTGTCTTAAGTGGCACTTTACACAACAGGTATACCACCAGTAGCTTGGGTCTTCTCTGAGAAACTTGAGTAGGCACCATCTTGGTTGTTTTCTTCAAGTTTCAAAAAAGGTAATTAAATGTCTTTGCTTCAAATAATCTTTTACTAATGCAGTGTTCACCATTTCTGCAATAAAGATTTTTGTATGTAAATAATGATCTAGAGAATAAATGTTCTGTTAAAAATGGAGTAGTTGATGGAAAAGCTTAAAGACAAAAACTGCATGTCATGCTTTCAGATCAACAGATAATATTATAATTGGTGGAAGTGCATTGTGAAATCTGCATTCATATAAATGACCTTCATATTAAGTTTTCTTTCTCTCCTATAGCTGAGGACCACTGCTATTGATGTCTGTAGTATGGACTGTTATACATAATATCTTATTATCTGTCATGCAGATGGAGACAGCAAGCCTATTGTTGGTACCACACTATGCTGCCCAGTGGCAGGGACCATCCAACATCACTGTTGTGGATAAAGTGCCACCAAATATGCTCCATCTTGTGGATGCTCATTGGTAAGTACATGAACTTGACTCTAGAAATTTTTCCTGTGGTTTTATGATGATCTTTTGTGTTAATTTACTTTAAATTTCAATATATCCAATGCAAATCAACAGGTACCAGTTTCCTCCCCTGAACCCCCTCTGGCATGGCATTCTTGGCTTCATGATTGCTGTTCTTGGTGTTATTTCTTGGATTGGAAATGGTGTAGTCATCTATATATTTTCAACAACCAAATCTCTGAGAACACCATCAAACCTTCTAGTGGTGAATCTAGCTTTCTCAGATTTTCTCATGATGGTTGTAATGTCACCACCAATGGTATTAAACTGTTACTATGAAACATGGGTGCTGGGTAAGTAGATAGTTCATAAAATAGGACAGTATTTATGATAGTAGCAAACATTTATCCAAGAAAGACTACTTTAGTGTTTTACATAATGATTGGAACTGTAAACATATATGTGGTAAATATGATAAAAAGCTAAAAATTAGCAGATAAATGTACAAGATTTTGAATGGTGTGGGTATCTTGTCAGCCACTTCTGCTGACAACTTCAAACTGTAAATATTATTACTGTCCTCAACACGAGCATAAAAATGTTTACCAATATTTAGTAAACATTTGTAAAATTGTCACAGGAGAACAATCATGACAAAATGTCCAACGAGATAGGAAACAGAGAACATAGTTCCAGTAGACTACATTAACATCATCCTGTACCATTCACAAATTTAGCGTTTAAAGATGAAGCATATATGGTCCGAAATGCACACACAGTTTATTTTGTTGACAGATCAGTGCTCATAGAGTATTTCAAATCAAATTAACGTAATAATTTTAGACCACTGTTACTGTTTGAAGATATTTTCATTGCCTAACTGTGACTACTGAAGGTATCGGAGGGGACACGGTAACAGCATTAAAAGAAATCAGCAAGCTGTGCACCACCACCACACATTACACATACTCTCTTTTCAGTACTTAATGAAGTGATTCCATAAAACAGTGCATTTGCCTTAGGCTGTGTGATAGCGCAGTTGTTAGTGCCTAAGCATGAACAAGTGAAAAGGCAATAAAGTAAACTACTTACAAGATTGTGTAAACTTGTGTAAAGAGCTCGAATGAGAAGCATTTAATAGCTGGATAGAATCAACCTGACTAACTGATTAAGCATTTCTTCATACGTCTTTGAGAGGGATTCGTGTAAGGCAGGAATTTAGAATACACTCCGTAGTCTTGTGTTATCTCACCAATTATTATGCAGGTAACCCATTGCAAAAACTCTCTCATGAGATTACAAATTGCATTACAATAAAATGTGGTGTGTATGTGATCATCAACAAACATACCATTAGATTCCACTACATTCTTCGATTTAGTGAATGCCTGTTGGTTTTTAAAAAATGTGGCACACATTCAAATGGTTCCAATGTATTCCATTATGGGAAGATACACAGTGCATTATTGTGTGGCTATTGCTTGCTTGACAATCAGAGAATGTCACAATTGAGCACATTATGGGGCCACTTAGGGAAATAGTGTTCAGGGCTGGAAAAAAATGCCAATGTGCACTTGATATGTCTACTGGGAGCCTCATATGAGGTATTGAGGCCTTGGAGGAGGCCTTTCCTGCAGCTATCAAGCATGTAGGGTGCACTTATCTGCAAGTTGTGGCTTGTGTCGGCACTGACACCTATCGTTCAGGTTCTGAGGCCACCCTCAGTTCATATAGACAGCTGGCAGAAGACGTGAAGGCCTTGCACATTGTTCCCATAGCTGATAGGAGTCCTTTGATTTGGATCTGACTATAGGAACTCAGACAAAGGCTTCGTCAGTTCTGTGATGACATTGACTGCAGATTTCTGGTCCTGTGTTATCAGGTGAGGAATTGTATGATTCCCCTTGATAGGTCAGGGGTGCACTACACGAATGAAGCAACTACTTGGTACTTCTGTGTGTGTGTGGGGGGGGGGGGGGGGGGGGAATTGGTAGTTCGAGGCATTCTGATGAACATTTGCCAGATAACATGCGACATGCGGACAGAGAAATCAGACAGTGTTCAGGGTACAGACACTTTGACTGTCATTATTTTAGTAGTAAATTGTCAGGGTATTGTAACAAAACTCCTGAATTTATAGCCCTCCCGGAAATATCTTGTGCTCAAATAATTCTTGAGACCAAAAGCTGACTGAAACCCAACGTAGAAAGCTCTGAAATATTTAGCGAGTCATGGAACATAAATCAAAAACATAGATCAAATGCCATGGAAGAGGGATGTTCATTGCAGATGATAAAAATATTGTCTAGTTGAGGTCAAATTTGAGTGTAACAGTGAAGTTACCTCATCATGTACAGCATGTATAAGTGAAATCAAGTTAATTGTTGGATGTTTTTACTGGCCTTATGATTCCGCTGTGACAGTTTTAGAGTCATTCACAGAAAGTCTACGATCAGGAGTGCGCAAATATGAAGATCACAAAATATTAGTTGGAGAAGATTTTACCTGACCGACTATAGACTGGGACATCTACAGATTCACTGCAAGGGATAGACAGACACACTGTCTCCCAAAGTACTTTTGAATACATTTTCTGAAAACAGTCTTGAGCAGCTAGTTCAGCAGCCAACATGCAATGGAAATATTTTAAACCTTTGAGTTACAAACAGACCTGACATTATCAATGGCATCATTATAGAGATGGATTAGTGATCATGGTATCATAGTAACTATGGTTATTAAAAGTAATAGATTAGTCAAGAAGGCTAGGAGACTATTTCTGCTGGGGAGAGCAAATAAGCAGTTGTTGGCATCCCACTTAGACAATGAATTGACATTATTTAGTTCCAGGATGATGGACATACAGGAATTATGGGCAAAGTTTCTACAGATTGTAAACTGAGCTCTGGACAAGTACGTTCCCAGTAAGTGGAAAAATCCCACAATGGTTATGCAAAGAAATTTGGAAAATGCTGAGAAAGCAAAGTCTCAGTTCTAAAGGGAATGCAAAAATGCTAATAGGCTTAAGTTAGCAGAGATTCAGGCATCTTTAAAAAGACTGATGCACAAAGCATACAACAGCTACCACTGTCATACCTCAGTAAATGATCTTGCCGAGAACCTGAGAAAATTCTGGTCCTTCATAAAATCGCTAAGTGGGTCTAAGGCTTATATCCAGTAACTCATTGACCAGTCTGGTATGGCAGCAGAAGACAACAAAAGGAAAGCTGATTTTTTAAAACTTTGCATTTAAGAAATGGTTCATGCAGGAGAATCTTACATATATACAGTCATTTGACCATCAGACAGACTTCTGTACAGAGGACACAGTAACAGGCATTCCTGGTATAGAGGAACAACTGAAAGAGTCAAAAACTTGTATATCACCAAGTCCAGATGGAACCCCAATCCAGTTTTACAAAGCATACTCAATGGCACTGACCCCTTACTTAGCCTGTATTTATTGTGAATCTATTGCCCAGTGTGAAGTCCCAAATGACTGGAAAAAAATGCAGATGATGGGCAAAAGAACAGATTGCAAAATTGCAGACTTCAGCATGAATTTGATGTAGAATTCTTGAACGTATTCTCAGTTCAAATATAGTAATTTGCCTAGACATGGAAAAGCTTCTGTCCACAAATCAGCACAGTTTCTGAAAACAGCACTCTTGCGAAAATCAGCTTGCCCTTTCATCACTATATTCTGTGAGCTATGGATGAAAGGTAACAGGCAAATTCCATATAAGGTTTCCGAAAAGCATTTGACACAGTACCCGACTATAGGTGTTAATAAAAGTACAAGCATATGAAATAGGTTCGCACATATGTGAGCATCTCAAATACTTCTAAATAATAGAACCCAATATGTCATCCTCAATGGCAAGTGTTCATCAGACAAGGGTATCATTAGGAGTGCACCAGGGAAGTGTGATAGGACCACTATTATTTTCCGTATACATGAATCATCTAGCAGAGAGGATGAACAATAATCTGCAGCTGTTTGCTGATGATGCTGAAGTTATGGGAAGGTATCATCATTGAGTGACTGTAGGAGGATACAAGATGCCTTAGATAAAATTTCTAATTGGTGTGATGAATGGCAGCTAGCTCTAAATGTAGAAAAAATTAAGTGAATGTAGATGAGTAGGAAAACAATCCTATGCTATTCAAATACAACAGAGTAGTGTGCTGCTTGACAGTCACATCAATTAAATATCAAAGCATAATGTTGCAGAGCAATAATAAATGGAACAAGCACATTAGGGAAGGTGGAAGGTCACCTTTAGTTAATCGGAAAAATTTTAGGAAATTGTGGTTCATATGTAAAGGAGACCGCATATAGGACACTAGTGAAGCCCACTCTTGAGTACTGCTTGAGTGTTTGGGATCGGTTTAAAGGAAGACATTGAATCATTTCAGAGGCAGGCTGCTAGATTTGTTATCAGTAACTGAACAACAAACAAGTATTATGGAGGTGCATCAGAAACTCAAATGGGAATCCCTCAAATGAAGGTGATGGTCTTTTTGGGGGACATCACTGAGAAAATTTAGAGAACTGGCATTTGAGGCTGATTGCATAACAATTCTACTGCAGACAACATACATTTTACGTAAAGACCACAAAGATATGAGAAATTACGACTCATACAGAGGCATATTGACAGTCATTTTTTCCTCGCTCTATTCGCTACTGGAACAAGAAAGGAAATGACTAGTTGTGGTACAGGGTATCCTTCATCACTTACCATATATTGCTTGCAGAGCATTTATGTAGATGTAGATTTGTTAACAACATTTTTCAATAATATGATAGCCATAATCAGACACTGAATAATTCCAAATGGCTGGTTATCACTCAATTCTTGTAATTTTTTCTCTCACCAAAGCATATTCCTGAGCATCAACAGTCAGATAATGGCAGATAGCAAATAGTGCAACAATGTGCCTACTACAAGCAGACTTAACTGATACATCTGTCTTCTCAGTTTTCTTTGTTACCAAATACTCTGGTACATGGCAGAATGGCATTTACTTCCCAAAATTTTGTAAGTAGAAGGGGTTTCTTGATGTGCTAGACTTGTTTCTCTGCTGGGTCCACATACTTCACTAGTATGATGGGCACTCAGGACATTAGTGGAAGTGAAGAATTTCTTGGCTTGGTGACATCCAATCTACTCCAGATTCTAACAGTTACTGTATAAGAAGAGAGGGGAGAGAGAAAAGTTTAATGTCTCAATGATGAAGAGCTCAATATAAATGGAGTGCATGCTCAGAATGGAGAAGGAAAGAGGAGAGAAAATCGGCTATATTACTATAATAAAATTGGCAGCAACTGTACTTCAGCAAAACAGCCACAGAAAAATTGAATCTGATAACCAGACTGTGATTTGTAGTCCACTCAATCCACATGCAAGTCTAGTGCCTTAATGACTATGTTTACTCCTTAAGTGAAACTGCCTGGTACTCTTGATGACAGATACTCACATTGTGGATGGGAATGTTACATGTGGAAGACTCTTGTCTGATTTTCAATACAAGAAGGTTACATACTAGATGCCTCTCACTTATTTTCATACCACCCGTATGTGTAAAACATGAATACAGTACTCCAACGAACAAACATCCCTCATAGCCATCCATGTGATACTGGTCTGAACGCCACCACCAACAGCTCTGACACAATCCCATAGTGCTGCTTACTGGCTAGAGGATTGTGTACACACTGTAATGTCAAAAGTGTGCAGTTATAACATATACGAATTGGAGATCATGCTATTGCTGTCATATAATTTTAAACTATAGGAGATATTTCACTTTATGAATATGGCTGAAATTCACGTCGGCACTACAATATCCACTGTATTAGAGAGGGCAGATATGCAAAATCTATCTAGTCTCCACAAATTAACTATTTCCTTTATTACAGGTCCTCTAATGTGTGACATTTATGGGATGTGTGGATCACTGTTTGGTTTTGCATCAATATGGACAATGACAATGATAGCACAGGACAGATACAATGTAATTGTGAAGGTAAATGTAATAATAACTAGCATGTAAAAGTATATTCTGACATTTTCATTAAAAATTACAGACAATTAACAACTCTTACAGGGATTATCTGCTAAACCAATGACAATTAAAACAGCTCTCATTAGAATAGCACTGATCTGGTTCTTTGCTATTGGATGGACTTTGGCCCCACTCTTTGGGTGGAATAGGTAAGCATGTCAGCAAAATACAAATATCAGATGATATAGTAGAATACAGAAGTTGGGCGAAATAACTTGAATAATCCAGTTTTACTGCATGTCCATTATCTTCTAGGCAGTATTACACTGCTAATATGACACATTGTTTATTATATGTAATCCTGTTCTTAAACTTTCCAAGAATTACCTTGGTTGTTGACAGATCGCTCACGCTGTCTTCATTGTTTCATTTAACACTGAAGCAGTGCACTAACATAAATGAAGTACATGAAAGAACATCTACATTTTCAAAAATTGAAAAGATGCAGCACTATCATTAGCCACAGCCGCATCACTAATTTCCTTTGTCAGCAACCACACACTTGTTTCTGTAAAACTTGAGATTAGACATAATTAAGAGCTTTTGATTTTGTATGGATGCTCATGAATTTGTGGCACATTACTATCAGCAAAGTTCTCTTTCGAATCAATGTGGTATTGATTACAGCCAGTCGTAGGTACAGCTGTCAAATGGAGATCAGGAAAGAACTGTATTCAATTTCCACATCTTTAGGTCCATCACGTAAGTCAGATGAGACTGGAATACTACGAATGATTCACGTGAAGCATTTGTCAAAAGGTTCTCATAGCGAATGAGCAAGACTGCAAGTGTAGATCTGAGACTAGCATCAAGTTATCTATTTGGATCATAAACTGTCTCAATATGACATGTAGCAACACCTGTAATAGTTTTGAATGACACTAACTATATACTAAATGTATTGTCCAGGAAAGCAAAAGGTTGGGAGTAATGGTGGTTTCTGCAGCAAGCAAATTGTATAGATAATGTGGACACTTACCTTGTGGTATTTCTTGCAGAATATTGGGCTAAATACAACATACTTCACTCACAAGCACTGCGTGAATTCAGAGAAACCTGTGAAAGCTTCACCACCAGAGGACTCTTAACAACTGTAATAAAACTAGCTTTGAGACAACTGGATTTTTCAGTTTTATGTACCACATATTGTGTGTTTTTGCTGGAAATGGTTAAAGTGTGTAGAAGTTAAATATTCTTCAAACTTTTTCATTATCTTTTAACTGTTTTTTCAAGGAAATTTTGTTAACTAATATTTTTCACATCATGTGTACAGCAACAATACAGCTGTTGTGCACAACAAAAGAGATCTACAGTATGTTTTAATATTCTTTTTTTTCCTAATTATATTTGTAGGTATGTGCCTGAAGGAAACATGACAGCCTGTGGAACTGATTATCTGACAAAAACATGGACAAGCAGAAGCTACATTCTCGTATACTCTGTATTTGTCTATTTTACACCTCTGTTCACTATAATATACTCCTATTACTTTATCGTACAGGTAAGTGATATAATGCATATTTATGCAAAGAATGAACATCTGAAATTTCTAAAGTTACACACTGAACATAGTTTCATGTTTCAACACACATCAAATTAACATTATATTTGCTCCCCTTTCACCGCATGCATACCAGCAGCATTTGAAGCAAAACCTCAACATTACTACGACAGCTGTTCACATACCATTCTGAGAGCTAAAGCACCTTTTACATGGTGCTTTTAATATCTATCATATCTTAAATGGCCCTGTATATTCAAACTAATGAGTCAGATTGCAGTAGTCTGAGTTTTAGACAAATGTGAAACTACTTGTGCCATGGAATGGGCTACTAATGCAATAGTAAAAACCAAAACATGTCTGGTACTCTATTACTTCTAAATTCTGACTCTAATTATGGAAATCACCACTGAAGGAGTAAATGCAGGGAAGCAAAGCTATTTTTCCTTGGTATTATTTACATATCCTTATTCTAACATCTGAATGATTAGTAAATGCAACATAATTTGTAGTGGCACTGATACAAGAAATTAAAAATAAATTGCATCACATACTCAGTTATTATATTTACTTTAACACATGTTATTCCTACTGAATGATCATATTTATGTATATATATATTTTTTATTTCTAGTTTTATAGTAAATATCATTTCTGTATAACACTCAGGACTTCACTTATGAGCCAATGCCATTGCCAAGACTGACTGTTAAAATTTTATTGCATCTGTCGACATAAGGAAAGAATGGAAACAGTGTAGCCAATGTACACCTATCATAGTGAAGGGAATGTTAAATGTTGAGCTAGCACATACATATAAAGACAGAAGCAAGAAAATAGAGCAAAATGTAGTAACAAGAATCAAATTAGATAATTTCTTTCTGAAAATCAAAGATGAATCCTTGTGTACTTCATACAGTAAAGATACTTGTCTGGTTTCCTTTAGCAAACTTAAGTCAAAGCCTGAATAAGAATCTGATATTATGACTTCCACTTTGCCTAAGCAGTAAACAGAAATTAACAATGCATAGAGTAAAGGAGCCAGGCAGACATTATTGGAGTAGAATGAGATTTTCATTCTGCAGCGGAGTGTGCGCTGATATGAAACTTCCTGGCAGATTAAAACTGTGTGCCTGAGCAAGACTCGAACTCGGGTCCTTTGCCTTATGCAGGCAAGTGCTCTACCATCTGAGCTACCGAAGCACGACCCACGCCTGGTACTCACAGCTTTACTTCTGCCAGTATCTCATCTCCTACCTTCCAATCTTTACAGAAGCTCTCTTGGAGTAGATCGTCTGGCATTTTTTGGTTTGATGCTCTGTATTTATGATCCTTGTGCAACTTGTGGGGACTCCATAACATAATTTTTGTCCTATTAATATCACTATTTGACTGAATATTAATTGCCATCATCATTCAACTTTGACGGAATTCAACAGATCTTCAAAGTACTCCTTCCAAATCTTTTTGAGCTCATGCATTTCCTCCACAATTCTTCCATTATTATCCATGATCCTCAGGCACTCGCTTCTGTCGTTCCTCTTATTTCTTACCATGGTGTAAAGTACTTTTTTGTTCCCTTCCTGTCCTCTTCTAACATTCTTGTCCATTTTTCCATCCACTTCTTCTTCTCCGCCCTTACTATGGTCTGTGCCGCTTTCTTGCTTTCCTTATATTTTACCCTAGCTTCCTCTGTTCGGGTCTGGAACCATTCTCTGAAGGCTTTGTTCTTTCGAAGTACTGCCTCTTTACATATGTTGTTCCACCATGGGGTTTCCTTACTTCTCCTCTTTGTGCTAGTTCTTCCGCACACAGTCTCAGCTGCCTCAACTAGAGCCCTCTTAAAATCTCCCCATTCTTCTTCCACTGTTCTCTGATCTTCCTTTGGCAGCTTCTTCCTGATCAATGTCTGGTACTGGGTCCTCCGTTCACCCTCTTTCAGCATCCATGTCTTCAACCTTTTCTCATGTATGTCTGTTGCCCTCCTATCTTTTTTCTCTCTCAGGGCGGCTACCAACAGCCGATGGTCACTGTCTAAGGCCTGAGATGGAATGACCTTAACATCTGTGAGGCTGCTCATCATCTGCCTATCCACTAGTAACTAACAGCAATGGAGAGCCTAAGGCAGCAGACGATTATAATAGTGGGGAAATTGATGATCTAACTTGGAATGAAGTGGAAGAAGCCATAAAGAGGATGAAAGGGGGCAAGGCACCAGGTTGGGACGAAGTAACAGTGGATATGATACGAGCAGCAGGAGAAGTAGGAACCCAGTGGCTATACAGAGTGCTGAGGGTGGTGTGGAAGGAGAACAGAATTCCTGAGGATTGGAAGAAAGGAATTATAGTCCCGATCTTCAAGAAAGGGGATAAAAGGAGATGTGAGAACTACAGAGGAATCACCCTGCTATGCCACTGTGGAAAAATCTATGAAAAGATCCTGGAGAAGAGAATAAGAAGCAGTATTGAAAGTACACTGCAAGAGGAGCAGTATGGTTTCAGACTGGGAAGATCAACAACGGACCTCATATTTGCGGTAAGGCAACTGCAGGAAAGGCACTATGAGTACGGGAAGGACTTAATCATGGCCTTTTTAGATATTGAGAAGGCGTGTGACAGTATCTATAGGGACAAGCTCTGGGATGTGCTGAACGCAAAAGGGATAGATGAAGAGATAACACGAAAAGTCAGAAAAATGTATGAGGGAAGTGAGAGTTGTGTGAAAGTGGGGAGGGAACGTACTGCATGGTTCAAGCTGGAAAATGGGCTGCGACAGGGAAGTGCACTTTCGCCTTTATTGTTTATTATTGTTATGGATGAAATCCTACAGCAAGTATCAGATGCAATTAGAGATCATAAAATGAAAACAGTGCTTTTTGCCGATGACCTGATGTTATGGGGAAATTGCGAGAAGGAGGTGCAAGAGCAGTTGGATGTATGGGAGGCAACAGCAGCACAATATGGAATGCATTTCTCTGCAAAGAAAAGTGAAATAATTGTCACAAAAAGGAAGAAGAATAGGCCAAATGTGGATATAACTTGTGGAGGGGAAAAACTAAAAGTGGTAGAGAACTTCAAGTACCTGGGAAGCATGATTGAAAGTAAGGGGGGAAACGCAATGGAAATAAATGAAAGGTGCAGAAAAGCAGGGCAGTTCATCAAATGCATTAGGGGGCTTATTTGGAGCAAGGAGGTGCCACAGAAATCCAAGGGAATTATATACCGAACCTACTTTGTCCCCATATTGGCATACGGAAGTGAGACATGGGTAATGCACAAAAGCGACAAAAGTAGAATACAAGCTAGTGAAATGAAGTTCCAGAGGAGCAGGTTGAGTGTAACAAGACAAGACAGATTGCGAAATGTGTATGTGAGGGAAAGACTAAAGGAGGAACCAGTACAGGACAGGATAGAAAAATCAAGACTGCAGTGGTATGGACACATGAAGAGAATGGATGAGGGAAGAATTCCAAAGAGGATGTTTGATCTGCAACTGGAGGGGAAGAGGCCCAGGGGAAGACCAAGAGATAGATGGGTGAAGGGAGTGAAGGAATGTGTGATGAGAAGAGGAGAGAACTGGACGAAGATGGAAGAGGGGGAATGGTGGAAAGACAGAACACGATGGAGAGGCTTGTGTTCCCGACAGACCCAGCCAGTGGCTGGAAACTGTCCAAGATGATGATGATGATGATGATGATGATTCAACTTTGACGATTTCTGGTGATCCTCTTAATGGTTTATTGCTCACTGTGTAAAGCATTGATTAGTGTCCTTATCTCCAAGCAGAACAGGAATAGAAGTTGAACACACATAAAATACGTTACCTGAAACAACAATACAGTTCTTATTTCTAACCTCTGTAACAAAAATATATAAATTATTCAAAAACAGGCACATATTAAATTACTGAATATACAAACTTCTTTTTCAGCACACTCGTGACACCATATACATTAATCAGTTTCAATTGTAAAACTATTTATTTTTTTTAGGCTGTAGCTGCCCATGAGAAGAATATGCGAGAGCAGGCCAAGAAGATGAATGTAGCTTCACTACGATCATCAGATGCATCAAATACCAGTGCAGAATGCAAACTTGCAAAGGTAATGTGTCCTGCAGACAATGGAACAATAGAAAAACAGAAATCATGTAGAAATCATTGCCTGATAAGAAAATTAGTTGATGTAAGTGTAACAATTCAAACTGCTGTGTGAAAATAAGCAAGCAAAGATTTTGTAGCAAATATCATTTACATAAGATGGCTCTGTGCCAAAAGTTGCAGTCGAGATAACATTTACACCAGCTTTGTCACAATTTTTGTTGAAAATATGGATACTGTAAAAAAAAAAAAAAAAAAAAAAAAAAAAAAAAAAAAAAAAAAAAAAAAAAAGCTAAAATTTTGGCTGTTCTTTGCAGTTCAGCATTATGAAACTTTGTACAAATTTATGCAAATTTGAAACAAATGTTATAAATATATTTTTTTATAATTTTACCTGCAGGTTGCTCTAATGACAATCTCCCTGTGGTTTTTTGCCTGGACACCATACCTGGTAATAAACTATACTGGCATCTTTGAGGGTGCAAACATCAGTCCTCTGGCAACAATCTGGGGATCATTATTTGCAAAAGCCAATGCTGTCTATAACCCAATTGTATATGGAATAAGGTGAGCTATTTCCTTGACAGTTCATAATAAGAACATATAGAGTGAGTCAACAACAGCTAGATGTAGTTCAGTTTAGATCCATCTATATTTTTAAGTCAAACAGTTGGTCTTTACAGAGTACACACATATACAAGAAGACCTTTACACCGAAATGACCAAGGTTTACTCAATATGAAATGTAGCTGAAGAACAAGGATTAGTGACTGCCTACAAGCTGCAACACTGTGAACTGAAACAACTGTGGGCTTTTAATATCTGAGTAAAAACATGATTGTGAAGTTGTTGTGACAGATTGAAGAGATTTGAGACATATGATTACTTGATTGAGAACAAGTAGCAATAATGAGGATGTTAATGCACTTTTCAATGTGCTTGGTGTGTTCGCTTCGAACAAATTGTGAATCAACTCAAAGTAATCTCTGTGATTTTCACAATGTCTGCATATAAAAAGTGAAAGACTACTGGTTTACCAATGCCTGTGATGATGTAACTGTAATACTCATACAAGGGACAGTAAAACAGTTTCTGTTCAGAGCCCATACAGTCCAGAACTGGTATGACAATCAGGCAAAACTCTCATGCTTGTTGAGGCAATCATCCTACTGATTTCAATGTTGAACGTATCTGTTTGGTAAAAGACTGTGTCCTGCTACATGAAGAAGTCCATAATCGCCTGCTGCATGTCCTCATTGCACAGCAATCATTGATCCATCAAGACCTTTTTTAAGGGACTGAAGGCATGCTAACTGCAAGGGGAGAGATATGGACTATAGGACAGGTGCCCAAATGTCTCCCACATGAGTTGGTGTAACTTATGCATTACAACATTTGTAATATGGGGACATGCATTCTCATGAAATAGTAGCAGCAGTTCTTGTTGCAGAGGTTTTTGACAGGCACACTGCCCCATAAACATTCTTCATTTCCCAACGGATATCTACCAGTGTTTGTCCTTCAGCAGTCTTGAACAGAACAACTGTATGTTGGTCCTGTGTGAACACATTTGGTAATAACATTGCCATAGTTCACACTTCTGCATATATCACATGTGCAATGGAAAGACATGAATGTGACACTAATCCCTTACCTACATGTTGGTGCTTACAAACCCACATTGGAGTCACGTTATGTTGCATATACACTGCAGCAACACCCTCAAACAGAATCTTTTTTATTGCCTCTTATATTAAATTTTGTCCAGCGTACTCCTCTCCTGAATGTACAGTTAATGTGAAGATCCTGAGCTACATTTCTTTAAAATGGAAGAAATAATATTAAATGATTCTTGTTTAAAATGCTGAGAGTGGCAGTTAAGTTGTGATCTGCAATGGACTGTGAATCATCCAACACTATAATGGTACTCCTAATCCAAATTAAAAACTGCGGACTATTATGTGTAAAATAATATTAGCAGGTATAATAAATTTGATATTGCATCTCCGATGCAGAATCCTTAGATTCGGAGTGAAAAAGAGTGTCACAGACCATGCTGAACCTCTTATATAAGAAACAACAATTATCGGAGTGAAAAGACATTGCACTGAATGACAGCAATCAGGAAGGCATTTTTTTGGCGTGTGGTAAGGAGATGGTCAATAACTGTACAGGTTGAAAATCTAGTAATAATTCTCTCTCCTCTTCATAATAGCTATCAGTTCTACAGGGCAGTCATATACTCTAACTGTGTGTAAGTTAATAGATAAATCAACATGATTTCTATAGAGTTGTCAAAATTATTTGGTTTGTTTTATTATTTTGGTGCATAGGGTTCACTCAGATAACAAAAACTGAGGCTCAGTTAAAGTATTCAGATGGGTATTCAGGGGTAATGACTGTGGGTGCTATGAAATCCAATCAGTCCTGCGTATAAAACTAAAACTGAAACCTTAGCATTATGAAGGCAGCAAGAAACATGTGGTCTCTCTTCCATTTCTTGGAATGAATTCGTTCAAGTTTATGTGAATATTACAGAAGCATAAATCAAACTGATTAAGGCAAAATTACACACTTTTCAAGATTATCCTGGTCTCTTAATACCTGGTTTCAAAAATATACCATAGGAATCTGGTGCAAATTATGTAGGAGAGGATATTTTCACTAACAGCAAAGCTGTGGAATACTCCTGAAGTACAAAGCTGAGGCAGCATGAAAAGTCTGCTGACACACAACACAAATTAATGCAAACAAAATAGTGACCGACAGCACAAAAATGCTGTTGTGTGCCTCAGACAGGTGGAATGCACTAATCAAGGAGATAGTGAATACTTGGAGTGGGTGGCATAGACCAAGAGTGCTGTTGGAGGAATGTCAGAAAGGGCAACATAAACACACAGCAATACATTGATGTGTGCATGTTTCTCTTTTGCTAATGAAGGCTGTGGCTGAAAGCTTTATGTAAGTTCTTTTAAATGTGCCTGTCTGCAATTTAACATGTCTCCTTTACAGTAAGCAGCAATTGTCTTTTCCTACATTGTTGATACCTGGAGTTTCTGTTGGTTAACCATAAATTTCATGAATATATAACTAAACTGTCAAACTATAAGAGATGTAGCATAAATCTAAACCAAAATAGCAGTTTTTAAGGCACTTTTTTTAATTCATTATTTTTCCCAAGAAGACAGTTTCAAGAGTAGTGGTGGTGAGTGTGGTTTGATGAAATGATACACTCACTATCAGTAGAGCGACATACTGCAATATACCAAAAAACAAAATCATGAACTGAACAGAACACAGCTGTCTAACTATTAAGTTTATTGATAACAGTAGCTTCCCATCCATACGGGCTTTGTAGATGCCAGAATGAAAGATAACCTTCAACAGTATGGATTGTCTGAACTAGTACATTAGGCAACAACCTGCTTCTGTACATTATATAAAATACCAATTTTCATTAAAAGCAGTTTCTTGAAAGATCTGGAACTTCTGCTATTTGACTTGTGTATCAAAATTGAAAAAGTAACACGGAAGGAAAATCAGCTACTAACATCCTTAGCTTATGAAAGAGCATGCTGCTTCTTCATTTCAGGAAATAGGCAGCTGTTTATTCCAGCTTTGCACCTCTAACTGACTTCCACACACTCTCTCTTTGGATTCTGTTGCCCACTGGACAATACAAGATGACTTCTTTAGTTAACTCATCATACATTCTTTCTAAATGTTTTCATTTATGTTCATACTGTTGCATTTTTGTGTGTTTATTCACCTCTAATTTCATATTTTAATTAATTTGTCTATTCAGTAGAGTGCAACTTTTTGCTTTCAACTGGAAGTTCACTTAGGCAAAAATTGAAATTTTTGTCTTTCGAGGCAGGACCCAGTTTTCACACCTGTAAGGTATTGTAGACAATGCCATTGTTTTACAGAATGTTAGTGATATGCTCCTTTTTGTTTTAGTCTTCAATGTTTGGATTATATTAAATATTGTGAGATTTCAGATGTAACTCATGCCTCATCATAGAGTTACATTGTGACACTTGCTTTCAATTTGTGACCAATGTATATCTATTGTCTAATTATATAGATTCCTTTGAAAGTCACAGCTTTCACCTTTTGTTTTGGTATTTTCATATTATATTTTTAGATACTCTATTCAGTCGGCAAAGTGATGTTTGCAGGTAAACTTAATTTTCCTGAATCATAATTTGATCATCAATAAGAAAGGAAGGTGTACATTTACAGTATTCATTTTGATTTTATGCAAAGCAGTCTTACCACAGAATTCAACAAATATTGTCAATATAAACACCAAATAATGACAGAAAATGCTGAGTAGTATACATTAAAACAGGATTCTATCATTTTAATACACACAAGTGTGGCTCCATCTGCCCCCCCCCCCCCCACTCCCTCTCCCCCTTTTTTTAAAGCTGCAAAACCATTACTCAGTCATATTTCTGTCAATTGCATTTTGATAACATGCTATGGATTTTGTTTAATCTCTGTCTACTGCATTTTGATAATATATTATGGATCTGTTGAACCTCTGTCTGATCTTTATGTGCTCTGACATATGCCCAATATGCCTGTAACTTACATTTATACAGTTGAGCATAAACAAATAATTCTTATTAAAATTTTTTATTTTTAACAGTCATCCAAAGTATCGTGCAGCTTTGAAAGAGAAACTTCCATTCCTGATCTGTGGGGATGACGAGCATGGAGATGCTACATCACAAGCATCTGGAGCGACTACAGCTACAACTGTTGCTGAAAAGGCATAAAATAATCTTCCAAGCAACAAAAATTCTCATTTTATAAAATATTCGTACTGATCAAAATTGCTACAAGACAACATTAGTGCCAAAATGATGAAACTACTGTTATTACCACAGAAACATTTTGTCAACAACAATGAACTGATTTCACAAAATAATTATCAAAAATACACGAGTTTTCGAAACTGAGAAACTTCTGAAAAACTAGACTTTCACCAACTGGAAATAACAGCCAAAGAAAATAAAGTGCTATGACTAGTAATATGTTTTGATCTCTCTCTCTCTCTCTCTCTCTCTCTCTCTCTCTCTCTCTCTCTCTCTCTCTCAAAACCTTTAACCTAGACATGGTAATGAATACTATTTCTTGCGATACTACAGCAAAATTTATGATGAAGTGACTTAAAATAATAAATCACTAGTTATAAGTAAAATAAACACACATTTATTTATAAGAATTGACTGAATGAAAACATCTTCAGCCTGTCCAGTTACAGAACAACCATTCCAGCACATATAACTAGCGACATAAACAAATGGCATCTCTTGGCATTTAAATGTGAGCTATATTCCATTCAGCTATGTTAATGTATTACAGTAATAAACAAAATTACGTAACTTATTCAACTCATGGTAGCACATTATAGTGTATTATTGTTCATGTTAACTTGTAGTTATCATAACTTACAGTAAATTACAAGTGTAATGTGTGGAGCAGACACTAAGCAAGAAGCAAAGAAGGAGGTGTGCGACTGCTAATTGACATGTAATTTCTTTGATGAGAAGCACATAATCAAAACACCTATCATTCAGCTGAAACACCCAAATTCCAACTAATAATGATTTTTGTTTCACTCTTGAGATTTACTGCAAAGAAAAACTTGTTACATCTCTCGTGTTAAAACATCGCAACACTTTATGATAGTTAATACAATGATTTTGAGGGTTACCAATGAAAATTATGCATTAATTGAATTTGGTATGTAGTTTTTTAGATATGATGCCAGCGTTTAAATAGTTGCTGTGACAGGAGTATACATCGTGACTGTTCTTGGCCCTGACAGACATTCTCAGTGTGTCCAGACTTGGTTGGAAAGTTACATACATCAGTACATTCCGATGATAATGCACGGAGCTGGATTGGTTGTGACATCTGTGTTACCTGCATCACCTGTGTATGGAAACTGAACAATGCCACTGAAAGTGCCACATTACGAATAAAACAGCAGGCCCTACATTAACTCTGTGTTGGATACACTGAAATGAAGAGGCTGGTAATATGGCACACTGCACACAGAAATTGTATAAATTATTTTGGGAACTTAAGGCACATGAGAAAATTCCAGGCATTGGTTTGTGACATGTTTCAGTGGAGGAAGACTGCTTGCTAATTGAAATCTCAATTGAAAACCTCCATTTAATTGCAGGATAGCTCTACGCTCAGACTCATTCCCCAGAATTGGATTACACAAGGGTCGTCCAACTTACAATGGTATTTATACATTCACCCATCAAATATTACAAGTCTTAAATAAGCAAATCTGGAAAATCCAGGATGGAATGTAACAGTATTATGAAAAGGAAAGTTGTCACTCGCCATATAGTGGAGATGCTGAGTCACAATAAGCACAACAAAAGAACTGTCACAGTATAAGCTTTTGGCCAGCAAGGCCCTTGTCACAAATAGATGACACACGCACACGCCCATGCCCATGACCACGCCCACGCGCCCACGCCCACGTGCACACGCACGCACACGCACAGTGAAGTGCTGATGGGGAGAGAGGGTAGGGCAGCTACATGCAGTTGGGAGGCTAGACAGAGAGACAGAGGGGGGGGGGGGGGGGGGGAGAAAAGAGAGAGAGAGAGAGCGGGGGGGGGGGGGGGGGGGAAACGAGAGAAGTAAAAAGGCTAGGAACATTGGTGAAATGAGGGCTGTGTAGTGTTGGAATGGGAACTGGGAAGGGGCTGGATAGGTGAGAAAAATGACTAATGAAGGTTGAAGTCAGGAGGGTTATAGGAATGTAGGATATACCGCAGAAAGAGTTCCCACCTGCGCAATTCAGAAAAGCTGGTGCTAGCGGGAAGGATCCACATGGCACAGGCTGTGAAGCAGTCATTAAATGAAGAATGTCATGTTGGAAGAGTGTTCAGCAACAGGGTGGTCCACTTGTTTCTTGGCCACAGTTTTTCGGTGGCTATTCATGCGGACATGCCCACATAAAACGCAGCACAATTCGTTGCAACTTAGTTTGTAGATTACATGACTGTGATTTCAAAGGTAGCCGATAGCTTTGATGGGATAGTGATGTTTGTGACTGGACTGGAGTAGGTGGTGGTGGTGGTGGTGGTGGTGGTGGTGGTTGTGGTGGTGGTGGTGGGACAATTTATGGGACAGGTCTTGCATCTAGGTCTCTTACAGGGATATGAGCCATGAGGTAAGGGGCTGGGAGCAGCAGTTGTGTAGGGATGGATGAGTATATTGTGTAGGTTCGGTGGATGGCGGAATACCACTGTGGGAGGGGTGGGAAGGATAGTGGGCAGGACATTTCAGGGCATGATGAGAGGTAGTCGAAACCCTGGAGGAGAACATAATTTCGTTGCTCCAGTCCTGGGTGGTACTGAGTTATGAGGGGAATATTCCTCTGTGGCTGAATGGTCAGAGTTTGGGAGGTTGTGGGACCCTGCAAAGATAAGGCATGGGAGATTTGTTTTTGTACAAGGTTGGGAACAGTTGAAGTGGAGGTATTGCATATGGTTAGTAGCTTTGATATGGACATTTGCTTCACTTGGTCCAACTCAACCAAACAAACCATCTTCCTACTTGTTGACCTCCATCTCAAAGATGTCTGCATCAGCACCTCTGCCCATATCAGACCTACTAATCACATGCAATACCTCCACTTCGACAGCTGCCGTTCCATACAAAGAAGACCCTTCCATTCAGCCTAGCCACCCATGGTCGTCCCATCTGCAGTGATGAGTGGTCCCTTTCAAAATATACAGAGAGTCTCATTGTGGTACTCACAGACCGTTATCATCCTCCCAACCTAGACTTATCTTTCCAGTCTCCCACAACCTCCCACCGTCCGGCCACATAGGGGCATTCCCCTCATAACTCAGAACCACCCAGGACTGGAGCAACTGAATTACATTATCCACCAGGGTTTTGACTACCTCTCATCGTGCCCCAAGGTGAGAAATGTCCTGCCCACTATCTTTCCCACCCCTCCCACAGTGGTATTCTGCAGTCCACCAAACCTACACAATATACTTGTTCATCCCTAAACAACTCCAGCTCCCAACCCTTTACACCATAGCTCTTATCCCTGTAATAGACCTAGATGAAAGACCTGTCCAATATGTCCTCCCACCACCACCTACTCCAGTCCAGTCACAAAGATCACCTATCCCATCAAAGGCAGGGCTACCTATGAAACCAATCATGTAATCTACAAGCTAAGCTGCAACCACTGTGCTGCATTCTATGTGGGCATGACAACCAACAAGCTGTCTGTCCAGATGAATAGTCACCAACAAACTATGGCCAAGAAACAAGCGGACCACTCTGCTGCTGAGCATGCTGCCCAACACCACTTCCTTCATTTCAATGTCTGCTTCACAGCCTGTGCCATGTGTATCCTTCCCACTAACACAAGCTTTTCTCAAATGCGCAGATGGAAACTCTCCCTGGAAGATATCCTATGTTCCCATAACCCTCCTTGCCTCAATCTTAGTTAGTGCTTTTTCTCACCCATCCAGCCCTTTCCCTGTTCCCATTCCAGCACTATACAGCCCTCATTCCACCAATACACCCAGTCTTTTTACTTCTCTCCTATTCTGCTAACCCCCCCCCCCCCTTCCCCCGCCATCCATCTAACCTCCTGACTGCACCTAGCTGCCCCATCCCCTCTCCATCTCATCTCTGCGCGCTCCCCAACAGCACTTCACTGTCTCCCACCTCTAACCTGCCATCCCGTCCCCTCTCCAACCCAGCCTCCTCCTTACCCCCCACCCAGTTGCCATGCCCATTATGCGTTGCTGCTGTTGCCTGCAGTGTGGCTTCAGCTGCCAGAGGCTGTAGTCATGTATGTGCCAGTTGCATCAGTGTGTGTGTGTGTGTGTGTGTGTGTGTGTGTGTGTGTGTGTGTGTGTGTGTGTGTGTGTGTGTGTGTTGGGCCTTTCCTTAATCATGAGAACACACATTGCATTCCATTCTGTACAAGTAGAGTCATACCAACTGACGTAGCACATGTACAGGAGCCAGTAAATAGGGTAGAATGTTCCAAATTTTTGGGTGCAAATACTGATGAAGACCTGAACTGGAAAAACATATCACTGAGTTTCCCAAAGAATTAAGTTCGGCTACTTATGCTCTTCATACAATTGCTTGTCTTGGAAACAAACAAATCAACTTCCTGACATTTCGCATATTTCCATTCAATAATATCTTATGAAATAATATTCTGGTGTAGAAAGTACACTTACATAGAAAGAGCTGAAAGCACAAAAGTGAGCAGTAAGAATAATATGTGATGTTCATTTGTGGTCATCATGTAGGTACTACTTCAAGGAGTTACAAATTTTTACTGCACCATCACAATATGTACGAGGGTTGGAACTTCAATAGTGGCAACTATTTATTCACAACCGATACAAAAGAGTTATATGTTTGCACCTGTTAATGTCCCTCAAAGTAGTCACCAGCATTTTGTAGAACCCATTGCCAGCGATAGTATACCGATAGCAGACCCTGTTCTGTTGATGGTTCGAATGGAGCGGTCTACTGCCTGTTGTATCTTTGGAACAGTTTTGAAGCGAATGCCATGAAGGGGCTCCTTCATCTTCGGAATCAAATCAAAGTTACAAGGACTTAAGTCTGGGGAGTATGGTGGATGATACAGTACTTTCCAGCCCCATTGACCAAATAGAGCAGCCACGGCTTGCACTGTATGCACCCACACATTGTCGTGCGAAATGATGGGAGGGTTGCGCAGAAAGTGCGCCGCTTCTTTTGTAAAGCTGGTCGCAGGTGATGCTTCACCGTACTGGGGCTCTGATGCAATTTCAACTTTCGCGGCGACCCATAATGATGCTATTCGTTGGATTGGTGTTTTTGGTTTGGATTCATGACATTCGATTCAGAACTGCTCCAGAGATTTGACAGGCAGCAGAGCGTGCCATTCACACCATCAACAGAACAGGCTCTGCTAACGGTATACTTTGCCTTCCACATTGCTGGCAACGGGTTCTACACAATGATGGTGACTACTTTGAAGGACAGTAACAGGTGCAAACAAGTAACTCTTTTGTATTGGTTGTGAATAAATAAGTGCCACTATTTAAGTTCCAATCCTCATATATTCGCTACTGAAATTTGTCATGAGTAATCCATCACAAATTGAGAAGACTAGTGGTATCCACACCTTCAAAACTAGAGGATAAAATGACCTTTATTACCCATTATTAAATGTGTCAGTGGCTCAGAAAAGAATTCAATATGCAGTTTAATATGCAACAACAATTTTTTTATATAACTTTCCCAATTACATAAAATTTCTGATATGTGCCAAAGTAAATTTTAAATCTAATCTAAAATTATTTTCTCCTCAACAGCTAGTCCTCCACAGACAAATTTCTATTTAAAAACTGGCAGCCTATAAGAGAAACCTAGTCTTTGAGTGTAGTTGCATGTGTAAGACTAAAAAGTGATATGTTCATTAATGTTAACACTTAACATGTACACATATTCTGTAAACTGACTCGTTCCATGTCATTTCGATAAAAGAATCATTCACATTATGTATGGAATGTGTAACTAACTAACTAACTAACAACACTGTCACTTTGCTGACTTGTCTCCTTTATTCCTAAATAATTCTTCATTCTCAACCAGAACTTTCCATACATTATTAACTACACTGTCGGCAATGACTAAGAAACTAGATCGACCTTACAGAGAGCTGCTTCTGAAGACTATTTCTAAGGACCAAAATCTATGCTGTCATGTTTTCGTCGCACCTTATGAGTACCAGGCTAGTAACATTTATTCCTCATTGAGGGGTAAGTTTTTTGTATGATAAAAGTTAGATCCCTTCACACTTATAGCCCTCATGGAGCTTAAATTCACCCAATGTTCTGTGTATGTCTGTGAACAATGTAATACTTTTGTCTTCTGCTAGACTGGAAATTATTGTATTGTTGCTATGTTCAACTCTGATTGGTATATTTATATCATGGAGCTTATAATATTACTCAGTGTTATAGTAAAGTATCCATCACTTGTGATCCAGTATCAGCAACAATTCACTTCATAAACATCATTAATTAGTTAACATTTCCTTAATGGGCCTGCAAAGGAGGCTGACTACTAATAAACTGCAAAATTTTGTGACTGTAGGTGCAGATACCCTGTTTGTCCAAACTACATCAGCTGCCAATGATTCAGGGGTAGTGAGTCACTGCACCAAGAAAAGTGCATATTTTATTGGGTTTAGTTTAGTAGTATGTATTGTCAAATACAACCAAGAAGTGTGGCTGTTTAGCATTTGGCAGTTTTAACATGTACACATGACAACCTGTGTACTACACAGGCCCCACATCAATTTTAACACCATAAAGATTTCACATGTGACACAAACCTCATATGACACAGAGGTGCACAATGTATGCCGTTGACGATGGACTGTATGCCTGAATATTGGTATGGCTATTAAATATTTCCACATGCAGCACACTGTGTACAGCAAGCTGTCTTTTTGCAGACCATATCACTGTTGGTAAGTATTGGTTTGGTAGTGAGTCACAAGCTTTTCAGAAGTCACAAAATACTGCATCCACCTGTTTACTTTGATCCACAATTTTCAGCATATCATGTGAGAAGAGCGCAAGATGGGTTTTCCGAGACCAACGTTTCCAAATTTGTTTCAAGTGGGCAGAGAGATTTTTATTTTACTTTATTTCAAAAGTACTGACACTTTATTTTTAACAAGAGGCTCAAATTCAATGCCTGTAAATGAGTAATATTTCTCACAAACAAACATTCAGACAAGTGTCAATTTTTTTACGTTTCCAAGAAATTTGCAGAAGCATGGTTTGATGATACACAGGGCACTCTGCAGCGGATGTACATGTATTTTGTTCTCTCGTCTTGGGTTTTGTAGAACATATTTCATAATGTCTGCATCATTTTTTCCCCAAAAACAGTTACATGATTCCCTACTTTTGTAGTCAAATGTGACCTGCTAAGGCTTTCTTCTTGGTTATAAAGATTACTAGAAAGTCTTTTTGTGTGTGGGACAAGAAGCTACCTATCACCTGTTTCGCAAGTATTAATGGAAGGCTCGTTGATACTGGTATCCTTGTCCTTTACCCATTTTGTACCATATAAAAGCATTTACAACTCCCATGTCTAGAAGGAGGCAGAGAATCTGATGCCACCATTTACAAGAACTTTGACTTAATGCGTAATGTTCTGAGTTGATTGAAGTGATATGCATCTTATATTATACTATTATATTTTGCTGCAGTTGTCAGACAACTACTACGGCTGGTAGTATCATCTATATTCTTCCTTGAAACACTTTTGGTGTGTACAGGGTTGTTGGAAGTTGACAAACTAGTAACAGGTTCATTGTCTGTGCATTTTATGGCAGCAATACCACTTTTGCATTGCAACAGAAATTTTACTGTTTTCATGGTATCTCTATTTCATCACTGAAGGGAGTCCTTCCCAATCTGCTCTCACAGTGCCTATAAAACAGATACCATAGTTCAACAAGTCAGGCTGATGACTACTCAGTTTCCCAGGGAATTTTCTGTAGTTCTGACTTCCCCTATGTATAACATCACCTGTCTGAGCCTGCTAAACACCAAACACTGTACCTTCACTTGACTGGTTCAAATGCATTGCTTAAACGGTATCTGTCATCTGAGAGGTATCATGCTTTGAGCCACAGTGAATACCTTATTGGTGTATTGCCTACGAAGTGGGCTGTTCAAAAAGTTATAGGTGGCCTGACCTTATGAAGTCTTATCATAGGATTCATCCTATTCTCACTCATGTGAATATTTTGACATATCTTTTTGAAATGTTTGCACGTCATAGGCTTCAGTATACAGGGTGTTACAAAATGGTGCGGCCAAACTTTCAGGAAACATTCCTCACACACAAAGAAAGAAAATATGTTATGTGGACATGTGTCCGGAAACGCTTACTTTCCATGTTAGAGCTCATTTTATTACTTCTCTTCAAATCACATTAATCATGGAATGGAAACACACAGCAACAGAACATACCAGCGTGACTTCAAACACTTTGTTACAGGAAATGTTCAAAATGTCCTCCGTTAGCGAGGATACATGCATCCATCCTCCGTCGCATGGTATCCCTGAAGCGCTGACGCAGCCCTGGAGAATGGCGTATTGTATCACAGCCGTCCACAAAACGAGCACAAAGAGTCTCTACATTTGGTACCGAGGTTGCGTAGACAAGAGCTTTCAAATGCCCCCATAAATGAAAGTCAAGAGGGTTGAGGTCAGGAGAGCGTGGAGGCCATGGAATTGGTCCGCCTCTACCAATCCATCGGTCACCGAATCTGTTGTTGAGAAGCACACGAACACTTCGACTGAAATGTGCAGGAGCTCCATCGTGCATGAACCACATGTTGTGTCGTACTTGTAAAGGCACATGTTCTAGCAGCACAGGTAGAGCATCCTGTATGAAATCATAACAACATGCTCCATTGAGCGTAGGTGGAAAAACATGGGGCCCAATCAAGACATCACGAACAATGCCTGCCCAAACGTTCACAGAAAATCTGTGTTGATGATGTGATTGCACAATTGCGTGCGGATTCTCATCAGCCCACACATGTTGATTGTGAAAATTTACAATTTGATCACGTTGGAATGAAGCCTCATCCGTAAAGAGAACATTTGCACTGAAATGAGAATTGACACATTGTTGGATGAACCATTCGCAGAAGTGTACCCGTGGAGGCCAATCAGCTGCTGATAGTGCCTGCACATGCTGTACATGGTACAGAAACAACTGGTTCTCCCATAGCACTCTCCATACAGTGACGTGGTCAACGTTACCTTGTACAGCAGCAACTTATCTGACGCTGACATTAGGGTTATCGTCAACTGCACGAAGAATTGCCTCATCCATTGCAGGTGTCCTCGTCGTTCTAGGTCTTCCCCAGTCGCAAGTCATAGGCTGGAATGTTCTGTGCTCCCTAAGATGCTGATCAGTTGCTTCGAACGTCTTCCTGTCGGGACACCTTCATTCTGGAAATCTGTCTTGATACAAACGTACCGCGCCACGGCTATTGCCCCGTGCTAAGCCATACATCAAATGGGCATCTGCCAACTCCGCATTTGTAAACATTGCACTGATTGCAAAACCACGTTCGTGATGACCACTAACCTGTTGATGCTACGTACTGATGTGCTTGATGCTAGTACTGTAGAGCAATGAGTCGCATGTCAACACAAGCATCGAAGTCACCATTACCTTCCTTCAATTGGGCCAACTGGCGGTGAATCGAGGAAGTACAGTACATACCGACGAAACTAAAATGAGCTCCAACATGGAAATTAAGCGTTTCCGGACACGTGTCCATATAACATCTTTTCTTTATTTGTGTGTGAGGAATGTTTCCTGAAAGTTTGGCTGTACCTTTTTGTAACACCCTGTATATGGCTGACCAGAGCAGTTTCTCGACTGCAGTAGTGCACTACTCATGGAAACAAAGTGATACCCTTCAAGATATTCATCCCAATCCAGACATCTAACTCACCTACAGATAAATTTCTCCAGTTGTTTGCCATCTCACTTATAGTCTAACTGGCTTGTTATTTTTGTTTCAGTTGCTCTGTGTGAAGACTTGTTTGCTAAACCACATGCTCCAGTACCTCAGTGGTAAATAAAAAACAGAAGTCGTCTTTCTCTGTGTGGTATTTTGTCAATAACTTACTCAACAGCTGGTTCTCCTTGTGTAGCTTGGTGAAGCAAGTCAAAAACAGTGTCATGTGACCATTCTTCATCTGCAAACCACTCTTCACCACTTACAGCACAACTAGAAACACCAATATCCAGAGCGCAGGTACTGTTTAGACTACTATCGTTACCATGGTGTGGAAGCAAATGCGGTCACAGCCATGCACAATGCCTGAAACAAATTCATGATCTGGACCTTCATCAATTTCTGTTTCATAATTATCAGGATTGCCAGACAGTGAAAACAGCAACTCCAATGCTGCTTCTGGTGTGAATTTCTTTGTATAGACTTGCTTCTCAGAATTATTCCAAAAAAGGTAATGAACAGTTGCAATATGAATAATATATGATAAACTAATTTTCATAATGTGTTAACATTGATTCAAGTTTACTTACCACAATGATTAAAACAATCGTAGGAACTCTATTACCACACAATAAAGAAATGAGCCACGACACGTCACAATAGTGTGTACTGTAGAATAAAGCAATGTGTTCGGGCTCTACATGTGACAAATTTAGTGATGTCATGATAGATTGTTGCAGCATTTTTATGCACACCTTGTATAGTTTTTTTTTTTTTTTTTTTTTTTTTTTTTTAAATACACCTTGTACAGTGTACTACCATAAGACATCAGACCCATTCAGAGATGGTAAGGCACATTCCTATGAGCCTAGTAAAACTATCGAGCTGGTGGTAAGTATACTTCCCACAGTCCACAAAAAGAGAGATTAATTCTGTGCTAACTACACGTCCCATTTGTGATGAAAAAATTGCTTTGGTGGTGCACATACTTCCTACTGGCCTTTAAAACAATCTTATTTGGTGGTCTGTATACTTCCCATGGCCCCTGTAAAGTACAAGAGACACTTCAAAACAATTAACACACACAAAATACAGCTACTGCTGCGAACTACTAATAGATGTCAGGAGTGTACAGAGCTAGTACGTCATGTTTTTGCGGTCTTCAGTTTGAAGAGTGGTTTGATGCAGCTCTCCAAGCTACTCTACCCTGTGTAAGCCTCTTCATCTCTGAGTACCGTATTTACTCGAATCTAAGCCGCACTTCTTTCCGGTTTTTGTAATCCAAAAAACCGCCTGCGGCTTAGAATCGAGTGCAAAGTAAGCGGAAGTTCGGAAAAATGTTGGTAGGTGCCGCCCGAAGGTGCCGCCACAACTAAGTTCTGCCGTCGAATATATGTAGCGCTACACAAAGATAAATTACTGGCGCCAAAACCTCTGCGCCGGTAAATAAATTTAAAAAAAAAAAAAAAGGTGGAAGATGAGCTTTTTTTTTCTCCGCTCCGAGTTTCGACCACTGCATTTTCATACATTATCCAACGAAGTAAATACAAATTCCGTATTGTTCATCTTTGAATGTCGCAGCATTTCAATGTACTACGAAAATCCGACTGGCAAGACTGTTTGGGATGTTTGTCAGAACTCTACGTTCTGAATTTTTTCCTACCTGTGAGAAGAGATGGTTGCTAATAGGAACTTTTATGTATTGTGAATCACATGCAGTATTCTCTTCACCATAAGAATAATACGAATATAAACATTTGGCCATGTACTGTTTCATGTTTGCTGCTATCTCATTTACATCCTGTCTGCCTAATAAACTACGAAACTTGAGTGAGACAACAGCAAACGAGGAAGAATATACATATCATGTCATGTTTATATTCATATTATTCTTATGCCTAATAGTGGTACAGTCAGAAATGAAGCACGGCAATTGACTAGATTTTTAAATCTAAGATGACTAATTTCTGTGCAGAATATAATGTACTAAAGAGGCGTCTGAAAAGATTTTCAAACGGAGAAAAATTTTCGCTAAACTCTTGTTCAGAGCATCTTCTATCATATGCAGTCTATTATTTGGTTCTTGTTGGTCATTATCGAAGAAAGCAGCAGTGTAAGTAACAACAAACAGCAGTCTCTTGCCATTGTTTCACTAATGAGACGATTCCTCTCTTTTGTTTTTTAATTGTAAGCGGCGGTAGCATGCACAAAAGCAAGCCATGCCGCGAGCGGCGACAGGTCGTAAACACACATTATCAGAATGCGACGAACAATACATGACACAGTACAGTAATGCATTTTCAACGTAGAGTGACGTAAACACCTAAAACAAAGAGAATGACACTTGTCAGATCAAAGAAAAATAAGCAATCAATTCAAACCATACGAAGCACGTGAAAAAGGAAGGGTACCCTTATAAATACGGACGGGGCGCCTGACGCATAGCAATGGCTACCAGGTAAAGCTTAACTGCTAAGCTTACGACTCGAACCAAACTACTGTAGCTGTATCGTCATTCATTCGACCTAAATTGTGTCTCATATTACAATGGACCAACTTTGTTTCGATTTGGAGGTGCGGCCTAAAACTTTTCTCTCCCCTTGAAATTTCGAGTCTCAAATTTCAGGTGCGGCGTAGATTCGGGATTTTTTTTTTTTTTTTTTGTTTTTCCTTGATTTCGAGTCTTATTTTTCAGGTGCGGCTTAGATTCGAGTAAGTACGGTAACTACTGCACCCTACATCCTTCTGAATCTGCTTATTGTACAAATCTCTTGGTCACCCTCTACAATTTTTACCCCTCACGCTTCCCTCCATTACTAAACTGGTGATCCCTTGATGTCACAGAACATACCCTACAAATTGATCCTTTCTCCTAGTCAGATTGTGCAACAAATTTCTTTGCTGCCCAATTCTGTTCAGTTCGTCCTCATTAACATATTTATTGTCAACGGATGGATAAATAAAATAAATAAATAAATAAAATTAGTTAACTGATCCACTCATCTAATCTTCAGCATTCTTCTTTAGCACCACATTTCAAAATCTCCTGCTCTCTTCTCATCTAAACTGTTCATTTCACTTCAGTACATGGCTACACTCCATACAAATACTTTCAGAAAATACTTCCTGACACTTAAACCTATACTTGATGTTAACAGATCTACGCTTCATGTTAACAAATTTCCTTCTTCAGAAATGCTTTTCTTGCCATTGCCACTCTACATTTTATATCCTCTCCTAACCAGCCACCATCAGTTTTTTTGCTGCTGAAATAGCAAAAACTCATGCACTACTTTTAGTGGTTTTTTTCCTTCTCTAATCTAACTCCCTCAGCATCATCTGATTTAATTCGACTACATCCCATTATTCTTGTTTTGCTTTTGTTGTTCTTCATCTCATATCCTCCTTTCAAAACTCTGTCCATTCTGTTCAGCTGCTCTTTCAGCTCCTTTGCTGTCTCTGACAAAATTACAGTCATCGGCAAACTTCAAAGCTTTTGTTTCTTCTTCCTGGACTTTAACACATTGTGCATCACATTTAGAAAAAAATTGGGGAATTTTTTTTGTGATGAATATTTACTGTATATGTTGCATATATGCCATATCCATTGCAAAAGTTCTTTTGAAGCTGTCGGTTAATAAATAAAATAATGATTCCAAATGGCATTATTAGAAATTACAAAACAATTACTCAAAAAAATGCATACATAACTGTATTGCAAACTTACCGTATTTCTTTCCCTTGCCCTTGAGGAACTACATAAACTTGGTTCCATAACCAAGAATTTCAGTATACACAGAATAAAACTAAACACAACAGTTATTGTTCACTCACAAATGCAGCAGAACAACTCACAACACTACTCTGTTCTGCACTTCAAACAAACGGCGAGTCATGAAAGCAAACGCCACTGTGATCTGTTGGCCACACTTGGAACCATGTGAAGCGATGCCAAACGGTATCATTGAAGCATTGGGAAGCTCAAAAAAGCCAGGAATACTTAATGATGCCATATGGAATCGCAGATGCAGAAAGGGTTAATTCCTACTCCAAATGTTTCTTTTATTTCCTTTACTGCATACTCAAAGTGCAGATTGAACAACGTAGTGGATAGGCTACAACCCTGTCTCACTCCCTTTTCAACCACTGCTTCCTTTTACATCCCACAACTCTTATAACTGCCGTTTGGTTTCTGTACAAGTTGTAAGTAGCTTTTCACTCCCTGTGTTTTATCCTTGCTACCCTCAGAATTTTGAGGTTATTTCAGAGAACATTGTCAAAAGCCTTCTCTAATTCTATCAATGCTACAAATGTAAATTTGCCTTTCCTTAACCTATCTTCTCGCTAAGTCGTAGGGTCAGTATTGCCTTGCATGTTCCTACATTTCTCCAGAATTGAAACTGATCTACCCCAAGGTTGGCTTCTACCACTTTTTCCATTCTTCTGTAAATAATATTCATGCTAGTATTTTACAACCATGACTTATTAAACTATTAGTTCAGTAATATTCACACCTGTCAGAACTTGCTCTCTTTGGAATTAGAATTATTATATTATTTTTGAAGTCTGTGGGTATTTTACCTGTTTCATACACCTTATTCGCCAGATGGAAGAGTTTTGTCATTGCTGGCTCTTCCAAGGTTATCATTAGTAGCAGTTTCAATGGAATGTCATATACTCCTGGGACCTTGTTTCACTTTAGGTTCTTCTGTACTCTGTCAAATTCTTCTAGCAGTACCATGTCTCCCAACTCATCTTCATCTACGTCCTCTTCTATTTCTATAATTTTGCCCTCAAGTACATCTCCCTTGTACAGACTTTCTATGTTCTACTTCCACCTCTAAGCTTTCACTTCTTTGCTTAGGAGTGGTTTCCCATCTGTACTCTTGATATTCATACAGGTGCCTATCTTTTCACCAAAGGCCTCCTTAACTTCCCTGTACACTGTATCTGCCTTTCCCCTAGTGACATACGCTTCTAAATACTTACATTTGTCCTCTAACCATTCCTGCTCAGCCATTTTTCATTTCCTGTCAATCTCTTTTTTTTTTTAAATGTTTTTATTCCCTGTTGCCAGCTTCATTTACTGTATTTTTACATTTTCTCCTTTTACCAGTTAAATTCAATATCTCTTGTGTTATCCAAGGATTTCTGCTACACCTTCCATTTTTTTTACCTATTTCATCCTCTATTGCCTTCACTATGTCATCTCTCAAAGCTACCCATTCTTCTTCTACTGTATTCCTTTCTCCTGCGTCCGCAGCTCGTGGTCGTGCGGTAGCGTTCTCGCTTCCTGCGCCCGGGTTCGATTCCTGGCGGGGTCAGGGATTTTCTCTGCCTCGTGATGACTGGGTGTTGTGTGCTGTTCTTAGGTTAGTTAGGTTTAAATAGTTCTAAGTTCTAGGGGACTGATGACCATCGATGTTAAGTCCCATAGTGCTCAGAGCCATTTGAACCATCCTTTCTCCTGCTGTTGTCAATCAATCCCTACTGTTCCCTCTGAAACTCTCAACAACCTCTGGTTCTTTCAGTTTATCCAGGTCCCACTTCCTTAATTTCCTACCTTTTTGCAATGTCTTCAGTTTTAATCTACAGTTCATAACCAATAAATAGTTGTCCGAGTCCACATCTGCCCCTGGAAATGTCTTACAATTTAAAAGCTGGTTCTGAAATCGCTGTCTAATCATTATATAAACAATCCGAAACCTTCTGGCATCTCCAGGTCTCTTTCACATATACAGCCTTCTTTTACATTTCTTAAACCAAGTGTTGGCGGAGATTAAATTACGCTCTGTGCAGAATTCTATCACATGGCTTCCTCTTTCATTCCTTACCCCCATTCCATATTCACCTACTACGTTTCCTTCTCTTCCTTTTCCTCCTATCAAAATCCAGTCACCCACGACTATTAAATTTTTGTCTCCCTTCACTATCTGAATAATTTCTTTTATCTCACCATACATTTCATCAATCTCTTTGTCATCTGTGGAGGTAGTTCGCATATAAACTTATACTACTGTGCTAGGCGTGGGCTTCATGTCTATATTGGCCACGATAATGTGTTCACTATGCTGTTTGTAGTACCTTACCCGCTTTTCTATTTACTTATTCATTATTAAACCTACACCTGCATTATCCCTATTTGATTATGTGTTTACAAACCTGTGCACACCTGACGAGAAGTCCTGTTCCTCCTGCCACCAAGCTTCATTGGCGCTAAGTATACTTCCCACTGCCTGTGAAGAGGTTAAAACTCCCGTGAAGACTAGGGTTGCTCCCATTATGAACTATTCAACAAGGTACATATCTGCCCGGTGCTTCGTTCGCTATTATTCTAAACATACACTGTGTGATCAAAAGTATCCGGACACCTGGCTGAAAATTGCTTACAATTTCGTGGTGACCTCCATCGGTAATGGTAGAATTCAATATGGTGTTGGCCCACCCTTAGCCTTGATGACAGCTTCCACTCTCGCAAGCATACGTTCAATCAGGTGCTGGAAGATTTCTTGGGGAATGGCTCCCCATTCTTCATGGAATGCTCCACTGAGGAGAGGTATCAATGTCGGTTGGTGAGGCCTGGCAAGTAGTCAGCGTTCCAAAACATCCCAAAGGTGTTCTATAGGATTCAGGTCAGTACACTGTGCAGGTCAGTCCATTGCAGGGATGTTATGGTTGTGTAACCACGTGTTGAACGATGCAATCGCCATCCCTGAATTGCTCTTCAAGAGTGGGAATCAAGAAGGTGATTAAAACATCAATGTAAGCCTGTGGTGAGATAGTGCCACACAAAACATCAAGGGGTGCAAGCCCCTTCCGTGAAAAACATGACCACACCATAACACCACCACCTCCTAATTTTACTGTTTGCACTGCACACACTGACAGATGACATTCACTTGTCTTTCGCCATATCCTCACCCTGCCATCGGCTTGCCGCATTGTGTACCGTGATTCGTCAGTCCACACAATGTTTCTTCCACTGTTCAATCGTCCAATGTTTACACACCTTACACCAAGCGAGGCATTGTTTGGTATTTACCGACATGATGTGTGGCTTCCGAGTAGCCACTCGACCATGATATCCAAGTTTTCTCACCTCCCACCTAACTGTCATGGTACTTGCAATGGCTCCTGATGCAGTTTGGCATTTCTGTGTGATGGTCTGGATAAATGTCTGCCTATTACACATTACAACCCTCTTCAACTGTTGGCGGTCTCTGTCAGTCAACAGACAAGGTTGGCCTGTACACTTTTGTGCTGGACGTGTCCCTTCACGTTTCCACTTCACTATACATCAGAAACAGTCGACCTAGGGATGTTTAGGAGTGTGGAAATCTCGCATACAGACGTATGACCCAAGTGTCACCCAGTCACCAGACCACATTCGAAGTCCGTGAGTTCGGCGGAGTGCCCCATTCTGCTCTCTCATGATGTCTAATGACTACTGAAGTCGTTAATATGCAGTAGGTGGCAGCACAACACACCTAATATAAAAAACTTATGTTTTTGGGGGTGTTCAGATACCTTTCATCACATAGTGTAGTCCCACCACATTCTTCTACAGAGTGCTACATTTTCACATTTTGTTACATCTGAAGGTGAAAGTGATGGTCAGGTACCCCAGTTATGAATTATTGCCCAGCCACGAAAATGAACCTTGCCTCAGCAGTTTCAATTACAATATCAGTAAATTAGAGTTTCTTTTCTACTGTAATCAATGAACACCTCCACTTCCCATTAGCCCTTCTTTTCTACATACTTAGATTTACTGAAACTTTTTTAACAAAGATAAAAATATCATTACCGAAATAGGGATACACTATCTCGGTAGACGGAGATACTGCAGGACAAGTAGGCAGATGGCTGGATCAAGTAAAGACGATTACTGTCCTACTTCTTCACATTATATTAAGAATGAAAGACTGCTGTGGATAGATACATCTACTCAAAGATTCAAACAGTTAAGAAATGAATGAACAAATGAGATCACAAGTAAACTGACTAATGTTGGTGAAGAATGAATTACACTTAAAAATAAAAGCAAAAAGCATATATTTTATTTGGAATATATACGCTTTACAGCATTTGAAACCTAAAAAAAGACAAAAACAATTATGCATGTAACAATGTGAGCAAAACACTGGAAAGTATTGTCCATTACTTCTAACATATGTAATTTTTCTCTTGCTCATTTGATTTCAGATACCAGACAAACTGCAATAACTGTACTGCTTCCAGCAATCAGAACTTTATCCAAATCATGTCATTTCTCTTTGGCACCAACTCTTCTGTAAGAATATGCATGTAATTCTGGTCTGTAAGCTCCACAGTTAGCAACATATTTGCTTTCAATATGAAAGCACTGTAAACAGGTGTGAGAGAGAGCAAACAGGATATTTTCTATTTAAAGCTCCGTAAAACCCTGCGTGTGTGCTGACTCTTTGCTTCACGGAGGGCTTCTTCAAGTACTTGTGTAATATGAAGTAAATTATTTGGATCTGTTTGAAGGCAAATATTGTTATCACCCTTACCAGCTTCTGTCAATGTAAGATTCATTGTTATAAGGGGAGTTACCTGTTGCATTAATGATCTTGATGCTACCTGAAAAGAAAAGGAATACTTACAAACCATTTTTATCTCACACATAATATTTTTTGTTGTAACAAAGAACAAATAATATGCTATATTACTTTCTCCCAAAGGCTTCAGTGTAATTGCAATTTATGGTAAACACATGATCAAACAGTGTAATGAGTATATTTCAAACAATGGAAAATCAGGATGGACTACTGGTAATATTGTAAGAAGGATACATTGCTACTCACCATACAGAGGAGAAGTTGAGTTGCAGATAAGTACAAGAAAAAGATTGCTACACATTTGAGCTTTCAGCTAATAGGCGGCCGCCTCCTAACACATGCACATGCACACGCACACGCACGCACACACACACACACACACACACACACACACACACACACACACACACACACAGAGAGAGAGAGAGAGAGAGAGAGAGAGAGAGAGAGAGAGAGAGAGAGAGAGAGAGAGAGAGAGAGGGGTGGGGGGGGGGGGGGGGGGAGAGAGACTGACTATGCCTGATGAGAGAATCAATCTGTGGGTGCCTGATGGGAGAAGCAATCTGTGGGCAGGAAGGGTTAAGAAAGGGCTCGGGTGGGGAGGGGGAGGGAAAACAGGATGGGGGGAGGGAAAACAGGATGAGGGGAGGGGTGGGGGAGTGTGTACTGCTGCTTGTAAGAGTATATAGACACATGGTAGGGAAAGGGTAAGACTGCTAGGTTCATTTGTGAGGTTTGAGAGGGGGGGGGGTGGAAGGGGAGCACAAAAAGGAGAGACATAAAGGAGGGGAAACAGACTTGTGGGCGTATTGATGGAATAGAAGGCTGTGCAGTGCTGGAGTGGTACAGGTAAGGATAGGTGGGTGAAGGACAGGGACTAGCATAGGTTGAGGCCAGGGGGGTTATGGGAACATAGGATATATTGCAGGGACAGTTCTCGCTTGGGCAATTCAGAAAAATTGGTGTCGGTAGGAAGGATCCAGATGCCACACACTATGAAATAGTCAATGAACTGAAGCACAATGTGTTGGGCAGCATGTTCAGCAACTGGATGGTCCAGTTGTCTCTTGGTAACAGATTGTCAGTGGCTATCCATACAGACAGACAGCTTCTTATTCACATGCCAAAGTAGAAAGCAGCACATTAGTTGCAGCTTAGTTTGTATATCACATGACTGCTTTCAAAAGTACCCCTGCCTATGATGGGGTAGGTGATGTCTGTGACCACACTGCAGCAAGTGATGGTGGTACGACAATGTATGCATTATGTCTATTTCAGAGATATGAGCCAGGAGGGAGGGTGGGAAGGATAACGGACAGGATATACCTTATATCAGGGTATGACAAGATTTAGTCAAAACCCTGGTGAAGAATGTGATTCAGATGCTGGTTGGTACTGAGTCATGAGGGGAGTTCTCCTTTGTGGCCAGGTAGAGGGCATGTGGGAGGGGCAGGTGCCTAGAGAGGTAAGGCATGGGAGATCTGTTTCTTTACAGGGTTGGGAGGGTAGTTTCAGCTTGCGAAAGCCTAAGCAGATCTCTGATATACTTGGCGAAGGACTCCTCATCACTACACATGTGATGTCCATAGGTGGCTAGGCCGTATGGAACAGACTACTTGGTGTGGAATGGTTGGCAGCTGTCAAAGTGGAGGTATTGCTGGTGTTTGGTAAGTTGATTTGGACAGAAGTACTGATGTAACTATCTTTGAGGTGGAGGTCAATGTTGAGGAAGGTGTCATGTTGGGTTGAGGAGGAGCAGGTGAAGCGAATGGGGGAGAAGATGTTAAGCTTCTGGAGAAATGTGAATAGGGTGTCCTCACCCTCATTCCAGACCATGGAGATGCCATCAATGAATCTGGACCACATGAAGTGTTTGGGATTCTGAATGGTCACAAAGGATTTCTCTACATGGTCAATAAATAGGTTGGCACAGGATGGTGAAACACAGGTGGCCATTGCTGTACCATGTATTTGTTTGTATGTAATGCCTTCAAGGGCGAAGTAATTGTGATTGGGGATGGAGTTGTTCATGGTGACCGGGAAGGAGATTGTACATATGGAGACAGTCGGGCACTGACAAATGTAGTGTTCAATAGCAGTAAGACCACAGACATAAGGGATGTTAGTGCACAGGGAGGTGGCTCCAATAGTGGTAAAGGAACAGGAACACAAACTATGGAGAGTTGGTGGAAGAAATGGTTAAAATCTTTTTATATATCAGAATAGATTATGAGTGATAGGAGAGAGCAGAGATTCTCTCAGTGGGAGCACAGAAACTAGACACGGTGGAATGCCCTGAGTACTGTAGTTGGTGTTTTGTACTTGTGACTGCTGCTGAATGGCACTGCATTGTGTTCAGTAATGAACTGCTATTCTGTACCATCCCAGATGACTGTCGTCAGCAAGTATGTCACTAAACTAGTTAAACATCCCAGTCTCCAAATGTTTTGGGAAGGCTCAGTGGTATTACTCCTGATATCATGGTGTGGGGAACTATCAAGTATAACTTCAGACCATGGGTAGTAGGGACTAGAGACATCAGTGGACATAACAGTACATCACAGTCTGAATGCATCCTCACATGTGACTTCCCATGAGTCACTGTCGTGGTGCCATTTTTTAATAGGGCAATACTCGCCCACGACATGCATCTCTATGAACTGTCTGCGTGATGTTAAGGTACTTCCATGGCCAGCAAAATTTCCTGATCTGCCTCCAATACAACATGTGTGGAACCAGTCTGGATGTCAATTCTGCGCCAGTGTCAGTATCCAAGATATCAAGAACTAGTAACAACATTTGTGGGTCAGCTTGCCCCAGGAGAGGATACAACAGCTTTACGACACCGTTCCCACCATTCCCAACAGACTCAGTGCATGCATCCATGACAGAGGGGTGCAATGTCATTCTTAAAAGTGGGCAGTGGGCACATACTGCCACGTTCTTTGTATATTTGACTCAATTTTTTAATCACTGAAATAACGTCACATACATTCTCAACACATTCAGATTAGTTTCATTTCCTCCTCCCCTTCTAGGTCCTTCACTTGTAAGTGTATCTATAATCTAATTAAAATTATTCATTAGTCAATATCTGCTATAGGCTGCAACATCATGGCTGCAACAGTTGTCAGCTGCCTGTTGGATAAGACTAGTGCAAATTTAAATGCTTCAATCACTGATACACTGCAGGCTTACTAGAACATCAGGTACTGTGTTGTATTCAATCAAAGGAAATGAACAAGCACTTTTGTACCACTGGATAATTCATGCATGAAATTGAGAACACTGGCAGGAGGAACTAAGATCCTAGAAATGTAGTGTCAACATACAGACATTTTAAATCACACTATAGGTACCATCCTCATCTTAGTTTTCATTTAATGAAATGTCATTCCTACTCACACTGCTGTCTTTAAGCGGGCAGTACACACACACACACACACACACACACACACAGTGAATATGACTTCATCAGTTTGTGTTGTCAATTTAACTGCTTGGAATAATGCTGCAACAGCTCAATACAAACAAGACAAAAAAGGAGAAAAGGGGTGGGGGAAGGGGGGGGAGGGAGGGAGAGAGAGAGAGAGAGAGAGAGAGAGAGAGAGAGAGAGAGAGCGAGAGAGAGAGGGAGAGGAGGGGGAGGGGCAGGTTTGGGGAGGGGGGAGGGGGGAGGAGGGGTTTGGGGAGGGGGGAGGGGGAGAGGGAATGGGAGTGGGTGGGGATGGGGATGGGGAGAGAAAGGGAGTGAGGAGGGGGAGGGGAGGGGAGGGGGAGAGAGGAGAAGGGGGAGGGGAGAGGGAGAGGGAGAGAGGAGGAGAAGGGAGAGAGGAGGAGGAGAAGGAGAGGGGAGGGGGGAGAGAGGAGGGGAAGGTGAGGTGAGGGGGAGAGAGGAGGAAAAGGGGGGAGGGGGAGAGGGAGAGGGAGAGGGAGAGGAGGAGGAGAAGAGGGGAGGGGGAGAGAGGAGGAGAAGGTGAGGTGAGGGGAGGGGAGGGGGAGAGAGGCGGAAAAGGGGGAGAAAGGAGAGAGGGAGAGAGGCAGAAAAGGAGAGGGGAGGGGGAGAGAGGAGGAGGAGGGGAGGGGGAGAGAGGAGGAAAAGGGGGAGAGGGAGAGAGGAAGCAAAGGGGGTGAGAGGAGGAGAAGGGGGAGGAGAGAGAGAGGATGAGAAGGAGGTGAGGATAGAGGAGGAGAAGGGGTACGAGAGAGAGAGGATGAGAAGGAGGTGAGGATAGAGGAGGAGAAGGGGGAGGAGAGAGAGAGAGGAGGAGAAGGGGGAGGAGAGAGAGAGAGGAGGAGAAGGGGGAGGAGAGAGAGAGAGGATGAGAAGGAGGTGAGGATAGAGGAAGAGAAAGGTGGGAGGAGGGAGGAGGAGGGAGGAGGAGATCAGGGGGAGAGGAGGGGGCAGTCATATAAGTAATAAATCTGGAAAGACAGCATCAGTCGTAGAGCAGCCGCCGTGCAGCAGCATCGAGATAGATTAGTTATGCCGCGTTATTTTAGGAGGAGTAGGCATTCACGTCTTACACTTTTTAAAGCAATAGACAACATTTCTATTACTACCAAGGATTATGTTGGCCCCCCAAGTCATCTTGCATGGGCCATTGGTGTTTTGCGGTGCAGTTTTGAACTTCACTCTTGCTAACAAGGATACGAATGGACACGGTAACAGGTGGGTCACCGTTGCTCTTGTACGTGGACCAAAAGTCGATAAAGTAAAAGGGCTATATAATTTCAATTCACGTGATGTCATCGCTTATCGGACATTTCAGATTTGTGAAGTTTTCAACAGAGATAAGGATTCATCGTATTGCATGTCGAGTATGCCTTTGGTTCTCAGGACCAGGAATCATCCTAAAATAAATGAATTGCAATTTGTCTCAGTGTGGGTGAAAGGTGTTGACAACTGTAAAAAGATCTTAAACAAACATAAAACTAGTTTTATGTGCAGCACTATGTTTTCTTTTATTGTGGCTTTTTGAGCAATTTGTTTAGTGGTTTTTAATATTATCAAAAGTGTTTATTACTTATTTCATTATCTACAATATTGGCACTAGCGCATATGTCAACTACTGTCTCTGAACTCTTCCTCTTTTTAACGATCTGACTTTTGTTGTGTTCTATTTCACTGCTTTTTATTACTGTAATGTCTTTTATATGTTATAAGCTCATTACAGACATCAATTATCGTATCCCCCTTTATTTTATGCTGTTCAATTAATTATTGAAAGCTAGGGTATGCCGACATTAATGACATCTGGTGAACTTACAACACAAACATTTTGTGGCTACTGTACGGCAGCTCGTTTTGAACAGTACTGCTACTGATAACATGACTTGTGCCTATGATGTTATTTATGTACATTTGACGATGCTGGTGCTGATTTTGCATTTAACATTTGATGAGGCCACTATGGCTGCAGTACATTAGGACTTTGTTTTTATAAACAGGTATGCCTCTTCATACTTAAAGCGCACTAATGCATATATTTGTCAGTAGTACTTTTCATTATGATCTACTTATCGTTTTTAAGCTGTAGACAATCTGTGAGTGTATTTACGTTTTTTCCCATTTTTGCTGCAGATCTGATGATGGTCATTATTGACCAAACCCGGTAATCTGTTCACAAAAAGTTTGTGACAGTAGACGTAAATAAAAAAAACCTCCTCTCTCATTCACTTCATCTGGCCCCCTCTACCCAACAAACCACCTTCCTGGACATTGACCTCCACTTCTCTAATGGCTCCACCCACGTCAATGTCCACATTAAACCCACCAACAGTATCTGCATTTTTGACAACCTACAGCATGCTGAAGAAGGCCTTCATCACTGACAGGCGATACCCACAAATCTAATCTGCAAACAGATTTCCCATGCCATATTCTCACAAAGCGACAATCACCCCCCCCCCCCCCCCCCCCCCCCCCAAGAAGAGAAGTAGCTACAAAGGAGTGTCCCCCTTGTGACTTTGAGCAAAAAAGGCAGTCATCAGAACAGCACACAACGTCCTCTCCTTGACAAAAGAAAGTACATTATTCAAAATCCAAAACAAAAGTAATGCTCATTGCCTTTTCTGCCAACAAATGTGGTGGTGCACCAATAACACTTTGCTGTTGGCACGTCTTGTACAAATTTACTTGTTTGGCCCCAGCAGCACTAATATGGATTACTGGGCTTGTCGCCGGCCACTTGTCACCTTTCTGTTGATGACAAGCTTCAAACGCATTGACTTTTGCATGCTTTAATTTTCAAGAAATCCTCCATTTTGCCGTATCGTTCCACAAATTCAAATTTTCTTTTCAAGTAACTTCTCTACAAGTTCTACACTGTAGTAATAAATATCCATACAGAGGTGATGCCTTTCCATCAGAAGGTGTCAATAGTTCCGTCACTGTTGTTGCTAAAGGCTGTCCAGTGCCGGAATATATCTTAAATGAGGAAATGTATCCCATACTCTAATCTCACAGCATCCGAATGAGTATGCCGTATTTTGTAATTTTCGACATTTGTAAACTTTAAAACTTGACCGTCCATGCTACGGTGTCATTCCTTCATCAATTGAGATGTTTTGACTTAGGTTAAACATCTCTTTAAACTTCTTGGAAAAATAATCAATTACGAATTGCACTTTGACAAGCTGGTCGGCAATATCTGATTTATTGTTGCAGTCAGAAAAATGTAAAAATGATAATATTTGTCTGAATCGGTTGCGGGACATCGTTTTGCGAAATGTTGGTGTGCCAATCAACAGCTTTGTCGACCAATAATCATCAATCCTTGATATTTTACAATTCCCATAAGGATAGCAAGCCCAAACTATTTTCTAAGTTCGGGTCGGGCAATGTCAACAAATTTGGCATTTTTAAAATCCAGTTTCCTTCTATTGCAATTTTGACTGTAGTACTTGTTGGTTTCGTTGCTAATATATTCAAATAGATCATTCCCAATATATAATTCTACAATATCCTTGATGCTCTGTGTATCTTTGGGAAATATGTTTGGACCCAGTGGTCCTTCAAATTTATTATTGGTCCTCAGTAAATCAAAGTCTGACCACTGTGCACTGTCTTCTTCATCTGATTCAGCCAAATTAGTTGGCAACCTTAGCATTTGCCAAATTTTTATTGAACGTATTTCACTATCTTTCTATGACTCTGCTTCACTTCAAACTTTTTTTATATCCAATGTCTTCTTCCCGATTGACTAAGTTGTCCGGAAAGTTAGACAAGACGTTCGTACATTCTGCGTAAAGAATCATATTGTCTCTTTCGTCCACAATGCTGGAAGGGCTCAAGTACCTATAAAAACAAAAATCTTGTTGATGTGTGTAACTTATTGTTACCTAAACAAAACATCGACAGAATGCAAAAGCTCCTAAGTGCCGTCAATGGCCACTGCATGATACTAAGCTCATGACACCACTGTGGTGTCGCCAGCCACTGAGCGATGCTATGCAGACGACACAACTGCAGTGTCATTGGCTGTTGACTGCTATTTCGCACACAACACCACTGTGGTGTTGCTGGATGGCATAGCATTAATTTGTATCAGCTGGACAAACTTAACAGCCTTTCTATGTGCAGGTTTTGAAATGAGTAAGGGGAGCAATCTGAAGAAAAGTCCAGTGAAATGGCAAGGACGATGGACACTGAATCATAACAATTCTCCCTCCCACACATCACTTGCTATGGGGACATGGTTCACAGATATGAACATTCTGCTCCTCTATCAGCCTCCCTATTCACTGGATTTACCATTGGCAGATTTCTGGCTCTTTCACAAAATGGAAAAGGGCCTCAAAGCTAACTGTTTTGCCTTGTAGAAGATATCAAAACCAACCTTATGGCTAAACTTCACAAGCACCAAAACAGGACTTTCATCATTGTTTCCAGCAATGGAAAGAATGGAGAAACTGTGTCTGTCTGTGTGTGTGTGTGTGTGTGTGTGTGTGTGTGTGTGTGTGTTTTAAAGGAGCCTATTTTGAAGGTGATTAAGTAAATATGTACCTATATTGCGGTAATAAATAGTTATAACAAAATTCCAGGAATTTTTGACTGCCCCTCCTATGTCAGTATGACTACCAACGACTTGTCCAGCAGGATGAATGGCCACTGCCAAACAGTTGTCAAGAAGAAAGTTGACCTAAACTTAACCAACTGGTGACAACATGCAGCTGAGCATAACATTCTCAGTTTCAATAGCTGCTTCACAACCCGGGCCTTCTGGATCTTTCCCTCCGTCACCAGCTTCTCTGAATTACGCAGATGGAAATTATCCTTACAACACATCCTCTGCTCCCGTTATCCTCCTAGCCTCAATCTCAGGTAATCCATTGTCCCTGCATCCTCCACCCAACAGCTCCGCCTTCCTTCAACCTGTCACTCCATTCCAGTTCACAGTCCCATGTCACCTTCATCTTGTGCTGCTCTCCACTAGCTCTTACAATCATGCATCCCTCCCAAATTGCTAGCCAGCAAACCGACTGCCTCCCACCAACCTACAAGCCACCCCCCCCCCTCCTCCTCCCTGTCTCCCACCTCCGACTCCCTCTACCCATCCCACCCAAACTGACCCAACCCTACCCAACACTAACACTACACCTAACACTACCACACCACCACCACCACCACCACCACCACAACCTGTCCACCTGTCAAAATACAGTATTGACACTGTTTGTCCAACTGACATCACATAGGGCGACAGCCGTGTGTGTGTGTGTGTGTGTGTGTGTGTGTGTGTGTGTGTGTGTGTTTGAGGTATAATAAGTTTCTTGTATTTCACAAAAATTTTAGTTGTTGCATTCTCAAACTTATCGAATCGCTTACATGAAACAAAACAGCAATTTTAGAACTTGGTCTCTTCTTGGATAAATTTCTAAGAACACACATGATCACACCCTGTGAGTGTGATAATCTCCTGTAGAGCTTCAACTCAATGGTTCTGAGCATGAGCACTTGCATTTGCTTGAGTTCTTGTTTGTGGCCACATCTGAAGACATTGCAGAAGTGGCATGGTGATAAGTGAGACAAATAGATACACACAACACGGTTGCACCAACAACAGGAAAGTGTGACTTGTAAATGCAGCAATGGTGAATTTTGTAAATGCAGCAATGGCGAGTTTTTATTATGTGACAGCAATACAATCTTCACATTTTCGTCTGCAGCTGAAGAAATCTTATCTTTTTACAGAAAAAGATGAATTTGCAAAATGCTTAGTGAGCTACAAGACATTGGATGTTGTTGTTTGCTGTTGTTGTGCTCTTCGGTCCTGAGACTGGTTTGATGCAGCTCTCCATGCTACTCTATCCTATGCAAGCTTCTCCATCTCCCAGTACCTACTGCAGCCTACATCCTTCTGAATCTGCTTAGTGTATTCATCTCTTGGTCTCCCTCTACAATTTTTACCCTCCACGCTGCCCTCCAGTACTAAATTGGTGATCCCTTGATGCCTCAGAACATGTCCTACCAACCGATCCCTTCTTCTAGTCAAGTTGTGCCACAAACTCCTCTTCTCCCCAATTCTATTCAATACCTCCTCATTAGTTATGTGATCTACCCACCTTATCTCCAGCATTCTTCTGTAGCACCACATTTCGAAAGCTTCTATTCACTTCTTGTCCAAACTATTTATCGTCCATGTTTCACTTCCATACATGGCTACACTCCATACAAATACTTTCAGAAACGACTTCCTGACACTTAAATCAATACTCGATGTTAACAAATTTCTCTTCTTCAGAAACACTTTCCTTGCCATTGCCAGCCTACATTTTATATCCTCTCTACTTCGAGCATCATCAGTTATTTTGCTCCCCAAATGGCAAAACTCCTTTACTACTTTAAGTGTCTCATTTCCTACTCTAATTCCCTCAGCATCACCCGATTTAATTTGACTACATTCCATTATCCTCGTTTTGCTTTTGCTGATGTTCATCTTATACCCTCCTTTCAAGACACTGTCCATTCCATTCAACTGCTCTTCCAAGTCCTTTGCTGTCACTGACAGAATTACAATGTCATCGGCAAACCTCAAAAGTTTTTATTTCTTCTCCATGGATTTAATACCTACTCCAAACTTTTCTTTTGTTTCCTTTACTGCTTGTTCAATATACAGATTGAATAGCATCGGAGAGTGGCTACAACCCTGTCTCACTCCCATCCCAACCACTGCTTCCCTTTCAAGTCACTCGACACTCGTAACTGCCATCTGCTTTCTGTACAAATTGTAAATAGCCTTTTGCTCCTTGTATTTTACCCCTGCCACATTCAGAATTTGAAAGAGAGTATTCCAGTCAACATTGTCAAAAGCTTTCTCTAAGTCTACAAATGCTAGAAATGTAGGTTTACCTTTCTTTAATCTTTCTTCTAAGATAAGTCGTAGGGTCAGTATTGCCTCACGTGTTCCAACATTTCTACAGACTCCAAACTGATCTTCCCCAAGGTCAGCTTCTACCAGTTTTTCCATTAGTCTGTAAAGAATTCGCTTTAGTATTTTGCAGCTGTGACTTATTACACTGATAGTTCGGTAATTTTCACATCTGTCAACACCTGTTATCTTTGGGATTGGAATTATTATATTCTTCTTGAAGTCTGAGGGAATTTTGCCTGTCTTATACATCTTGCTCACCAGATGGTAGAGTTTCGTCAGGACTGGCTCTCCCAAGGCTGTCAGTAGTTCTAATGGAATGTTGTCTACTCCCTGGCCTTGTTTCGACTTAGGTCTTTCAGTACTCTGTCAAACTCCTCACGCAGTATCATATCTCCCATTTCATCTTCATCTACATCCTCTTCCATTTCCATAATATTGTCCTCAAGAACATTGCCCTTGTATAGACCCTCTATGTATTCCTCCCACCTTTCTGCCTTCCCTTCTTTGCTTAGAACTGGGTTTCCATCTGAGCTCTATGTACTCCTCCCACCTTTCTGCTTTCCCTTCTTTGCTTAGAACTGGGTTTCCATCTGAGCTTTTGATATTCATGCAAGTGGTTCTCTTTTCTCCAAAGATCTCTTTAATTTTCCTGTATCTATCTTACCCCCTAGTGAGATAAGCCTCTACATCCTTACATCTGTCCTCTAGCCATTCCTGCTTAACCATTTTGCACTTCCTGTCGATCTCATTTTTGAGACATTTGTATTCCGTTTTGCCTGCTTCACTTGCATTTTTGTATTTTCTCCTTTCATCATTTAAATTCAGTATCTCTTCTGTTACCCAAGGATTACTACTAGCCCTCGTCTATTTACCTACTTGATCCTCTGCTGCCTTCACCGTTTCATTCCTAAAAGCTACCCATTCTTCTTCTACTGTATTTCTTTCCCCCATTCCTGTCAATTGTTCCCTTATGCTCTCCCTGAAACTCTCTACAACCTCTGGTTCTTTCAGTTTATCCAGGTCCCATCTACTTAAATTCCCACCTTTTTGCAGTTTCTTCAGTTTTAATCTACAGTTCATAACCAATAGATTGTGGTCAGAGTCCACATCTGCCCCTGGCAATGTCTTGCAATTTAAAATCTGGTTCCTGAATCTCTGTCTTACCATTATATAATCTATCTGAAACCTTTTAGTATCTCCATGGTTGTTCCATGTATACAACCTTCTTTCATGATTCTCGAACCAAGTGTTAGCTATGATTAAGTTATGCTCTGTGCAAAATTCTACCAGGCGGCTTCCTCTTTCATTTCTTAGCCCCAATCCATATTCACCTACTATGTTTCCTTCTCTTCCTTTTCCTACCGTCGAATTCCAGTCACCCATGACTATTACATTTTTGTCTCCCTTCACTACCTGAATAAGTTTTTTATATCATCAAACATTTCATCAATTTCTTCATCATCTGCAGAGCTAGTTGGCATATAAACTTGTACTACTGTAGTAGGCATGGGCTTCATGTCTATCTTGGCCACAATAATGCATTCACTATGCTGTTTGTAGTAGCTTACCCCCACTCCTATTTTTTTATTCATTATTAAACCTACTCCTGCATCACCCCTATTTGATTTTGTATTTACAACCCTGTATTCACCTGACCAAAAGTCTTGTTCCTCCTGCCACCGAACTTCACTAATTCTCACTGTATCTAGCTTTAACCTATCCATTTCCCTTTTTAAATTTTCTAACCTACCTGCCCGATTAAGGGATCTGACATTCCACGCTCCGATCCGTAGAGCGCCAGTTTGCTTTCTCCTGATAACGACGTCCTCTTGAGTAGTCCCTGCCCGGAGATCCGAATGGGGGACTATTTTACCTCCGGAATATTTTAACTAAGAGGACACCATCATCATTTAATCATACAGTAAAGCTGCATCCCCTCGGGAAAAATTACGGCTGCAGTTTCCCCTTGCTTTCAGCCGTTCGCAGTACCACAACAGCAAGGCCGTTTTGGTTAGTGTTACAAGGCCAGATCAGTCAATCATCCAGACTGTAGCCCCTGCAACTACTGAAAAGGCTGCTGCCCCTCTTCAGGAACCACATGTTTGTCTGGCCTCTCAACAGATACCCCTCTGTTGTGGTTGTACCTACAGTACGGCTATCTGTATCATTGAGGCACGTAAGCCTCCCCACCAACGGCAAGGTCCATGGTTCATGGTGGACGGGGTGGGGGTGGGGTGGGGGGGGGGGGGGGGGGGGGGGAAGACACGGGATACTTTTCAGAAATTCAATTTACAACAACTTTACATGTTACATGTCTTGTCACATCAAAGCATATGGAACTGGAACATGTGAAGGACCCAAGAGTGTACAAGCAGTCTTAAAACTTGAAAGTAAGCTCTCTGAAGAGGAGCATAAAGACAGAAAAATGAAGTGAGCCTGCTGGTCAGGAGAGTTACACAACTGCAATACCTTTAGCAGAGTTCTTGCAACTTTTCACTGACAGTGATTTAATAAAATACTGGTTAGTAGTTGCAGCTGAACATTTATGACCAGTTCGGAAGAACCATTTTGGATGGTGCTACTACCAAACATGGCACTTATGCATTGCATACAGGATATGGCAGTCAGCTTGCAAATCTTTGTAAAGAGTTTTTTTGTGTATTCTGTAGTAATTGAAGAAAGTACAGACATTAAGGACACAGCCTAGCTAGCTACCTATCAAACATGTAAACAGTGAACAACAGGTCATGTAAGAGCTTCTGGACTTAGTAACAATGTAGAATATGAAAACTCATGAGATCTATTGTTTTCTGTATGCACAGACAGAGTGCAGCCATCTTGTGAAATAACTGAGGGGATTCGTAGTGCAAGTGAATGACTAAATGGAAAACCTTCCAGTACCCAATGAAATCACAGGTGTTCATTGCAAGCTTCACCTGAGGAATTTATGTGCAAAGAATGTCACTTTCAAAAATGTAATTCAAGAACTTTTTTGAAAATATCAACAACCAGTACAAAATTCTTCCTTATTGCAATGAGGTGCAGACCTTATTTGGGGCCAATTGCTAAACTGATTTTTTTTATCTTTTGGATCAAAGTGCTATTTTTCTCGAAATGAGTAATGGGTGTATTTCTAAACTCAAAAAAGTACTCATGGAAAAGTGATCTTACATTCCTTGTCAAAATAATCAGCCATTTTGAACAACTTCAGCATTTTATTTGAGGGCAAGGATCTACTGATAACTCATTTCTTTGAGCAATTTGTCCAAAGTTACAGTTTCATTTTTGATGCTTGTGCATTAAAAATGAAACTGTCACTTTGGATGAATTAGCTGGACAAAGAAAATGCCTCAGAATCTAGTTCCTAATGTGCACAACATGGCTGCAGTCAAATTACCAATGTATGGTTCCAACTATACCTGGGCAACTGTTTTCATGAATGAAGAACAATAAAATATCAGATGATCACCTGAATTGCACACTGCACCTGTAATGCACATGAAAGGATGCACAAAGAGGACCAAGAGTGCAAGACTTGGTTAAAAATCATTACATTTGTAATATCTGATTAACTGAAATGAGCAATAATAAAATTAAGAGGTAGCTGTACTTTTTAAGTTTTTTGTTTTCTATATAGCAGTGAAATCTCATTTACTGTGACTTACATGCTACTGGTTGCAAAATAAATTAGCCTCAGAAATATGTGGAATTGCATCATTAAATGCATTGTTCCCATTCAGGTCGCCACATGGTTCCCCACCCTTCCCTGTGATAAGAGTGGTTGCAGTGACTGGTGCTCAATGGCCAGTGGTTGCCAACTGCTTGCAGAGCACATTGGTTGTGAAGCCCTGGCCTAGTGCAGTATAAGTGTCAGAATGCAATATCAGTTCATTTAATAATGTCCAGGTTGTGAATTCCTCAGGATAGGGGCACTATCCCAGAAACTGGGATTTTCACATGTCACCAAATCAAAGGTGTATTGTGAATACCTCAACCTGGGTAAAACCACTACAGCCACAGTGTAATCCCCTGAGTCATAATGTGAACTGAATAGTCTCCAAACAATGTAAAGTGCAGCTGACAGTTTTAGGAAAGTTCCAGGTTTGAGTCCTGGTCCAGCACACAGTTTTGATCTGGCAGAAAGTTTCAGCTCTCTGATATATCTGCCATCATTTATCACTGCCTAACAATAAAGGAACATACTGTCACTCATATATATCTGCTCATTCACCTATTCTATTCTACGGTGACTTTCATCTCATGCAAGACAATGCAATGTATGGCTCCATCTCTGCAGGGCTGTTACAGAATGGTTTGTGGATCACTCTTTGCAGATGACTGCCTTTGTTGCCTCAGTTACACAGAGCACATCTTGGACACACACACACACTACTGAGTGAACTGTGCTTGCACTAGTTCAAGCTCCAAAATTTTCATCTATGGTGATGGATGAATGGTCATAGATCAGGTTGGCCCTCCAACAATAGATCTTTTAAAGATGATCTTAGGCACTCACAAAATACATTTTGAATGTGTCAGTCAAATGCACTGCACAATTTCAAAATAACAGTGTGTAATTTATTACACTACATTATCTATCAATACATCCAAAAGCTAGTATGCTTAGCAATACCATTAACACACACATAAAAAGAAAAACTGGCTTACTTGAGCTTCAAACCTCCATTCAAGATTTTTATAATGTGGAAGACTAACTGTCATATTAGAGAGAACATCTCTGATCTCAGACTTCACTCCTTCATAAAATGAACATAGCACTTCTTGATGCTGGTCAGTAAACCCCAGTGTTACTAGAGTGTCCTTAAAGTCAGCTGCAGTAAGCTGCAAAACAAACATAGGATTAGACAAATTTTGATTTACGTTGTTTTAAAAGTCAATATGTTTGCAGGAAAGTATAGGGCTGGGCTTGCAGAACCTAAGCCTGTAATAGTGTTACATATATCCATCCCTCCACACCCAATACTCTTTCTCAAAACAGTGACCCAATTAGAGTGAGTAGTTGTGTCAGATATGTTGGATGGGATGTACACAGAAGACACAAGGAGACCAAAAGGTAAGAGGAGACTAAGAAGTAGATTAAGGAACAATAAGGGGGAAGTTAGAAAATGTGAGTAGGAGCATCTCGCACTGGTCCACATCAGGCTAATGGCCTGGATCCTTACATGATGATAAAGGAAAGAGCAAGATGAAACATGATAATTATGGAAGCAGTGTGTAGATTACCCATGAACAATGGTCCCTACTAATGTGGGATGGTTTACGTGCCTCAGTGATACAGACAGCCACAATGGAGGGGTACTGTGGAGCAACCATAATAACCAGTGGTTTCTGAAGCACGGCAGCAGCCTTTTCAGTAGTTTCAGGAGCAACATTCTGGGTAACTGACTGATACGGCCTTGTAACATTACCACCCAACACAGCCTTGCTGTGCTGGTATTGCAGACGGCTGAAAGCAAGAGGAAGCTACAGCCCTTTTTTTTCCCCTCCAGGGGTACACAGCTCTACTGTATGGCTTAATGACAATCACATAATCTTAGGTAAAATATTCCAGAGGCAAAATGGTCTCCCCATCAGGATCACTGACATTCTGTGAGTCAGGGTGTGAAATGTTAGGCAGGTTAATGAAATTAAAACAGGAATGGATAGCATGAAGTTTGTTACCATGGGTATTAGTGAAGTTCAGTGGCAAGTACAACAGGACTTCTGATCAGATGAGTGTAAGGTTATAACTACAAAATCAAATAGTGATAATGCAAGAGCCGCAATAAAAAAGAAAACAGCAATGTGGCTAAACTATTTTGAACAGCGTGGTGACTTATCACAGACAGGCATGAAGACAACAACCACCACCGTAGTACAAGCTACAACGTCAACAAACTGATGAGACTGAAATAATGTAAAATGAGATAAACGAAATTATTCAGGTAGTTAAGGGAGAAGAAAATTTAATTGTGATGGATCACTGGAATTCAATAATGTGAAAAGAAAGAGAACGAAGGAAGAGAACAATGGGCTGGGGGGGGGGGGGGGGGGGGGGGTGGAAGATCCTTGTAGAATTTTACACACATCGTAATTTAGCCATTGCTAACACTTGCCTTAAGAATAATGAAAGGAGGTTATGTATGCATACACTTCCAGGGGCTGATGTGGACTCTAAGATGTATTGGTTATGAACTGCAGAGTGAAAATGAAGTCATTGCAAAAAGGTGTAGGAAATTAAGGAGATATGACTTTAATAAATCAATGGAACCAGAGCTTGTTGGGAGTTTCAGAAATAGCATTAGGCAGCGCTGGACTGAAACAAAGAAAAGGAAGACAATAGAAGGCAAATGGAGAGCTTTAAGAGGTGAAATAGGAAAGGCAGCAGAGATCATAAGTAAAAATACAAGGTCTAGTAGAAATCTTTGGATGAAACGAGATACTAAATTTAACTGATGAATCGGGAAATTATAAACATGCAGCAAAGGAAGCAGGCAAAAGGGAATACAGACATCTAAAAATGAGATAGACAGAAAGCAGAAAATGGTAAAGCAGGAATGGCTAGAAGACAAATGCAAGGCTGTAGAAGCATGCATACCTATGGGAAAGATAGATGGTGTCAGAAAATCAAAGAGGCCTTTGGACAAAAGAGAGGCAACTGTACGATATCAAGAGCTCAAATGCCAATGCAGGATTAAGCAAGGAAGAGAAGGCTGAAAAATGGAATGAATATATAGAGTGTTTATAAGGGAAACAAACTAGAAGACGATGTGAGAGGAAGAGAGGGAGAAGAAGATGAAGATTATGTAAGAGGAAGAGGAAGAGACGGAGAAGAAGGTGAAGATGACATGGGAGATACAATACCGTAAGGAGAATTTGAAAGATTACTGAAAAACCTACACCACAACAAGGCCCATGAAATAGACTACTTCTCTCAAAATTAATGAGTTCTGTGGGAGAGCCAGCAATGACAAAATTATTCCACCTGGTGTGCAAGATAAATGAGACAGGTGAGATACTCACAGACTTTAAGAAGAATGTAACAGTTCCAATTCCAAAGAAGACTGGTGCTGATAGATATGTATTCTACTACAAATGGTTCAAAATGGTTCAAATGGCTCTGATCACTATGGGACTTAACATCTATGGTCATCAGTCCCCTAGACTTAGAACTACTTAAACCTAACTAACCTAAGGACATCACACAATACCCAGTTAGAAATGGTTCAAATGGCTCAAAGCACTATGGGACTTAAGATCTGAGGTCATCAGTCCCCTAGACTTAGAACTACTTAAACCTAACTAATCTAAGGACATCTCACACATCCATGCCCAAGGCAGGATTCGAACCTGCAACCGCAGCAGCCGCCGCGTGGTTCCGGACTGAAGCACCTAGAACTGCTCGGCCACCGCAGCCGGCAATTCTACTACCAAACCATCAATTTAATAAGTCGTGGTCAATTTTTGAAGGTAGTAGGGATAAAATAAAGGAAGCCAAAGGTTATTTACAATTTGCAGAGAGACCAGACAGTAGTTATAAGTGTTGAAGGACGTGAAAGGGAAGCCATAGTTGAGAAGCAAGTGAGACAAGTTGTAGCTTATCCCCAATGTTAGTCAATCTGACGACTGAAAGAAATCAAGGAAAAATTTGGAAGTTCAGGGAGAAAAAACAAAAACTTTTGAGGTTTGCCAATGACAGTGTAATTCTGTCAGATGCGAGAAAACTTGGGAGAGCACTTGAATAGCACGGATAATGTTTTGAAAAGAGATTATCAAATGAACATCAACAAAAATAAAACAAGGATAACTTGTATAATGCAATGCTAAGGGAATTAGATTAGGAGATGAGACATTAAAAGTGGTAGAAGAGGTTTGCTATTTGGGAAGCAAAAGAACTGATGATGGCTGAAGTGGAGGAGACATAAAATGTAGACTGGCAATAGCTCAAAAAGTATTTCTGAAAAAGAAAAAAACAAACAGTGGAAGATCCAGGATGGAACATAACAATATTATGAAAAGGATAGTTGCTACTCACCACATAATGGAGACATTGAGTCACAGATAGAAACAACAAAAAGACTGTCAGAAAGTGAGCTTTCAGCCAACAAGGCTTTCATTAAAAATAGACAAAACACACACACACACACACACACACACAGGCTGCTGAAGCCTCAGAAGCTTGTGTGTGTGTGTGTGTGTGTGTGTGTGTGTGTGTGTGTGTGTGTGTGTGTGTGTGTGTGTGTGTGTGTGGTTTTTTTCAATGAAAGCCTTGTTGGCCGACAGCTCACTTTCTAAACATCTTTTTGTTGTGCCTATCTGTGAATCACCATCTCTGTTATTTCTGATAAAAGAGGTATATGTTAAAATTTAATATAAATTTAAAGGTTAAAAAGTTGTTTCTGTAGGTATCCAGAGCTTTCTCTAAGTCTACAAATGACAAAAGCTGTAAATGTAGGTTTGTCTTTCCTTAATATATCCTCTACGAGATGTCATACGCTCAGTATTGCCTCACATGTTCCTACATTTCTCTCGAATCCAAATTGATATTCACCAAGGTCAGCTTTACCAGTTTTTCATTCTTCTGTAAAGAATTCCTGTCAGTATTTTTCGAACACGACTTATTAAACTGATAGTTCGATAATATTCACACCTGTCAAAACCACCGTTCTTTGGAACTGGAATATTGCATTTTCTTGAAATATACTAACAAGAAACTATTACCAGCACTAATCTACTCAAACTATAATTATGGTACTTAGAACTAGATTAGTTTGTATATTTATGTTAGGAGGGAAACAACTACTTTGGAAAAAAAAAATAGAAAACAAGGTACTCCTCTCCCTAAACTAATTAGCGGCCGTTTTAATTTAGCACTTCAAACAAAGTGTTTCAGCACCTTTATTCAGACAACCAGCTGTTTATATAATGGCAAAGATACATGGATTGGTTGGTTGATGTGGGGGAGGGGACCAAACAGCGAGGTCATCGGTGCCATTAGATTAGGGAAGGACGGGGAGGGAAGTCGGCCATGACACAACACAACAATGCCAGAAAACATTCTGGCATTTGCCTGAAGCAATTTAGGGAAATCACGAAAAACAATCGGGATGGCCGAATGCAGGTTTTAACCATCGTCATCCTGAATGCGAGTCCAATGTGCTAACCACTGTGCCACCTTGCTCAGCGAGATATGTGGAATTTACACTCTTGAGTACAAGTGTTCTGATATATTGTAAACAGGGTGACTAATGTATTCTTTTACTTTGACTTTAAATATTTGTCAATTTTCAGTTTTCTGTCAGAAGTCAACTGACAACCAGTTATAACCCTTTCCACCAGAATAAAATAGCTCCACCCTCAATCCTAGATATTAATACACAGTCTATGGAGAAGTTATATTTTACACCTAGTATTGTGTTAGTGAATTCCTGAATTCACCCTAGCATAAATACCTTTTTCAATTTGACTCCAACACATCAGAAGATTATGGCGTAGGACAGAACTGAGTCAGAGTATGCTATCAAATCTGTCTGCAGGTTAACACAGGGAGAAGTACATGAAATGTAGTCATAGTCGCAAATACGAACAACCATCAGCTGTGTAACGGAATGACGACAATGAAAATTTGTGCCGGACTGAGACTCAACCCAAATTTCCCTCTAATTGCATGCTGCTGCCTTACCACTACGCTGTCCGAGCATGTCCCATGGCCAGAACTAAACTTCCATGTGTCTACAAAATGCACTCGTACATTCATTATGTACATTCCCATACAAAGGAGCCAAATTTAAATGGAAGTTGCCTGCCTGGTGTCGGTGGATTAATATGATATTATAGTGCCTGTGTTGTTCAGAATTATGATGCAATGTTCCTGAAATCTGAACAATCACACAGATAATGTTTTAGGGAAAGCAAATCAAAAACTGACTTTTATTGGCAGAACAGTTAGAAGATGCAACAGGTCTACTGAAGAGACTGCTTACACTATGCTTGTCTGCCCTCTGCTAGAATTCTGCTGTGCGGTATGGTATCCTTACCAGATAGGATTGATGGAACACATTGAAAAAGTTCAAAGAATTTAAGGTTGTTTTGTACTATCACAAAATATGGGAGAGTGTGTCAGGGATATGATGTGCGAGTTGGGGTGTCAATCATGAAAACAAAGGTGTTTTTGATGCATCAAGGCTTTTTCAAGAAAGTTTTAGAGAATGGAATGGCAGAGGAATAGTAAAAGTGTTTTGATGAATCCTCTGCCAGGCACCTAATGGTGAAATGCAGCATAGCCAAGTCAGTGTAACTCGAGGTGCACTACCTCAAAGGTGCAATAAGATTTACTGTTACTTCACCTGATGTTCCTTGGTGTTTGCTTGGAGTGTAGCCTTGTGCAAAAGTGAAACACTGATGATAAGCAGTTCAGGCAAGAGAAGAATAGAAGTTTTTGAAATGTGGTGCTACAGAATAATACTGAAGATAAGATGGATTGAATAATAAATGAGATACTAAATTAAATGGGGGGGGGGGGGGGGGGGAAGAAATTTATAGGACGTCTTGACTAAACAAGGAACTGATTAAGACACATTCTGCGGCATGGAAGGAAGTGTGGGGTGTAAAAATTGTACAGAAAGGGAGAGGGCAAGGCTATAATGCAGTAAGCAGCTCCAAATTGATGTAGGTTGTAGTAGTTATGTGGAGGTGAAGAGGCTAACACAGCACAGTGTAGCATGGAGAACTGATCTCAAATCAGTCTGCGGACTGAAGACCACCACCACCAACAACAACAACAACAACAACAACAACAACAACAACAGTAACAGTAACAGTATTAGTATCAGTACAGAGGACTCAGTATGAGACAAAGGCTCTGAGACAGAGAACATTAGCTTTAGATATAATTTTAATTAAAATGAAAGGTAACAAGAAGTCTGATGGCCACATGGAATACTGCTCAATGGTTGCAACAAAGTTCATATAATCGGGCAGGTAGGTTAGAAAGTTTAAAAAGGGAAATGGATAGGTTAAAGTTAGATATAGTGGGAATTAGTGAAGTTCGGTGGCAGGAGGAACAAGACTTTTGGTCAGGTGACTACAGGGTTATAAATACAAAATCAAATAGGGGTAATGCAGGAGTAGTTTTAATAATGAATAAAAAAATAGGAGTGTGGGTTAGCTACTACAAACAGCATAGTGAACGCATTATTGTGGCCAAGATAGACACAAAGCCCATGCCTACTACAGTAGTACAAGTTTATATGCCAACTAGCTCTGCAAATGATGAAGAAATAGATGAAATGTATGACGAGATAAAAGAAATTATTCAGGTAGTAAAGGGAGACGAAAATTTAATAGTCATGGGTGACTGGAATTCGTCAGTAGGAAAAGGGAGAGAAGGAAACATAGTAGGTGAATATGGATTGGGGGGAAGGAATGAAAGGGAAAGCCGCCTAGTAGAATTTTGCACAGAGCATAACTTAATCATAGCTAACACTTGGTTCAAGAATCATAAAAGAAGGTTGTATAGCTGGAAGAATCCTGGAGATACTAAAAGGTATCAGATAGATTATATAATGGTAAGACAGAGATTTAGGAAACAGGTTTTAAATTGTAAGACATTTCCTGAGGCAGATGTGGATTCTGACCACAATCTATTGGTTATGAACTGCAGATTGAAACTGAAGAAACTGCAAAAAGGTGGGAATTTAAGTAGATGGGACCTGGATAAACTGAAAGAACGAGAGGTTGTAGAGAGTTTCAGGGAGAGCATAAGGGAACAATTGACAGGAATGGGGGAAAGAAATACAGTAGAAGAAGAATGGGTAGCTCTGAGGGATGAAGTAGTGAAGGCAGCAGACGATCAAGTAGGTAAAAAGATGAGGGCAAATAGAAATCCTTGGGTAACAGAAGAAATATTGAATTTAATTGATGAAAGAAGAAAATATAAAAATGCAGTAAATGAAGAAGGCAAAAAGGAATACAAACGTCTCAAAAATGATATCGACAGGAAGTGCAAAATGGCTAAGCAGGGATGGCTAGAGGACAAATGTAAGGATGTAGAGGCTTGTCTCACTAGGGGTAAGATAGATACTGCCTACAGGAAAATTAAAGAGACCTTCGGAGAGAAGAGAACCACTTGTATGAATATCAAGAGCTCAGATGGCAACCCAGTTCTATGCAAAGAAGGGAAGGCAGAAAGGTGGAAGGAGTATATAGAGGGTTTACCCTATACAAGGGCGATGTACTTGAGGACAATATTATGGAAACAGAAGAGGATGTAGATGAAGACGAAATGGGATATAAGATACTGCGTGAAGAGTTTGACAGAGCACTGAAAGACCTGAGTCGAAACAAGGCCCCGGGAGTAGACAACATTCCATTAGAACTACTGATGGCCTCGGGAGAGCCAGTCATGACAAAACTCTACCATCCGTTGAGCACGATGTATGAGACAGGCGAAATACCCCTAGACTTCAAGAAGAATATAATAATTCCAATCCCAAAGAAAGCAGGTGTTGACAGATGTGAAAATTACCGAACTATCAGTTTAATAAGTCACAGCTGCAAAATACTAACGCGAATTCTTTACAGACGAATGGAAAAACTAGTAGAAGCCAACCTCGGGGAAGATCAGTTTGGACTCCGTAGAAATGTTGGAACACGTGAGGCAATACTGACCTTACGACTTATCTTAGAAGAAAGATTAAGAAAAGGCAAACCTACGTTTCTAGCATTTGTAGACTTAGAGAAAGCTTTTGACAATGTTAACTGGAATACTCTCTTTCAAATTCTGAAGGTGGTAGGGGTAAAATACAGGGAGCGAAAGGCTATTTACAATTTGTACAGAAACCAGATGGCAGTTATAAGAGTCGAGGGGCATGAAAGTGAAGGAGTGGTTGGGAAAGGAGTGAGACAGGGTTGTAGCCTCTCCCCGATGTTATTCAACCTGTATATTGAGCAAGCAGTAAAGGAAACAAAAGAAAAATTCAGAGTAGGTATTAAAATTCATGGAGAAGAAGTAAAAACTTTGAGGTTTGCCGATGACATTGTAATTCTGTCAGAGACAGCAAAGGACTTGGAAGAGCAGTTGAACGGAATGGACAGTGTCTTGAAAGGAGGATATAAGATGAACATCAACAAAAGCAAAACGAGGATAATGGAATGTAGTCAAATTAAGTCGGGTGATGCTGAGGGAATTAGATTAGGAAATGAGACACTAAAAGTAGTAAAGGAGTTTTGCTATTTAGGGAGTAAAATAACTGATGATGGTCGAAGTAGAGAGGATATAAAATGTAGACTGGCAATGGCAAGGAAAGCGTTTCTCAAGAAGAGAAATTTGTTAACATCGAGTATAGATTTAAATGTCAGGAAAACTTTTCTGAAAGTATTTGTATGGAGTGTAGCCATGTATGGAAGTGAAACATGGAAGATAAATAGTTTGGACAAGAAGAGAATAGAAGCTTTCGAAATGTGGTGCTACAGAAGAATGCTGGAGATAAGGTGGGTAGATCACGTAACTAATGAGGAGGTATTGAATAGGATTGGGGAGAAGAGAAGTTTGTGGCACAACTTGACTAGAAGAAGGGATCGGTTGGTAGGACATGTTTTGAGGCATCAAGGGATCACAAATTTAGCATTGGAGGGCAGCGTGGAGGGTAAAAATCGTAGGGGGGAGACAAAGAGATGAATACACTAAGCGGATTCAGAAGGATGTAGGTTGCAGTAGGTACTGGGATATGAAAAAGCTTGCACAGGATAGAGTAGCATGGAGAGCTGCATCAAACCAGTCTCAGGACTGAAGACCACAACAACAACAATGTATTACGGGATCATTATATTGAGAGATACCTTAACAACAAGGAAGAAAACTGCCTTGAAATGCATGATGCTGTCATCTACCACAAACAACAGTGATGATGAAAATGAAGTATCAGTCAAAACATATAGGAAATTAGCTAACACAGTCTTTGGATGGCCCACGTTAACCTCGTCACAATTCTAGCAAACTTGTATTGTCAACCAATTTTACAAATAAAATTACTGACTTTTCCTGTTTCCATTCACTAATGTGTTATGGGATCATCATACTGAGAGGTACCTCAACAACAAGGAAGAAGAGTTTGTTGCACAGAAGTGGGTAATAATGGTAGTTTAGAAGAAATCTCTCTAAACAACTAGCCATTCTGACAACCGCTACACAATACCACAGTGCATTTACTATCTTACAAGTTTGTTGTCACCAGTCAACCACAACTTAAAGACATTCATGAATATAATAATAGAAGTAAAAAGATTTTCACCATCCATCACTCAGCCTTAATGTGGCACAAAAAGGAGTGGTGTATTCAGACACAAAATTCTTTGAAACTTACCCAATGATGTATCTCTCTCTCTCTCTCTCTCTCTCTCTCTCTCTCTCTCTCTCTCTCTCTCTCTCACACACACACACACACACACACACACACACACACACACACACACACAGAGAGAGAGAGAGAGAGAGAGAGAGAGAGGCTACACACTGGTACAGACTAATGCAGATTGACTAATTGGAGGTCTGTACACTCGTTATAATACCTCGCGCATTCAGGTATCACTGCGTGAGTGTGATCCGCGAGGAGAAAAGGATCTACGTTAGCAGCAATCTCATTGGCTGCGTTACATATTAATACGCGGATCGGCGGAAGCAGAATTTGGTCCGTCTCTTAGGCAGTGCCATCTTGTAGTGCGGAGATGGACGAGCGCTGCGCCTGCGCTGTTGTGCTTAGCGGGGCGCGCTCTGGTGGGAAAGTTGTGTAAGCACTGACTATGCGGATCTATGTACACAACAGTTTGGGACACCCATTTTTGTGTTTGTGACAGACGAAATGAGATGTTGCTGCATATGAGCCCAGGCAGCCCAGAACATACAACTTTATTAAGTTGCTGAACAACACAACAATAGTGATTAGGTGCATAACTGGGTGCTGGCTTAGAGTCCATCACTGCATACTGTGATGCTCTACTATTGGTTGTAACTAGCCACAATCAGTGGTAGAATGAAATCCCACAAGGTGGAGAGCCTGGAGATGATGACAGAGGCAGTATCCCATAAAACGTGCCGAGGAGGCACTCGGCGAGGGACCAGTGCTTTCACATGTGGCCTGCGATACGCTTCTCAACCTTAAGCAGTGGACACTCACTGGAGGTGCCGCGAGCTGCAACCAGTATTGATATCAGAGTGACTGGAACACTTGGCAAAGGGAGCTCCGTATTAAGGGACCACAGAAAGTCAGCTATAGATCATAAGGAGCCAGGGCAACTGTTGGAGACATGAAGGAAAATAATCCTGCATGTTTATGTGTACCTGTGATCACCTGAGGCCGTGCAGCAAGCAGCCATGGACGACAACCACTCTCTGCACGTGGCTGTATGATTGTTAATAGGATCACAGACACTAGTCGTATGACACAACACCCATAGAAGAGCCTTACTGTGTCAACTGCCTGAACAGAAAGGAGACTCCACAATGTTCAGTTTGTGCAACTGTTTATAAAAATGGCTGCGGTCAAATCTGAATCTAGCTACAAGGAACAACCAGGGCCTAGAGGCTTGAAAATTGGAAAAAAGATTTTGTTGTCTGAAGAACATGGCATAAATTATTGCATAATTTTAGCTTTCTGTCCAGTTGATTGTTCTATTTTCACTGCTAGTCTTTTATCAAATCTCTAAATAGTAGATGTTATTATCCTCTGCCGTGAGTTTGGTCCACTGTTTTCGCTAGGTTTGGGAGTGGCACACTTCACCCTCAAACAGGCAGCCAGACCTATATTTTGTCTTGTTCAGCCTCTCCCCTTCACACTGAGATTGTCAGTGTAGGAGGAACTTAATAGACTGCAGGGTCTTGGTATCATTGAACCAGTCACCTCTAGCCAATGACCTACACCATTAGTTGTCATTCGCAAACTTCCAGTTTGTGTGGAGATCTGAAGTCCACCATTAACACTCAGTCGATATTGGATTCTTATCTGATTCTTCAGACCAAAAAAAGCCTCATGAAACTGGCAAGTGGTGAATGCTTTTTTCAAAAATTGATTTGGTGGAGGCGTACCTACAGTTTCCCCTGGATTCCGCTCCCCAACACCCCATTCGGGTTACATCATTACACGAGGTTGCCTTTTGGCATACCAAGTGCCCTGACTATTTTTCAGCGATTCTTAGAATAGTTAACATGCAACATCCCCTGTTGTGCAAACTGTCTAGATGACATTTTAGTCACAGGGTTCCCAAGGCAGGAACATCTTGACAACCTTTGGAGTATCTTCACTAAACTGCAAGAGGCAGGCCTTAAGTGCAACCTGCAGTCAGAGTGTTTTCAGGCAGAAGTAGAATATGTGTGTCGTCATCTTTTGAAGAACAGTGTCCATCTTACATATGATCATCTAAAGGCTATTGCCAACACTCCTACGTCACAAAACCTGAAACAATTCTAAGCATTTTTGGGAAAAGTCAGTTACTATTCAAAATTTATCTCCAATACAGTGGATGTCATTCACCGCTTAAACAACTTATGGGAGAAAGGTGTTCCTTTTGCCTGGTTGGTGGACTGCGCCAATGCATTCGCCCTATCAAGTTGCTTCTACTGCCTTCCCCGTTTCTTGGTACCTTTGCACCAAGTAAAGAGTTGGTTCTTGCCACAGACACGTCCCACTATGGACTTGGAGTGGCTTTGTCTCATAGGGAAGATGATGTATGTGAACAACCTCTGGCATATGCCTCAAAGATGTGGACAGCTACTCAAACAAATTATTTTCAAATAGAAAATGAAGCACTGGTGACTGTCTACGCAGTCTGCAAGTTCAACATTTTCCTTAGTGGAAATGAATTCCATCTCATCAACAACCATAAACTGCCTGTGGCACTTATCTGCCCCCTTTCTCTGGTTCTTGACAGGACCACACAAAGACTGCAGCAGTGGGCTTTATTTCTGAGTGTGTATCAGTGCAAGAGTCATCGTCATCTCACTGTTCATCATGCCAATGTAGATGCGCTGTCACGCTTACACATTGACCCTGACTCTGAATTTGACAAAATGGAAATTAGGTGCTTCCAAATCAATGACCATGTGCACCAGGCATTGGATAGGCTCCCACTCACAGTAAAGTGCACAGAGAAAGCCACTCAACAAGATGCAGTGCCCTGTCAGGTCTCCCATTGTGTCTCTAAAGATTGGCCCAAATGGTTATTCACTAAGGAATCAGGTTTGCTCCGCAACTTTTTCCTTCTTCGTAATCAGCTGGCGATGGTTGATTGAACACATCATCTTATCACACATTCAGACAAGGTCTACACTGTTATCCTGCCAGTCCTATGATAGCATATTCTTGCACTTCTCCACTGTGGTCATTGTGGCATAACTCATTTTAAAATGCTAGTGAAGCATTTTCTCTACTGGCCTGGAGCTGATTCACCGATTGAGAAGCTTGTCTGTGTGCACAAACAGTGTGCCAAGCATCAGGCAGCCACCACATAAACTTTTGCTCCGTGTCCCACTCCTGATCACCTGTGGGACCCAGTCCGCATTGACTGGCCCACAATTTGCATCTGCACTGTTCAGTGATTTCTGCATCTGGAGCGGTATTACCTCACATCCACACCACTTTACCCCAATCGAATGATGATGTGGAACACGTGGTGCATACATTTGGGGTGCAATTGGCAAAGTGCTTGATGGACTCGCCTGCTGATATGGCATTGTGTCTGTTCCTAAACATCAACAATGCCACCACAATAAAAGACCACAGCCCAGCAGATGCTGCTACACCTGTTCCATCCTGCGTCATGGCCTGTGGCATAGCTGCACCCTTCTTGATATGCTGTGGGCAATCCAGCCTGGGCATGCACTTTCAGTCAGTGGCCAATACGGGCACTGTCTACGGTTTTCGAGATGCACAGCTGGCAAACATTCCCTTCAGTTAGCAGCAGGTCACCTCTCTCCTACTGTCATAATTAACTCCACCCTCAGTGGGGCAACAACCCACTGCAGTCACAGCAGACACCGTCAGAGGGACCTCCTGCAGGAACCACACCCTCCCACTTCCCCCTATTCATCAGAGCCCCTGGACCGATGTTACCCAGTCATTGCAGCTTCTGTCTCTTGCCACTGCACGGTCCACAGAGGCCCCATGCGAGGGGCCATCACCGAGGCAAGTGCACCATTGTCTGGAATACAGCCGACTGCACACCTCGATGGGCTGGAGACAGCAGACAGCCAGTCCCCGCAAGGTTGGTGCCTCTGCAGATGCTGATTAGCCAATGGAAGCCAGCACTGTCACTCTGCAGTTGCCACTGCACTGCCGCCATCAACACTATCATTGTTGTCGGGACACCTGGGTGGATCGGGTGGCTTCCTTGTCTGTGCCAATCTTCCACCAGCAGCAGTCTGGCTAGTGTGGTCCTCCTTTTCTGTGCACTGATAGCCGTGGAGCCAGCTCTGCGGAAGAGAGGAGGGATGCGACGGTGCCCCCGTACAATCCACAACTGCAGCATTTGAACACGACAACAGCAGCAGCCAGATGAAGCAAATGTGCCACCATCACCCACACACAGTGTCCCGGCCAGAAAATATGAACGTGCTGGGCCACTGACAGCAGGGCCTCGCCCTCTTGCACCTTCTCCACCATATGAAATGTTCTCAAGTCAGACCAGCTCCGTGCCAGTGTGCAGTCAGTACTCAGACAGTTATTAGTTATGTTAATGTTTCTCTAACTTTGTCATTATTCGGCATGCAGTAATTAGCTGATGTAATTTTTGTGCATTTAGTAATTGTCAATAAAGAGTGTGGATATAGAAAACAAACCCTAGACTTTTGGATTAAAAGAGAGCCATCATGACTATTTATAAAATTGTAAATATGGTATAAAGCTACAATTACAATTCGAAGATAAAATCTTTTTCTGGTTAAGATTTTACATAATTATCTGAATTTGTCACTGTGTACTGCCACACAACATAATGGTAAACGTTGGACATTATTCAACTGGGTGTATTTTAAAAGTTACGAAGTTTTTAAATTACCTTAAATCATCATACTTGGCCACACTATGTATATGGATGAATTCTATAGTTGCTACTTGCTTGGTGACATTTTTAGTTACGTATGTATGATGCTGCTTGTGTTTTAACTGAACCAAGAATAGATGACTACAGTTATGGCTTTATTGGAGGATCCAGTTTAACAATCACATGAAGCTAAAATATGACAGGCAAACAGTGATCTACATATAGTACTTATTGCTTATTACTCTATTACTATTGTCTCACTACTACTTCTGTAACTCTTCTGTTACTGTGAAATATACAAATAAAGTTGAATATACTGTCAATTATTTCTCAAATGAATAACTGTGCTACTTAAAACTTTCCCTTATTCCAAATATGTCTACAAATTTTTTTCTTATGACTACTCTTCAGACATGTGCAAAGCAGGAAGTACCTCATGTTTACTGCTTTCTACAAGCAGGTTGACAAGTCCCTCAACAACATTTCGTATTGCTTCGGGCTGAACCCCAAGTTTATCTGAAAGAATCAAATATTTTTTTAAAACAAATTTGCTATATCTTTCATAAAAATTAGATAACAAGTTACTTATAAAATACTAACTTGCAGCAGTATGGTACAACTTCATGTTTGCACCTTTACGTAGGAAGTCCAGTGCCAGCTTGCAGAAGTCTTGCAGAACTGTAAAACATAAAATTTCAATACATTTATGTGAGTGGTCCCCACACACACACACACACACACACACACACACACACACACACACACTTGCTAGAAGTCAGGTGATGTGAATGTAATTAGTATATTGGTCCTGTATGACAGCCAGAAGCGTGATGCCCAGAATATGATTTTAGCATTCACACTTTTTTGCTTCCCTTCAAAAAAGGAACCACCGTAAATTATTTATGAAAAACATGGAATATGAAAATTGGATAGAACATGTGTAGAAAACTTTGGACATCAGAATGTTTTATGGCAGTCAATCATAAACAATACTTCAAACTATCTGAAACCCTTAACCAGGTGTTCTGCACAAGATAAGAAATCTGATTACTGAGTGGTCCATTAAGACTACAACAATGTGAGGAGCTATCAGACAATGAAACTATATATTAGATCTATACCACCCCCTTGAATTTTTGGTTCACCTCCTTCCAATACATTAGAAATTTCAGCATGTTGTTTTACAAGAGAACCATCAACAATATAAAAGGTGAGGCAAAAGATGTTGTTGTTGTTGTTGTTGTTGTTGTGGTCTTCAGTCCAGAGACTGGTTTGATGCAGCTCACCATGCTACTCTATCCTGTGCAAGCTGCTTCATCTCCCCGTACCCACTGTAACCTACATCCTTCTGAATCTGTTTAGTGTATTCATCTCTTGGTCTCCCTCTAAGACTTTTACCCTCCACTCTGCCCTCCAATACTAAATTGGTGATCCCTTGATGCCTCAGAATATGTCCTACCAACCGATCCCGTCTTCTAGTCAAGTTGTGCCACAGATTTCCCTTCTCCCCAATTCTATTCAATACCTCCTCATTAGTTATGTGATAGACCCACCTAATCTTCAGCATTCTTCTGTAGCACCACATTTCAAAAGATTCTATTCTCTTTTTGTCTGAACTATTTATCATCCACGTTTCACTTCCATACATAGCTATACTCCATACAAAAGGCAAAAGATAGGAAAGGTTATTTACAATACTATCAAATAATTTCAAATAACCTGTCATACCACATTACATATGATGACTACACAGCATTCAACAACGTGCTCCATCGCCATCCTTGCTGAACATAAACATGTGCATTTAATCAGCTTAACAGTGAAGAACATCTGTCAGAGACAGCTAGGAGGGTCACAACTGTGCAAGAAGAGCCAACAAACCAATGCCAACACTCATTCTGTCCGTCCTCATACTGCTTCAAGTTGAGGGAATTCCAAAAATTACAGTCATTTGGATGTCCACAGCAAAGAGTGAATGATGAAAGTTGTTCCTATTAATGTTTAAAACTCCCCAAAGCAATGTAGATAATGCTCAGACAAATAATTTAATAAAGATACATGAGGCAGTAAATGTCAGGAAATACCTCAAAAGTGGATGTCAAACATTGAACGTGTGACGTCACTGTATGACTTGATGACTTGCTACTGCACTTGCAATGGTGGAGCCTGTTGGTCTGTCACACAATCATCCCAACCCAAGTCAAGTATTTACCTCAGTGTGGCTTAAGCTTATGTGTGTGACTTTAGCATTTCGTGTCATGGTTTTAGTCTTGCATCTGGTAGGCAGTATTATTATTATTTTTTTTTTTCATTTTATTAGATATCCTTGTGTCTACATTTAGGTATGATTTATTATTGTATTTAACAGCCTCATGGTCTCCACTGGTTCACTGCACAGAGCAGTACAAGAACAATCTACCATACTGCATCACAAATAAATAAACATAAGCCTCCAATTTGAATCACTAGCAGTAAATGATCTGCATATTCTTTATTAAATAAACCCTGTATAATAAAAGAAGGGACAAAAGGAAAGAAACACAAAATCAGAACAGATTTTGTTTGGTTACAGTGAGGACAATATTTCTGCAACTTCTATGTTTACAGCAGATCTCATTTACAAAAGGTGTTCAAAAACAGAGTATCCAAGCAGAGCAATGTGTAACAATGCCCCCTACCAGTGACAGTAGGATCGACAAGCCCAGTCGCTTCAAGTGCAGTGAGCTATGGGTAAGCTATGTCACCTGCCACTGTCTCATGTTTAACATTTGTCATCCATTATTGGGGTATTTCCAGACATGTGCTGAAAGAATCTCTCTTGGAGTTGAGTGTGTCAAAACTTAAGTCAAGGTTGGAATAACCTGTTGCCCTGGGGGATTTCAAGATTTTATTGCTATGTACCAGTGCTAGGTCTAGCCAGAGGAATACCCTTTAATGCTCTGCTGGTTTCCTTCACAGTGTCCTCAGATACCATCTTTCTGAGTGACTAACAAATCATTACATAGATGTATATTCACTCCTTAAGACATTGGAATGGATGTGAAGAAAAAAAAAAAAAAATTGAAAAGTAGCCAGCAGAAAATGATTCAAGATACCTTATAATAGGCACAAAAACAATGCAAGGATGGCATTCTGCAGTACCTGGATGAATTGAATGCAGAAAAGTTAATCGGCTCCCAAAGCAAAAACAGTTTCGTCCGAACACCGTAATGTGGGAACCATCCTTAATCGCACATTGTCATCTTGTTGCTGACTACAAAGACCATGTGTCTATGGTAAAGCAAACGGTTTAACACTCCAGTGGGTGCACCATGGCATACACACCGCAAATTTTAGTTTTCTGAGTGTCCACTAGCTGGTGCTAGTTGTTGGTTTCCATGGAATCTAGTATGCAATCTTCATCATAGATTGAGTGTGGAACCTCGTTTGAAATCATACATGGCCATTGTTCTGTTGCAACAGCATTGTTAACTTCAGTTCTGCCTCTGCGGTGCGATTGCCACAATGCGCCTAGTCATGTAAGTATTTGTTCAACATTACATGCTTACAATTTGTTACACACATTTTCATCATTTATTCTTGTTTAGAGTGTTAACTTGTTGTTTTGTGGGCACATTATATTTATTTCCAGGCAAAGTGATATTGTAAAGGATCCTGAAGAGAACCTATGAATTCTAGTGGAAATTTCAGAAGATGAGTTGACGTGTGATGAATCTGAATACAATTTTGATGGGGTGGTGGTGGTGGTTTTTGGGGGAAGGAGACCAGACAGCGAGGTCATCGGTCTCATCGGATTAGGGAAGGACGGGGAAGGAAGTCGGCCGTGCCCTTTGAAAGGAACCATCCCGGCATTTGCCTGGAGCGATTTAGGGAAATCACGGAAAACCTAAATCAGGATGGCCGGACGCGGGATTGAACCGTCGTCCTCCCATATGCGAGTCCAGTGTCTAACCACCTCGCTCGGTTTTGATGGGGAAAAGGAAACAACCACAGTAGTGGATCAGAACAGTCTTAGGACGAAGATGACAGTCAGGAAACAGTAGCACATGATGTTACGGAAGGTAACTATACATTTTATATTGGAAAAGATGGTGAAACAGTTTGGATTAGTCAGCCCCTACCTGCAGGGAAAACAAGTGCTAAAAACATATCCGAAATTTGCTCAGCCCGAAAGGGACTGCCAGAAATGCACTTACATCTTTAGATGCATTTTATCTTTTTATCACTAAAAACATGATAGAAGACATCGTAGCTCATACCAACAGATGGATTGAGAAAAAAAGTAATGATACCGACTATTCTAGAGCTCGCCACTGCAAAGACACTTCAGCAGAAGAAATTCATGCTCTTTTCACTGCACTTTTTTTGGCTGGCAAAAAGAAAGGACATCATGCCAACTGTTGGCATCTGATGGTACTGGTATGACTATCTTATGATCACTTTTCAGTTATAAACATTTCCTTTTTCTTCTTAGAGCAATTAGGTTTGACAATATAGAAACAAGAATTGAATGAAGGTCTACAGATAAACTGGCTCCTCTTAGTGAGTTTCACCAAGAATTTGTAAATAACTGTATTGCTCACTATAAGGTCAGTGAATTTGTGACAACTGATGAAATGCTGGAGGCTTTTAAAGACAATTGTGGGTTTGTACAGTATGTTCCATATAAGCCTGCAAAGTATGGTATCAAAATACACTCCTGGAAATGGAAAAAAGAACACATTGACACCGATGTGTCAGACCCACCATACTTGATCCGGACACTGCGAGAGGGCTGTACAAGCAATGATCACACGCACGGCACGGCGGACACACCAGGAACCGCGGTGTTGGCCGTCGAATGGCGCTAGCTGCGCAGCATTTGTGCACCGCCGCCGTCAGTGTCAGCCAGTTTGCCGTGGCATACGGAGCTCCATCGCAGTCTTTAACACTGGTAGCATGCCGCGACAGCGTGGACGTGAACCGTATGTGCAGTTGACGGACTTTGAGCGAGGGCGTATAGTGGGCATGCGGGAGGCCGGGTGGACGTACCGCCGAATTGCTCAACACGTGGGGCGTGAGGTCTCCACAGTACATCGATGTTGTCGCCAGTGGTCGGTGGAAGGTGCACGTGCCCGTCGACCTGGGACCGGACCGCAGCGACGCACGGATGCACGCCAAGACCGTAGGATCCTACGCAGTGCCGTAGGGGACCGCACCGCCACTTCCCAGTAAATTAGGGACACTGTTGCTCCTGGGGTATCGGCGAGGACCATTCGCAACCGTCTCCATGAAGCTGGGCTACGGTCCCGCACACTGTTAGGCCGTCTTCCGCTCACGCCCCAACATCGTGCAGCCCGCCTCCAGTGGTGTCGCGACAGGCGTGAATGGAGGGACGAATGGAGACGTGTCGTCTTCAGCGATGAGAGTCGCTTCTGCCTTGGTGCCAATGATGGTCGTATGCGTGTTTGGCGCCGTGCAGGTGAGCGCCACAATCAGGACTGCATACGACCAAGGCACACAGAGTCAACACCCGGCATCATGGTGTGGGGAGCGATCTCCTACACTGGCCTTACACCACTGGTGATCGTCGAGGGGACACTGAATAGTGCACGGTACATCCAAACCGTCATCGAACCCATCGTTCTACCATTCCTAGACCGGCAAGGGAACTTGCTGTTCCAACAGGACAATGCACGTCCGCATGTATCCCGTGCCACCCAACGTGCTCTAGAAGGTGTAAGTCAACTACCTTGGCCAGCAAGATCTCCGGATCTGTCCCCCATTGAGCATGTTTGGGACTGGATGAAGCGTCGTCTCACGCGGTCTGCACGTCCAGCACGAACGCTGGTCCAACTGAGGCGCCAGGTGGAAATGGCATGGCAAGCCGTTCCACAAGACTACATCCAGCATCTCTACGATCGTCTCCATGGGAGAATAGCAGCCTGCATTGCTGCGAAAGGTGGATATACACTGTACTAGTGCCGACATTGTGCATGCTCTGTTGCCTGTGTCTATGTGCCTGTGGTTCTGTCAGTGTGATCATGTGATGTATCTGACCCCGGGAATGTGTCAATAAAGTTTCCCCTTCCTGGGACAATGAATTCACGGTGTTCTTATTTCAATTTCCAGGAGTGTATATGCCCTTAGTGACACAAAAACATGTTATACCCTCAATTTCAAAGTGGCAGACAGTTCGCTTGGCCACATCTAAAATCAAATAAATCTGCAGATATTGTCAAAAGACTGGTAACTCCCACAGAGGGCATGAACAGGAATGTTACGACTTATAACTATTACACCAGTTATAGTCTAGCTCAGAATCTACAAGATAAAGTTGACCACCATCGGAACTTTGAAATAAATATTAAAAAAAAACAAGAAGGAAATTCCACCTGAATTTCAGGCTAGTAACCACAAGGGAAAGCAAATCAGCACTCAGTGGCTTTCAGTACGATTTCCGTTTATCTTCAACTGTCACTTAAAAAAAAAAAAAAAAAAATCAAAAGTGGGAAATCAGCAATAAATTTGGTCTATAACAGAACCATGGGAGGAGTGGATACTGTGGATCAGATGTGTGTGTCATACAACAAGCAGAATAACCAGGAGATGGCTGCTGGCATTATTCTATCAACATCCTGATAGCGCAGGAATAAATTTGAATGTCATCTTTAGCCACAACCACCCAGATAATAAAAACAGACGACAGCTTTTTCTAGAAAACCTATCATCTAGGACAAAGAGTGAAACTAACGAATCTTCCGAAAGATATACAAATATTCTTTGAAAAATTCAGAAAAGGAGGCCCACTTCATGACAAACCTGGAATATGTCACGTATGGGGACAACACAATAAGTCATGATGAAGACATCATGTGACAATTGTGGAAGTAATGTCTGCAAGAAGCGTTCTCGTCAGAACGTTGTGTGTTTTTCTTGTGGTACTAAAGACCAGCAGATGGAAATTTGTTCTGGCTGAAGATGTTTATTTATGTAACCTACATTAATAGAGTTGACTGATTTTTTTCTTTTACTTTTATCTGAAATAAATAATTAATGCAATGATATGCTGTTTTATTTCAGTTTTTTCCCTTTGGTTTGCCTAAAACTGAGAAAGTGAAGACGAAATTATGGTGGAAATGCCGCGGCATGCCCACTCGCGTGAAATCAGAAGGCATGCCCACCAGAGTGTTAAGCATCAAATAGGCTTCTAACAGTCAAAAAAACCATCCAGCCATGTTCAGTCTTTAACACACAACACTGGAAAATAGTGACACTTAGAAGGGTAAGGATAGAACATTGCCTATTGGCTTACAGCTTCCTCATGTCATGAGATGATCATCCAGTGTGTGAATGTTTAGGAATCACACTTTCTGTACAAGACACGTAGATACATTATTCCAATCTTGACTTATTGTCTCGAGTTCTGATATACTCAGCTCCAAGAGAAACTCTTACAGAATCAAAAACGCTTCGTCATTTCTGATAGTCATATCAAAACTGGACAATGAATCACATCAGATGCTAGTGCCTATTGCAATGTTAGTACTTTCGGATCTTGTCTTACGAAATGGAAGTGCTGATATATTCAGAGCAATGGTTCCCCAGGCTCTGTAGACAAATTCAGAGCTGGGTAACAGCAACACATGCCTGTTGAACATTGAAATAACACTGTCCACAACTTTTAAAGTTGATCTATTTAAATAGGCATTGCAGGTGGTATGCCCTTGCCTTCCTCTGAGCTTTGGACTGACTGACCAGCCAGTTACAGAGGGACCCCAAACCAATGTGCAACCAGGAATTTTTTCACATTAACAAGTGATTGTTGGAGGTGAAGGAAGCAATAAGTGACAGGAAACATCCTAGAACTGAACACCGATTGGATCCCAAACCTTTTAATTTTTAGTGAGACATTCATTGAGTCAACTAGTCAGTGGCAAATAATCTGTCATCTTCAAATAGTTCTACATGTGTATACCAAGATACCATTCATACCAAGATATTTACTTGCCTTTTCTTAATATATAGTGGTATTTTGTTCCTTCCATGTTAGAGGCTATTACACTTTCTGCTGGTGAGTTGCATTCAAATGTCTGCAGGGCTGCATAGCTGTCCCTCTTGGTCAAGTGGCATTTTGCGTTCCATTATAGGACAGGTTGTCCATTCAGCTGACAATGATCTTGGGATGGATGTCCTGTATACTGTCTCTCAGTGTTCTGACACAGCCCAGTAATTGAGGTGTCCTACATGCCTGTTAAACATCAATCCGAAAGTCCTTATACATACTGTTTTTCCGGTAAGCTGAAACCATTTAGGGGAATTGGTCACTTGAATGCAATAATTTGCAACTTCCCACCGATCAGTATCCTCAAGAATAGGCTACCAGAAGGAAAAATAGACAGCTGATACCAACCCTATTGCAATGCTGAGTTATGCCTCTAGAGTGATTAAACAAAAATTGCATGATGTCACTAACAATTCAGCCGAGTACAAATGAATGAAATCTGCATGTATGGGAAAGCAATTGTTATTTCTGAGGTATATGCATTGATTTCAAAGTGGATTGATACTCAACCATGTGTGTAGAGGCTTTAAGATATATAGAAACACTACATGCAAGTGGGAGAAAGTTCCAATCTCAGTGCAACAAATATCTGTAACACATTACATTTAGGGATGTTGTTCGACTAAGTCTACAACAACTGCCTGACACTTGCCATAAAATTCCATCAAGAACTCTCTCTGTGTGTGTGTTGTCTGGATCCTTTGATATATGGGCTAATATATATCAGTGCAGAAAAAAAAGAGTTGTTGATCATGGACTTATCAATTAATAAATCATATTTGAGTAGGAGAACAGGTAGACACAAACAGCCAGTTTTCATATGTTCACTATTCATTACAAAAATGTATTTGAGTATAAGACTTTATGTGACAACCCTGGCAGCAGGTGTCACAGAACTTACAGAATGTTATGCACACTAAATATCTCCAACACACAGCACAAATGAAGAGGACTTGTCTATAGAGGTCTCCATGAACCTTTATGTCTACAAGATCATGTGGTAGCAGCACACATTCTGACTGCCACTGCTTGTAATTCAAGGTAAGTGGAATTCATGAAGAGTGATGTATGTCATTAGAAACATAATCACTCTCTCTTTGGACCTATATATATATGCATGGGATTTGGATTAAGGATCATGTCTTGAGATCGACACATCCTGGTTTACATTAATGAGACAAAACATTATAACCACTGCCCATCACAAAATTGAATGCCAGCCAGTTGCATTGTGGATATATATCTTCTCCAACAGAGATTGCAGCTTCCAGCAGGATAACTGCCCATGTCACAAGGATGGAATCACACTACAGTGGTCTCATGAGCATGACAGTGAATGCATGCTGATTTCTTGCCTGCCAAGTATGCTTGATCTAAACCAAATGTAATATATCAGGGATGCCATCAGCTGTGTGGACTCAAACCACCAGCATGTACTATATGGAAACAGCATGACCTGTACAGGCACTCTCTCTCTCTCTCTCTCTCTCGAATCAATTATCTTCAGAATCTTCTTAGCATTGAAGAATGAAAATATTTGAGCTCCAGCCTAGATATCTTGAAATACAGCACTCTGATAAAGAGAAAAATATAGTAACTAAGATCAAAGTCTGTAACAAGGTGCCATGTTCAACAAACTTATGGTTAAAACCTCATCAAGTTAGTTTCAGTATAAAGTGAGAAACATCAATCAAAATCAAACAGCTAAACAGAGGAAAACAGGTTTTTAATGTTTTTATGCTTAATAAATTTCACTGTCTTTCAGAAGCGACAGAAGAGATGGAGTATAACATCTCATTGATACTATTCTTACTAATGAAAGTGCTATATCTCAGATGAAATTGTTGGCAATGAAAATGGCTGCGACCACATTGGAGGAAACATCCTAGATGACCTGATTTTGAGTTCATCCACAATCCTAAATGGAAGACTAGTGTCTTCGGCACATTCAGTACTGATGTACCAACATTCTGCTATTACACACATGAAACTAGACTATTCATTCTTTAAATGATTTTACTATAAGTTCTCAATGTAAAAATTTTAGTAAAACTTTGCAAAAAGCTGACAGCCAAATGCATCACATTTAAGAGATAAAAAAAAGGATATTAGTCAAAGTAATATGTTTGTCAACTGTAAAAATTATATCTGCATCTTCCCTTGTCATGGTCTCTTTTACTTCGAAATTATTTACGTTGTGTCATAACATTCCTTTCCGCATTTTTTCAATTTTATCTTTACAAACATACAATGTAAACGCCCTAATATGTCGTTCAAATAATAAACTTTGGTTGGTACTGTTCAAATTGTGGTGCTGGATATATCCCACTCTAGCCCCCTACATGCTACAGAGGTCATGACAACATATATTGTTTAGTTTATACGACAGTTTAAAATATGTGCATCTAATACTCTGGATAGATGTTCTGAAGCTGGTAAGGTTCCAATAGATGAGACAGAGTTTGCTGTTTGGAAAATCCTTCCATAAATTTTATATATATATTCGGTGGAAATATAATTTGTGCTTAAGGTAATGGCAGCGTCATATAACGAGGCTTTCTTGCACTTTTATAGTTACAACACACGAAGTATCTACTCAAAATTAACGTGGTTGCAAATGTATCAATACACAACTTTTCAATTATATTTCTCTACGAGCTGCAAGGTAATCATCTGTTATCAACAGTCTGTTAGAAAGGTGCATAAATGTTTTTAACTCCAGTTTGAGGTTGTATACCATACAATGCTTCTGATGCATCCTACGCTACTGCACACTGGATTCAGTACGCAGAGTGTAACATTACTTCAGCCGATGTCACGCGGCCAAGTACCTGTTACGAAATGAGTATGCTTTTCTGTATGAAATATGAGGGCGTACCTTGAGGAGTTTGAGCAATCAACAAACTTAAATGCTTTTTGTGGTCATCTGTTAGTGTCAGCAGCATATTGGAGGGCACTGTTATTCTGAAATACGATATGCTCGAACAAAAAATCTCTTCACACTTCTCAACTAATTATTCTTCCACTGCAGTTAAGGAACAATTTATCTGCACCCTACCCTTTATGAAGCTGACTTACTGACAGAAGACAGATGCGAAAGGTAAACAATATTTCATCAAAGTTCTTATACATCCATCAGCAAAGATGCCCTACTAACTTTACAAACTGTTGCTGGCAAGGCAGGTTCGCAACCTGCGTGAATGGATCACTCGATGTTAGTAACTTATGACAGAATTGGTTTTCACCTTTATTGCACCTTGTTATGGAACGAGTATGCACTTGTGCTCTGAGAATGATGATACTTCTTGCCACTGAGTGCCAGGCGTTTCACAATGATTTGCAGAGTATGGATGCCGATGTCGATGAGTAGGCGTACTCTTTGAACTCGTAGTGGTTAGAGCATTCTTTCTTGCTATTGCTAAAAATTGAACTGTAGTAGCTATGCAAACGTGTTCACGCGTTATTTACAGATACTTAAACAATACATTTTAGCTGAAATGCACGTACTAGAATCATCCTCTCCCATCGAGCGAGGTGGTGCAGTGGTTAGCACAGTGGACTCGCAATTAATCCCGCGTCCAGCTGTCCTGGTTTAGGTTTTCCGTGATTTCCCTAAATCGCTCCAGGCAAATGCCGGGATGGTTCCTTTGAAAGGGCACGGCCGACTTCCTTCCCCAAGCTTCCCTACTCCGATGAGACCGGTGACATCGCTGCCTGGTCTCCTAACCCACAACAACCCAACCCAACCCATCCTCTCTAATGTACATGCCTGTAGCCTCCATGAAATGCATGGAAGTATGATAATGGGTGCGACCAAAAATAACGTATAGGTAATATACTTAAAATGCATTAAAATCGAGCTGTTCACACATGGTTTCGTAAGCAGTAACAAATAGACTTGAGTCTTCAGAATGCCATGCGAAGATACCAGCTAGTGTTTTACATGACACAAAAATACTGAGCGACATCATTTAGGTAACCCCCTCTCCCCCCAAGACATTACGTATTCGAGCAAAAATTAAGCATAATACGAGCAACATATTTACAATGCAATTCAAAGACCTCATTACCCTCAAGAAGATTTTAATCAAGGACACAATGCGATGTAACATGCTTCTTTGTGACATTATGTCAGATGACTTTTAGGTTCTGACATGTGCTAAAGCGTAAATATTTCCACTGATAAAAGCCACACAGTCGAAATTGCAATACTAGATTTGAGAAATAAAGAGTTTTATAAACGAAAGGCGACCATGACGCATGCACAAAATCTTATGTGACTGTGAACCTCAGCGACGAGATGTTTATCTTTGTTCTCTGTTGAGTTTTCTCAAATACTGTATATTAGGTTGCTGCATAAGTTTGTAGTGTATTTGTTTTGCATGTTGGCATTCTGGTTGCTAAGGTTTTTTTATCGATTTCTATTTCTTATCTGTAGTTCACTATTATTATTTGAATTTACATATTATCATTTTGTCATTTGGAGAAAGTGTGTAGAGGTGTGTACGCTAGGAAATGGAGTGCCAAGTGGAGAAATCCGAATGGGGATATTGTCATTGGAAAGAGCACGGCAAGAAAATAGTTTTCTCGAAACTTCCTGGCAGATTAAAACTGTGTGCCAGACCGAGATTCGAACTAGGGACCTTTTCCTTTCGTTGGCAAGTGCTCTACCGACTGAGCTACCCAAGCATGAAGGTCCCGAGTCCGCTGCAGAGTGAAAATCTCATTCTCGTTTTAAGGAGGATTGTTTTCACATTAGTGGCTCTCCAAATTCAAGAAGATTTTCAGTATTTGATGAAAATCGTTTAAACACATTATTCCATAATGATGCACGTCATTGCACTTGAGAATGGGCAAATGTGACGAACAGTGATCCTTCCTCTGTTTAGCACATTTGCATGCAGTGGGAAAGGTTCAAAAAATGGGTGTACGGGTACCGCATTCTCGAAGCCATACTCACAAACCTCAGCAAGTAGCCATATGTGCGTCTCTACTTGCTCGTTATCAATTGGGTCTTGAACAACTCTAACCATTCCTATCCTGTATCGTTACTGGTGGCGATAAATGGTGTCTTTACGCTAACATAAGAAAAAGAAAGGAATGGCTGAGTCCAAACAAAGCACGAGTCTCTGTACAAAGATTTGCTTGCAACTTCAGAAGATAATGTTATGCATCTGGTGGAACAGTGACGGTGTGGTGTACTAAAAATTGCTTCCTCGAGGTGTAACCATCACTGCTGACATTCATTGTTAACAACTGAGACGACTTGCAGATGCAGTCCAAGAACAACGACCTGGAAGATTGTGTGAAGTGGTGCTTCTCCATGAAAATGCGTGCTCTCATTCTGCTAGACTGACAAGAATACTGTATAGGAGTTGGGTTGGGAAGTCATTCCGCATCCACCTCACTCATGTGATCGTGTGCGCCCTCAGTTTTCACCTTTTCCATTCTATATCGAACAGCAGTCAAGGAACTTCCTTTCCAGATGAAATATGCTCCGAAAATGGCTCGATGAGTTCTTAGCCTCAAAATCATGTGATTTCTTGAAGTTGTGGAATCGAAAAGTTATCACAGTATTGGCAGACTGTTGTAAATAGTGAAGAAGAATATATTATTGATGAATAGATCTCTGTTATGTGTATCTGGTGTGATTATTAATTTATTAATTTTCATTTTCCTTGTTGCTGCACATTGGCTCATATTAGTTGTAATGTTGCATTTGTTTTGCTAATTTAGATATACTGCTGCTTGCTTTGCCAATTTGCATTTTTTTGTCATTGCTGTTTGTGTTAATTCTTTTGTGCTGCTGCATTGCCTCGTCTCTGGTATATACAGGGTGGTCCATTGATAGTGACCGGGCCAAATATCTCACGAAATAAGCATCAAACGAAAAAACTACAAAGAACGAAACGCTTCTAGCTTGAAGGAGGAAACCAGATGGCGCCATGGTTGGCCAACTAGATGACGCTGTCATAGGTCAAACGGATATCAACTGCGTTTTTTTTTTTTAAAATGGAAATCCCCTTTTTTATTACACATTCGTGTAGTACGTAAAGAAATATGAATGTTTTAGTTGGACCACTTTTTTCGCTTTGTGACAGATGGCGCTGTAATAGTCGCAAACATAGAAGTACGTGGTATCACGCAACATTCCGCTAGTGCGGACGGTATTTGCTTCGTGATACATTACCCGTGTTAAAATGGATCATTTACCAACTGCGGAAAAGGTACATATCGTATTGATATGTGGCTATTGTGATCAAAGTGCCCAACAGGCGTGTGCTATGTATGCTGCTCGGTATCCTGGACGACATCATCCAAGTGTCCGGACCGTTCGCCGGACAGTTACGTTATTTAAGGAAACAGGAAGCGTTCAGCCACGTGTGAAACGTCTACCACGACCTGAAACAAATGACGATGCCCAAGTAGGTGTTTTAGCTGCTGTCACGGCTAATCCATACATCAGGAGCAGAAAAACTGCGCGAGAATCGGGAATCTCAAAAACGTCGGTGTTGGGAATGCTACATCAACATCGATTGCTCCCGTACCATATTTCTATGCACCAGGAATTGCATGGTGACGACTTTGAATGTCGTGTACAGTTCTGCCACTGGGCACAAGATTAATTACGGGACGATGACAGATTTTTTGCCGCGTTCTATTTAGCGACGAAGCGTCATTCACCAACAGCGGTAACGTAAACCGGCATAATATGCACTATTGGTCAACGTAAAATCCAAGATGGCTGCGACAAGTGGAACATCAGCGGCCTTGGCGGGTTAATGTATGGTGTGGCATTATGGGAGGCAGGATAATTGGCCCCCATTTTATCGATGGAAACCAAAAGGTGCAATGTATGCTGATTTCCTATGTAATGTTCTACCGATGTTACTACAAGATGTTTCACTGCATGACAGAATGGCGATGTACTTTGTGAAGACATCGTTATTTTGCGATAGACACACATTTTTATCTTGTTTTTTCTCCGTCTGTTCATATACCTTTGATGTTGTAGCGCATTTTTTTTCTTTTGTCCTGTAATATCGAGATAAAAGTTGTTTTCTAGATGTAATATGTAACTGGAAATTATTTCTTTTTTGTAAGTAGATAAATAAGTTTGGAGTTTATTGATTGTGGAAAGCTTTAATTTTTTGTGTTTATCGTTTACTGTAATAAGTTTGGTAGAAAATAGTTGTGTGAAGATATATGTAATTTACTTTGATGTTGTGTAAACCATGGAGGTAAGAATAAGGGGAGATGGCGCTACGTATCCCAGCCGTACTACGTTTTGAAGCCATGAGGGCGTGGCTCGCTGCCATGACACTCTGACCAAAACATTGCCATTGTGCTATAGCGCTGCGTGTATTACAGTCGCTAATTGCACCATATATGCATGTAACGTTATCAGATTGGCTGTTTCAAAGTTTTTTTTAAATAAAATCTCGTAAAGGCGAATAGCTAGCCTTCAATGTAAACGATACAATTTTGTTAATTCAGTAATAAACGTGTATCACAAACTAAATAATAGAAACTGAAAACTAAGTTAGCTATACCCTCCCTCCAAAGCCCCATAAATACATCTTGTTTGTAATACGTACTGGGACATTTCAGTTACGTTACACTACTGGGAAACACTGTTCATTACCACCAATATTTACTGAAATATGGTACATGGAATGGCAAATCTACACAGTGTCCTGTTTAGGCCTATACTTTACGCCAGTTCATGTAGTGTTAGCTTTTAATTTGGTACATGATGAAGACAAAGTGAGTTACTCAACACTTCGATTATCGACGATACGTACGTATTATGCTGAAATGTGAACTTGAAAACTAAGAATTTAATTCTTTGAATTAACATACCTTTTGCAAATGTTTTGGGTGCGTAGGGAAAACTGATGGTACAGCATTTTCTCGGAGCCTTACTTTTGAAAGGGAAGTTCGGTCTATGTCCTCTTCTCGGAAATGCTGAGAACATATAGTGCTCCTTTTAGACGCACGCCAGTTCTTCCTCCTCACGGCATTCTCCCACAGAGCTTTCCGACTTTCATTTTTAGGAAATCTAAAATCATACAGGAGAGAAACACGCTATAGTACACGTACCGATGTAGCACACGTTCATTCACAATGAAGTTGAAAATCACACTTAATGAGACAACTTACACATGAAATGTTATTCCCTTCGATTTCGCATCACAATCAGAACGATTCGTACGTCCGAACACCACACAAGTCACCATAATAGCGCAAAATCCTTCCAAAAGCGAGCGACAAGCCTATGCACACAAGCTTACAGCAGCAATGTTTTGGTCGGATTGAGATGGCTACCCTCAGCTTCACATGGCTTCGCAGCTGTGACGTCACGGCGTCTCCCTCTATTCTTACCTCCATGGTGTAAACTGTGGGCGAGAGTGTTGAGAAAGAGAGAGAGCAGTATCGATAGTCGATCCAACAAAGGGGTTTGTGTTGTTGGGTAGCTAGAGAAGCGGACACATGTTTTACTGTGCGAGTTGTGACTTTTATGAACTGGTGAAAATTGAGTTTAGTGGCAAGCGATGTACGTTTTGAATGACTGTTTTATACGAGTACGTGATATGATGATAGTGAGTGTAGAAACTGGGCGAAGTAAATACTGAGACTGTGCCGTGAGACGAAGTAACTATGACAGTGTAACCGAGAATGGGCGGTATTGTAGCTCTGTGTCTGTGAATTGAACTGCACTTGTATTTTGACTGTGTTTTCGTACACTCAAGTACTGTGAACTTACATATTTGTTCGCGTTTCGATGAACTGTCGGACGCCTACAATCAGTAACAGTAATTATGAACTTATGCGAACTGTCTATTGTGTGTGAGTGCATTCCTGCCCAGGACGTTTTTTCGCGATAGCGGCAGTCATAATACGAATTGACTTTCTATAGAATTCGCCGTCGGCAAGTTTTATAAACTGTGTGTGGCATAAGTAAACTTAAATTGTGTGTGCCAGAAACATTAATACTGTGCACATACGGACATCTGTAACAACAATTACATCGACCAACCTGTGGCCTGCAAAACGCATCTGTAATCAGATTTGCAGCTTAATGAATACCACCGCCCGCCCGATTATGAGGAAAAGTCATCAGCTGTGATGAAAAATATTATTTAAAGGCAAGAAAACATTTTATTAGCTTTGTAATTACACCCTGGATACAAAAAAAACACATTTACTGAAAGAAAAACAGAAGTTACACACAAGCCAAGAATAAAGATATTGATGCCAGAGTCATGGAGCAGCACACAAACATAGACCTCAAGGAATTTTTTTTCATTTCTTTAAACACTTCCTCCAAAAAAAAAAAAAATCATGAAATTATTGCTTTACTTTCTGCAACTGACTTGTCCATGACACTGGACATCCTGAGTACTTTGCAAGAATTCCAGTTGTTGAGCGCCTTGTCCGGTTATCACCTGCAAAATCTGCATCAGCGTAAATCTTTAACTCTTCTTTTTTATTATATACAATTCCAAAATTTAAGGTCCCTTTCAAATACCGGAAAATGCGCTTTACTCTATTCCAGTCTTCAGTGGTTGGTTTCTCCATAGCTCGAGCAGCTTTATTGACTGCAAAAGTGATGTCTGGACGAGTTACTGTTGAAAGGTACATGAGACAACCAATTGCTTCACGGTAGGGTACAGATGACGAAACTTCTTCGTTTTGTTATTGTCCTCAGGTCCAATAGGAGTTGAGATTGTATTGCATTCTGCCATTCGAAATCTTTGCAGAATTTCTTCTGTGTATTTCTCTTGACTTATCATTATTGCTCCATCTTCATACTGCTTTATTTTTATGCCAAGAAAATTGTCAAGACTGCCAGTTGTTATTTCGAATTCATGTTGTCAAACATCCATAAAAACAGCAATTTCTTTCTTGTTACTGCCGACAATCAGGCCATCATCAACGTAGATTGCCACATAAAGGCTATTTCCATTTTGTCTACGATAAAATAGGCATAGGTCTGCATCACTGTTTGAAAAACCAGCTTTCTTCATGAATTCAACAAAACGTTTGTTCCAGCAACGTGGCGCTTGCTTCAACCCATAAAGACTCTTTTTTAAGAAACACACTCGACCTGTACCATCTTCGAAACCTTCTGGTTGTTCCATATATACTTCATCTTCAAGTATTCCATTCAAAAAAGCTGTCTTTACATCGAATTGTTCTAGCAGCATTTTCTTTGAAGCAGCTACAGCCAACAGAGTTCGTATGGTGTCATAACGTGCCACAGGGCTAAACGCGTCGTCATGATCAATTCCTGCTTTCTGAATACAGCCTTTTGCAACCAATCTGGCTTTAAAGCGAGTACCTCCGTTGACTGCGACCTTTCGCCGTAGAACCCAGCGGTTTTGCAATACTTTGGCATTCCTCAGACGGTCAACCAGCACCCAGATATTGTTTTTCTTTAGTGACTGAAGTTCTTCACTAATAGCTTGCATCCATTCTCCCTTCTCGTTTGACTGCAATATTTCTGAAAAACAGTTTGGATCTTTGTATTCAAGTGCATCAACTTTTGTTGCCATACAAAATTCATCACTTTCCATCCAGGTTGGTTTTCTTCATTGTCTTTTATTCTTCTGTTTCTCTTCATTAGAAGATTCAGCAGCTTCTGCTTTTAGAAATTCTGTTAATTCTTTATTTTCATCAGATTCACTCGACTCTTGACTTTCTCTAGAATCGAGAGTGCCAATTTTTTCTTGAGTTTGGCTCCCTCCAGAAGTGTACAGCCTAGGAGATTTACATTGGTCGTCTTCAGATGAATTCGGATCATTAAATTCTTCCTGAGGGACTTCAAATTCAACATGATCACTATATTCAACATGATCACTATGTAAATCACAAACAATTTCTGGCTTAAATTTCACATCGTGATTCAACACCACTTTTCTTTTAGATGGAATCCAAACTCTAAACCCATCTTTGTCATTAACATATCCAAGTCGTCCAAAAACTGCCTTATCATCAAACTTGGAAAAGGAATTGTTTGTTAATGTGAACATGTGTGCCAAAAATTCTGAGATGATCAAGTCGTCCTACTGGTCGATTAAACCATAGTTCATAAGGGGTTTTATTTTCAACTGAAGATTTTCCAGTACGATTTATTAGGTAGACTGCTGTGCTACATGCCTCTGCCCACAACCCTTTAGGTAATTTACTCGGATTTAGCATTGACCGGGCAGCTTCAACAATGGTCCTATTTTCTTGTTCAGCCACACCATGTTGTTCAGGAGTGTAAGGAGGAATCAGTAGCTCTATTCCCCTGTCTGCAAGCAGTTCACTGACATTCTTATTGTTAAATTCTTTGCCACCATCACATCTAAATTGTTTGACAACATGTCCATTAGGTCGTGCTTCATTTAAAAACTGCTTAAGCACAGTACACACTTCACTTTTGTGTCTTAAAAAGAAAATTCGACGAAATTTACTAAAACCGTCTTTGAAACATACATAATAATGCTTGCCTCCAAAAGATTTCGTGCTCTTTGGTCCATTGACATCTGCGTGGATTAATTCTCCAGTACTGGTAGCGCGTATTGTTCGTGTTTTGAATGGCAGCCTATGCATCTTTCCAATCGCACAGCCGTCACAAAATCCACTCTTGGCATCTTCCACATTAATGTTCATTCCTTTTAAAATATTCTTCACATGTTGTTTATTTTGATGACCAAACCGTTCATGGTACACTTGCAATGTTTCGGATGAAGTCATCAAGCTCACACGATTCATTTTTGCATTTCTAACAACACGCATGTTCAACACATAAAGTCCATTTTTCACATAACCTGTCATAACAATATTGGCACTGACTTGTTTTCGAACACAGACATTATTATAACTAAAATTAGTACTGTAGCCTCTGCAGGCAATGGCTCTCACAGAGAACAGATTAGCACTTGCATCAGGGACGTACAAAACATTGTCCATTCTAGCATTGTACCATTTATTGTTTCGTCTAATTTGGATGTAAACTGTTCCTTGACCGTACGCACACATTTTGACATCTTGTTTTCCAAATGAAATGACTTGAGGAACATCAAATTCACTATACGAAACAAAATACTGTTTGTTGGGAGTGATATGATTTGTAGCGCCACTGTCGCAATACCATTTATTTGGGTCACTGTGATTACTGGTACACACACCCATAGCGTATGAAGTAAATGCAGCCTCTTCACTTTCTCGCGTCTTCTCTTTTCTTTTATTACTGTCACGAGTGTTCTGTGGACACTCTGCTGCCCAGTGACCTAATTGTTTGCATATATTACGGGGAAACTTCTGTTTTAATTGTGACTTCGTCATCTTTACTTGCTGATTACTTGTTTGCCGTTTTCTTGTTTTAGAAACGACAAAAGCTGCACGTCCATTAATGTCTTGTTCACGCAGTTCAATAGTACGGAGTTTTTCAATCAATAAATTCAAGCTTTGCTTTCCTGTCGGTATCGTATCCCAGAGATCCTTAAAATTGTCGTAGTCTTTTCCCAGTGTAGACAAAATTCGACCATTTAAGATTCTTTCAGATAGCGTATTTTCTTCATGTTTTGCTAATTCATCGTTCAGGTCCACAAATAACTTTTGCAGTTTGGCCACATGTGCACTAATATCTTCCGTTTCATCACGTTTAACACGAAAAGATGTTTCAATCAACATATTCAAACGCTGAGTACTGCAACGTTCAAATCGGGCGCGTAATTTGTCCCAGATTTCTTTAGCATTCTTGCACGTTAAGACGAGTTCTGCAACAGGTTTACTTAGTGCACTTGCTATAAGACTTGCTGCCTTTGCGTCGTCCTTGTGCCATTCCACATACGCTTCTTTTTGTGCACTTGTCGCATCTTGCGGCAACTCTACACATTCACGTGTACCGTTAACAATATCTTCTAGTCCATATGAACGCAGCACCATAGAAATATGCCATTTCCATTTGGCCCAGTCCTCAGGTCCTTCAAGCTTATCAATGCTGACCTTATAATCGCCGCTAGCAGTCATGTTTCTTTACAGACATAAGCTCATTTCAAACATTGTTTTAACTAAACTATGTTGTTTGCCTTTACACGTGTACTGGGCCCATAACCTGATGAAAAATATTATTTAAAGGCAATAAAACATTTTATTAGCTTTGTAATTACACCCTGGATACGAAAAAAAACCACATTTACTGAAAGAAAAAGCAGAAGTTACACACAAGCCAAGAATAAAGATATTGATACCAGAGTCATGGAGCAGCACACAAACATAGACCTCAAGGAATTTTTTTTTGTTTTCTTTTAACAAGCTGCAATCACACGACCGTGGGACCAGATCTCAGCGTTTCACCAGGACCAGCCAGCTGCCGTCGATGTCGCGACCATCCTCACAACACACAAGATAAGATTTAAAAGCAGCGCTCTCCTCTCAAAGACTCAAAAATATTGCAAACAATTTTAATTTCCTTTTGGCTGACATACACGTAACATTTGTCTTCGTTAGAATAAAAAGTGTTCCCCACAAAGTGGTGTGTTCTATGTAGACATTGTTGACTTTCATTAGCAGTAGCCATTTCCCTTATAATTATTTCCATTTTCATTTTTTTTTACATTTTAAATCCACTGCCGCTGCATGTGTATTTTTTTTATAACTTTTGGAGGGTATGTGTGTAAATTCGTGTCCGTAGCATTTACCAGAAGTATTGTAATGCTTTGCTACTTGAACAAGGGCGCCCGCCATTAATTTCTTAAACGTCAACCAATGACAGTGAAGCTCGCTTACTATTGGTGCTAACATTCTATAGTGGGTAATTCAAAGGTGGGTAGCTGTCAAACCACACGGGTTGTGATTACTTTGAATGAGAGTCGTGTAAAATTGTGGGTTCATCACTCAACTTTGGTATTCTTTTGTTTATTGATGTTAGAAACAATTTTTTTTGTCAATGTCCTTAAATCTTATTTAATATGGTTATTCTATGCTAAACTGGGATAAATGCACGATCAGATATTGTGTTGGGAAGTAAAATTTGGAGAAACGTTTATTTAGATTCGACTTGATTTGGACTGCATTAGTTAACACGGTACTTTTAGGGTATTTTGGCGATGCTTAGTGACAGGGTAGAATCGCAGTCGTCACATATGGCGACTGTGGAGCGACAGGACAGGGTATTTTGACGCTGTCTTAAAGAATTGCAATCTTCGGGTCTCAGTTTCAAAAATTTTGATAATTAGTGGGAGTGGTTTGTTGGTGTTAGGATCAGAAAATAGACAAGATGACTATTAAAGAGGATGAACGTGTAGCCAGTTTTAAAGAGTGGGATGACGAGCAAGGGGAAAATAAAGAACATGAAATTGCTATGGAAAAGGTGGAAAAGGATACAGTAATTAAGACAGAACCAGAGGTTGATAAAGATGTAGATGGAACAGGAGGGGTATAAAGTATGTTTGCTGTGCTGTTAGCGGAAATGAGAGGAATGAAAGAGGGCCATATAGGTTTAAGAGAAGATATAGAGGGTATAAATAAGAAAATGGAAGCTGTTAGCAAATCACAAAAGGATATGGGAGAAGAACTAAAGAATTTAGATAGGAAATTTGAACAAAGGTTTGAGGATTTTAAAAGGGAACTAGATAATGGGATAGAAAAGAGGATTTCAAATATAAAGTTGGATATAGGCAAAGATTTTAACAAATTTAAAGATGCTGTTAAAGAGAAATTTAAAGAAACTGAATTCGAGCTGATGGAAACGCAAAAGAGTTTTAGGGAGGAGGTAAATGGAAGGGTAGATTGCTTGGATAGGAATATTGTAGCACAGGCTGAAGTGTGTGATAAAAGACAGACAGAAGTGAAGGAATATTGTGATAGAATTTTAGAGGGACATAGTAAGAAAGCTCAAGCAAAAGTGGGATGAATCAGGGAGTCCACTTCTGTGATTGAGAAAAGGGTAGGAACTTTGGAAAGAAAAATAGAAGATAGGAATTGTACAGCTCCATCTGTGGTAGTACATACGAGAGATGGTAGTACTTTTAATAATATAGTATTTGATCCTAAAGGCAACATCCATCCAGTGGCTTTTGTGAATAGTTTATGAAGTCAGTTTACTGCAGAGTGGATTGAGAAAGATAAATTAAGGATGGCTAGTGCATGTTTAAAGGGAGAAAGTTTAGATTGGGGAGCAGATGCACCAGATAGATATGAAACTTTTGAGGATTTTGTGTCAGCTTTTCTAGCAGAGTACTGGTCTAAAGAAAAACAGAGTGATGTATTTGAGGCTTTTAGGAAGGCACCATGGTATGATAACCGAAATAGGGAGAGCATGAGAGAATATTGTGAAAGATGGATCAATAGGTTGAAGCATCTGGACAGTACTTGGAGTGATCAAGATACAATAGAAGTATTGACGTGGAAGTTACCTCCTAATAGGAGATGTGGATTAATAGGGAATAATAATAATCTGAAAGATTTTCTGAATAGAGTGAGAGATGTGGATAGATGGCAGACAAATTGTTCTTTTTATGTAAATAGAGATTCTTGGAGGTACCAAGAGAACAGGAAACAGACCAGTGGAGTGAATCAGGTAAATGTGAGAGGTAGGGGAGAAAGAGGTCGAGGGAATTTTAGGGGTAATGGTAGGAAGTTTTAATACGGGAAACGGTACACCGCAACAGTAAGGGCCCATGCTGGGCCGGGTCAAGTATCAGGGCCTACCAATGTTGCTAGTTGCCACAATGATGTCAGATGTTTTGTGATGTGCAGCAATAGTAAAACTAATCGTGGTGATAGGGGGTGTGGAAGTCAGAACTTAGTAATTGAAGAGGTAGGGCCCAAAATTAAGTGTGGGAATAATATAGACTCAGGAGGTTCATGTATGGAGGTATTTTATCAAATGTATGATGGTGTTACAGAATATGAAAAGGAGCAAATAGACAGGGAGAAGGAGAATGAAGTGATACAAATGGAAAGTATTGAAAGTGAGGAGGAAGAGACAAGTAGTGTTAGTAGTGACAGTGAAGGGTGAGAAGAAGAGGTACCAGAGGATACGTTTCTTTTCCAGAGTAATTTGCATAGGAGTAAAGGGGAAGAGAACGGGCCAGTTTCTGAAGTTATTGAGGGAGAGATTTCTACCGATTCCTTGAACCATGGTGTAGATGCTGATGAGGAGGAAAAAATTAATGTGTTTATTATTGGCAAGGATAAGGATGTGGCAACTTGTAACGAGGAGGAAGAGAGTTTATGTGCAATTAGAAGGGAGTCAAGAGAAGAGGAAAGCTCAGAGATAGGTTGTAGAAAATGGGAATATGATAATATTGAAAGAGATTCGTTACATGAAGGTGAAGATATGGGGGATATTAAAGCTGGACAACCTTTTGTGAAAATAAAAACTTATGGTAGGGAACAAAAGGATCTTTTGGATACAGGTAGTGAAATAAGTGCTGTATCAGAGGAATTATATAACTGTATAAAGGAAGGTAATGAGGTAATGGACGTACCTGTGTTGGGGTTAAAAATAATGGGTGCTACAGGCAAGTTGAGCAAAGCAGTCAAGTGACAGATCATCTTAGAATTTGAACTTGGGGGCATAAGCTTAGTACATAATTTTTTTGTTGTTCCTGGGCTCAGTGTGGAAATTATCCTGGGCATAGACTGTTTGACAGAGCGTAAAGCAGGAGTAAATTGTGGGGATGGTTTTGTCACTTTTTATAATAAAGGATTAGAAACAAGTGTGAAATTTGATGGAATGATAGTGAGTAGCAATGATTTAGTTGGTCTGTTGAAAATGAGAGTGATGACAGTAGGAGTCAATATGGGAGATTTAGAGTTTAACTTGGATTATAGGGGTAGCAGAGAGGAGAGAGAGATAATAGAAGAATTGAAGAACCAGATAGACAAGGTAGAAGGGTTAAGTAAACAACAGAAAGAAGAGTTAAGGGAAGTATTATGGATAAATAGAGAGGTATTTTCAGGCAGACCTGGTACAGTTAAGAACTTTGAGTGTAAATTAGATGTGAAACCGCATGAACCCTTTGCAAGAAAGCCATTTTCTATACCATTTGTGTTGAAGAAAGCTGTACATAGAGAGATTGAGAGAATGGTAGACTGTGGAGTTATAGAAAGGAGCAAGAGTGAATACAATAGTCCCTTAATAGTGGTGGGCAAGAAAGATGGTAGTGTAAGAGTGGTTATTGATGCTAGAGCTTTGAACGACATAGTGAGTAGAGAGACCGATCGCCCCAAAAATATGGACGTGATATTACAGAAGTATTATAATATGAACTACATGACTAGCCTCCATCTCACGGCCAGGTACTGGCAGGTTCCACTTGCAGAGGAGTATAGGAAGTATACGGCCTTTTTGGTAAATGGGAAATGTTACCAATATACTATAGTACCCTTTGGTTTGAATATTAGTGTGTCCGTATTCATTCGAGCATTAGACCAAGTCTTGGGACCAGAGTTGAGTTCAAGAATAACTGTGTATGTAGATGATTTGTTGATTGCCACCGAGTCATGGGAGGAACATTGTAGTTTATTGGATGATGTGTTTCAGGCTTTGAGAAAAGGGGGCACGACCCTTAGACTTAAGAAATGTGAGTTTGTGAGAAAGGAAATACAGTTTTTAGGTAGAATCTTGCCCACTACGGGTATCAAAGTTGACCCTGAGAAGATCAAAGCTGTTAAAGAATGCCCATCTCCGAAGAATCGAAAACAATTGAAGTCCTTTCTCGGTTTATGTAACTTTTATAGAAATTTTGTATCAGGACAAGTATTTAACAATCCAAGTTTAAATAAGTTATGAGTCCTAAAGTGCCATTTGTTTGGACCAGTGAGTGTCAGGAAGCTTTTACGCAGCTTAAAGGAGCTTTAAAAGAGGATAGGATTTTGCATCATCCTGGCCTTATTAAACCTTTTTGTTTGGGGACTGATTCTAGTGGATATGGTATTGGAGTAGAATTATTTCAGGATTTTGGAGAAGGTAGGAAGAAAGATCATAGAAGAATTGCATTTGCGAGCAGGTCATTAACTAAGTATGAAAAGAATTAGAGTGTGACAGAAAAAGAAGCTTTGGCAATAATCTGGGGATTTAGAAAATTTAGGGGTTATCTGTGGGTAAATAAAACCATCATTTATACTGATCATAGGGCTTTGATATTTTTCTAGAAATTTAGGTTGATGCATACTAGGTTGACAAGATGGGTAGTGTTCATGCAACAGTTTGAATTTGAAATCAAGTATGTTAAGGGTACTCAAAGTAAAGTTGCAGATGCATTATCCAGATTAGCTTTAGGGGAAAATGGGGAAATAGGACAAGATGTAGATGAAGAGCATGTGAAATTATTCTATATAAGGGGAAAAGAAAATAGAAAATATATGTAAATACATGAGGAGGTATCAGAACCATGATGGGATCTGGAAAATGATTAAGAGAGAGTTAGATATGCCGAATGGTAATGATAAACTGCCGAAATACTATAAAGTGCATCGTGGAAACTTGTTTAGGCGAACTAATGAAAGTTCAGAGGATTGGAAGGTGGGTTTGCCTAGTGACTGCATTGATGAAATAATTGACTGCATTCATCTGAGTTTTGGGCATATAGGTGCAAGGAAATGTATACAGAAATTAAGAGAATGTGTGGCCTTTGACAACATGGTAAAAAGAGTAAATAACAGGATTAGGACATGTGATAAGTGTCAGAGAGCCAAGGTTACAAATCAGACATGCCGGCTTCCTATGCAGAATGTAAAACCTAATGATTTGATGGAGTTATTAGCTGTCGATTTCTATGGCCCTTTGCCAAATACAAAAGGAGGTTTTTCCTAAATTTTTGTGGTATTGGAAGTATTTTCTAGATTTATTAGGTTGTACCCTTTGTGTAAAGCCACTGGTAGGGCAATTCTGACTAAACCTGAAAAGGACTATTTTGTAAAATTTGGTAAGCCAAAAGCAATACTTTCTGACAACGGATCCCAGTTTACTAGTAAGCATTGGAAGGAAGGTCTTACTGACCAGGGAATAGCGGTAATATATACGTCAACTTACCACCCAACCGGGAACCTGGTGGAGCGCTATATGAGGGAAATAGGAAGGTTATGCCGCATGTATTGTAGTAATAATCACAGTTCCTGGGGAGATGTGGAAAATATTGAGGATGTAATGAACACAGTGCCTTATGATGTAACTGGGTTTACCCCATATGAGATTATGAAGGGAGAAAGATCCTTGAGTTTCGTAGAGGAGAAGTTGTCATTTCCACCAAGGGATGAGTTAAGTTGGGATGAGAAGAAGAAAAGACTGTTAGAATTAGTGGAAAAGAGGTTAGAGGAGAGGAGGAGACAGCATGATAAAAAATTAAAGAAGGTTGAAATTAAGGTGGGAGACTTGGTATTGGTGAAGACTTATGAAAAATCTAAGGAGATTAACAATGAGATATCAAAGTCTTTTGATGTGTTTAAAGGTCCGTTTGAGGTAGTGGGTATACTGCATCCGAATGCTTATTATCTGGTGTATCCAAAGTCAAAAAAGAAGTTTGGTTTGAAGAATATAGTAGATTTGAAACCATATAAACCCAGAGCATGAGGTATGGGTGATGAACCCCTTCTCCCTTTTCTTTTTCAAATCTGAACCAGAATTTAATGAACTGAGGGACATGTTTAAGGGGTATAGGACTATATTAGTCGCTATAGGCAATATAATTTTAGTTGTAGAATCAATTATTTGAGTACATTAAAATACACAACATTGTGACAGACTCGATAATTTAGAGCCATAAAATTTTGTGTGAAAACATGACTTGTTACAAAGACTCGAAAGTATGTGATAAAAAGTGATGTATACAGTGAGGAATGGACTGACGAGTCTTCAGTGATATTGCATAATTTTGTTGTAATTATTTCTTTATATGAGAATTTTTTTTAAATTGTTACTGCTCATACATTTCTTAATGCTGGATTCAGAACATAAAATAATCATTCATTTAATTGGTTTGCTTAATTGAAATTATTATTCTGTAGGAATTTTGTTGAATATTGTTTTCATGATTGTCAGGTAGATTATATGTTATTAAATAATATAAGAAGTTACTGAGGTAATATTTGTAAATAGAAGCTTTGGATAAGTCAAGTCAACATATACCAGAAATTATGTAGTTTTATGAGGTCAGTTGTCTCATATGGGTCATGGACATTTTATCTTGAGAGGTTTTATGGGAACATCTCATGATAAAATGGGGGGCACATGTGAAGACATCGTTATTTTGCGGTAGATACACATTTTTATCTTGTTTTTTTCCCGTCTGTTCATATATGTTTGGTGTTGTAGCGCATTTTTTTCTTTTGTCCTGTAATATAGAGATAAAAGTTGTTTTCTAGATGTAATATGTAACTGGAAATTATTTCTTTTTTGTAAGTAGATAAATATGTTTGGAGTTTATTGATTGTGGAAAGCTTTAATTTTTTTGTGTTTATCATTTGCTGTAATAAGTTTGGTAGAAAATAGTTGTGTGAAGATATATGTAATTTACTTTGATGTTGTATAAACTGTGGGCGAGAGTATTGAGAAAGAGAGAGAGCAATATCGATAGTCGATCCAACAAAGGGGTTTGTGTTGTTGGGTAGCTAGAGAGGCAGATACATGTTTTACTGTGCGAGTTGTGACTTTTACGAACTGGTGAAAATTGAATTTAGTGGCAAGCAACAAATTTTTTTGTCAATGTCCTTAAATCTTATTTAATATGGTTAATCTATGCTAAACTGGGATAAATGTACGGTCAGATATTGTGTTGGGAAGTAAAATTTGGAGAAACGTCTATTTAGATTCGACTTCATTTGGACTGCATTAGTTAACACGGTACTTTTAGGGTATTTTGGCGATACTTCGTGACAGGGTAGAATCACAGTCGTCACAACTTCCAGCATGATGGATGTCCGGCACATAGGTCGCATGTGGTTGAAGCCGTATTGAATAGCATATTTCATGACAGGTGGATTCGTTGTCGAAGCACCACACCACGGCCCGCACGTTCACCGGATCTGACGTCCCCGGATTTCTTTCTGTGGGGAAAGTTGAAGGATATTTGCTATCATGTTCCACTGACAACGCCTGACAACATGCATCCGCGCATTGTCAATGCATGTGGAACATTACGGAAGGTGAACTACTCACTGTTGAGAGGAATGTTGTTACACGTATTGCCAAATGCATTGAGGTTGACGAACATCATTTTGAGCATTTATTGCATTAATGTGGTATTTACAGGTAATCACACCATGGAACAGCATGTGTTCTAAGGAATGATAAGTTCACAATGATACATGTATCACATTGGAACAATCAAAATAAAATGTTCAAATGTACCTATGTTCTGTATTTTAATTAAAAAAAAACCTACCTGTTACCAACTGTTCGTCTAAAATTGTGAGCCATATGTTTGTGACTATTACAGCGCCATCTATCACAAAGCGAAAAAAGTGGTCCAACTAAAATATTTATTTTCTTTACGTACTACACGAATATGTAATAAAAAATGTGCATTCCGATTTAAAAAAACGCAGTTGATATCCGTTTGATCTATGGCAGCGCTATCTAGTGGGCCAACCATAACGCCATCTGGTTTCCTCCTTCAAGCTAGACAAGTTTTGTGCCTTTGTAGTTTTTTCGTTTGGCGTTTATTTCGTGAGATATTTGACTCATTCACGATCAATGGACCACCCTGTATACCTGAGCTCAGCAGATTTGTTATCTTATGAGGGGGTAGGGTATATAAGAGAATGAGTTGTGATGAACTGGAAGAAATGCATTGAGAAGCTATAAGAAAAAGGTCTGGCCAAAAAAGTAGTGTACAATGAAGAATAATTTTTTTGAACGAGGATATGAACAAAAAAGTAGGGTTTAGGTACAACAGGTTTAGGTAGTATTTTCTTGTAAACAAATAATGAACTAAGGGAGATCTCCGAGAAGTAAAGAAAATTTTGTTTGCAAATCAAATACTATAAATACTACATTACCAAATGTTATACTGAAAACAAACCCTGTCCTTTCATTATGTGTTATTCCGCTATGTGTTTGTGTACTCTTGCGTATTTGTGTTCTTCCTAACTTTATGTGTTTATCTGATAAGAGTTATGTTGCAGAATTTTTCTGATACTAAGCTACATTCACTATGATGAGGAATACTGTTATCCTCAAATATAATTTGCATTAATAATGTGTTATTTACTGTGTAAAGATGTTTATATATTATTTATTCTGTTCTGTTTTAATGCACATGTGTGAAGTTAATGTTTCGAAAGCTATTATCATTTTTGTATTTACTTACTTACGTCATAATTCCTGGAACGCTGATGTACATGTTTATTTCTATTCTTGTGTAAAGCTTGTATTACTACAAATGTTGTCTGTATTATTATGTTCTTTAATGATGTTTTCTGTATTTTTATAATTGTATTCTTATATTGTAAATTAGTAATTATGTAGACATCAGTTCTTCAAATTAAGTTTCATTTCACTGCACACATTTCTGTTGCTCATAGTATATGGACAATATGTTAGAAGTTAAAAAAAAGGGACTGTTAGCACTGTCACACATGTTGATAATTCAGCAAGGGACTGGTTAACAGCATTGCTGGTTCTAAGGACATTCCAAAAAGTTTGTGAGTGCACAACTGGTGGTTTATGGACTTGCTGTATTAACCGCAAGACTCTTCGATGTTGACTGTGCACCCGCACAGTCGCAACGGATGGCTGCTAGCCACCTCTACAAGGACTACAGTAGGTCTGCACATTTGGTGGCCCAACAATACCATTATCTCTACAAGAAATACTATGGGTCTGCTCTGCGATGACCTACCTACCAATGTTCTTCAAAACTTCGACTGACTCTGCTGTGGGTTTGCTCTGTTGTGGCCCCTTTACCTGTCTGCATGTCAAGAGTCAGCACTGTCTTTCCGTTGGAGGGAAAACACTACTTCTTCAAGACTGCATGGAAATCCACTACTTCGGTGTGCATTTTCTTTTGCTGCTCAGACTTTGCACTACTGTGATGAATGATCAGGACTGTCTTTATGGACTGTGAGGACAATTTTGCTTTTGACCAACAGTGTAAGAATAATTCTATGCATTTGATTTATTTATTAGCGTTAATATAAATTTTTTTAGCAAATACATAGTGGTCATTGCCCAAAACAATTTGTAAAATTTTTTGTGGGGAGCATGGGGGCTATGTAATTAGGCTGTTTAGGTTTTTATGTTGGTAATGCCATGTAGTGCTCTGTATGCAAATCGCTGACTGTGCTGTGTGCAGTCTATGGCTGGTTAGACTCCTTGTTGGAATATTCGCTAGTGTAGTGTTGGGCAGTTGAATGTAAACAGCGTGTAGCGTTGGGCAGTTGGAGGTGAGCCGCCAGCAGTGGTGGATGTGGAGAGAGAGATGCCAGAATTTTGAGAAGTTGCTATAAGCGGACGATCTGGACGTGTGTCCGCCAGAAAAATAAAATTTGTATATATATATATATATATATATATATATATATATATATATATATATATATATATATAGGGTGTCCCAGCTATCTTGTCCACCCAAAATATCTCTGGAACAATAACAGCTATTGGAAAACGACTTTCACCGGTATCAATGTAGGGCTGGAGCCCATGAATGTACATATTTGGAAACATTCTAAAACGAAAGCATATGTGTTTTTTAACACAAACATATGTTTTTTTAAATGGACCTCCTATATTTTTTCTTCAGCAATCCATAGCATGACAAAGCACATACACAATGGCGTTGATTGCATCGCAATATTCCCACTACATCCCGAGATACTGAGACGCGAAGTTGATGCGCAGAAGACCGTATTATTCGTTTCGGACCTCTTGATAAGTATGGAAGTGTGATTACGCATGTCAATCACATCGTGATTACGGGCAGCATGGGGTTCACGCCTGAGCCTCAGGACGTGCGCTAGCAGCGCACGTCGGGTGTTTGAAGCGTCAACTTCGCGTCTCAATATCTCGGGATGTAATGGGAATATTGCGATGCAATCAACGCCATTGTGTATGTACTTTGTCATGCTATGGAGTGCTGAAGAAAAAATATAGGAGGTCCATTTAAAAAACATAAGTTTGTGTTAAAAAACACATACGCTTTCGTTTTAGAATGTTTCCAAATATGTACATTCATGGGCCCCAGCCCTATATTGATACCGGTGAAAGTCGTTTTCCAATAGCTGTTATTGTTCCAGAGATATTTTGGGTGGACAAGATAGCTGGGACACCCTGTATATATATATATATATATTTCATTTGCTAACTATGCCTATCAGGAGTTAGTGCCTTCAGTAATTAGAATCTTTTATTCAGCTGGCAGTATTGGCGCTCGCCGTATTGCGGTAGTTCGAGCAACAAAGATTTTTGTGAGATAAGTGATTCATGAAAGGTATAGGTTATTGTTAGTCAGGGGCATTCTTTTGTAGGGATTACTGAAATCAGATTGTGTGTCAGTTTAGTGATGATCAGAATAAGTAAAGAGAAAACTGTCTGAGTACGTTGAGTTTTACTCAGCTGTTTGAAAATCGAATAACGTAGAAGTCTACCAGCATTTTCATACACAATTTTTCAAAGGGGACGTTTCAACCTGTCATGGTGGTGAGACCAACTGAACTGCGTACGTTTTCATTAAATATCGATCAGCAAGATAGAGTACCAGCAGGTTCAGGAAACAGAGTGTGTTTTTCAGAGGATACCAATTTGCCAATTAACATTATACACGGTTGAACCAGTATTAACCAATGAAGAGTTGTATAGTTTGCATTGTTTTATCTGCGGGAGTTTAGAGCATGTGAGTGACATTAACATGTAATAGAGGATTCTGGTTAGTGAGGATAACTCTGATGGAGGGGAAGTGATTCTGTCAAAGGGTACAATAATAGGTAACAGCCACTTTGAAACTCTTGGAAGATAAGGACTTCGATAAGTTGAGCGCAGAGGAAAACTACAAGCAAACAGTCGATATGGAAGTGTTACAAGGGAAAGTAGGTGGTTTGAAGGTCAGTGACTGAATGGCTATGGAGAACTTGTTGTTGAGATTTAGTGATTTATTTTGTATGAATGGAGGGTTACTGGCAACCCCGCTGATTCAACGTCACAAACTGACAGGGGATAGTGCACCAAATTATAGGAAGCCCTACCATATATATGAAAGTAGCTGCAACCATTGATAGAAGAATTTATTGAACAGCAACTACAGGATGGGATCATAAAGCTGGGTGATGGTCCGTGGAGCACAAATATAATCGTCGGGCCAAACAAATCGACAGACGGGACATGGAAATACAGATTTTCCTGTAACTACAGATATCTAAATGCACGCACCATTCCGGATGCTTATCCAATTCCAAACAGCACGGAAACTTTGGATAATCTGGGTCAGTGTCGGGTCTTTACAATTAGACCACAGTAGCTGATACCATCAATTGCAGGTGGCACCTGAAGGGAGCAGAACATTTTCATTACAAACCCATGCTGTTTGGACTAAAGTATGCATTGGCAACTTTTAAGCTGTTTTTAGATGGAGTACTGAGAGGATTAAAGCCAAAAGCTTGTTTGGTATATCTCAATGACATAATTGTCTGTTCAAAGGATTTACCAGAGCATACGAGACGTTCGGATGGTGTCTTTAGTAGACTACAATCGGCACGTTTGATATTAAGAGAGGACGAGTGCCATTTTGTGCAAACTCAGGTAAACTATCTGGGGCACTTGATTAGTGAACGTGGCGTACAGACCAATTCTGGTCTTACAGACGCAGTTCAAAATTATTGTATACCACAAACAACTAAGCAAGTACAGTCGCTCATTGTAGTTATTAAAGACGGTTCATGAAGGACTTTGCGAAAATAGCCAGACCCTTGAACAAGCTACTGAAGAAGTGGATGAAATTCCATTAGTCGCAGGAATGTCAGGAGGCATTTGAAATATTGAAATAAATGTTAGTTTCAGATCCGGTATTGGATTTCCGGATTTTGAGAAAGAGTTTATCCTTTCATGAGAAGCTTCAAATGAGTCAATCGATAGTGTTTTGGGACAGATGGTAGATGGTCAGGAACATCAAGTAGTTTACGCTTCAAGGCAGTTAAACAAGACAGAGCAGAACTACTCAGCAACGGAGAAACAGGTATTGGTAGTCATGTATGGTATTACTTATTTTCGATGTTACTGTATGATAGCAAGTTTAAATCGTGACAAATCATGCCTCATTGAAATAATTGCTTTGTACGATGTAATCCATAAGCCAGGGAGATCACACGCAAATGCAGATTCGTTATGCCGCGGAGTAGCAATGTTAAGTACGCTAGGGAAGAGCGTTGAGGAGTGGCGGCAGGCACAGACAAGGCATAAGGAGTGCCAGGCATTAAGTCACAGCCACATGTCGTTATGCACGAGGGTCCGTTGTGCAGAACGACGAGGTGTGGACAACATGTGGTGGTTCCAGAGGATTTTCGGGAGGAAGTTTCGCAGCAGGTTCACGAGCATATGTTGTCAGGTCGTGGTGGGTGATGTGCAACGGACAGACGTGTAGCAGAGCAGTTTTGGTGTAGAAACAGGAAACGTGTTGTGGAGCAGTATGTTACAGACTGTGTGTTATGCGCACAGAGGGCCGATCCCCTCAGAAAGTGGCATTGCAAAGGTTACCACAGGCTTCCAGTCCATTTTCAATGTTAGGGTCATTTAATAAAACACCTGCAGGAAATAAGTACGCTTTCACGATCATCGATTGTTTTTCTTGATTTTTGGCAATGGTACTGATGCCAGACCAACGGGCTAGAACAGTAGCGAAGGCGTTAGTAAACAACTGGATATTAAAAAAAAAAAAAGAAAAATGTTCAAATGTGTGTGAATTCCTAAGGGACCAAACCGCTGAGGTCATCGGTTCCTAGACTTACACACTACTTAACCTAACTTACGCTAAGAACGACACACACACCCATGCCCAAGAGAGTACTCGAACCTCCGGCGGGAGGGGCCGCGCAGTCCGTGACATGGCGCCTCAAACCGCACGGCCACTAGTCGCGGCGAACTGGATCTTAATGCTTGGGTTACCTGAGATTATGATTACGGACCAGGGAACGAATTTTGTCTCGGATTTAATGAAACAACTATGCTGCGTGTTGCATATGCAGAAGTTAGGGACGAGTCATTTTCGTCTGCAGACCAGTGGGAAAACGGAACATGTTCAAAATGGTTCAAATGGTTCTGAGCACCATGGGACTTAACATCTGAGGTCATCAGTTCCGTAGACTTAGAACTACTTAAACCTAACTAACCTAAGAACAGCACACACATCCATTCCCGAAGCAGGATTCGAACCTGCGACCGTAGCGGTCACGCGGTTCCAGACTGAAGTGCCTAGAACCGCTCGGCCACGCCGTCAGGCAATCGAACATGTTCACAAGACAGTTTACTGCAAAGCTGTTACGTAGGTTCCAGGCGCGATGATTGTGACACCTGTTACCTTATGTACAGCGTTCCTGAAATTCGAAGGTTGATACTACAATGGGAATGTCGCCGTTTGAGATGGTGTATGGCAGGACGTTTTGGACATTTTGATTCGTAAATTAGGACCGGATAGGGTGTTGGTGAGGAAGTTTGCCAGAAGAATTAAGGAAATTTGGAGGAATGTACAAAAGGTAAACACAAGGTGCTAGGACGCCAGGAACAATCGAACAGCTGCATGGGCAAATTGCCACAGTACCGCATGTGGCAGTGGGTAATGGTCGCTGGTCCCAACATGTCAAAGTGGAAAACGAAGAAATTTTTAACAAACTACCAGGGACCATACTAGGTTGTGGAAATGAGCTCATCGGGCAACACGAAGACATAGTTCCCCACAAAAAGTCTGTTATACACGTCAGTTGCATAAAACTATTTAAAGGAATGGCAGAGGGGATACCACAGTTATCAGCAACAAGCCAGGAAGTGAAAGTTACAATGGGTAAAAACAAGGAATTTGAAATTGGTGAGCATGATGTGCCATATAGGTTAAGGTTGCGTAAGTAAGTTGTGCACTTGTAATTTGATGGGGTTTCTATTGGTTTTGTATATCGGAGAGTATGTATTTTTATTGCCATATAAATATTTGTTGTTTTTTTGCCGAGTTGTTAGTTTTTCGTTATTACTGATATTGTTTTTCGTGGAGTGTGCGTTCTCAGAAAGAGGAAATGGTCGATAGAGTAACTATGTTGTACAGCTGGTGAATGTATGTATAAGGACACCCTGGGGAATGACGATGGTCCTGCTGTTGCTGTAGTCTCGAAGGACAGGCAGGCTCACCTGGTAATGTCACAGACAGTTGGGAACCCCACTCATGGTGGAAGTATATTGGATCTAATGGCAACAAACCGACCTGACTTCTCTGAGGATGCCCACATCGATAATTGTATCAGTGACCATGATGCAGTTGTCGGAACAATGGTTACCAAAGTACAAAGGGTAACTATGAAAAGCAGAAAGATACACACTGAAGCGCCAAAAAAACTGGTATATGCATGCGTATGCAAATACAGAGATACTTAAACAGGTAGAATACGACGATGTGATCGGCAACGCCTATATAAGACAAAAAGTGTCTGGCGCAGTTGTTAGATCCGTTACAGCTGTTACAATGGCAGGTAATCAAGCTTTAAGTGAGGTTGAACATGACACTAGGGTCGGAGGACGAGCGATGGGACACAGGATCTCCGAGGTAGCAATGAAGTGGTGATTTTCCCGTACAACCTCTTCAAGTGTGTGTCGTGACTATCAGGAATCCGGCAAAACATCAAACCTTCGACATGGCTGCGGCCGGAAAAAGAGCCTGCAAAAACGGGACCAACGACGACTGAGAGAAATGGTCAACGTGACGGAAGTGCAATAGCTGCAGATTTCAATGCTGGGCCATCAACAAGTGTCAGCGTGCGAACCATTCAATGAAACATCATCGATATGAGCTTTCGGAACCGAAGGTCCACTCGTGTACCCTTGATGACTGCACGACACAAAGCCTTACGCCTCGTCTGCGTCTGTCAACACCGACGTTCGCCTGTTGATGACTGGAAACATATTGCCTGATGGGACGAGTCTCATTTCAAATTGTATACAGCGGGTGGACTTGTACGGGTACATACAGAGGACCTCTGGCACAAGTTTTAAAGAGTAGTTGACCATGCACTGGATAGATAGTTACTCAGTAGAACATTTCATAATGGGGAGGGGGGGGGGGGGAGGGAGGGAACCTCGGTGGTATACAGCCAATGTAAAGAAACTTCTACAGAAACTTGTTAATGTATAATAGATGTAAAACAAAGTGTAGGGCTATAGATAGAAAGATACTGAATGAAACACGATTGGCTGTCAAGAGAGCAATGCGTGAGGCCTTCAGTGACTACCACAGTAGAATATTGTCAAGTGATCTTTCACAGAACCCAAAGAAATTGTGGCCATATGTAAAGGCTGTTAGTGGCACCAAAGTTACTGTCCAGACCCTGACCCTGAAATTGAGGCTATCAAAGCAAAAGCTAAAATATAGATCTGATATAATGAAATTTTGCTTGAGACATTTGAGACTCATCTTTATCTACGATAATGATGGGAGCTGAAGAAATGAATTAAAATTATTGCCTTGGCTGGGACATGAACCCATGTCTCCTTGCTTATTATGCAGATATGCTTGTCATTACACCACCACAGCATTACATCTAGTGTACCCACAGCGATTACACTAGTCCAAATCACTCCCTAACACACACTTGCTCTACATGGGGTCCACGAACTTCACTTGAGGAGCAGTCAGCCGTGTTCCAGGCTACTGGCACAGCCAACACACGTAGTGGCCACTTAGCCATGGTGTGAGTAGGAGCACTATGTCTGCAAGACTATGTGACCAGACGCAGACGCAGCAGATTTCAGCATTGGCATTGGCGCTGACCAACGCATGCATACCACAGGGCGCTATCACTGCGATCAGCAAAAGGCCGGCTGTGTACCTTTGATGCAATACAGCCAATGACACGCTTGCCAGTGTTTCTCTGAACACTTCGCTGTGAGTCACCTTTCTCTCCCAAACCACAGATCTCGGTCGTTCTCACATATTACAACCCCTGAGCTCAGGGGGTTGTAACAGTGGTCTATGTGATTTCCGTATTCTTGAAGTTTAATGACATGATATGGCTATCTTAGCGAAAAATTGTGTAAAAAGTGTATAACTAGCCTTCATCATGAAAATCATTGTTGTAGGGCTATACGATGCAAAGAAAAAGTAACGATATGCTTGTGTTATTTACCAAATGTGGGAATGGTAAAATTAAGAATTTATTAAAACAATATGTCAGTGGAATTCTTAGCTGTTAGGGCCGGCCGGAGTGGCCGTGCGGTTCTAGGCGCGACAGTCTGGAACCGTGCATCCGCTACGGTCGCAGGTTCGAATCCTGCCTCGGGCATGGATGTGTGTGACGTCCTTGGGTTAGTTAAGTTTAATTAGTTCTAAGTTCTAGGCGCCTGATGACCTCAGAAGTTAAGTCGCATAGTGCTCAGAGCCATTTGAACCATTTTAGCTGTTAGGCCCGAGTAAAGTGTTATGAAAATATGGCACGAAACACTCGTAGGATACTATGAAAAATCGCTACAAAATAAAAATTCAGCATGCTTTGTAAAAAAAAAAATCTCATAAGCGGATTTGAATATGAGATCTCTCAGATACAAATTAAAGCACAAGGGTTCGACAGGACTCGAAGGAAATGAAAAAGACTTTGAGAATGTATTACTCAGCATTTATTTAGGTCAAGTGGACTACTAAGATTTCTTGCCATTTCAACTTGATGTATTTTGGCGATTCTCCAGTCATTTTGACAGAGGGCAAGTAACCTACTTTACGTTATATTTGATTTTAGATAGCAAAAATCAGTTATTTCCTCCGCTTTGATTTTTTCCTCAAAAAATCTAGCCACGCTCTACAAAGGAAGAAGGTTTCGGATATACCCAAGAACAATGCACACTGCCCTGGCATTGGCTTCAGATACCGAAGTGACTCAGAGTAACTTGGGAGAATGTGCTCTTCTCCCATGACAATACATCTACTCACATGTCGTCCATTCTGATAAAAGCTGTGGATCAGCTGGCCCCAGAAGTTGCGCAACACTTGCTGTATTCTGCAGATTCGTCCCATTTGAAATTTTCTGTTTGTTCACTTCAAAACAAGACTTGGAAGGAAATTATTTTTCATTCAATGAACAGGTTATGTGTGCTATACGAAAGTGTTACACAGAATATATAGCAACTTTTTTCTATGAAAATAAAAACGAATTGCAATTTTTCTGACCAAATGTATTTCAAGCAATGGAAATTATTTTGAGAAATAAATTTTCGTTTTTATGGAAAAATGTTATTTTTGGATGATATCCAAATTCTGCAGGCCACTGTCTTAGCGTAGCCAAGATTGCAAGATGTGTCTGTCTGGCCAGTCTCCAACCGTAAACATTGCAAAGGGGTAATTGAGTGTGCATGTTGTATTAATTACCTCCTACCATGAACTTGGCGGCGACTTGTGCCATGTTGATGCAGATACCGTCATAAATATTAAAAAAATGGAGCAAAATAATCAATTTCCAATCATTAATTGCCACAAAGATTGTTTCTAGATGTTGAGACACACTTTTGAGAAACTGAGTTACAGACATCTATATACTAGCATGTAGCATCCACTTTCTCATTATGATAGCGACGATGCACCTTGAAAGGAACTCCACGAGACATCTAAAGCGATGGGGAGTCCTGATGGTCCGTGACTGCCCAATCGCCACCTACTAACTTATTGAGATGGTCAGAGCTTGGTCCATGGCGCCATGTTCGGTTAGAGACCAGGTTATCTCAGAGGTGATGTTGGGAGAAGGTGGAGGAGGTGCATGTAAGCCCCTCCATGTTAGTGGAATGTTTCTCAAAAAATTCTGACGCAACGTACACTATGTGATCAAAAGTATCCGGACACCTGGCTGAAAATGAGTCGGCGTTCCAAAACATTCCAAAGGTGTTCTATAGGATTCAGGTCAGGACTCTGTGCAGGCCAGTCCATTACAGGGATGTTATTCGCGATCGTGTTGAAAGATGCACTCGACATCCTCGAATTGGTCTTCAACAGGGGGAAGCAAGAAGGTGCTTGAAACATCAACGTAGGCCTGTGCTGTGATAGTGCCAAGCAAAACAACAAGGGGTACAAGCCCCCTCCATGAAAAACACGACCACATCATAAGCCTCTGAATTTTACTGTTTACACTACACATGCTGGCAGATGACGTTCACTGGGCATTCGCCATACCCACGCCCTGCCATCGGATCACCACATTGTGTATCGTGATTCGTCACTCCACGCACTTTTTTCCACTTTTCAATCGTCCAATTTTTACGCTCCTCACACCAAGCGAGGCGTCGTTTGGCATTTACCGGCGTGATGATGTGTGGCTTATGAGCAGCCGCTCGACCGTGAAATCCAAGTATTCTCACCTCCCGCCTAACTGTCATAGTACTGGCAATAGCTCCTGATGCAGTTTGGAATTCCTGTGTGATGGTCTGGATAGATATCTGTCCATTACACATTACGACCCTCTTCAACCTTCGGCGGTCTCTGTCAGTCAACAGACAAGGTTGGCCTGTACACTTTTGTGCCGTACTTCTCGCTTCACGTTTCCACTTCACTATCACATCAGAAACAGTGGATCTAGGGATGTTTAAGAGTGTGGAAATCTCGCGTACAGAGGTATGACACAAGTGTCACCCAGTCACCAGACCACATTCGAAGTCCGTGAGTTCCGCAGAGCGCCCCATTCTGCCCTCGCACGATGTCTAATGACTACTGAAGTCGTTAATATGGAGTAGGTGGCAGTAAGTGGCAGCACAATGCACATAATATGAAAAACGTATGTTTTTGGGTGTGTCTGGATACTTTTGATCAATGTGAATATCCCTCAAACAAAAATGCTTCACTATCTGCGTGAAAGGTGCCCTTTGGGCGAAACTTTAGATATTATTGGCGTTAAAAATTAATGACTCACAGACCATTTGGTCCACTACGCTAAATAAGTAGAAGTATTACTAAAAACCTGGTGCAAGTCCGATTTAATACCACTTTTGGGGCTTAGGTAGCAGTTTCATTGTTCATTCATTTAAACAAATTCGTAAGTGGCTTCACGAGCCAGAGTGAACCCCGTTGCAGATCTTGGATTGCAAAGTGAAGTGTTCATCGGGAGTCGAACCAGAGATTTAACGTCAGTAACTAGCGACTGTAGCTACTTCGCTGCTGTCTACAAAGGTGCAGTGCATGTTTGTGATAACGTGGCAGAGCTATGTAAAGTACATCGTGTTAAGGAATAGTATTGCCTAAATTGAATTACTGTTGACTGGTCGACATCGTCAACATTGCATTCAGAATGCTTTAATTGGGCATGTATCTGAACTATAACTGTGATCAGGACAGAGTAACAGTTCTACGCTTCACGACAGTAAAAACGGAACGCACATGGAGAATGTTAGACACCACGCCCATAACAATTCTGTGAAATGTTCGTCATCAACCCTGCACGTTGAAATGGGATGGTACGAAAAAACCTACGTAGTTCTTCACAGGACGTTATTTGACAGTGTGCATTGCTATTTCGTTGACATGGTTCCTTTGTCTTCTGATTTAGCTAAAAATGACTTCTATCGGTTTTTTGTCTGTGGTTAAATCAAATGCATTGTATTTGAAATCGGACTGCAGATAATGGACAAACTCTGCGTTTCAACCTCAGCTTTTTATTTCAGTTTCCATGTACGAGGATGCTATCAAGAAAAACGAAAAGACACTTCGCTTCGCACCTTCCAGCAAGGAAGTGATAATGATTTCGATGGTTTGTTGTGAACAACAAATTTTTTCAAATATTTAACTATAATTGTTAGCAGATGTGAGGGACATTATTCATAAATTAGAGATGTACCAGATCAGTGTGTTTGCCACTCAGTACAATGAGGTCCCCTCCTGGAGAAGATTCGTTACGTAATTCACAATCTCACTTTTTTTCAACAACTGCTTGGACATTCTCTCTGAGACGCCGTATTGTTTCTATTTCGCTCTGCTTTGTCATGAATCGGTACTACGGGCTTCCCGAGAGAATTGCATCCGGTGCGATGTTAGATAAGTTGTGGAGGAGACAAAGACAATGAATGACTCACGCCCAAGAAGCCACTGACCGCCAAGGTCTGGCGCGTTGCGCTTACAGTGTTCTGGACTCGTATGAGTTCACGCGTGCGCTACAAACCACATCACTGACTTCTCTCCAGACGTTCTTGTTCAGTTCCCTAAGTTGTTTATGGCATGAAAAGATATGAAAACGCTTGTCACAAATCTGTACGAATAGCCGTCAAAATTATATCGATGTTGTGGCAAAGCATACTTCTTATTATGCCACATATAAATGTTTGGTATTTCATCGCGACCTTTGCAAACTTTGCAGATATATATGCAATACTGTTAAACGGTTTATGGTACCGTTTCAACTCTGAAGCCATTGTCAATCGCGTTCAGTAGCTACCGTATTTCGTTACATAAAATGGTAGTAAAAAACTACCAGCTCTCCGCGAAGCTTGCTCAGTTGTGAGTCCGAAATTATAGGCCGAAGGGGTTGGGGGGGGGGGGTGTTTTTTATTCATGTCAGCAGCAAGATGAGGTACTAAGATTACTTCAAAACATATGACTGAATGTGATACTTCAAATTTCGGTCTGTTTTTCTTCGTTTCTCTTATCACTGAACGTCTATAGCGCTTCCATAACCTGAGTTTTGCGCAATGGCCGTTGCTTCCGCGCTACACTTATCCTGCCAGAGCAACTAACACCCCTCCATCGCTACATAAAAATACAGAAAACCACAGTAATAAGAAAATGAAGCAAACGCGTTTTTTCCTATAGCGTGTAGCAAATCTCCCAGCCAAACCAATTTCTTATTGGGTTATAAAGATATTTTAAGAAGAAAAGATATTTGAGCCTGCACTGATGGACCAAATGCCTGTGTTGCAAATTTTAATATATAGACCCTGACTAGATGTGAGACACTGGAAGTCACACAATGCACCGCATTACGCACTCCCTTCTTCGTTGAAGGGTATAAGCGTGGACTCTGGGCGCCACGAAAAACAGAAACAGAATTGAAGATTAGGTGTAAACATCCCGTCCATAACTAGGTTGTTACAGATGAAGCTCGCGTTCAGAATGAACAAGGATAGGGAATGACTTTCCGAGACCTTTCCAGAAGAATCATCTCGGCATTTGTCTCAGCTAGTTTAAGCAAATCAAAGAAAATGTAAATCTAGATGAACGACATTGATTTACTATCAGGAAAAGTTGTGCAGCCAGACAGTGTGACTTTTACAAACTGAAATAAATGTTGTTGTTCATACCGAAATGTGCCGTTTAGTTTTTTCAGCTCTGCCTCTTCCCCCCTCCCCCCCTTTTCCTTTCCTCACGAGTTTGTGACCTCCCCCTCACTTATCGACCTTAATGACAGTGAAAAATTAAACCGCGTGTACCTAATGGAAATTTGGGAAAAGCAATCGTGACCGAAGTTAATCTGTCGGTAAAGAGGGAGGAAAGGGTTACATCTAAATGAAAGGAAAAATGCAGATGAAACTGGTGGAAATTAATTTTGAAAAGGGGTAAAGTTAATAAAGAAAGTAAATGTGCGGTCGTTACGTTAACAATTAACTAGCGGTAATTAGATATTTGAGATTTGGGGGAAATTACGGTCGCCAGTCCTATGGACAATTACTATAGTAACTGAGAAAGAAAGGTTATTGCACATATAATTAGCAATAGAAGCGTGGCAACTGAAGGTTGACACGTGTAGTGTCAAAACTGGAAGTTTGTCAGAAGTAATAAATTTCGCTACACTCTGACTTAATTTAGCAAAAGAATTAATAAAACCGGAAAATTGAAAGTTAATTTAGTGACTGAAATTAATAGTGAGCTTTGTTTCTGAAGCACATCGAAATTCAGTAAAATACGGTTAGTCTTGGGCTACCTCAACAATCATTTCAAAAGCTACTTGAATCTACGGGATTTAGAAATAAGAGATTTAACTTTGAACTTGAGTTAAATGATTCTGAACAATTAACAATAGTAAAATTTAGTACATACCAAGCTGAGCTGCAGTCACAGGTAAGCTAAAATACGATAACAAAACTCGCACTCTTAATTTGTGCATGTGTAATCTAAATATTGTAGCTAGCTATGAATACCTTAACTGAACTTTGAAATTAAAGCAGTGAAATCGAATGATATTACTTTAATGCTGGCATTTGAATTTCAACGACACTCGGGTTCATTCCGGAAAAGGAAGAGACCCTGCTTGGTAATGCAATTGGGGCAATGAGCAACAAAGGTTCATGCTACGTTGCTGTAATTAAGTGAGAAAAATTTAACAGTTTGAAAAGCTGAGGTCTGCCATACAGTTCTAAAACTTAACGTGCTACCAGTCTTCCTTGTTTGTTGATTGAAGGTTTGAAGTCGTCGATCGAGGAGGTGGCGACCGTCACTCATTGTCGGCCGTCGCTGTTGCAGAAGCTGAATGTTGGCGCGCCTTCTTCTCGACACGGTCACCAGGCGAAACGGGCTCTTGATGTGTGCCTGTAATGTTGCCCGTCCGCGACACCGTGTCAGAAACTATCATAGCAAGTCGAGCGCAATTACATGCTGCCAAACCCCGAAAGCGCGGCAACTCGCGGGAGCGTCACACAACACACCTGCTCACCGCCCTACTCCAGCCAAACTCTGCTCTGCCCGCGCTCCACGCGGCAGAGTTAACACTACCGAAGATCCTAAACGCTTGGTTCTCCACACGACCTATCGATGTAATCGTTCGATAGCATAGTTTTCCCTAGGCCAGACCCAGCGTAAAAATACAAATAATCTTTACACAACAAACCAATTATACATCGACATAAATGCATATATATACAAATAGTAAAACAATTACAATATATAAAGACACATAAATGTCATATCTTCAGGTAACAAAATAAGGAAAAAAATTACAGTACAGTAGATGGAAATAGGAGGATATGCATTTCCGGCGTTACAAGTTAATGATCTTGTCTTGGAGGAGTGGCCAACGTCCCTTGACGATAGAAATACTATACCGTAGGTGCAGCCATATCGAATGGATATCTATGGTGAGGACAGATTAACATACGGTTTGTAAAGAGAACAGCAGCCTCTTCAGTACTAGTAGTTGCAGGGGCATCGGTCTGGATGACTGACCGACCTGGCCTTGTATTACATTAAACAGTATGGCCTGGCTTTGAAGATACTGTACTGCAAATGGCTGAAGTGAGACCAACAGCGAAAATAAATCTATTATACGGAGTGCATCAAAAAGAATCATCCGATTTGGCATGTCTATATTTTAAAAAAAGGTGGTTCAAATGGCTCTGAGCACTGTGGGATTTAACTGCTGTGGTCATCAGTCCCCTAGAACTTAGAACTACTTAAACCTAACTAACCTAAGGACATCACCCACATCCATGCCCGAGGCAGGATTCGAACCTGCGACCGTAGCGGTCGCGCGGTTCCAGACTGTAGCGCCTAGAACCGCTCGGCCACCACGGCCGGCAAACAGGCTGAACAGTTATTACTGATCCGCACTGCACAAAACGTACAACACAAACCGCTCTCTGTTGTCCCGACACAATTTTTACTAGAACTGAAGTAGGCGCACACTGCTGCTACCTAGGGGAACCACGTAAAACTCGACAGTTTGCATTTTCCAACAGTAGGTTGCTCACGCACATGTCTAAAATAACATAATAGTTATTATTTTTTTAAAATCGGATGATTTTTTTTATACACCCTGTATTTCTCGAGGACGTGCAACTTGGTTGCATGCAGCAGAGATCAACCAGCCGGCCGGAGTGGCCGAACGGTTCTAGGTGCTACAGTCTGGAACCGCGCGACAGCTACCGTCGCAGGTTCGAATCCTGCCTCGGGCATGGATGTGGGTGATGTCCTTAGGTTAGTTAGGTTTAAGTAGTTCTAAGTTCTAGGGGACTAATGACCTCAGAAGTTAAGTCCCATAGTGCTCAAAGCCATTTTTTATATCAACCAGGGGAAAAGACAAGCCCCAGCGGAAATCATTGAATAACGCACGAGATATAAATCTCAATCTGTCGACAGTACCACCAGTGTATTCTACAGGAGTGGCTGACTATGATGAATTCTATTGTAACGGCCATATATTGCCCAAAAAAATTTGTGATTGATCGGTGTAAATCATTACGTCATACTGAAAGAGATTGAGTAAATATCTGCGCTTGTGGCGCCACCGCTCTCCTAGGAGCGTAAATATTTCAGCGCATTTCTCCGTATCTTCTCGGTGTGTACCACGAGCTTAAAGTTGTTCTCGTACATTCTAATTTCGAAAGAAGCTTTAATAATAGAATCCCAGTACGCAGAACAACGGAACGAGTTTTAGTTTGAACAAAAATGTGTGCGGCTGCAACAACGCTGATCTGTTCATTTGCAGTGTTTCCGACCGCTGCTAACTACTACAGCCCAATCTCACTTCTGACAGCTTTATCCAAAATTCTTGAAAAAGTAATGTATTCAAGAGTAGCATCACATATTTGTAAAAATGAAGTACTAACAAAATCTCAGTTTGGTTTTCAGAAAGGCTTTTCAACATAAAATGCTATAAATGCTTTCACTCATCAAATATTAAATGCATTGAATAACCGAACATCACCCATTGGGATATTTTGTGATCTCTCAAAGACTTTTGATTGTGAGAATCATGAAATTCTTCTAGATAAGCTTAAGTATTGTGGTATGAGTGGGACAGTGCACAAATGGTTTAATTCATACTTAACTGGAAGAATGCAGAAGGTTGAAAGTAACAGTACAGATATTCTGCAAAAACCAGCAGAGTCCTCTAACTGGGGAGGTATCAAGAATGGTGACCCAAAGGGTTCAGTCTCGGGCCCCTTATTGTTCTTAATATATATTAATGATTTGCCACTCTATAGTCATGAAGATGCAAAGCTATTTCTTTTTGCTAATGATACAAGTATAGTAATCACACCCAAGAAGCAAGAATCAGCCGAGAAAATTTCAAATAATGTCTTTCAGAAAATTATTAAATGGTTCTCTGTAAATTGACTCTCACTGAATTTTGAGAAAACACAGGTTATACAATTCTGTACAGTAAATGGCATAACAGCATTGATAAATATAGACCACGAACGGAAGTCTGTTGCTAAGGCAGAATACTCAAAATTTTTTGGGTGTGTACATTGATGAGAAATTGAATTGGAAGAAACACATCGATGATCTGCTGAAAGGGTTAAGTTCAGCTACTTATGCTATTAGGGTTGTTGCAAATTTTAGTGATAAATATATCAGTAAATTAGCCTACTATGCCTATTTTCATTCACTGCTTTCATATGACATCATATTTTGGCGCCATTCGTCATTAAGAGAGAAAGTATTCATTGCACAAAAGCGTGTAATCAGAATAATAGCTGGAGCCCACCCGAGATCACCTGGCAGACATTTATTTAAAGAACTCGGGATATTCATAGTACCTTCGCAATACATATATTCATTTATGAAGTCTGTCATTAATAACCCATCCCAATTCAAAAATAACAGCAAAGTGCATAGCTACAACACTAGAAGGAAGGATGCTATTCATTATTGTGGATTAAACCTCACTTTGGCACACAAAGGGGTGAATTACGCTGCCACAAAAATCTTTGGTCATTTGCCAGATAGTATTAAAAGTTTGGCAGTTAGCCTACCAAAATTTAAAAGCAAATTAAAAGTTTTTCTGAATGACAACTCTTTGATATGAAGTAGTAACTGGAAAAAAATTTAATTAATTATTTTGTGTAATGAAAACTTATATTAAAGTGACACATTCCACATCATTACGAAATGTCGTATTCATTGACTACGGAACAAGGGTTAATGTATGCATGCATGTAAAACACCAACGGCACGTTAAAAATCGGAGACCTGAGAAATCGGCAACTGCTGAGCAAAGCCTCACAAAAAAATACAGAATAGAGTTTGATGAAATTCAATTCTTGACACATGCTTCTATATACAGAGGTTCTATTATTAAAGAGGCTGTAGAAATTAGAATGTGCGAGCACAACTTTAACCAGGACAGTGGATATAATCTTAGTGATGCGTACAAGTGTACTCGCGACGCAGAGAAGGGTGAGCGCGCGAAATGTTTACGTTCCTAAATGAGAGATGGCAGCACAAGTGCAGACATTGACACCGTCTCTGGCATCCTGACGAAATGACAGGGCCCACGGGAAATACGGACCACGCAACGAAATTGTGACCGACCACTAATCGGTCTGTCCGCTCGGCGGCGTGCAGGGCCCACGGGAAATCAGTTATTGTTGTTGTGGTCTTCAGTCCTGAGACTGGTTTGATGCAGCTCTCCATGCTACTCTATCCTGTACAAGCCTCTTCATCTCCCAGTACCTACCGCAACCTACATCCTTCTGAATCTGCTTAGTGTATTCATCTCTTGGTCTCCCTCTACGATTTTTACCCTTCACTCTGCCCTCCAATACTAAATTGGCGATCCCTTGATGCCTCAGAACATGTCCTACCAACCGATCCCTTCTTCTAGTCAAGTTGTGCCACAAACTTCTCTTCTCCCCAATCCTATTCAACACTTCCTCATTAGTTATGTGATCTACCCATCTAATCTTCAGCGTTCTTCTGTAGCACCACATTTCAAAAGCTTCTATTCTCTTCTTGTCCAAACTATTTATCGTCCATGTTTCACTTCCATACATGGCTACACTCCATACAAATACTTTCAGAAATGTCTTCCTGGCACTTAAATCTATACTCGATGTTAACAAATTTCTCTTCTTCAGAAACGCTTTCCTTGCCATTGCCAGTCTACATTTTATATCCTCTCTACTTAGACCATCATCAGTAATTTTGCTCCCCAAATAGCAAAACTCCTTTACTACTTTAAGAGTCTCATTTCCTAATCTAATTCCCTCAGCATCACCCAGCTTAATTCGACTACATTCCATCATCCTCGTTTTGCTTTTGCTGATGTTCATCTTATATCCTCCTTTCAAGACACTATCCAAAGTTTGGAAGGTAGGAGACGAGATACTGGCAGAAGTAAAGCTGTGAGGACCGGGCGTGAGTCGTGCTTCGGTAGCTCAGATGGTCGCCGGCACGGTAGCTCAGCGTGTTCGGTCAGAGGGTTTAGCTATCCTCTGCAATAAAAAACTGAGTGAACGGATCTACGAACAACGAGAACCAGTGTCATAGGACGTCCGCTACGAACAATGTCAACGAACAATATAGAACAAAATGAGATTTAAAAAAAAAAGTAAAAAAGTAACAGCCATCAAGTAAACAAACAGTTTAAAAAAAAAAAAAAAAGATGGTAGAGCACTTGCCCGCGAAAGGCAAAGGTCCCGAGTTCGAGTCTCGGTCGGGCACACAGTTTTAATCTGCCAGGAAGTTTCATATCAGCGCACACTCCGCTGTAGAGTGAAAATCTCATTCTGGAACTATCCATTCCGTTTAACTGCTCTTCACGTCCTTTGCTGTCTCTGACAGAATTACAATGTCATCGGCGAACCTCAAAGTTTTTATTTCTTCTCCATGGATTTTAATACCTACTCCGAACTTTTCTTTTGTTTCCTTTACTGCTTGTTCAATATACAGATTGAATAACATCGAGGATAGGCTATAGCCCTGTCTCACTCCCTTCCCAACCACTGGCCGGCCGAAGTGGCCGTGCGGTTAAAGGCGCTGCAGTCTGGAACCGCAAGACCGCTACGGTAGCAGGTTCGAATCCTGCCTCGGGCATGGATGTTTGTGATGTCCTTAGGTTAGTTAGGTTTAACTAGTTCTAAGTTCTAGGGGACTAATGACCTCAGCAGTTGAGTCCCATAGTGCTCAGAGCCATTTGAACCCAACCACTGCTTCCCTTTCATGCCCCTCGATTCAGTATGTAATGAAAAAGTACGCACCAAAGATCTCAACTTTGCCGTGTGCTTTTGAGAGCTTGTATGCATTTTAACGCGCAGTCAAGTATTATTAAACTCGTCTGAAATATTTACTCGCTACCCGCCAGAGACCGCTGCCGGCATTGTGCTGTGACACACGAGCCACAGCCTGCCTTCCTCGTAGGTTTCGCGAAATGATGGCGTACGCCGATAAGTCGCAAGGCGTTAATTGGCTACATATGCATATGGTCATCACAAGAGCAGCCACGACAGTCACTTGCTTCTGCCAAAAACGATATTGGTGATCATCGCATGCTCGGTGGTTCATCCAGCATTGACGCGACGAGAAAACTGAGATTGTTGTAAACACGTATGTCATCGCGAAAAACTTCCGTCCTACGAATGAGGAAACGTGAAAATGTAGCAAATGAAGCAGCAAAAAGTGAATGTTGTTGTTGCTGTTGTTGTGGTCTTCAGTCCTAAGGCTGGTTTGATGCAGCTCTCCATGCTACCCTACCCTGTGCAAGCTTCTTCATCTCCTAGTACTTACTGCAACCTACATCCTTCTGAATCTGCTTAGTGTATTCATCTCTTGGTCTCCCTCTACGATTTTTACCCTCCACGCCGCCCTCCAGTGCTAAATTTGTGATCCCTTGATGCCTCAGAACATGTCCTACCAATCGGTCCCTCCTTCTTGTCAAGTTGTGCCACAAACTCCTCTTCTCCCGAATTCTATTCAATACCTCCTCATTAGTTATGTGATCTACCCATCTAATCTGCAGCATTCTTCTGTAGCACCAGTGAATACAGACACCTAAAACTCAGAGCGACAGAAAGTGAAGTCGTAAAGAAGAAACAGCTACATGTCAAATGTAAAACTGTAGAAGTGCGCAGGACTACAGAAAAGATAGATGCAGCCAATAAGCAGTGTAAAGAGACATATGGATAAAAGAGGAGCAGCTGCGAGGGCATCAAGAAATTTCTTTTGTAAATTAAAAAAAAAAATCCGTGCATGTATTCTCTCTCTCTCTCTCTCTTTCTCTCTCTCCCTCACACACAGACACACACACACACACACACACACACACAGATACAATCATAACGAAAATGAATAGACATTAGTTTTCAGCATATACTTCGTTAAGTTGTCAACATGCACGTGCATGTAAACAAACCAAACAGAATGAGATACAGAGTGAACTCAACGTAGTTATGGGTATATTAGTGTTATGTCGATATTAGTGACAGAAGACTGATTGTGCGCACAACAAGGGCAAACAAAATGAGAAGTGGGAAGAAAAATGTTCGAATCACAGAAACATGCTTATATTTCGCAAATAGACCGGTAGTGCGACCTCCAGTGACCAGCCAACTGAAAACGCGAAGAACTGTAAGTAATCATTTATTTACATAAAAAGGGGAAAGTGAACTGTTTTATAATCTGCGAATAATACATATTAAAACAAACGTGTATCATAAATGTATCATTATAGATCCCACTGAATATGGCTTTAAGTGAAAAAGACGAAACGTGTCTGGTAGAATAAAATACAGTGCAGCGAGAGAAGGCGTTTTTTATTTACAAAACAAACCAAACATGCACTCCTCTGTCAGAGGTATCAGAACGATTTTAGCTCATAACTTTCGACTCGGTCGTTTCCAGACCTGAGTACCTTACGTGAAATTGATACATTTACCCATCATCGCTGAAAGTTTTTAAAATCATCACGGAATGACCCTATATAGAATTTGTTGCAGAGCGTTTCTCTAGACAGTTTATCACAAATTTTTGCGGTATAAAGAATAAAAATATAATTAACTCTTTCTTGCTCTTTTTCTACATATCCTAAAAACATTTGACATACATTATGATCTCGTTTGAGCGCTGAAAAACCTATTTGCATTTTTTATTGGACAAATACATGCAATTTGCTATACAAACTCGCCAATGCTACCAGTGAAATTCTGCACTTAAAAGTGCTACCTTACAGTTTTGTAAGCAGTTTCCTTTACAGATATAATCCATTTTTCCACATCCTTTCGATAAAACTGAGGCTTCCATTCACCTTTCCTGATATTGATTTTACCATATCATTCCTTTCCACATAACTTCTTAGTATTATCCCTAAATACTTCAACATTTTGACATCCTTCAGATGTTTCCCCATTAACCTTGTAATCAAATAGTATAGGCTCCCGTTTCTTTGTTATGAGCATTACCCTGTATTTATCTGCGTTTAAAGAGAGATGCTATTTACTGCACCTAGTAGAAATTTTGTACAAGTCTTGATGTAATTTCTTGCGTTTGTCCAACGATATTACTTTCCTGTACACGTCAGCATCGTCAGCTGATCCTGTCTGATAAGTCAGTTATGTACATGGCGAACGCCAGAGGTCCTATTACACCCTATGGTACTTTCGTTCCTGACGGTAAGCCGGTATCTGGATTAGTAGTCGACGGTGTGGTACAGTGTAGAAAGCGTTTCGGCAATCTAAGAATATAGCATCTACTTGTTCACCTTAATGTGTTGTTCACAAGAAGTACAGTGTAAATAAAGCAAGGTGTGCATCCAACGAAAGTTTTTTTTTCTGAATCCGTACTGATTCTCTGAGGGAAGTTTATTTTTCTACACGAACTTCACAAAGTTTAAGCTTAGATAATTTTCTAGGACCTTGCAACAGACGGACGTCAGCGATGTTGACCTGTAATTCTGTGTATCGGATCTGCAGCCCTTTTCGTAAACAAGTATGAGCAATACTCCTCTCCAGTCACATGGGACTATGCACTGCACAAGAGATTATAGATACGAGCTACGAAGGGAGCTAATGTCAATGTTAAACGTAACAGGAAATCCTTATTCGCTTTAAGTAGTCTTATTGTGGCTACAAGAAAAACGTATTAAATGTCAGACAAGCACACTCCACCTACCAACCTCCTCTCCCCCTCACACACACACTATCTGATCAGAAATTAGAAGTATCCAGACACCTGTACGTAATGTGGAATTGAGCACTAGATCTCACGAGACCCGTAAGTATAAGCGGAAGCGGGAAGTATTGCGTTGTCGATAGAGAAGAAATAACAGTAGCCGCCCGGTGTGGCCGTGCGGTTAAAGGCGCTTCAGTCTGGAACCGCGTGACCGCTACGGTCGCAGGTTCGAATCCTGCCTAGGGCATGGATGTGTGTGATGTCCTTAGGTTAGTTAGGTTTAAGTAGTTCTAAGTTCTAGGGGACTTATGACCACGGATGTTGAGTCCCATAGTGCTCAGAGCCATTTGAAATAACAGTAGAATGGATCGGTCAGAGAATTCAGTAACTTCGAATGTGGGCTAATCACTAGATGTGACCTGAGCAATAAATCCATCACTGACATTTCACTCATTCTAAAGTTGTCCAAGTCCACTGTTTGTGATGAGATTGTGAAGTAGAAAAGCAAAGGAACAACCACAACCACAGGTAAACCAAGACCAAGTACTGAAAGACAGGGATCGTCAAACATTGCGGAGGGTCATTGTAAAAAGATTGCATGAAATAAGGAGAAGGTGACTTCCAATATGTTACCAGCAATCCAGATAGCTCAATGAGTTAAAAACAATGGGATACAATTGCCAAGCAACTCTTCGCAAGCTATACATTTCTGTAGGCAAAGCTAAGCGACGCTTGAGGTGGTACAGGGAGATACGCTGTTGGACAGTGGATGACTGGATTTGGAGTGATGAATCATGCTACTATACCCCGTGGCAATCCGACAGAAGGATTTGGGTTTGACGAATAGCTGGAGAACGTTACCTGCTATCGTGTGTGTTGTCAGCAGTGAGTTCTACAGGTAGTGGTGTTACAGCGTAGGAATGTTTTTCGTGGCTAAAGTGTGGTTCCCTTACTACGTTCAAGAAAATTCTAAATCCAAAAAGATATGAACACATTTTCAGGAGTGTGTACCGCTTACAGTGGAGTAACAAAAAAATGGCTCTGAGCAGTATGGGACTGAACATCTGTGGTCATCAGTGCCCTAGAACTTAGAACTGCTTAAACCTAACTGACCTAAGGACATCACACACATCCATGCCCGAGGCAGGATTCGAACCTGCGGCCATAGCGGTCACGCGGTCCTAGACTGAACCGCCTAGAACCGCACGGCCATACCGGCAGGCCGTGGAGTAACAGCTCGGAGACTATGATTGTATCATCATGAGAGAGCACCGTGTCGTAAGGTAGCATCTGTGAGGCAATGGGTTCGAATCCTGCCTCGGGCATGGATGTTTGTGATGTCCTTAGGTTAGTTAGGTTTAACTAGTTCTAAGTTCTAGGGGACTAATGACCTCAGCAGTTGAGTCCCATAGTGCTCAGAGCCATTTGAACCATTTTTTTGAGGCAATGGTTTGTAAACAATAACATACCTTTCAAGGACTAGCCTGACCGGAATCTCGATCTTAACCCAATGGAACACCTATGGGATGAATTACATTGGGGTGAAAAGTCGTGGGATTGCGATAGGAACATATACAGATGGCGGCAGTATCCCATACACAAGGCATAAAATGGCAGTGCATTGGCGAAGCTGTCATTTGTACTCAGGTGACTGATATGAAGAGGTTCGCCACAAGAGTATGGTCTCACGACAGCAATTAACAAACTTCGAACGCGGAATGTAGTTGGTGCCAGACAAATGGGACATTCCATTTCGGAAATCGTTAGGGAATTCAATATTGCGAGATCAGTAGTGACAAGAGAGTGCCGAGAATACCAAATTTCAACCTGTACTTCTCACCACGGACGACGCAGTGGCCGATACGGCCTTCACTTAAAGACCGAGAGCAGTGGCGTTTGCGTAGAGTCGTCAGTGCTAACATACAACAACACAGCGTGAAAAAATCCTTAGAAATCAATGTCGACGTGCGATGAACGTATCCAGTAGGACAGTGCGGCGAAATGTGGCGCTAATGGGCTATGGCAGCAGACGAGTGCCTTTGGTAACAGCAGGACATCACCTGTAGCGCCTCTCCTGGGCTCGTGATCATACCGCTTGGACCCTAGGGAACTGGAAAGCCGTGGCCGAGTGAGATGAGTTCTGATTTCAGCTGGTAAGAGGTGATGATAAGGTCCAAGTGTGGCGCAGACCCCCACGAAACAATGAACCCAAGTTGTCAACAAGGCACTGTGCAAGCTGGTACTGGTTCCATAATGGAGTCAGCTGTGCTTACATGGAATGCATTGGGTCCTGTTTGTTTTAGGCTACTTGGAGACCATCTGTAACCATTCATGGACTTCATTTTCCCAAACAACGATGAAATTTTTGTGGATGGAAATTTGTCGTAAGGACTATGGGACGAAAGTGTTGAGGCCGTCAGCCCCTATACTTACGCACTACTTAATATAACTTTAACTTATGCTAAGGACAACTCACACCCATGTCCGAGGGACGACTCGAACCTCCGACAGTGGGAGCCGCGCGAACCGTGACAAGACGCCCTAGACCGCACGGCTAACCCCCGCGGCCGATTTCTGCGGATGTCACTGGGCCACAGTTGTTGCCATTGGTTTGAAGATCATTCTGGACAATTCGAGCGAAAGTTTTGGCCACCCATATCGCCAGACATGAATCCCTTTGAATATTTATGGAATATAATCGAGAGGTTCGTTCGTGCACAAAATACTGCACTGGCAATACTTTCGCAATTATGGATGGCGTAGAGTCTGCATGGCTCCGTGTTTCTGCAGAGGACTTCCAGCGACTTGTTGAGTCCATGCCACGTCGAGTTGCTGCACTACGCCTTGCAAAAGGAGGTCTGGATATTAGGAGATATAACATGACTTTTGTTACCTCAGTGTAAATGTGAGCTAGAATAGGTAATTTCAATGTTCCCCAATCCCCCACCCCGCGCCACACGCACGCTATCTGATCAAAAGTATCCGAATTGATCACTAGATGTAACGAGAGGGGGACCCGCAAGTATAAAAGTAGCCGAGGAGTATTCTGTTGTCAGTATTGTTAGTAGAGAAGCAATAACATATAAATGGGTCGGTAAGGGAAGCTCAGTGACTTCGAATGTGGGCTACTCATTGAATTACACCTCAGCAACAAATCCATCAGCGACCTTTCAACCCTTCTGAAGCTACCCAGGTCCACCGTTTGTGATTTGATTCCGACGTAGGAAAGCAAAGGAACAACCACAGCTAAACCAGGGCCAGGTGGATCTCATGTACTGACGGACAGGAATCGTCGAGCGTTCTGGAGGGTGGTTGTAAAAATTCGTATGAAATTTTCGGAAGGAATCACTCGCGACTTTCAGAATGTTGCCAGCAGTCCAGCTAGCGCAAAGAGTGTCCTAGGAAGTCTTAAAAATGGATTGCAATAGTCGAGCAGCTCCTCGTAAGCGACACATTTCTGCAGCGAATGCTAAGCGACGCTTGAGATGGCGGAACAGATACGCCGCTGGACAGATGACTACTGGATTTGAAGTGATGAATCACGATACAATACCCCGTGGCAATTCGACAGATGGGTTTGGGTTTGGCGAATGCATGGAGAACTTTGCGTGCCATCACGTGTAGTGTCAGCAGTGGAGTGTGGAGCAGATGCTGTGAAGATATGTGGACGTTTTTCCTCGTTAGCGTTTGGTCCCCTTATCGCACCCAAGAAAACACCAAATACGGAGAGATACGAACGCATTTTACAGCACTGCGTACCGTAGAGGAACAACTCGAAGAAGGTGAGGGTACCAACATGACAATGCACCGTGTAATAAATCAGTACTTATTAGGCAATGGTTTGTGAATAATATTTCTTAAATGGACTGTCCTGTCCAGAGACTCGACCTGAACCCAATGGAGTAGCTGGGGCATGAGTTACAATGCAGACTTCGCTTCAGACCCCAGCATTCATTATTATTACCTTCTTTGGTTTGCTATCTCCAGAAAGAATGGGCTGCTATTCCTCCAAAGGCATAAAGATACCTCACTGGATGTGTATAACTGCCCACGTCGTGTTGTGCCGACTCCACTGTAGCTTGAATGGATTTTTAAGTTTGTTTTGTATGCCAGACTTCTAATTTCACCACGCAAGTCTCCAGGGTTGAGCAGTTATTGCCCGATGACGACACGCAATACAGTTTGTTAAAGGGGAGTTCGCCGCCATTAATTATGTTTTTAGATTTAATTTTAATACTCGTACAGAGACTCAACGTTCCGTTGTTTAACAGCGCGCCGTCAAAATAAGTATGAAATGCTAATGTCTTTGCAATACATAATGTCGGCTATTGAGTTGAAGTTCGTACCTATTTTGCCATTTTTAGAGAAGAGAAACCTTAAGCGCTTCTGCTTCTATAGTCTCAGTATCAGATGTTCACTAATTTCAATTTACTTCCTATCTCAGTTCAGTATTTAACACAAATTATATATCAATGTCATTTCAGAGATATTACGTCGGTTCCACACTACGGGAATAACACGTAATTGTCATTTAACATAACTTTTATTAATAATCCTTTTTCTTATGACGTAAATGTTAATGAATGATCACTATCTGGGAGGAAAGAGGGATTGGTCCTAATAGCTTTTAATGAGCCCGAATTGTTAATTAAATAAAAATTCACGTTCAAGGATGATATGCGAACAACTTTCGTTACGTCCGTTTTCACGTATCTGTCAAAACTAATCCCGTCGCCCCCAATTCAAATTAACACTGACGTTAACCCCTTTTGTCGGAACATCGAATCGTAACTATTATGTGAAAGTTTATTCTAGTCCCCGAATTAATTCCTTTCAGATACGAGCGCGACCGAACAGCAGAACGGAACACAAACGACTTGTTTTAGCAACCGAACAGCGCAATGACGTTACATTACGACAATGTCCGCCCAATGAACATCTCTTTGACTTTATCTTCTCTACTCTGCTTGATTAAATTCTTCCTAATTACAATTTATTCAGCTATTTAACGAAAACACCTAACAAAAAATAAAATATATTTATCCCGACGTAAACGATCCGTTATACGGGGTGTTACAAAAAGGTACGGCCAAACTTTGAGGAAACATTCCTCACACACAAATAAAGAAAAGATGTTATGTGGACATGTGTCCGGAAACGCTTAATTTCCATGTTAGAGCTCATTTTAGTTTCGTCAGTATGTCCTGTACTTCCTCGATTCACCGCCAGTTGGCCCAATTGAAGGAAGGTAATGTTGACTTCGGTGCTTGTGTTGACATGCAGCTCATTGGTCTGCAGTACTAGCATCAAGCACATCAGTACGTAGCATCAATACGTTAGATGGTAGAGCACTTGCCCGCGAAAGGCAAAGGTCCCGAGTTCGAGTCTCGGTCGGGCACACAGTTTTAATCTGCCAGGAAGTTTCAGTAGGTTAGTGTTCATCACGAACGTGGTTTTGCAGTCAGTGCAATGCTTACAAATGCGGAGTTGGCAGATGCCCATTTGATGTATGGATTAGCACGGGGCAATAGCCGTGGCGCGGTACGTTTGTATCGAGACAGATTTCCAGATCGAAGGTGTCCCGGCAGGAAGACGTTCGAAGCAATTGATCGGCGTCTTAGGGAGCACGGAACATTCCAGCCTATGACTCGCGACTGGGGAAGACCTAGAACGACGAGGACACCTCCACTGGACGAGGCAATTCTTCGTGCAGTTGACGATAACCCTAATGCCAGCGTCAGAGAAGTTGCTGCTGTACAAGGTAACGTCGGCCACGTCACTGTATGGAGAGTGCTACGGGAGAACCAGTTGTTTCCGTACCATGTACAGCGTGTGCAGGCACTATCAGCAGCTGATTGGCCTCCACGGGTACACTTCTGCGAATGGTTCATCCAACAATGTGTAAATCCTCATTTCAGTGCAAATGTTCTCTTTACGGATGAGGCTTCATTCCAACGTGATCAAATTGTAAATTTTCACAATCAACATGTGTGGGCTGACGAGAATCCGCACGCAATTGTGTAATAACGTCATCGACACAGGTTTTCTGTGAACGTATGGGCAGGCATTGTTGGTGATGTCTTGATTGGGCCCCACGTTCTTCCACCTACGCTCAATGGAGCACGTTATCATAATTTCATACGGGATACTCTACCTGTGCTGCTAGAACATGTGCCTTTACAAGTACGACACAACATGTTGTTCATGCACGATGGAGCTTCTGCACATTTCAGTCGAAGTGTTCGTACGCTTCTCAACAACAGATTCGGTGACCGATGGATTGGTAGAGGCGGACCAATTCCATGGCCTCCACGCTCTCCTGACCTCAACCCTCTTGACTTTCATTTACGGGGGCATTTGAAAGCTCTTGTCTACGCAACCCCGGTACCAAATGTAGAGACTCTTCGTGCTCGTATTGTGGACGGCTGTGATACAATACGCCATTCTCCAGGGCTGCATCAGCGCATCAGGGATTCCATGCGACGGAGGGTGGATGCACGTATCCTCGCTAACGGAGGACATTTTGAACATTTCCTGTAACAAAGTGTTTGAAGTCACGCTGGTACGTTCTGTTGCTGTGGGTTTCCATTCCATGATTAATGTGATTTGAAGAGAAATAATAAAATGAGCTCTAACATGGAAAGTAAGCGTTTCCGGACACGTATCCACATAACATATCTTCTTTCTTTGTGTGTGAGGAATGTTTCCTGAAAGTTTGGACGTACCTTTTTGTAGCACCCTGTATGTGTCCTAAACAGAGTTCACGCCCTTATAAAGGCGAAGAGTGGAAACACCTCGTGTTAAAGTCCACTGATGTGTCCCGATACTTTTGAGCAGATAGTGTACATACACACGAACACACGGTGCGTGTTGCAATGATTTGTATCGGACACCGAGCTGTCCTTGACGTCAGATTTGACCTTGACACCGGTCAGTGAGAGGCTAGAATGACTCGAGGGAGGAGACCTGTGGCCTTGCCGTGTTTGTAATTGTGCTGGTAACGAAGGCGCGACACCTGCCAAGCGCGGCGTCTTTGTGCGCCGCTTCCGGCGTCGAGAGGGGCCGCCACTGCCGCCTCGCCTCGCTGGTTCCAACTACTGCCAGTGGCCTGTGTTCTCACTGCCAGTAACGCCGCCGGGCACGGCCCCGGGGCAGAGGTGACCGCCTCAGCCGACAACTGCCGTCCCTCTCTAACGACCTTGCTACAAAACGTTCCGTAATACTAACAACCATTCGAAAGCAGACACTTTGCGTATGATCTCTTATCGCTATAAGCTACACTACTGCACATTAAAATTGCTACACCACGAAGATGACGTGCTACAGACGCGAAATTTAACCGACAGGAAGAAGCTGGTGTGATATGCAAATAATTAGCTTTTCAGAGCATTCGCACAAGGTTGGCGCAGGTAGCGACACCTACAACGTGCTGACATGAGGGAAGTTTCCATCCGATTTCTCATACACAAACAGCAGTCGATCGGCGTTGCCTGGTGAAACGTTGTTGTGATGCCTCGTCTAAGGAGCAGAAATGCGTACCATCTCGTTTCCCACTTTGATAAGGGTCGGATTGTAGCCTACCGCGGTTGCGGTAGATCGTATCGCGACATTGCTGCTCGTGTTGGTCGACATCCAATGACTATTAGCAGAGTATGGAATCGGTGGGTTCAGGAGGGTAATACGGAACGCCGTGCTGGATCCCAACGGCCTCGTATCACTAGGAGTCGAGATGACAGGCATTTTATCCGCATGGCTGTAACGGATCGTGTAGCCACGCCTCGATCCCTGAGTCAACAGATGAGGACGTTTGCAAGACAACAACCATCTGCACGAACAGTTCGGCGACGTTTGCACCAGCATGGACTATCAGCTCGGAGACCGTGGCTGCGGTTACCCTTGACGCTGCATCACAGACAGGAGCGCCTGCGATGGTGTACTCAACGACGAATCTGGGCACACGAATGGCAAAACGTCATCTTTTCGGATGTATCCAGGTTCTGTTTACAGCATCGTGATGGTCGCATCCGTGTTTGGCGACATCGCGGTGAACGCACATTGGAAGCGTGTATTCGTCATCGCCATACTGGCGTATCACCCAGCGTGATGGTACGGGATGCCATTGGTTACACGTCTCGGTCACCTCTTGTTCGCATTGCGGCACTTTGAACAGTGGACGTTACATTTCAGAAGTGGTCCGACCGAGGCTCTACCCTTCATTCGATCCCTGCGAAACCCTACATTTCAACAGGATAATGCACGACCGCATGTTGCAGGTCCTGTACGGGCCTTTCTGGATACAGAAAATGTTCAACTGCTGCCCTGGCCAGCACATTCTCCAGATCTCTCACCAATTGAAAACGTCTGGTCAATTGTGGCCGAGCAACTGGCTCGTCACAATACGTCAGTCACTACTCTTGGTAAACTGTGGTATCGTGTTGAAGCTGCATAGGCAGCTGTACCTGTACACGCCATCCAAGCTCTGTTTGACTCAATGCCCAGGCGTATCAAGGCCGGTATTACGGCCAGAGCTGGTTGTTCTGGGTACTGATTTCTCAGGATCTATGCACCCAAATTGCGTGAAAATGTAATCACAAGTCAATTCTAGTATAATATATTTGTCCAATGAATACCCGTTTATCATCTGCATTTCTTCTTCGTGTAGCAATTTTAATGGCCAGTAGTGTATATCTATAGCTATACTCCGCAAGCTAGCTGTGGCTGAGGCTAATTCTGTTGCCTTTATCAATTCCTGCCCTTTCCTATTCCACTCGGGAAAGTTTCATGGTTAAAGTACTTGTCTCTGAACATTCATATGTACCCTAATTTTTCTCATGCATCAGCTTTATATTGATGTTGGCGTCAATGGTTCAACGAAGTTGCTCATACTCGTCATACTGGCCGAGCGGTTCTAGGCGCTACGGTCACAGGTTCGAATCCTGCCTGGGGCATTCATGTGTGTGATGTCCTTAGGTTAGTTAGGTTTAAGTAGTTCTAAGTGCTAGGGGACTGATGACCTCCGATGTTAAGTCCCATAGTGCTCAGAGCCGTTTGAACGATTTTGAACTCGTCATACTGGACACAGCAACATACAAATTTGTGCATGGAACACCGCAGCATACGTACAGCAACTGCTAGTAAAACGGCGACCGCAGTACAAATTAGTACCAATGTTACTCCCTCAGCGTCAGGTAGGACCATAGCTGAGTACCGAGCCATTACTATTTCGATGTAAATTTATGTAATTTCTGCTTGATTACATCATCTCTGTACATATAATAAATCTGTAAAATCCTATCTGTCTCTTTGTCTTTGAACATGCTAATTTCCAAAACTAATAGACGACTTTTCAAGGGGATTTTGCAGGTAACTTGAGCATAGTTTGGGGCATCGTAAAGGCTTTACTTCATCTAAATCAGGTAATGGAAAAAAGAGATATAGCGAATTAAAATTTTATGAAAAATTTCTTGTTTAGTTAAACCCGCTAATCTCGAATACTACCAGACGGATTTTTAAGGGGTTTTCACTGGCAATTTCAGATTAGCTATGATCACCGTATAGTCTATATTTCATCAAAATCGGATCACAAGAAGAAGATATTCATACATATTATAAAAATATATGCAGGTATGTATGTATGTGCATTGACGGAAAGAAAATTGCAACGCGAAGAAGGTATGCGACATAAACGGAAGTTGGTAGGCGTGTTTCTTCATATGAAGGATGATGTCTATTCAAATTTCGTGCCAGTTGCATAAGAGTGACGCAAGTAGCACCACTATGAGAATGCAAAGCATGTATGCTTTAAATACGTGCTGTAACAGTAACGGTCGTAAGCGTTAATTATCTTTAAGAATGTACGTGGTGAGCTGCTGTTAGTCAAGAATACCTTTAAGATGGCAAAGATGCCATTCCTAACACCTCACTGAATGTGAACAAGGTCGTGTAATAGGGCTAAGAGAAGGTGGATGTTCCTTCCGTGATACTGCAGAAAGACTTAGCAGGAATGTAGCCACTGTACATGATTATGGCAGCGATAGTCACGGGAATGCGCGGTCACAAGAGGAGCAGGCTCTGAACGGCCACGTGGCACTACCGAAAAGGAAGACCATCGTGTTCGGCGTATGGCTCTGCATCTGCAGAAGCAATTTGAGCAGCATTTGGCATCGCAGTGACACAACGAACTGTTACAAATCGGTTGCTTCCAGGACAGTTCCGAGCCAGATGCCCAATAGCGTGCATTTCGCTGGCCCCAAACCACCACCATTTGCGACTTTAGAGGTGTCAAGCGAGAGCTTGAAGGCTGGAAGTCTGTAGCGTTTTCTGAAGAAAGCTGCTTCTGCCTTGGTGCCAGTGATGGCCGTCAATTGGCTAGAAGGAGGTCAGCTGAGGGCCTGCAACGAACCTGTCTTCGTGCTAGACGCACTGGACCCACACCTGGAGTTATGGTATGGCGTACGATTTCGTATGACAGTAGGAGCATTCTCATGGTTATATCACACGCCCTGACTGCAAATTTGTACGTCAGTCTGGTGATTCGACTTGTTGTGCTGCCATTCATGAACAGCATTTCAGGAGGTGTTTTCCAGAAGGATAACGCTCACCAGTCTACCGCTGTTGTAACCCAACATACTCTACAAACTGTCGACATGTCGCCTTGGCCTACTCGATAACCAGATCTGTCTCCAATCGAGCACATATTGAACATCGTCGGACGACAACTCCTGAGTCATCCACAAACAGCGTTAAACGCTTCTGTACTGACCGACCAAGTGAAACAGGCATGTAACTCCATCTCACAAACTTACATCCCACACCTGTGCAACACAGAGCATGAACGTTCGCACGCTTGCATTCAAATGGTTCAAATGGCTCTGAGCACTATGGGACTTAACATCTGAGGTCATCAGTCCCCTAGAACTTAGAACTACTTAAACCTAACTAACCTAAGGACATCACACACATCCATGCCCGAGGCAGGAGTCGAACATGCGACCGTAGCGGTCACGCAGTTCCAGACTGAAGCGCCTAGACCCGCTCGGCCACAGCGACCGGCCGCTTGCATTTAACATTCTGGCGGTTACACAGGTTATTAATTCACCAGCATTTCACATATGCAATGGCTGATCTCGCGTTTACATTAACCTGTAATCTTGCGACGTTAATCACTTAGATATGTTGCCTAGACAAACGTATTCCCGAAATTTCATTACAGCACAGTAATTATTTTTTTGGTGGTGCGACTTTTTCCCCTCAGTGTATTAACTGCTGGCCCAAAAGATGTTCAAGTGACAAAATTTAAACAAAAGAAAATGCCAAAGATTAGGACTCGATTGTTGACGGACGTGGAAAAGAATGGAAAGTATAAAGCACGATTAGCAACCAAATTAACCAAAACTGAGAAAGGGTGAGTAGAAGAAGAATTCTTAATCAAAGAAATCCTTGTTAGAGAAGCCACGGACATCTGTGGAAAAACGGGTGCCACACCATAAAGGAAGTACACACCTGGTGGAATGGTTGGTCAAAGAGAACAGTAAAAGATAGGAACGTACTGAAAAGGAAATTAACCATGAAAAACAGAAAACAGACGTAGACGAAATGAATTAGTAATTTCCGCGCGGCTCCCTCCGTCGGGCCGGCCGCGGTGGTCTCGCGGTTAAGGCCCTTCAGTCCGGAACCGCGCGACTGCTACGGTCGTAGGTTCGAATCCTGCCTCGGGCATGGATGTGTGTGATGTCCTTAGGTTAGTTAGGTTTAAGTAGTTCTAAGTTCTAGGGGACTGATGACCACAGATGTTAAGTCCCATAGTGCTCAGAGCCAACCCTCCGTCGGAGGTTCGAGTTCTCCCTCGGGCATGGATGTGTGTGTTGTCCTTAACGTAAGTTAGTTTAAGTTAGATTAAGTAGTGCGTTAGCTTAGGGACCGATGACCGCAGTAGTCTGGTCCCATAAGACCCTAAAAAAATGAATAAGCAATTTAACATCTAGCCCAGAAATACCGATAAAAGAAACTAGCTGTAAAAAGACTGATCCAGGAAGAAAAGGAAAAGTGTTCGGAAGACTTTACTACAAGGATAGAGGAAGACTGTCAGAGAAGTAGGAAATTACTATACAAAGTACTAAAGAGCAAACGAAATGAATGTGTAAATATCCTTTCCCTGGAAACAGATGACGGTAACAATACGAACAGAGGAAGGGATCAGGGATTAAATGAAAAAGTACTTGAATATGCTGCTAAATGGAGATGGGGATAACACAACCATAAACGACTGCACAGTAATTAATGAAGTCAAACTAACGGGCACCCTTTAACATGGCGTGAAGTACAAACAGCATTAAAGAGCATTCGGAATGGAAAGTCGACAGGCTTTGATGACCTCATCTCAGACATGATAAAGGCGGTTGGTATATTATGCTTGAATTGGCTCTATAGAGTTTTATCAGTGGTTTGGAAAGAAAACAAAATCCCAGAAGACTGGAGTAAAGGAGTCATCATCCTTCTGTTCAAAAAGGGGAATCGACGAAAATGTGGAAATTACAGAGGCATCACGCTGCTGTCACACACCTTGAAGCTGCTAGAAAAGATCATAGGAATGATAATTAGAAAGATAGTAGAATCTTTCTTTGAGGGAGAACAACATCGATTCAGGAAAGACCGAGGTACTATGTATCTTTGTTTTGCAGTAAAAATCTTGAGAGGAAAGTACTGGGAATAGGGAAAAAATCTTTTGATTGTATTTGTGGACATTGAAAAACATATGATAGTGTTCCTCGAAACAAGATGGGGAATGTTTGGAAAACCTAAAGGTGCCAAATTACCTAGCTAACAAAGTCAATATGCTATACCAAAAGTGTTACAGTTGTGTCCAGATAGGCAAAGGGCGATCAGAATGGTTTGAAACAAAGAGAGGTGTCCAACAAGAAAGTGCCTTATCACCACTCCTGTTTGTAATAGAAATGGACAAGATCATAAAATCTATAAAGAAAGCCAGCCGGAGTGGCCGTGCGGTTCTGGGCGCTGCAGTCTGGAGCCGAGCGACCGCTACGGTCGCAGGTTCGAATCCTGCCTCGGGCATGGATGTGTGTGATGTCCTTAGGTTAGTTAGGTTTAATTAGTTCTAAGTTCTAGGCGACTGATGACCTCAGAAGTTATGTCGCATAAAGCTCAGAACCATTTTTTTTCTATAAAGAAAATAGACAACGAACCAAATGCCCTGGTTTCTGATAATTATTTGATAGTATGGGGAGAGAGACAGAAGCTGAAGCACAGAAGATACTTAATGATTGGAGCAACAAATTCAAAACTTTAGGACTAAAAATAAGTAAAACAGACAGTAGAAACGACCATCAACAGGCAAGAAACAATCTCAAATATATTTCCAGAACGAGTCAACGTAGTGTTTATATCACATTTCAAGTACCTGGGAAGCATCATCTTGAAAGACAACACCATTAAGCCGGAAATACTCAGCAGGACGCAGAAAGAATCCAGTTTTTACAGTCAAATCATAAATCTTCTCTGGGGCGATAGGATGCCACAAAAAGCAAAAGCGACCATGTACCACACTTTTTTGTATCAGTCACAACATATGGTTTAGAAACTTGTACCTTACTGAACAAAGACCCCAGCAGAATCCAGGCAACAGAAATGAGATTCATTAGAACTGTGAATCAAACAACTAGAAAGGACAAAATCGGGAATGAGGTGAACAGAAAAGTAGCTGGAGTTGAGGTTCCCCTTCAGTGGTATGGGCACATAATAAGAATGAACAGCTAAAGACCCGCCAAACGGTATTTCAACCTTAGCGTCGTAGGAAGAAGACCACGGGGAAGACCAAGAAAACGCTGGATAGAGACTGTAAGATCAGATGTGGAAGTGAAAGGACACAAATGGGAAGCTGGCCTGGAACAGAATATTTACGAAGACAGAACGAAATGTCGAGCGATAGTACACCACACCTAGCAAACTGAAGTTGGAAAACGATTATGACGGTGATGAGTGTGTGTGTGTGTATTCCACATCTCCTCCGAAATCAGTGGACCGATTCCAGCCAATCTTGGTAAACATATTACTTACTGTGTGGAAAGAATCGCTGTTGGCCTAAGAAACACATAGCTATCAAAGAGGCCGTTTATGGAACTTTTTCCCCCGCCCCCCCCCCCCCCCCCCCCCCGCTACACATAATGATGACAAGAAAAATGTTTATCTCTTATATAATATCTTTGCTGTTCATTTTCGCATCAGGCATCACGTTTTAATTTATTACTTCTTTGCTACTAACTGCATTCGTGACACGTTTTGCAGATAGTGTTCACGTGTATCACTGAATGTACCTCCAAAATTACATCGTACGGCACATAGTTCAGCATCTATGACTGAGATGCGTGAAAAACTGTCACATCATGCATGATTTTTAAATTTATTATTACTAATTTGCTGAACCAAGTTCGACGAAATGTAGTAAGGAAATAGCTTGAACTGTGAGGGAGAACATACGCTGCTATAGAAATTGTTTGGTACAAGCTATATACTGATTTGAAGAAAACATGCGAATTAGGGAAAAATATTTACTCCTGCAAAAAAATATTTATTCTCTGAGTTTTGAACCTTATTGTGTCTGTGAAAATGCTTTTATAGCAAGAAAAGAATGTAAGAGGAAGAGAGACAAATGGGCATTCATTGCAGAGAAGAGGCGGGCCGCAAATGCGGAAATCCACTGACATGAGCGGTTTTGACAAAGAGTGCAATGTTGTGGCGCAGTGACTGGAAACAAGAATCTCTGAACCGGCGAAGCTGATCGCCTGTTGGTATTACCGTGAGCAACTATGGAAAGTGGTTGTAGGACGGTGAAACTAAAGAGTAGGCTGTTAGGGATTGGACGAAAACGTCTCATCACAAAACGTAGAGATCCCCCGCTTTGCAATCCAGAATAAGGAGAGATCTGTGGCAGAATTGACGGCAGAGTTCAATGCTGGTGCAGGCCCAAGTGTTATCGGAGCACGCTGTTCAAAGGCCATTGTTGAACTTGGAATTCCACATCACGCGACCCCTACGTGTTCCTGTGTTGACCCAACGACATCGTCAGTTATGATTGGAGTGGGCACAGCCACACTGAGTTTACACCGTGGATCAACTGAAACGTGTCGCCTGTCGGATGAATCGCATTTCTTATTACACCAAGTCGGTGGTAGGGTCCTTACGCGCCGTTGAGCCGTGGTAAAAATTGCTGTTTTGAAGAGCGCGCCGCAGCGCGTAGTGTAAAGCAGTCGCCTTCCGTTTCTGGTGGTGGCGCCGCTGTGGCAATCGCAGCTTTGGTGTCTCCCTCTGGTGGGAAAGGGGAAAAGTCTTGTTCACGTACATTTAAGGGGCGCTATGAGCTCGGCAGGGACACCCTACATCTCCTTTCCCAAGGTGGCTTCCATCAACTCCCCCTCCCGGATGATGCCCTCTCTCCCTCCATTTATCCCTCCTATCAACTCTGATCCTCACTCCCCCTCCTTTCCTCTGTCCTTTTCCCGGGCTCCCTCTATCCCCCTTCCATCCTCTTTTTTCCCCATCTCCCCTCTGTCTGCCCGCTTCTCTCCCCCGAGTCCTTTTGCATTTCCCTCCTCTGCCTCCTCTCATTCCCTCTCGCGTCTGCCCTGCCCCTCTCCCCCTTTATTAGTCCTCTCCCTCCTTGGTTCCCCCCCTTTTTCGTATTTTTCCTTCCTCCCTCCTTGTTCTTCTCCCTCCTCCAGGTCCCCCCCCCCCCCCCCATCTGCCTTTGGCTCGTGAGTGTCATCTTTGTGCCACCCTTTTCGTGCAGTGTTTTACAGTGAGTGTTTTACAGTGAGTGTTCCGTGTTGTGTTTTGTTGTGAACGGCCATCATACTGTCGCTGGGTGTGCTTTTTATCTCTTGCAAACAGAAACCAGACTGTCGCCGTGTTTTTTAATTGTGTGTGTACTATGTTACTTGTCTGATTCCTGTGTCTTTTATTAACATTGCCAACCCCTTTTACTTTCTGATTTAACTTTCCGCATTTTTCCGCCATTTTACACTTTACGTCACCGTTTTATCGCCTCTTTTTCTTGTTTCTTTTCTTCTTCCGTTTTTAAAATAAAAGTCTGTAGGATGTAGAGCAGCGTACTAAGCTGCTGCCAGCCCGCCCCCTTCAGCGGGAATTGAAAATCAATAAAGGAAAAAAAAAACTCGGCAAGGGGGCAGTCTGTCAGTCTCGGCGAGTCTGGGCAGTTGGTCAGCCGGGTCAGTGTGGGGCAGTCGGTGTCTGTCTGTCGTCTGGAGTGCTAGTATATGTTAGGCCGCCAGTCTGCTCGAGTTGCTCGGGCAACGGTCATTGGCGGTTGGATCGATCGATGGTCGGTCGCGCACTGAGACACAAGATGACTTGTCCGTCTTGATCGTCGGCGCATGTGAGGTCGCCACGTCAGTCCAGTGGCCCGCGCCGTATTGCGAGGGCTAGTGGCTTCGCGGCCGGCACGAGAGCAACAGGAGTCAACCCACGACATCGGTCTGGCCGGTGCGAGCTGCGAAGCCGTGAGGTGGGAGATCGGCGCGCATTCCTGCGTCCATTAAAGCGGCTGGCAGCAGACGGTTCGGAAGAGCGTTTTGGGCATGCTGCGCCAGGTCTTCGCCAGACATCGAAATTATTAAAAGTTAAGTGATTCGTGATATGTTGTTTCGTTTACTTCTTAAATTCTACTTGTGATTTTGGTCAGTCTGTCGTCCCCAGCTTGATCGTCTGTCTCTCGTCCCCATTTGTTAGGCAGCTAGTGTCTGTCTGTCTGCCGTACGTTAATAGCTGCCTCTGTCATGTTTGTTGGATTCAGTGTTAACGAATAAGGTGTAAAGGTGTAAAGGCCGAATTCCTGAAATATGTTTTTATCTTACCTATCATCTTGCGAGGTGGTATATGTGTAATGTAGAGCATGTTGGTACATTTTATGTAAAACTGCATTTCATGGATTTTATTTAAATGGTCATTTTAGTATATAAAGTTGCCACCCTTCCACCATAAGAGTTCTTTTAAAAACAAGTTGCACTTTCAGTGGCAAATAATTTTAATGTGAGTGTTTTGTACCATTTCCATCCCTCTTACGGAGGGCATAGTTTATGTGTGTGTCAGTTGTTAAAATTTTTAGTTTAAAGTAATCTGGTGTGTTGCAGATTTGCACCATTGTAGTCTTTCAGAGGTTGTTGTTGTGAGCGGTCGTCACTGCGGCCGTGTTAAAAGGGAGCGGCAACGTTCTCAGCCCGAAAGCTCATACTATATAAAAAAAATTAAAAAAAGTTATTTCTGTCTCTGAATAAATTGTAACTTGATATATACAGCATGCTTTCTGATTATAATTTTAAATCTGTTTAAAAAAAGGGCTTTTAGGAATTAAAGAAAACAACTTTAATTTGTTTCTTCAGTTACCATTGGCAACTACTTCCTCGCTCACATAGTGTGATTAAATGTGTTAATGTTCTTGATGAATCGCTACTAAATAAATTCTTAAGAAAGTAAATTCACGGTTCAGCCGTCATCCAGACGAATGGCTGCACGAACATGCACCGCGCCACAGATGCTGGCTGGTGAGGGCAGAGTTATGATATGGAACACACTGAGTTGGGCTTCCAAGGGACCTGTGGTGGTACGCGAATGCACTGTGACAGCAGTGAACTACGTGATCATTACAGCGGGCCACCTGCATAGCTTCACGCGTGAAGTATCGTCGTACAGCGATGACATAAATAAGATAACTGTCCGTGTTGCAAGGTCAGAATCGTGCTACTTAGGTTGGAGGGGCAATCGTAGTGAACTCACATTGACATCTTTGCCAGTAAATGTGAGTGACCTGTCCCCATTGGAACACATATCGAGCCCCAGCTGCGTCCCGTAATTTGCGGGAGTTCCTTGACCTGAGCCTGACACCTAGTACCGCATACTTAGGGAATCCTGTCAAGGACTTGTAGAACCCATGCCAAGCAGAATCTCTGTTGTAGTGTGTTTGAAAAGTTAAACGGGTGGTTATAGTGTTTTTGCTCATCAGTGTACATACTATCCAGTATTTGACAACGAGGACACTTAGTGACTTCCAACGAACTTTACACATCAGCTCAAACCATTACAAAAATTTTTATCGGTTATAAAAATGATGAGAGAAAAGATTTTCATCGCTTGCGGGTACTACATTTTTGCTGTTTATGGTGTAAAACCATCGCATCAGGCATGACGTTTTTAGTTTATTACTTACTGTATTTTCGACACATTTTGCAGATAGTGTCCACATATAGCAATGAATATATGTACAAAATTGTAACACTGTATGGAACATAGTTCCTGAGATATGACGTCACATACTCTGAGATGCGTGAAAACCTGCCACATCCTGCATGGCGTTAAAAGTTATTACTTCTCTATTACTAAGTCTGTTCACAACACATTTAGTAGACAGTATCCACATACGTCACTGAATGTATATGCAAAATTACATCGTTGTATGGCATAGACAGAGAAAGAGAAGAGGAGGAGATGGACAGGGAGAGGAGGAAGAGGAGATGGACATAGAAAGGAAAGAGGAGGAGACAGACGGAGTGGGAAGAGGAGATGGACAAAGAGCGGGAGGAGAAGCAGGAGGCCAGAGGGAGAGGCAGGAGGGAGTGGACAGAGAATGGGGGCTGGGGGAGATGGGCAGAGAGTACGGGGAGAAGCAGATGGACGAAGAGGGAATCGCTGGAGTATTGCGTTCCAGGGTGGACCAGTACTGTAAGACGTGTATATTTATATTGTCAAACCACAATTTATGAAAGATGTATATATTTTATTAATAAGATTAAGTAGGAATAATTAATATTTGTCATGTTGGAAATAATTGTGGCAGCAGGGAATGCCTGCACCAAAGTATTGTTGATATAATTTTAAAAAGGGCCGGAGAAACCGCGTACGGATACATTTTAAGAAAAGAGCGGGAAAGACCGCGCATTGATACATTTTGTAATGGTAGCAGGGATTGCTGCACCAGAAAGCATTGTTGGCAGGAGAGACCGCACTTTAGCGTTCGTAGGGTGTCAGTAGTAAGCGAGATGTGAAGCGAGTTGGTAGCACGTCTGAAGCGAGAGGTTGAGAGGAGCAGTGTGCTTGCCAGCCACCAGCTATGATTTACAAGAGATTATAAACGGATATACAGAGACATCAACTAACTATTATCATAAGAGGAACTAATATTATTGAATTATTTTCTTTGCGAAACTCAAGACTAGTGAAGGTATATTTGCGCAATGCTAGTTGTAAGATTATAGTAAAAAGTAAGTCCCATTTGAACGTTTATAAAATCATTTCATTACCAACAGTAAGCAGTGAAGGAAACAAAAGAAAAATTTGGAGTAGGTACTAAAAGCCAGGGAGAAGAAATAAAAACTTTGATGTTCGCCGATGACATTGTAATTCTGTCAGAGACAGCAAAGGACTTGGAAGAGCAGTTGAACGGAATGGATAGTGTCTTGAAAGGAGGATATAAGATGAACATCAACAAAAGCAAAATGAGGATAATGGAATGTAGTCGAATTAAGTCGGGTGATGCTGAGGGAATTAGATTAGGAAATGAGACACTTAAAGTAGTAAAGGAGTTTTGTTATTTGGGAGCAAAATAACTGATGATGGTCGAAGTAGAGAGCATATAAAATGTAGACTGGCAATGGCAAGGAAAGCATTTCTGAAGAAGAGAAATTAGTTAACACTGAGTACAGATTTAAGTATCAGGAAGTCATTTCTGAAAGTATTTGTTTGGAGTGGAGCCATGAATGGAAGTGAAACATGGACGATAAATAGTTTGGACAAGAAGAGAATAGAAGCTTTCGAAATGTGGTGCTACAGAAGAATGCTGTGGATTAGATGGGTAGATCACATAACTAATGAGGAAGTATTGAATAGGATTGGGGAGAAGAGAATTTTGTGGCACAACTTGACTAGAAGAAGGGGTCGGTTGGTAGGACATGTTCTGAGGCATCAAGGGATCACCAATTTATTATTGGAGGGCAGCGTGGAGGGTAAAAATCGTAGAGGGAGACCAAGAGATGAATACACCAAGCAGATTCAGAAGGCTGTAGGTTGCAGTAGGTACTGGGAGATGAAGAAGCTTGTACAGGATAGAGTAGCATGGAGAGCTGCATCAAACCAGTCTCAGGACTGAAGACAACATGAATAGCAACCAACAGTAAATATTTGAAGCGTTTTCAGAATATAATTAATTTTTGCCAGCAATGTTGCATTACTGATTATAATCCATCCCAAAAACCATCAACGTAAAACTTTGCAAAAATTTTGTTGTTGTCAAGAAAAAGTGTAACTATGAATTACGTAACTTCAGTCAAATTAATTAAAGAATAACGTCAGCTTTGCTATTAAAGAATAACGTCAGCTTTGGTAATAAATACAGCCACTTATTATGACAGCCCACCAGCAGTTAATAGAGTATAGTAAATCAGAGTAAGTATATTCATGTCGCAGTTCGATGTAGCAGTCAGATGGCGATCCAGTAATAGTAAAAAAGGTAAGAAACAGTTTTAGGTTATTGCAGGTAACGACTGAGGGCCACGAAGACGACACATTCTATGTTTCGTCGAAATAATCAGAAAATCACTTTTAATAAGCAGCAATTAAATTTGTATGCGAAGATTGAGAAACAGAATAAATTTCAAAGGGAAGATTTCATTTTTTATTATGAAGCAAGAGGTAGAAATCCTAAGCAGAGGTTTCATAGTTTATTGTAAAAGGGAAGGTTATCATTAACAAAAGAGGTATAGAGGAGACGGGAAGGTTTCAGTACGATATTAAGCAAGTGATCATAATCTTTTGGTTCATCTGTGTATTGTCAGTCCAATGCACATGCAAATAAAAAGGACAATAAGAAATCAAACGAAGTAAAATCACTCCGTAACCAGCCACTGGAGGCTACGACCACGGATTCCTTACACCGAGAAATCCAGAAAATATCTCTGAACAACCCATAAATCTTGTCAGTGGAGTTCACATGCACCCTGTACACACGACAAATGAGCGTATGTACATGTGTGTGTTTTTCTGAAACGTCTGGAGTTAATTTCAGCTGAAGCTGGTACACATAGGACATAGTACCTGGCGACAATTAGCGTGGCTGTAAAAGATATCTAGCACTCTTAGTTTTGGGGAAACTGGAAACATGTAAGCCTAACATTGGAACACCTGGAGAAATTTCAGCCAAACTTGGTGTATCAGCTAGTGTATCGAAATTCAGATATTTGGTGTCGAATCCATCGTTCTTGGGGTTACTCATCTAATAGGTGATATCTCTGGATGACATCTAATCCCTGGGAATGGTGGTGGCGGTAGGAAAGGGGTGATGTGAAAACAGAAGCCAAAACCAAACTATATTAGCGTTGAGTCCATCGTTCTCGGTGTTACTGGCCTGGTAATTGGCAGCACCGATGAGTCTCCTAGCACAAGATATAAACGGCATGATAAAATATTACTCATGCAAATCTAAGACTTTGCTAGGTTACTGTTAGGCCATGAGCATGCTGAAACTTTCTGACTAAAATGATTCAGCTGCCCCTTCCTAGGAGTTTTACACAGCCTGTGACACCTTCAAATACCATGTGCCTGTTTGTCATATTCTCGTGTTAGCTATGTGCAAACAATTAGTCCTACAGAAAAGATGATTAGGGCCTTTTTGTAGTAAATTTAATGTATTTAAATTTTCTATCGGGCTACTTTATTGCTAGAGGCCATAGTTTTCGAATTATTCAAGAAGAACGTACAAAGAGACCTTCAAACGTGTTTTCCTTTAACAACTCTTTAGTAAATCGAAAACCGTCGCCTCCAGTGGGAACATATTCCATTACTAAATTTAAGTACATTAAATTTCCCAAAAAAAGGTTCTGTTCATTTATCTGTAGGCTTTACAGTTTGCATGTAATGAGCTAGAGAATATTAAAATCTCGCGCATAGTTTTGAGAATCGTTGCAGGTTGCATAACACCCTTAGATAGGGGCAGCTGAGTCACTATATATGAGACGCACAGCGTTCTGTGCAACTATCCCACGATCGTATAGCGGTGCCAGCGAGGTCATCCACGCTCCAGAGTAACTGCGATATCAAACTCTTTAGTATGCTATCCAATATATACACTGAGGAAGCAGTACAGGATCCAAGTCGTATTTGAAAAGGGAATCAAATCCAGGGAGAAAATATAAAATCTTTAATGTTTACCGAGGACACTGTAATTCTGGTAGATGATTTGGAAGATCAGTTGAATTAGATGGGTAGTGTCTTGAAAAATGGTTATAACATAAACATATAAAAGAAGAGCAAGATAATGCAGTGTACTCAAATTACGTAGGCCCTTGCTGAGGGAATCAGAATAGTAAATGAGATACTGTTTTGCCAGCAAAATAAATGACGTTCACAGAAGCAAGGAGTTTATTAAATATAGAATGACACTGAGTCATCATTTTTCTGACTAGTTTGATGTGGCCCACCACGAATTTCTATCCTGTGTCAACCTTTTCATTTCAGACTAGCAATTGCAACCTACGTCCTCAATTTTATGCTGGATGTAATTCAGTCTCTGTGTTCCTCCACAGTTTTTACCATCTATAGCTCCCTCTAGTGCCATCGAAGTTATTCCTTAATGTCTTAACAGATGTCTTATCATGTCCCTTCTTCTTATCAATGTTTGCCGTATGTTTCTTTCCTCGTCGATCCTCCTGAGAACAACATCATTCCTTACCTTATCAGCCCACCTAATTTTCAGCATTCTTCTGTAAGACATCTCAAAGGCTTAGATTCTCTTCTGTTTCGGTTTTCCTACGCTCCATGTCTCACTACTATACAATACTGTACATTCCCAGAAACTTCTTCTTCAAATTAAAGCCTATGTTTGATACGATCAGATTTTTTCTTGGTCAGGAATGTTCTTTTTGCAAGTGCTAGTCTGCTTTTTAAGTCCTCCTTGCTCCATCCATCATGGATTATTTTGCTGCCTAGGTAAGAGAATTCCTTTTCGTCTACTTTGTCGTGCCTGATTCTGATGTTAAGTTTCTCGCTGTTATCGTTTCTGCTACTTCTCATTATTTTCGTCTTTCTTCGGTTTACTCTCAGTCCATATTCTGTACTCATTAGACTGTTCGTTCCATTCAGCAGATCCTGTAATTTTTCTTCACTTTCATTGAGGATAGCAATGACATCAGTGAATTTTATCATTGATATCCTTTCACCTTGAATTTTAATTCCGTTCTTGAAGCTTTCTTTAATTACGTAATTGCTTCTTCGATGTATAGATTGAACACTAGGGGCCAAATACATCCCAGCTTTTCAACCTTCCATAATCGGAGCACTTCGTTCTCGGTCTTCCAGTCTTATTGTTCAATCTTGGTTCTTCTGTATATTGTATATTACTAATCGGAGCACTTCGTTCTCGGTCTTCCAGTCTTATTGTTCAAACTTGGTTCTTCTGTATATTGTATATTACCTGTTTTGCACTACAGCTTACCCCTACCCTTCTCAGGATTTCGAACATTTTGAATTATTTTACATTGTCGAACACGTTCTCTAGGTCGACAAATCCCACGAAAATGTCTTGATTTTTCTTCAGCCTTGCTTCCACTCTTAACCGCTACGTCATAATTTCCTCTCTGGTGCCTTTAACTTTCCTAAAGCCAAACTGATCGCCCTCTAACATATCCTCAATTTTCTTTTCCATTCTTCTGTATACCATTCTTGTAAGTAACTTGGATGCATGAGCTGTTAAGCTGACTGTGCGGTAGTTCTCGCCACTTGTCGGCTCTTGCAACCTTGGGAGTTGTGTGGATGATGTTTTTTCCAAAAGTGTGAAGGTATATCTCCATTCTCATACATTCTACACATCAGCGTGAATAATCGTTTTGTTGCCACTTCCTCCAAAGATTTTAGAAAATCCGCTAGAATATTATCGATCCTTTCTGCGTTATATGATATTAAGTCTTCCAAAGCTCTTCTAAACTCCGATTCTAATACTGGATTCCCTATCTCTTCCCTATCGACGTTTGGTTCTAGTTCTATCACGTTATCATGTAGGTCCTGCTCCTCATAGAGGCTCTCAATATACTCTTTCCATTTGTATTGCACTCTTCGTGTTACTGCTCATGCTTTTCTTTTCACGAAACGTTGTTTTGACTTTTCTATATGCTGAGGCAGTTATTCCGACAATCACTTCTTTTTCGATTTCTTCACATTTTGACATAGCCATTTCGCCTTAGCTTCCTATTTGTTTCATTCCTAAGTGACTTGCATTTCTGTATTCCTGAATTTCCCTGAATATTCTTGTACTTCCTTCTTTCGTTGATCATCTAAAATATTTCTTCTGTTGCCCACGTTTTCTTCGCAGTTAACCTGCCTTATGCCTACGTTTTTCTCTCCAACTTCTGTGATCGCCCTTTTAAAGACGACCATTCTTCAATTGAACTGCCTACTGACGTATCCATTATCGTATCCTCAGAGAACTTCGAGCGTATCTCTTCATTTCTTAGTATCTCCGTATCCCACTTCTTTCCGCATTGATTTTCTCTGACTATTCTCTTAAGCTTCAGACTACTCATCATCATCACCAAATTGTGAGCTGAGCCTACATCTGCCCCTGGTTACGCCTTACAATCCAGTATCTGATTTTGGAATCTCTGTTTGACCATGGTGTAATCTAGCTGAAACCCTCCCGTATCTCCCGGCCTTTTCCAAGTATATCTCCTCCTCTTGTAATTCTTGAACAGAGTATTCTGAAATTTACTACAGAACTCAATTAGTCTTAGTCCTCTCTCATTCCTACTACCAGTCCCATATCCTCCCGTAGCCATTTCTTCTACTCCGTCCCCTAAAACCGTATTCCAAACCCCCATACCTTTTCATCTCCTTTTACGTACTGAATTACCTGTGCAGTATACTCATATACTTTCTCTTTCTCTTCACCTTCTGCTTGCGGCGTCGGCATGTATACCTGAACTACTGTTGTCGGTGTTGGTCTGCTATCGTTTCTGATAAGAACAACCCTATCACTGAACTTTTCACAGTAACTCACTCTCTGCTCTAACGTGCTATTCTTAACGAATCCTAATCCCATTGTGCCATTTTCTGCTGCTGTTGATATTACCCTATACTCTTCTGACCAGAAATCCTGGTCTTCTTCCCATTTCACTTCAGTGACGCCCGCTGTAACTAGATTGAGCCTTAGCGTTTCCCTTTTCAGATTTTCTAGCTTCCCTGCTATGTTCAAACTTCTGACATTCCATGCGCCGACTCGAAGAATATTGTCCTTTCGTTGGTTACTCAGTTCTCATGGCCACCTCCCTCTTGGCAGTCCTCTCCCGGAGATCCGAACGGGGCACTAGTCCGAAATGTTTCGTCAGTGGAGGGAGCATCGTAAGACTTTTCAGCTACAGGCCACATGCCCTGTGGATATACGTTATGTATTTTTAATGTCTTTCCATCCTTCTGCATCATCATGACGTTGGTCATTGCTGGTTCTTCCACGTTTTAGGGCTGTTTCTCACCCCAAGGGCGAGAGAGTGCACTGAACCTCGGTCCGCTCCCCCGCCGTTGACAGAATGAGGATGACTTGTTATGCCGGAAGTATTCGGCGGCCATTGATAATAACTTTTATTCGAAATTTAAGCAGTGGCAGGATTCGAACTCGGGACTGAGGACGTCTTGATCACTAATCAAAGACGCTACCTTTAGGCCACTGGTGCTGCACGGAGACTGGCTATAGCAATAAGAAAACACCCTGAGATATAGGATTATGTTAAAATCGAATGTAAATTTAAGTGCTAGGAAATGTTTTCAGAAAGCATTCACGTAAAATGTGGATGGTGAGCAGACATTGTAGACAAAAAGAAGCTTTAAAAAATGTGGTGTTACAATGTTGATGATAAGATGGATTGAGTGGATAATTAGTGAAAAGGTATTGAATCGAATTGGGGATAAAAGCGTTTTGTGGCCTAATTTGTCTAAAAGAAGGAATTGGTTATCTGAATTCATTCTGAATCCTCAAGGAATAGGTTGTCTGTTAATGAAGGGACGTTTGGGGGATAAAAATAGTAGAGAGACCAAGATTTCAGTACAAAGGAGATGCCAAAGTGTGCAGGGTGAGCTGTTTTAGAGAGAAGGAGAAAAGGAAAGGACAATTATTGTTTACTGTCCCATCAACAACGAGGTCTTTAAACACGGCGGACAAACTCGAATTAAGGAAGGAAAGAGAAGGACATCGACCGTGACCTTTCAAATCATACATCCCGGCATTTGCTTAAGCGATTTAGGAGAGACAGGGAAAAATATATCTGGATGGCAGGATTGGATTTGAACCTGCCAAATTTAGCAACCAATGACGTTTACTTCAATCGGAAACTTTCGATGCATTTGTTCAATATCCATGTTCTAGCAACAGGCGAGTCTTTATCCTGAATGAGCGCAAATGAAGTGGCGTCATTCTCTATCTCTTCATCACACTTCTCCGATGAGGGCACTGAATAGCTCTACACACGGTGTCCCAGGAGGAATGGTCAACATTCAGGGATATGACAGGGACGATCACTCGGGGCAAAAAGTGTAGTAAACATGGATGCTAAAACGCATACTGGTTCATTAAGAGCTATGCACACTTCTTCATCTTCGATACTGTGATAAAATCTCCTCTATTGCAATGTCTTTGCTTTCCATATTTTGAGAGAAAACAGTATGGACCAAAACAAGAAAAAATATGTCAAACATTGGCTGTTAAATGCATACCTTAAGAACTACGAGCATGTGTTCAGTAGAAGGGATGTCTTTCGCAGTAACAAAGATAATATGTTCAATAGAAGAGATATCTTTCGTAGTAACTAAGAAGAACAAGTGTTCATAGCTATTAAGGTACGCACATTAGAGCCTATGTTTACTACACTTTTTGCTTCCAGTGATCGTCCCTGTCACATTCACGAGTATTGGCCACTCCTCCTGAGACACACAGTGCATTTTGTGATTGTGCTGCTGGTCAAAATAAAAACTTCACTGTCTTCTCCTTCATTTATTATGTAACCGTCAATCAAATTAGTTGCCTGAAGAAGATCAAAGTTACATTCCCTGTGTGTGTCCATTCGAAGTGCGATAAAATGTTGGATTCTGAAACGCAGTGGCTGATGGAACCACCTGAAGATTTCAAGGAAATGATCGAAGCATTCAGATGTAAGCCTTCTCTTTTGACTGGTCAGTGTTATTCAAGAAATGGAAAACATTGTTGGATTCAAAGCACGCTGCAAAATGCCCTTTCAAAGTGCGGTCTGTAAGATAATATCATCGGAATCCAGCCACTGACGTATGCTTAAATTTCAAACAACTTATCGAGGTATGGAAACTGGCATCGTGGATGGGCTGTTTGAACTGCCCGTACCTTCTTATATGGTATGTTTACCCTTGTAATTTAACTCGAACAATTACGTTCTTTATTCAAGATCTCTTTCCAATTTCCAGGCTAACATGTAAAGATCTGCAAAACCTGCTTAAGTTTTTCCGTCCTGGTGCTATGAAGTTTTTCAGTTAGCTGCCACACACCCAAAAACACGTGATATGAGTACTATATCTGTACTAATTCAGAATTTCGTTTAGTCGCGATGATTATGGGATTATCGGGTCTGTTTCGCTTGACTTATCTGTATCTTTCCCCTTTACATAGTGACGTTTGACTGCAGTTTGGGAAATTACTTCATTCTGGGAACACTCCGGATTGCAATAACGCTAGTTCCACATTCGATGCCCCCAAGACGTTTAATTTATGAAATAAAAATAGTTGTATGTTCTTACGTGTTGATGTAACATTAAAATCGCTTTTTATCGTGTAACATAAAAATTGACTTCCTTGGTTCTTTCCCCTTGCCCTTCACATGAAGTATTAAAAGACCATCTTAACTTTCCTCTATTGCTTTTTGATCTAGTCTGGGTGCTTACTGGACTGACAGCATATAATATTCTCATGGGTTCCACGCGAGACATGCGATGGCGGGAAGAAAATTCTCGCACAGTCTTCTCCGAATACACGTTCTCTAAATTTACCGAATACGTTTTCCTCTAAGGATTCCAATTTAGTTCTCCTAGCATTTCTGATACACGTTCATATGGACTCTACAGATCTGTTTCAATCGTAGCAACGCGTCCCTGAATGTGTCCAGTAGAGGATCAGTGGGCCACGGGCCCAAAAAGTGCTGACATCAGCATCAGCATTTCTGGAATTCTGACATCGTCACGTTAGGCTAGTTCCGTCAATAATTCTGTCAAGGCCATGACATCATTGCTATCGGAATTCTGACATCGTCACATCCTCAAGGTCATGTCACTGCCCTGTGAAGGCCACCCACGCCCCAGATTCCCTCGGCCCACGCCCGTCGCACACCCTTGCGTCGTGAGAGCACTCTAATTACTTTGCATGCAGTACTGTTTAACTCATGCTTGTGAAGACTATTTTTTGTAAACATAAATGTGCTCAGAAGTATCTGAATGATCTGATGGCGTCACATGAGTTACAAATGCCACAAATGCCTCACGTATGAATCACGCAGTGTCACATATGCATCACATTGTCGTAATGTCACTGTCTCACATGTGACACACTGGCATAGCGTCATGTCAGCACCCATAACTAACCTAGTGCTCATAATTTACTGCCTGTAATTCGTACGAAGAGTAGCATGCTCGAAAAAATTTGAATGTTGTGTGCTGTTACTCTGCAAATTATTAACAGAAGACACTCTGACGTCATAGCATGCGTATGACATATTATGCGCAGTGCTGCAAAATATATGATAGACTTGCGCACCACTGTGTAATTTGCTATAACTCGATAGCGTGAGCATTATCATGTTATCACACTTTTCTTTAGCAGTAGTTACTCGAGTAGTTCTTTGTAAAAAAAATAAATTACTTCCAATTACGTCCCTATCAAGAAGTTGTGCCTGACCACAAGTATCGAAGAACTCATCGATCTGAAGTGAGACTTCATAATGGTCTTTATTTTCTCCTTAAAATGTCATTGATGTCACTGGATCCGTCACTAACTCGGCGGCTGATTTTTGAGTCAGTAGACACAGGAATTTTTGAAGTTTCAATACCAGATTATGAACCAATCACTATTTTTACCATCTCTTTACACACAAGCATAAACAATGTTTCTGATGTCGTGCATATTTTTTGGCCTTTACGATAACTTCGACTACCTTCTATACTTTTTGCGAAAAACGTCCCGACTTACTCATGAGCTTTACTTGTTGTTTATTTTGTTCCAACAACCAACGAAAATAACTCACGGCTGTACTTAACAAAGAGGAAAGTTCTGTCGACTAATCTTTCAATTTATTGGGAACCATAACAACAGTGAGTTATTATCACACACAACACACTCAAGGATCGGGCATATTTTGTCATCACACCAAAAAAACCTGTAAGATAAATAAAATATTGTTTTCTAACTGCTTCCTGTTTCTATTTTTCAGACTAGATATTTTCATTACTTACACTCGAAGACAGAGCTCTTGGGACAATGAACTTATCCATATAGAAAAAATTGTTAAATAAAACTGTAATAGAAAATACTGGTGTACCAGTCACAATATTGCACTACCACAGAACATGACCCTAATAAAACTGAACTGAAATACTCCAACAGCACAAAGTCCTGCATGGAATAACAACGGTATTGCTGAACTGAAATATTGTATTGTTATCTGGCAATATGTGGATCCTTTGGTGATGAAAAAAAAGGGCAATAAAGTTTAAGAAGCGATTACAAACGGGAACAAATATCACAATAAGGCAATGAAAATAATAGAAGAGGGACTTTTTTGTTAATACCCAGAATTTTAGCGAGAAGCACGTACAGCCAGCCGTAAACTAAAAGTGCGGTGTTACAATGTGCTCTCGCCGTAGTGTACCTGTACCTGGTGCAGTGGTACAGGCGAGAATGCAATTAATGTAAGATAAACAAACTATAACAACAATACTGAGTAAATAAATACACTTATTTTCTATGAAAATGTAACAGTTATCAGCATGTATTTAATAATTAAAGAATAAACAAGCTCCTTCTTACTTAGAGTTGAAGGAAATAAATTACACCTAATTTAATTAAAAACATAAAAATTCGCCGTGTCCCTAAAATCGAAATCCCTTATATAAATGTTCGCATCACACCCTTCACACGTCACACCAGTGTGCCACGGCACACCGGTTGCGGACCACTCGTCTAGGAAACGGTCACCAGATCAAATCTGACAAAAACTCTGTCGTGGCTCTCTCTGATGGCTTCTGGTACTGTGTGATTAAAGAAGCCATCGAAATAAAAATCATGACATCAACCATAATAGAGATGGCAGGACGAAACTCAGCTCGGCGTGGTATCCAGCGATAGCGAGATTGAAGCATCAAATGCGGAATCTACGTATGTCCACCCATATAGAGGGTGAGTCATTAAGGACTTTGCAACTTTGGAATGATATAGAAATTTATTGCAATAACTTACAGAATCGGTAGATGTGGTATTTTGTAGAAAACAACCACAAGTTTCGCAAGTGTCAAGTGTCATTTTGGTTCGCTGTGACTACCATTTGTGATGCTAAAACATCCCACCAGTAATCAATTTCTTTCCACACTCATTGCAGCAAATCGGGCGTAATTTGTGCAACGGCAGCGCAGATTCGATTTTTCAGGTCGGCTAAATTGTTTAATAAGGGTGGAACATACGTACGGTCTTTAGTGAAACCTCAGATATAAATCCAGTGGTGACAAGTCTGGAGACCTGGAAATCGATTATAGAGGGAACTTCCAGCATCCGTGAGCAAATGAGATGGTGCACCCTATTGCTGGTAGTAAACCATCCCATTTCAGCCATCTTCATCGACACGTGGAATTAACCTCTGTCGATTCTGTAAGTTATCTGAATAAATTTCTATATCAATCCAAATTTGTGGAGTCCTTTATGATTGACACTATATAACGTCAATATGGAACCAACGAGATAGAAGGGCCCTGTGACATATGTCACAGCAGATGACACTGTAAGTCTTACGAGTTGCAGTGGCCGTTTCCGGCAGGGAGCGAGTTATTTTGTCGCATCAATTTAATATTTCGCAGCTTCGCATTTAATTCAGTCAAGTTCTCGATAACACGTGGCAAACTTAAGAACTTCAGAGGGTACCTTTTAATTCACGTACTGATTTCCCGTCTGGCCCCGGAAGTAGCCGATCGTTAGGAACGTATGTCGGGCCCCACGTGAGAACCAGTGACGTCACAACCGGCAGCTAGAGTATACAAGGTCATATGAGCACCCCATCGGCTGTCAATCCAATGACCTGGGAGGGCTTGGTCGAAAGACCGTGGCATTTTATCCACTCGACGACGCTGGAAGCCCGAGAACGTTTTATTCAGGGTCACCACCCCCTGACTTCGCATCTAACATTTGTCTTAACGACTGCCACCCCAACACATTTATCATATCCGTGACTGCCTCTCAGCAATAGCACGATAATACAAAACGAGCTATCCTCGTCTGAAATTTTTTGATGTCATCCGTTATTCCTATCAGATAAGGATCTCATACCGTGCAGCACCATTCCAGAAAAGGACGAACAAGTGTAGTGTAGGCGGTCTCTTTAGGAGATTTGTTGCACCTTATTAGAGATCTGCCAACGACACAGACTCTGCCCCACAACATTTTGTATATTTTGGTTTCAATTTAATAGTTTGTAATTGTAATTTCGATGTCTGGTGTAATTGATAAGCTTTAAAATTGTATCATTTATCACACAACCGAAATTTTACAGATCTTTTTCAGTATTCATATGGAGGCTCCTACGCTTTCTACTGTTTGGAGCCAATTGCTACATTCCGCACAAGGCAAATAACTTCTCTAAACGATTTTGTAATTCGTATTGATCTTCTGACGTCTTTACTAGACGGCAAACGACGGTATCGTCTGAAAACAGCTTACCAGACTGTCTCCTAAATCATTTATAAAGATTAAAAACAGAAGAGGTACTAACACACTTCCGTGGGGAACACCAGTTTTCAGTTTCACTAGACATCAAGTAGTTAATTACTACGAACTGTGACTTTATGACAGGGAATCACGAACTCGTCGCTCAGCTGAGACGATACTTCTTAGGCATGCAATTTGATTGGAAGCTGCTTGAGAGGAACGATGGGAAAAGGCTTCCGAAAATGTAAGAATGTGGAACCAACATTACATCACCCCGTTGATAGCGCTCATTCCTTTGTGTGAATAAAGAACTAGTATTTGAGAGAACGATACTTTCTGAATCCTCGCTGGTTATGTGCCAACAGATCGTTTTGCTCGAGGTGTTTCATGATGTCGGAACATAGTATACGTTCTAAAATTAGTTTATAGGCTCTCTTATGCTTTCTGTTGGTAAAAGGAGGAGGATTATGATTTAACTTCTCTTCGACTAAAATATTATTAGAAAAGGAGCAGAAGTTCGGATTGAGGAAGTGTAACGAAGGAAATAGGACGTGCCGTTTCAAGGAAGCACCTCGGCATTTTCCTTGATCGACGACTGACGGAAATCACGGAAGATCTAAATCTATATGACCTGAAGAAGATCTGAACCATCGCTTCCCCGAATATGATACCAGTGTGCTTACAACTGCACCAGTTCACTGTGTCCCATTTGTATACTACGAAACTAGGAATATTAGGTGAATACATACTTCTTCTTAAGCTACATGGTTGCACTGGATTTTCAAGTCTAACTAAACGCAGTACTTTACGACATAAAATTACAGAGCCGCCACAAATTTATCACGTTTTACGATGTGTAACCTATTTTCATGTCCATCACTACCCATATACAGAGTGTAACGGGTATTAAGCGCAGATATTTTTATATATGTGATATCATAATACGTACACATATCAAAATTTGGTTGTTTTTTCTCTGCATCGAGCAGTCTTACCATACACACGTCACAAACTTTGCAATCTAATGTTATCTGCACGGTCGTATTGCACCACTAGGTGGACTACGCCTGTCAGTTCAGACTAATCGTTCAATGCGTCCACACTTTTAACAGCTGACCTGCTGCCCAGGGGAAACTTAGCATTAATGGCTTGCTCTTCACACATGTACTTGGAGATACTAACCAAACTAAAAAACACACGACTTGTAACAGCTATAATTATTAGTTTGCAAGTGACGTAAATACTGGTGTAATGATGTTCTGTATACCGTACTCAGTCACCAACGGAAAGATCTGCCCTCTGTGTGCTTAATCGTCTAGCTGTGGTAAGGAGGGCTGCTCGGTACTGTTGGACTCCGCAGCGGATCTGAGCTTGTGTTAAATGCGTGGGCATCAGAATCGGCCGTACTGTTCCAAACGTATCAGCCTGACGAAATAGTCTCTCAGCTGCAGGAAATGACTTTACAAGTGTGATTCCTTGCTAGAATTGGAGGAAATTGAATTCTATTTCCGCTTAAATTTGGAAGTCGCCAGTCATTGCCTCCTTGAAGAAACTAATAAAGCACGCTGTATTTGGAGAGTTCGTCATAGTCCTAACAGAAAAGCAACGGATTATGGAACAATGAGACAGGTATCCCGCCACTGACAACTTTAGGCGAAAAAAATACAACTTCCAGCCGTCTTAAGATCTAGAAACTGTTCTCTGGCTTTGCGTATATGAATGAATCACAAATGGTTCAAAAGACTCTAAGCACTGTGGGACTTAACATCTGAGGTAATCAGTCCCCTAGGCTTAGAACTACTTAAACCTAACTAACCTAAGGACATCACACACATCCATGCCCCAGGCAGGATCCGAACCTGTGACCGTAGCAGCAGCGCGGTTCCGGACTGAAGCGCTCGGCCACAGCGGCCGGCTCCATGAATGACATTTGCGACTCACTATATGATGTATAACTGCATTATCGAAAAATTGGATCCAGACAACAGTCGATAGATAAATGAGAACGATGTTGTAAGTGCTATGCAGAGAAAAGATTGACTATTTAAAAGAATTATGTCACTTTTGCTCCTCTTACAAGCGATGGCATTAAGTATTTTATGTTCTGGCTGGAAAACTAAATCGGGAAAAATAGAGAGCAGCCAAAGAACAAAATCAGTTCCTGGCATTTCCTTTATCCTGTAGCTCAAGTCAACGACAAAAATCTTAACTTTTATGAAAGCTGTGCAAGTAACCTAGGTTTCTTGTTGCTCTTGCATGCGGTCAACTGCTTTGAAAACGTCCATACAGCTATTTCCAACGTTGAAAATTAGAGAAATGTTAATTACGTGTTAGTTTAGGAGACAGAAAGGCTTTTACGTACATCCTGCAGGGTGTAAAAAAACTATGTATGTAAATTTGTAAAGTTATTAGAGATGATAAAAGGAAACACATTTGTAATTGACACAAATGTCCTGAGGTACTCCGCTTTCCCGCTCTAGTTTCTTGAAGGGTTCGACGATCAGGCCAACGTTCACAATGAAATTACTGTGTCCTAGATGGCGGACATGCCCGAAAGAACAGGTACAATCGTCATTTTCATATATAACGTTCACAATTGTCGCGACTGCTTGGTATGCAATACGTTGATACTGGAATCCGATTTGCAACACATTTACGTCTTAAGTTTTTATTACTGCTGACAGTGTTCACGTCCCTGGATAAACAACTGAAGACCTAATATTCTAAACGTGCTAAGGACCAAAAGTAATGTTTTGAGATATAACAAAAAAACAATATCGTATGACATACGAAAGTAGCACGCACGTTTGTATAGTATTAAATATTTATTATCATCTAGGAAATAAAAACTATGCTGCAAGGTGAGAGAAAATTGCATTGAATTGACCAGAAAAATAAAATTAATAACTTGAGAGCAGAAGGTGTCTTACACATTACGTTATTCAGACTCAATGGGCTAAGTCTAACATAGATATCATACTATAATGATTGACAAAACATACTTAAATATAAACAATATGAAACAAGGAGCATAAGTCTGAAGTATTATTAAATACATCAGAAAAAAACTACCGGCGGTGATGTGGTACAAAGGATATCTCAACAAGCAAGTTCTTCTTTTTTCCAGCAGAAAATTGTGAAATATTGTTGCACTACTGAAAGTTGTGTATGAATGAAATCGCCGACTCTCTTGCCTTTCTTTAGGATGTTTACGCTTTCCTACTGTTCAGTGTCACTCAATGTCCTTTGGTGTAAACTACTCTAGGTGAAGTACTTTTAATGTGTGCAGCAAAACTGATGTCTACTTTCGTTGCGTTGACAACTTTATCAGTAGCAGTCTGGAAGTCGACAATGTCCTTTTACTCCATTCCGCGTGTGCTGAAGGACGTGATGAAGTAATTACTTCTCATAAATCATCAGATACACAAAAAGTACCTACACTACTGGCCATTAAAATTGCTACACCACGAAGATGACGTGCTACAGACGCGAAATTTAACCGACAGGAAGAAGATACTGTGATATGCAAATGATTAGCTTTTCAGAGCATTCACACAAGGTGGCGACACCTACAACGTGCTGACATGAGGAAAGTTTCCAACCGATTTCTCATACACAAACAGCAGTTGACCGGCGTTGCCTGGTGAAACGTTGTTGTGATGTCTCGTGTAAAGAGGAGAAATGCGTACCATCACGTTTCCGACTTTGATAAAAGTCGGATTGTAGCCTATCGCGGTTGCTGTTTATCGTATCGCGATATTGCTGCTCGCGTTGGTCGAGATCCAATGACTGTTAGCAGAATATGGAATCGGTGGGTTCAGGAAGGTAATATGGAACGCCGTGCTGGATCCCAACGGCCTCGTATGACTAGCAGTCGAGATGACAGGCATCTCATCCGCATGGCTGTAACGGATCGTGCAACCACGTCTCGATCCCTGAGTCAACAGATGTGGACGTTTGCAAGACAACAACCATCTGCACGAAAGCGCCTGCGATGGTGTGCTCAACGACGAACCTGGGTGCACGAATGGCAAAACGTCATTTTTTCAGATGAATCAAGGTTTGTTTACAGCATCGTGATGGTCGCATCCGTGTTTGGCGACATCGCGGTGAACGCACATTGGAAGCGTGTATTCGTCATCGCCATATTGGCGTATCACCCGGCATGATGGTATGTGGTGCCATTGTTTACACGTCTCGATCACCTCTTGTTCTCATTGACGGCACGTTGAACAGTGGACGTTACATTTCAGATGTGTTACGACCCGTGGCTCTACCCTTCATTCGATCCCTTTGATACCCAACATTTCAGCAGGATAATGCACGAGCGCATATTGCAGGTCCTGTACAGGCCTTTCTGGATACAGAAAATGTTCGACTGCTGCCCTGGCCAGCACATCCTCCAGATCTCTCACCAATTGAAAACGTCTGATCAATGGTGGCCGAGCAACTGGCTCGTCACAATATGCCAGTCACTACTCTTGATGAACTGTGGTATCATGTTGAAGCTGCATGGTCAACTGTACCTGTACACGCCATCCAAGCTCTGTTTGACTGAATGCCCAGGCGTATCAAGGCCGTTATTACGGTCAGAGGTGGTTGTTCTGGGTACTGATTTCTCAGGATCTATGCACCCAAATTGCTTGAAAATGTAATCACATGTCAGTTGTAGTATAATATATTTGTCCAATGAATACCCGTTTATCATCTGCATTTCTTCTTGGTGTAGCATTTTTAATGGCCAGTATTGTATCTTATTGCGCTTTTCTATTAAGGCAAAATTTCTACCACAAGACAGGAAACAGTGATCCAAAACTAGATAATTGTGTTATATGCAGGCCATAAGACACAATGAACATGTACCGAAGCACACGGTTTTTGTTTTGTCCACAGCAGTTGTCAGTCCATTTCAAAAATTTCCTTTTACTACTAGTTACACTGACGAACTTTTAGTGTAATTCAGAACGTGGATTAGACGTGTTAGCTCCACGAGATCCTTCATCCTCGTGCCACAATTACATTATTGTCTCGCCGTTGTCATGAGTATGAACTCAGACGTTCTATTATGAAAGCTGGCGTATGTGGAGCGTGTCCGACTGCGTAAGAGTTGGAACTAACAATACTTGTTGCAGATCGATTGCTAATGTGCAAGTGTTACTTCCACAACACGAAAAACAATACGGCAACTATTAATTTTTTCGCGTTGAACTGGTGTAATTCAACGCTAATTGCCAAGCACGTTTAGATTAAAAAGGGCATTTGAGAGTCACTGTTACGATTCGTTACCTTCGTCATATGATGAAGTGGTTTTAGTATAATATACTCGCATGGTTGTAGCGCCTTAGAGAGGATAAAATCAGTTTTGAAAAAAAAAAAAGTTGTACTTTGCGCATTTAGAATTTTAGATATTTTATTATATTATTACTATTTATTTTATGTCGTGCTTACATGAAAGTTTCTACTGATGTTTACAGGTTCTTGATGACTGATTACATTCTAACCGAGCTAGCTGAAATGCACCTCGTTTATGAGGAAGCATTATGCAAGAGTGGAGTAGCAAGGCACCTGTATGCAGAATGATTTCCAGGGAGAGGGTCACCAAACTATGTCATATATCAAAGACTTGATGCTGAATCACGATCCCTTAGACCAGGCCGACGAGAACTTGGTGGACCTCTCAGTGTGCAAACTGTTCAGTTTGAGGAAGCTGCTTGGCAGCGAACTGAGGACAGCTCCAACACTGGCACACGAATCGTAGCCAAGCAACTAAATACCTCCAAAGCCAATTTCTAAGGCATCTTACACGAGACGGGCGTGCGTCTATTGAAGCGTCAGAAGGTACATGGCCAGTCAGCTGACGACTCTCCTCAGTGCGTGGAATTCTGCCAGTGGCATCTACACTAAACTGTAAATACACCTGACTTCCAGACGTATCTCTTAATTACTGGAGAGACTGTCTCCACAAGGCAAGGAATATTCAAAAGTCACAACAGCCGCCTACGGGAGAAAATCCTAAGGCAGCTGGTTAGTTTCACCATCAACAAAAATGTACCATAGATGAGAGGGATTGTATTGTTCACACTCATAGGACTGGGTCTCATTTTCTGCCTAACACGCTCTGTGGAGGAAATTACCGTATACTTCTGTGTGAAGTACTACTGGAAACGTTAGAAATGTCAAGCATCGGTTATGGTTTCAGCATTACAGAGACTCACCACACTTTGCTGCTGATGTCAGAGAACAAAAATGGCTCTGAGCACTACGTGACTTAACGTCTGAGGTCATCAGTCCCCTAGAACCTAGAACTACTTAAACCTAACTAAACTAAGGACATCACACACATCCATGCCCGAGACAGTATTCGAACCTGCGACCGTAGCGGTCGCGCGGTTCCAGACTGTAGCGCCTAGAACCGCTCGGCCACTCCGACCGGCTGTCAGAGAACATTTGGAAATGTTTTCCCCAATTGTTGAACTGTTTGAGGTGAGCCAGTGCCGAAGTCACTCCTTTCGACTTCTTTGTGTGTGTGTGTGTGTGTGTGTGTGTGTGTGTGTGTGAGAGAGAGAGAGAGGGAGAGAGAGAGAGAGAGAGAGAGAGAGAGATGGTGAAGTGTTTGGTGTACGAGGCACCGACTGACGCTCAAGAGCCGGTCGGAGTGGCCGAGCGGTTCTAGGCGCTACAGTCTGGAACCGCGCGACCACTATGGTCGCAGGTTCGAATCCTGCCTCGGGAATGGATGTGTGTGGTGTCCTTAGGTTAGTTAGGTTTAATTAGTTTTAAGTTCTAGGGCACTGATGACCTCAGTAGTTAAGTCCCATAGTGCTCAGAGCCATTTTTGACGCTCAAGAAGGGCTGGTTCCCCGTTTGGCTGAAGCTGCAGCCATTATTCGTGAAACATGAAACACCTTGTTGTTTTGAGCATGTTAGTTAATCATTAACACACAGGTGCTAGTTGTAAGCTAAGGTAAACGGACATATTTTCAACAACATCTCTAAAGCGACTTTCATCACGCTGCAATTAGAACTCCGTGTCTGAACAACAGTAGCGGGGAAATGGTGCACCTCAGACATTTTTCACATAAAAGTCTTTCTTTTTTATTTCCTCTAAACACTCTAAAATTTTGTATATGTTGTTTTTTTGCACCCTGTATATGTACATTAGATGAAAAGTATTTCGATAACTGTAAAATCAAATTAAAGGACTCGTCATGATTCTGACAGCCCATACTACAACTTCGTAGCTCATAGTTAAATATATGATCTATTAACATTTATGACGTACACTTACATTTTTTGCCTTAGGTGGAGCACTGTATGTAATTTTCTTTGTTACATGCACGGCTTCCAAAACACCTTCACTTCCCCTCACCCCCTTCACTCCGCCCATTTCCAGTGAGCAAATTTCTGGCATACGGCGAGTAGTACGGACACAACACAACGTATTATGTAAATTGAAAGTGGACGGGGGAGAAACAAAGGGCGAGGAACCAGTATCAGCTACATTGAGAGCTTTTGGGTAACCAGCGGCGACGAGTGAAACTGTGTGTTGGACCGGTACTAGAACCCAGGATCTCCTGCTTACTGGGCAGTTGCCTTAACCCACTGGCGCCATCTATCCGCATCCCCGTCTACGTCCTCCATGCTCACTTACTTTAGATTCCTGCTGGAGGTCGATCGTATACCATCCGCACTGAAGGTTGTGGATACATAGCCTGTCGAGGCGATTCAGTTATATGAATGCGTGGTGTCGGTTCTTTCGGACATGTCTGTCGACGGGACAACAATCTAATTTCCTCTTTCTATCTGCGTGACTAGGTGTCACTCACTCGTCCGTGCATGCTATTCCAGCAGACGCTAGTTTCTAAGTCTGCACGACCACAAGCGTGTGTCTAAGCGACAGATGTTCGCTTGCTGAAAGAAAGAGCCAAACTGGACATTGATGACTTCAATATAATCCGTTAGTCACGCCTATCATGCTATTTATAACGCGCAGTAAATGTAAATGTGGTTCTTTGAAGCCAGCAGATAGTTGCTATTGACGGATAGGTGCAGGTTGTTGAAGACGGTTGTACTGTGTGGAGGCATGTTTACAGGGCAAAGAAATTAGACCGTTTTCCTGTTTACTGATCTCCTTCCGCACTGGTTCTGTTCATACTGTGTATCACAATCGCCGATGAGATCTTACAAGACAGTGGAAAATAGTAGCTATCGCCAACTTCCTGGGCAGGGGTGTTGGACGTAATATTTGCCTGAGCTTCATCCTGTTGAGAGATGATGAGGCTCATCACACTTCATTTTTACTGAGCACCTGTGGTAGTCCACAGAACAGCTTATTCGGTCACTTGATACTTCATAGCATGTCATTCATTTGCTTATTGATTAGACGTTCTGATTTCGCAGTGGAAGACCTGAACATCGACCATTTGTGGGTCTGGAAGCCACGGCTTTATTCTCACACATCACAGCTCAGTTGAATGGAGATAGAGCAGCAGACGTGTGACGTAATAGGGTTTTAGTGAGGGAAGATCGACATCTGAATCGACTTGTGTTCTGACTGACTGCTACAATAAAAGATTTGGACGGATTATCCTGTGGCTAGTGTGTCGAAATGTTATTTTCGATTATTAATTATTAATAAATTAATATTCAGATTTTGTTCGTAACAACATGGGAGAACCTGTTTACTCAGCGCTGTCATTACATAATCAAAACAGCTGCAAGTATATAACTGAATTACTAGAAGTAGCTGAATGGAAGGCAGTGCCTGTCTAAGATCGGGAATCAGTGAGCAGTGCAGATTGTTATTGAATTTAGGAAAGTGTAATTTCCCTTGTGAGATCTCAATAATATCCATTTCTCAGTTGCAAAGTGATACAGAAGCATATTTTGACCAACAAGAACTACAGATAACTTTGCGCGTGACTCTTGTAGGCGTACGCGTGATTACGCAACACCATTGTTCAGTTTACTATCTTATATGAGGAAATTTTTAAAATTTTAAAAAATTGCTGGCCTCCAGATAAATTACGGATTTCATCATTTCGTGAGAAAGAGCCTTTGTTTCATTGTAGTTCCTTTAATACCTCACAGCGAAAGCAAGCGAACTCACGATCTACGTGCTCCCGCAGAGCTCGGACGACGCCGTCACACAAAGACGCCAGATTAGTGAAAATATGAAAACTTCAATTTTTTTGTTTTCATGTCGCAAGGTGTCCGCCCCCGGTAGCTGAGTGGTCAGTGTGACGGAATGTCAATCCAAAGAGCCCGGGTTCGATTCCCGGCTGGGTCGGAGATTTTCTCCGCTCAGGGGCTGGGTGTTGTGTTGTCCTAATCATCATCTTTTCATCCCCATCGACGCGCAAGTCGCCGAAGTGGCGTCAAATCGAACGACTTGCACCAGGCTGGTGGTCTACCCGGCGGGAGGTCCTCGTCACACGACATTTACATTTCCAGGTCGCAAGGTACACGCAGTAAATGGAGACAGTTCCGTGCCAACCGTGGTATCACAGAGAAGGGGATCGCACATCGAATTTGTACCTAATTTCATTGTGCTTAGGAATGCCGTAAGATGGTTTGAAGAATAAGCCGAAACGAAACTACCTGTGATGCTGGCAAGATATCAAGCACATTATGCCAGTATATGAGTAAAGACCGAAGTTCAGTTGTTATAAACTGCGTATGGCGCTGCGGTGGATGGCGTATTTTTGTATTGTCGATGCAGTAACGCCGCGTACCGTTCGCTCACGCTGCATTACCCAGTTTCTCTTCCGGCCCGATTACGTCGAGTGGACTGCACTACAGGAAGCTGCTGCGCTTTCACAGGCCGATGGCAGGATGTTTATTGCGTAACTCATAGGCCTGGAATTATCATACTTTTATACTTATATAAGCACACCCCTCAACGTTTAAGTGCAAATATCTCTTCCACATCTATATACAACAAATTTCCTTCAGTCATGGCCAACTGTTGAATAAGTTATCCGATTTGCAATTCCCTATAAAAACCTAATCATTCCTTCCAAAGAAAGCTCACCGGTCATCTTTGCCCCCCGTTGCACATACCTGTAAATAAGGTCGACTTCTTATTAAATCAACCGACGTCTTTGTATAAGCCCTTCTTATCTCCTAAACCCGTATGATCAACTTTACCCCACCACGCTGTCTGAAAGACTTGCATAATGATATTTTTTAAACTTTCTCTCGCCCTCGCATCACGGAATTCGTAAACTTCGCTATATTATCTAATCTGTTTCCTTCCCCTTCTCGGAGTTAGGGGTCCCAACCTTTATCTTTCTTTTAATTCTATGGTACATGACCAGGTTATTGCTGTACTGATTCCTTTCACTGTATATACGATTTTCAAGTTCTTTTATTTCTACGGTACATGACCAGATTATCACTGTGATCTACAATTTTCAAGTAATAACGTCTCTAATAACAGTTGTCATAATAAGAAGCCCTTCTTCTGTTGCTTTCCCACACACTATACCTACACACAACTACCCAACCTCTCAAACCACCTCTCCCTACCTCTTTTACTTTCAATTCTTTAGCTGCCTCCTTCGCCGTTTTTTACCAGTACCATCGAAGAACAAGAAACAACCAAAATCGACATTGAGTAAATTTTTAAAATTGTGAATTTGACAACGTTGATTGAAATACACTCTTTGAAAAGGTACAGAAACCAAGAGGCAGTTATAAAAGTGGAGAGGCATGAAAGGGAAGTTGTGGTAGAGAAGGAAGTGAGACAGAATCCCCGATTATATTCATATATACATTGGGTAAGCAGTAAAGAAAAGAAAAATTTGGAATAGGAATTAATGTTCAATGTGAAGAAATAAAAACTTTGAGGTTTTCCGATGACACTGTAATTCTGTCAGAGACGGCAAAGAACTTGGAAGAGCAGTTGAACGGAATGGACAGTGTCTTGAAAGGAGGGTATAAGACGAAAACCAACAAAAGACAAACAAAGATAATGGAATCTAGTCGAATTAAATCAGGTAACACTGAGGGACTTAAATTCGGAAGCACTAAGAGTAGTAAATGAGTTTTGCTATTTGGGCTGCAAAACAACTGATGATAGCTGAAGTAGAGAGGACATAAAATGTAAACTGGCAAAGCGTTTCTCAAAAAGAGAAATTTGTTGACAACAAAGATAAGTTTAAGAGTTAGGAGGTCTTTTCTGAAGGTCTTTGTCTGGAGTGTAGTTGTGTACGGAAGTGGAACATGGACGATATACAATTTAGACAAAAAGATAATAGAAACTTTTGAAATGTGGTGCTACGAAGAATGCTGAAGATAAGATGAGTAGAACACATAACTAATGAGAAAGAACTGGTAAAATTTGACTAAAAGAAGGGATCACTTGGTAGGACACATTCTGGCACATCAAGGCATTATAAATTTAGAATTGGAAAGCAGTGTGGGGGAAAAATTGGTTGAGGGAGACCAAGAGATGAATGAATACAGCAAACAGATTCAGAAGAATGTAAGTTGCAGTCGTTATTCGGAGATGAAGGGTCTTGTACAGGATAGGGTAGCATGGAAAGCTGCATCAAATCAGCCTTCGGACTGAAGACCACAACAACAAGTGTAAACCTTATACATATTTTAAATGTTATATAAACACGTAAAGATCTAATACATTACAAAGTAAGCGGTAATCGTTTTACGTTATTTGACTCCACAAGACTAAGGAACGAAAATATTTTTCGATACAGCTCACACTTTCTACTGTAGGCCAAGCGAATGATTTAACAATAGAGAAGAAAACATGTTTAATTTGGGTATATTTATGCTGAGATACTCAGCGTCTACTCTACAGTCTAAAATCTAGAGAAAGAGATAGCCCTTTCAAGAACGAAGAAGCAGAGGAAGCTATAAAAAAGACAGTAAACTACTTGGTTTCCTGAAATAGTCTCCCAGGAACACTAAATAAAAACTCAAATTCCAAGGCGAAATTTCTGAACCATTTTAAAGCAGAACGCTCTCACTTGTACTCATTAATGGCATTTTCGATGAAAATGAAAGTACGGGTAATTAACGTCCAAAACGGACTACATGATAAATATCGTTGGTGCCTGCATATGGTTAAAAACAGATTTTGGAAAAACTGACATCAAAAATTTAAGTATCTCGGAGAAATCATTCAAACCAGTGGACGGACCAAAGAAGCAAATAATCCTAGGTCCCAGAAGACGGGAGGTGGTGTATCAGTTCTCCACGGACATCTACAGTAAGAAAACGGGAAACATACATACTTTGAAATATAAAACCGAAAACGCTCTATGCAGCAGGCTGCATTGACACACTTAAAATAGGAAAAATAGAAAAATGGAGAACAAAGCGAGGAGACTCCTTCGAAAAAAATCTGGGGCCTACTGTAAACGAAAATGACAATTAACCATTTCAGACCCTATGGTTATGATTGTGTACATTAATTTTCACGACGTCTTAACTGCAATAGAAATATTTTTCCTCATTTGGGAGCTGATGTACACATTTGTGAATGTTCATTCTTTTCACCGTGCACAAGTGCTGCCATCTGTCGTGCAGCGCTGTAAACATATCAACAGATTAATGTAGCAATGCAGAGCAGTTTGTGACCTTGAAAGTACCTGATTGTCTTTGGTAAGCTATAACCCACAGCATAGTTGAGTACCAGTATTGTTGTTTAGCATGAACATTGTAGGATGTACGATTTATTTATTACAACAATCAATATTTCAAAATCATTTGTTATAGTCAACAAAAAGAAGCGATGTTTTTCTGTGTGCACAATTGTAGCCATGAGGTCTCAAGAACAATGTTTTACATAACATTGAGTATCTTGTATTTCCTTCACATGAAGTGCTTGTTGGAACAGTTTCTTTTCATCCTGACGATTGTATGGGTTTTGACTGGAATTTATTCAAAACGTATGAAGTATATTGTATTACTACGTATTGTTATGAGCAACAATTAGGAAAATAGACATAGCATTGAAGCTCCAGTTGATGATAATGTCGTTATGTCTACTGTAAATTATTATTTTAGGGAAATACCACTACTGATATTATTATTTGTGAATATTTAAGTTCTGTTCATCAAGTCGAAGAAACAGTATTTCAACATTGAGCGAGATGCAAATGCCATTTTAGAGATGCTGCTGAATGGAGAGGTGTCAGATTTCGATTTATCATCAGATGAAGAATCAGTTCCTGATGTAGAATCCTACTGTACTTCAAGAGAGAAGGAAGTGAGAGTGGGGGCTGACAAAATAAACAGGGGAGAAAGCAATAATGAGTCAGTTGCAAATAATGAAAATGGTGTGTGCAGTGAGCTCAGTGATGTAAAATACATTTTGTCAGAAAAAAAGGACATCAAGTGGCGTCATCGTCCTCTCTCTATACTGGATTCATATTACGAATGGAAACAATGCATTGAAGAGCATGAAATACTTTCTCCTTCAACTTATTTCACCAAGTACATTGCCAGTAATCTGTTCAGTACTGTGGCTGATATGACAAACCTATATGCCTTGCAGAGTGGAACAATTAGCAATTTCAGACAAACTACACCAGCGGAACTCCATATCTTGTTTGGGCTTCATATAATTATGGGAACTCTTAAACTCTCCTAGAGTCCGAATGTATTGGGACACAACATTGAAAATCCAATTATTCTTGGACAGTATCCCCAGAAATAGATTCTTCCAACTCAGAACAATTTTACATCTTGTTAACGACATGGCTATACCAGCAGACAATAAAGACAAGTTCTATAACGTTCGGCCTATATATACTGTCATCCGTAACAGATGTCTGGAGTTATCTGTGGAGAAAGAGCTTGCTGTAGATGAGGCAATGATCCCATTCACAAGGAAGCTGTCAGTAAAACAGTATGTGAAGGGAAAGCCTTCTCCGTGGGATACCAAAATGTACATGTTTTGTGGTAAGAGTGGACAAGCCTATGATTTTATTCTTTATCAGGGGGCATCGACTGAATTTCATACATCTTTGTTGAAGGAATTTGGCCAAGGTCCAACAGTAGTTTTACAATTGGCCCAGAGAATAAAAAACCAAATGGGGCATAAGATATATTTTGACAAATTCTTTAAATGCGAACATTTTTAGGTTAGGCTTTACCATGACTGTTACTGACATTAAACGAAACAACAAGTTCACTGTTACCAGTCACCGTTTTATTTATTTCCACGACGCGTTTCGAAGGTTTAAACCTCCATCATCGGGTGGATTTGCATTAGTAAGTATTACATTTGTGTGTGTGTTGTGTTACGATTTTTGGAGGAACTTGTGGCACTGCCTAGTGGAGAAACGAGACACTATTTCAGAATATGGTTTAGGATTACTTTTGACGAAAAATTAAACTGATATCTAATGGTAAACATTAAATAAGTAAACTACAGTACCTTCAGTGATCATAGGTTCCTTTTGCTATACGAACCTTGCACCCAGCTGATTCCAGACGCCATATTTGTTTACAAATGTGGCAGTATACATGTGATGTGTTACGACAGCAAAAGGAACCTGTGATCACTGAAGCTACTGTAGTTTACTTATTTAATGTTTACCATTAGATATCAGTTTAATTTTTCGTCAAAAGTAATCCTAAACCATATTCTGAAATAGTGTCTCGTCTCTCCACAAGGCAGTGCCACAAGTTCCTCCAAAAATCGTAACTCAACACACACACGAATGTAATACTTACTAATGCAAATCCACCCAATGATGGAGGTTTAAACCTTCGAAACGCGTCGTGGAAATAAATAAAACGGTGACTGGTAACAGTGAACTTGTTGTTTCATTTAATTGACAATTTCTTTTCTTCATACAAGGTTTTCCAAGCGTTGAAACAAGAAAAAAGTATGCTGGTGGAACTGTCAGAGTTAATCGTTTTGCAAATCCTCCTCTAATACCAGATAAGGAGGCAATGAAGAAGGAAAGAGGATTTTCAGAAGAAATTTGTAGCGCAGATGACATAACACTGGTAAAATGGGTTGACAACAAAACAGTTGTTCTAGCCTCTAATTTTATTGGAGAAGGAGAAATCGACAAAGTTGAACTCTGGGACAACAAAGAAAGTAAATATTTACTATCGATCGACCAGAGATCGTAAAATGCTACAACCAGGACATGGGCGGAGATAATCTTTTTGATCAATTGATGTCATACTACAGAATTTTTATGAAGTCAAAGAAATGGACACTCAGAGCTATTTTCCATGCTGTAGATTTTGCTGTGGTACAGAGCTGGCTCGAATACAATGCCAATGCCGTTGTTCTACTAGCGAAAAAAGTAATGGATCTTCTACACTTTCGTATGAAGCTGGCTGATGTTCTAGTGTTAAGTGGGATGGATACATCGAATAGAAAACGAGGCCGATCATCTGCCACACCTCCAGATACAACTGTTCAAAGACGACGAGGAGAAACTAGGCCTCCTGAAGAGATACAGTATGATGGAACATAACACTTGCCTCTTCATGAAAGTGGTGCACTGCCTACCAGGTGCAAATTTCCGGGATGCAAGGGACGTTCACGAATGAAATGTGAAAAATGTAACGTATATCTTTGTTTGTCAAAGGAAAAAAACTGTTTCCGTTCATTTCATGTCAATTAGAACCACATAATGAACATAATTCCTGACTCATTTCATTTTTAATTTAAACTATGGTGAATTTTGCATGTATTTTGTGTGTAAATGATTTCAAATTTATGTGTAATATTTAAATAAATTAGTTATGCCTGCTATGATTTCAGTGTTGATTAAGACCCAGTGTACACAAATGTGTACAAAATTTTTTTCGAAAATGGTAACATATCTTTTTATAAATGTTGCTTCTAATGAAGCGATGGAGATCGGAACCACGACGCCCAGTACTTATATTGCGCAGTTTTCTTATGGGTGGCCGAGGAAAATATTTCAGAAACACCGTTGCCCTGAATCGGCTCGGAAATGCTACAGACGGTGGCATAAAGGGCGTCATTACAACCAACCTTTCCCTCGGGCGGTGATTCCCACACATTTCTAGGTTGAAAACGACAGTTCACAGTGCAGTGAACAACAGGAAGATGTTCTTGACAACTTTTCACACTGCTGACGCCCTCGGACATTTCAACCGCTCGCTTAGGACATATCCACTGAACTGATCGCGACCCTTTGGAGTGCACGACATTTGCCCTCGCGTACAGCGTGGGACTATTAGGACCATTCAAGACCATTCGACGAAATTTAAACGTGATTCAAAGCAGCAAATGGTACTTATGCTTTTTAAGCCCTTCTGTTTTCCGTCCTCCTGGGCGTGATCTCAGGGAAGTGCAAAATTAATATCTGCGTGAATGAAACAGCAAATGCTCTATGTACGACCTCCCCAGATCGGCAACAGCCGCAGTGCCATCCACATGTCTTTCTTGAGTACGTTAGAAATGCGCCAGGAACTTTGACACCAGTTCAGCGCCTAAAGCCAGGCGATGACACTGAGGGCGTTGCCGAACCGGTGGTGGTGGTGGTGGGGGGGGGGGGGGGGGGGGGGAATCTTAGAGCGACACTTTGCCGTTTTATTCGTTCGAATGTTATTGTTGCACTCTCTCGTTATCCAGCCACAGATATGAAACAGGAGAGCTGAAGAAGTGTAAACACCCTTTGCTGCTTCAGATCACCTTCAAATTTCTTCGAATGATTTTGAATGGTCACTAGTGGTCTCACCCTGTACAAGAGAGCAAAAATTTGGGTCACACCGCACTCAAAATGGGTGCGATCACGTTCCACAGTGATGCAGACCACAGTGCCTTTAGAGAAGAGTTGAAACGTCCGAGGGCATCAGCAGTGTCAAAGGTTCTCAAGAACATCCTCCTGTTGCTCATCGCATCGCGAACTGTCCTTTTTAACAACGACGTGTGTAATTTGAACATTGGGTGCTGTGATTCTGACCTCCGTCGTAAATGCGCCAAAAGAAAGGAGTGGATTGTAGGTAAGAGGGGGTGTGACGACCTTCCGATTGTGTGACACGTCCTCGGCGGCGTACGGCACAATTGTGGTGAAATTCGGTGCCAATGAGACATCATTAACCCACCTTCCAGCTCACATGAACTCCCGAGCTGTGGCCTTTCTTTTTCACATGTGTCTGAAGCGTCGCCGAGACAGAGGACGACGTCGCAGGGCGCTACTCTTTAGGACCACTACAGAGAAGGGTTGTAGGCACCTATGAGCCAAAATTCAAACTAATGCTTCACAGTGGGTGGCAACTGCGGGGTTTCGAAATAGTGGTGCTTTAATTGTGTTGCGCAGTGCAACTCCGAGAAAGCACAATTTGTCCTCCTCTTCGAGAGTATATCTTGTCTAAATTTAACGCTTCGACATTCTGCACGTACAACAACTGTGCACACCATTACCTCAGGTTTCTTTTTTGCTTATGTTGTAGTACCTGTTCCATTTTATTAAACGCCTGTTAACAGTGCCTGTTCAATTTCGCCAACTACTCATATGTCACCGGCAAACAGTATCACGCAAACTTTCAGCCCTTGACAAACAGCTCCCACATCGAAATACTAATTTAGTGGCCTCTTTGCATCTTCAGTACATACACTACAGGCCATTAAAATTGCTACATCACGAAGATGACGTGCTACAGACGCCAAATTTAACCGACAGGAAGTAGATGGCTGTGATATGCAAATAATTAGCTTTTCAGAGCATCCACACAAGGTTGGCGCAGGTGGCGACACCTACAACGTGCTGACATGAGGAAAGTTTCCAACCGATTTCTCATACACAAACAGCAGTTGACCGGCGTTGCCTGGTGAAACGTTGTACTATCACGTTTCCGACATTGATAAAGGTCGGATTGTAGCCTATCGCTATTGTGGTTTATCATATCGCGACATTGCTGCTCGGGTTGGTCGAGATCCAATGACTGTTAGCAGAATATGGAATCGTTGGATTCAGGAGGGTAATACGGAACGCCGTGCAGGATCCCAACGGCCTCGTATCACTAGCAGTCGAGATGACGGGCATCTTATCAGCATGGCTGTAACGGATCGTACAGCCACGTCTCGATCCCTGAGTCAACAGATGGGGAAGTTTGCAAGACAACCATCTGCACGAACAGTTCGACGACGTTTGCAGCAGCATGGACTATCAGCTCGGTGACCATGGCAGCGGTTACCCTAGACGCTGCACCACAGACAGGAGCGCCCGAGATGGTGTACTCAACGATGAACTGGGTGCACGAATGGCAAAACGTCATTTTTGTCGGATGAATCCAGGTTCTGTTTACAGCATCATGATTGTCGCATCCGTGTTTGGCGACATCGCGGTGAACGCACATTGGAAGCGTGTATTCGTCATCGCCATACTAGCGTATCACCCGGCGTGATGGAATGGGGTGCCATTGGTTACACGTCTCGGTCACCTCTTGTTCGCATTGACGGCACTTTGAACAGTGGACATTACATTTCAGATGTGTTACGACCCGTGGCTCTACCCTTCATTCGATTCCTGCGATACCCTGCATTTCAGCAGGATAATGCACGGCCGCATGTTGCAGGTCCTGTACGGGCCTTTCTGGATACAGAAAATGTTCGACTGCTGCCCTGGCCAGCACATTCTCCAGATCTCTCATCAATTGAAAACGTCTGGTCAATGGCGGCCGAGCAACTAGCTCGTCACAATACGCCAGTCACTACTCTTGATGAACTGTGGTATCGTGTTGAAGCTGCATGGGCAGCTGTACCTGTACACGCCATCCAAGCTCAGTTTGACTCAATGCCAGGCGTATCAAGGCCGTTATTACGGCCAGAGGTGGTTGTTCTGGGTACTGATTTCTCAGGATCTATGCACCCAAATTGCGTGAAAATGTAATCACATGTCAATTCTATATTTGTCCAATGAATACCCGTTTATCATCTGCATTTCTTCTTGGTGTAGCAATTTTAATGGCCAGTAGTGTAGATTAAAGTTCGGCTATGACAGTCGGCAAAACGGCCTCACACTTTTTCTGTTTTTAGCCTTTTGAAACACCCCACCAGTCCTGACCACTTCAATTCGCTTCTAATGAACAGAGTAGATTACCACAGTACCCGAGCAGTGGGTGCAACGTTGGCTAAGAATGAAAAAAAAAAGATTCTGTTCCACATTATCAAAAGCTCTCTCCAAAATCTATGATGCGTGCTGGTACCGTTGGTGATGTCCACAAAGTGCCCTGTGATCGTACAGGTCCCGCTGGCTGCGCGGCGCGGGCAGTCCCGCTACGTACAGTACACAGATAGGTCCACCGCCGTCCTCGCTCCAGCGACGGCCTCCGCGCGTCCAGATAAGATCAGACGCGCTGTGACGCTCTGCTGGTCGCCGCTCTCATGTGACTCGTCTCTTGAAAAATCTCGCCTACTGTCCGCCAGCTCCTGTACACAAGCACAACCACTCACTACTCCATCTGCAGTGCTGGACTGGTACATCGACATTTTCGTCTATGTGTAGGCCACTTTAAGTTGTGTCCCAGAAGGTACCACTATCACTTCTCCTCCTTCACTGTTGCGGTTGCCAACAGCACACGGAAAGAACGAACGACCATTAGTACACTCCGTATCAACTCAAAGCTCTCCAGTTTCGCCTTCTTGGTCATTTAGTGTGGTATATCTAGGACGAAACAATACATCAGCTGACTCTTCTACATCTACAGCAACGACTACATGATTAAATGCCTCTGTGCCCTCTCTTACGAACCTAATATTGACTTCTTGGTACCTTCAACAGTGATATGTAGTAAATTGAAGTATATTTCTAGGTTCTCCACTTAACACTTGTTTTTGAAACCTTATGAGTAGGCTTTCGCAGGACAATATTCCCCTTCTATCTGTCGTTTCAGGATTTCAGTAAGTCGATGGTGCTCCCCTGTGAATTAAACAAACCTATCATCATTCCTACTGCCTTTCTTTGTATACGTTTAATATCCCCTATTAGTTGTATTTAGTATGGGTTCTACACGCTTGATAAATATTCTAAGATGGGTCGCACAAGCGTTTCGAAAACAGTGCCCTTTTTTCGGCTATATTTTCCCAGTATCCTACCAATGAAACGAACTTTGTCATATGCTTTACCTACGGCGATGCCTATGTGATCATTCCATCTCATATTCATACAAATGGTTGCACTGAGGTATTTGTATGAGTTGACTCTTTCCAAATGTGACTCATTAATATTGTAGTCATGGGATACAGTCATTCTGCGTCCTAAGAAGTGCATAGTTTTACCTTTCTGTACATTTAAAACTTTCTGTACGTGTAATGCATTATCTTTCTGTACCCTGGCAATCTTTACATGATTCTGAAACATGATCAAGATCCGCGATGATATATGTGTGGCTTTTTTTCCACATTTTAGGTAACTATGTCGTCAGAAAAAAAATACGAACACTGGCTGTCAGGTTGTTAACGTACGGTATCAACAGAAATGTCCTCACACGCTTCCCTGGGACACACCTGAAGTTACTTCCACATCTGCCGAAGGCTCTCCATCCAAAATAACATGCTACATCATCCCTACTAATAAATCCTCGAAGTAGTCACAAATATTGTTTGATATCTAGGGATAGCCTCTTTCACTAGTAATGAAAACAGCCTGATTTCAAGATTAAATCTCAGTCACTGCTTAAATTTTAAATAAAAATCAACACCAATGGTGGCTGAAGACTTCCGGCATAAGGAGTCACTTTCATTCTGCCGACGGTCTTGTCAAAGAGAGTGGTGCAGCGGAGAGAGTTTCAGGATAATCCCTTACTCTTGAGGTGGAGAAACAGCCCCTCAAAGATGGACGAATCAGCAGTGATCAATATAGAATGTAGGAGCCAATGGAAACCACTGCATTATAGATACTTAATGTATATCCATAGAGTATGTGCCGTAAGATTGAAAAGTGCCATGTTGATCTATCTGTTGGCAAATGATTCCGTATCAGCACCCATTCGGATCTCTGGAAAGAGTCTGCCAATAAGAAAAAACGACGAGAAAAAAGATGTTCAAATATGTGTGAAATCCTATAGGACTTAACTGCTAAAGTTATCAGTCCCTAAGCTTACACACTACTTAACCTAAATTATCTTTAAGACAAACACACACACCCATGCCCGAGGGAGGACTCGAACCTCCGCCGGGACCATGGCGAGAAAAAGATTAAACAAGATCAGAAGGGTTAATGTGGTAGAGAAGTCAGAAACTCTGAGAAGGGAAATGCAAAGGCTCAGTTAGTGAAGTGAAATGGAAAGAAAATAAGGATTTCTGGTCAGACTAATATAGTGTAATATCAACAGCAGCAGAAAAATGTAGTGGCAGCAGGATTCGTTATGAGCAGGGAGCCAGAGTAGGGAGTGTATTGCTGTGAGCAGTTCAGTGATAGAGTTGTTCTCATCAAAAAGGACAGCAAATGGAAATCGATGCTATTTTTCCTTGGAGAATATAGTAAGAGAAAGTGGGATAAGATCGGTTGGCTCTTTGGAACTGATGGCCATTTTCCCTCTCGCTACCTTTGTCCCTTGCGTGGTCGCCATTCTGTAATCTGTATCCTTACGAGTCTGATGTATGGTATCCGTAACGATTCCATTTTACGAGTTGGTGTCGTTAGCGCCAAGCCCAACCCCAAACTGGAGGATCAGTATTTACCCTAGGTGTTTACTCCCCTAGGAGAGTTGGCTGCCCTACGCCCATATTCCCCCCTCCCCTCCCCTTCCCTTTCCCCTAAGTGAGATACGATTCGTCAAACTCCTCCGTTGAGGTCTGTCCGGCTTGGGTGACCCTGCCAGACGCCAGTAGCTATGCTGCCGCCAGCATTGCCCTCAACTCCGCTTTAACACGCAAACCCCCTGCCCCCACCAAAGGGCCTTCGATAAGGCTGTTGCTTATGGGATAGTAATAGAAGATAATAGGACAGCGGTAGACATTAAAGGAAGGATATAAAATGGAAACCGATGGTATTACACCTTACAGAATATATTGAAGTACAGAAAGGTTGGTTGCTGAGATGAAAAAGGAAGATTTTGAGAAAGACATTTGGAGCAATGAGGAAGGAAGTAAACTTGAGAACAAGAACAAATTGAGAACTACAAATACTATTTTTTCTACAACTGACATGGTGAGACCGTGACTGCGTACAATTAATGTAGGTTAATTCTCACAAAGAAGAAGACAGCAACCAGCCACTATTAATAGTGGCTGGTTGCTGTCTTCTTCTTTGTAAGAATTAATCTACATGAACTACAAATACTTTTTGTAATGAAAAAGCAAGGAAGAAAGGATGGGCTGGCGATGTACAGATAATGATAGAAACTCGGAGAGGTAACAAAATGTTTATAGGTCAGCCCGAGGGGAGAAAGAGAAGTGAAAGACCCTGGAAAAGGTAACACGAAGATATGGAAGGGGACCTCAACGCAATGGCAGTCAGGAATTGGAGAAGAAAGGTAATGTACAGAGAAGAATGAAGGCAGGTGACAGAAGAGGCCGAGACTGTAGACTACAGAGCCGCGTAGAGGGTACAGGATTGTGCAAAATTGTCATATGGAATCGGTACTGTGTAGAATAACAAACATTCTTAGAAGGGGAAAAAGTTGTGAGTGGGACAAAGGTAAGGTTTACTTGACATTACGCGTAAGTTTCTCGTTTTAGTGGTAATGCTTAATTGCATCTAAGACAAAGCAATAATTTTTATACGATATTATCGTGTTCCTCAGACAAAAAAGCGTCATTTCAGTGCTTACATTCTCAAAATCGTGCATTTTGGTAATGAAATGTTCGGAAAGATCATGTGTCGTTCCCACTATTATCTACTACAACTAAGAGTTCGACTTAAATTAAAACACTCGGCTGTTTTGCCGCGATGTAATTCGTGCTTAAGGAATGAAATTTCGCATCAACAAATTACGTTCTCAACTATCTGATGAAGAGTATTCCTCCATGAAAGTGTGTCTTGTGTAAGTACATAGTCAGATGTGACTGTCAATACTGTGGCTAGAAGAAGAGACGGCAAGTTTCAATGGTTTTAATGGTTAATGGAAAAGCCCTCGTTTATTGTTTTGGTCTGCACAAGATGGTGGACTCCCACACTTCGTGGCACCAGCAAATGCCTATTCTCAGCACAGGTAACGCCATTTCCCTTCACTCTAATCTGCGTGACTACGACAGTGATGTTGGTCAGTTATTGAAGCCGCGGAGCAGAAGTCAGCGGCAGTACTCGCAGTAGCGGTTGAGCTTGTAACCCTCGTCGAAAGCAGACCCTCAGCAAAGAGCCATTATTACACTCACTGGCTCGACCGTGGATATGAAAGAGAACTATATCAATTTAATATAAATGCAAGTGTGACAGTGTTGGCGTAAACAGCGTCTTGCAGTTTTGATTGAACCAGAGTGTTGGACACATGTGTATCATCAGAGTGGCATGTGACAAGTAATACTTTTTGTTTGGTCTGTGTCGAGAGTAACTGCGGATGACATGTAGGAAGGAGGAGTGACTGTCTCGTATATTGTGCTTAAAAGGAATACATTTATCTCTGTAATGCAAATTCAATAATGACTTTACGTACAACGAAGCTTATAATTTAATCCGATATTAGAAATCAACCATAATATCTGTGTAACATATCATGCTAATCCAATTATCATTCCCTGCTGGCACAGCCACATACCCATTTTAGGCTGCTTCCTTATTCGAAGAAACAGTTTTGGCACCCAGGAATCTGTCGTTTCACAAGTCCAATTAGAATTACTTGGTACTTGACGTATTTAAAGTGCCACTACTGCGTTCCAGTAACGGCTGTAAGGTGCCTCTCGGATAAGCCAGGCCAGTATTGGAAAGCGTGTGACGCAGTGTAAGGCAGCGCCGCGCGTATTTTGACTGGCGTGTGGCAACGCAAGTTAATGTAGACGCAGGGCAGGACAGGACACTCAAGTGTTCGAGACTGGATTTGCGTGGTTTCGCAATCTGAAGCCTGTATTACAAGAAGCCAAAATATCTCAGTATTACGACGCTACAATTCGTTGATACTGTATAGAAGACAGCTGTTCATCTGTGATGCTTTGCAATAGCTGCGTGGACGTGCCATGAAGTTCAGCTGCTGGATCTCATGCACAACTAATAAACCTGTTAATAATTATCTTAATTTATCTTCTAAAGTTACTTATGAATTACTTGTTGTCTCCCCCCCCCCCCCTCTCTCTCTCTCTCTCTCTCTCTCTATATATATATATATATATATATATATATATATATATATATAAAACAGGTGATCGATCAAAAAGTCAGTATAAATTTGAAAACTTAATAAACCACGGAATAATGTAGATAGAGAGGTACAAATTGACACACATGCTTGGAATGACATGGGGTTTTATTAGAACAAAAAAAAGTATTTGCTAGATGCGTGATAGATCTCTTGGTGATGATCGTGTGCTCAGCCGCCACTTTCGTCATGCTTGGCCTCCCAGGTCCCCAGACAGTCCATGCGATTATTGGCTTTGGGGTTACCTTAAGTCGCAAGTGTATCGTGATTGGCCGACATCTCTAGGGATGCTGAAAGACAACATCCGACGCCAATGCCTCACCATAACTCCGGACATGCTTTACAGTGCTGTTCACAACATTATTCCTCAACTACAGCTATTGTTGAGGAATGATGGTGGACATATTGAGCATTTCCTGTAAAGAACTTCATCTTTGCTTTGTCTTACTTTGTTATGCTGATTATTACTATTCTGATCAGATGAAGCGCCATCTGTCGGACATTTTTTGAACTTTTGTATTTTTTTTGTTTTTTTTTGTTTGTTTTAATAAAACCCCATGTCATTCCAAGCATGTGTGTCAATTTGTACCTCTCTACCTACATTATTCCGTGATTTATTCCGTTTTCAAATTTATACTGACTTTTTGATCACCCAGTATATAAGGATATTCTGAGATGTGTACGCGACTAAATTTTCGTTTAAGCTTTTTGGGAATTAAAATAAAATTGAGCTCAAAATTACAACCAGTTTTTCTTCACTTCCAATTTGTATTTGCGATTACAAAACTCAGAAAAGATAGATTTTCCCAGAAGCTCGCGAATCTCCTGGAACTGACTCCAATCCAAACAGAAGTCGCTGGGGAACCTTTTATTAACAAATATCAAAACCAATTCCCCGCGAGTTTGACTTATTTCACGTAACCTCTTTTCCATTACGATTCCCTCTGCTTTGAAGCGTCATGTATTAACTCCAGCACAACCATTGCCTCGTCAGAGTCTGACCCTGAACTAAGATACATTAGTTCAGGCGTTGCTTCACAGGCAACTACTGCGCGACACTGGCTAAGAAACTCTCGACGAGCGCTCCTGCCCTTCGCCGGCTGCATCCCGATATGCGCCTATCGTATTACTATGTCGCGTATGTTTTCCTGCCCTGTGTTGCCCTTCCCTGCGTCGCCTGCGTCCCAGTGTGGGCTTGGGATAAGGCCAGGCGCACTTCGGGAAATAATAAGAGATGGGGCCCCTCCACGCCCGCACCAACGTGGTGACCAAATCAAAAGTTCTACTGTCACCCCCGTCAACATGCTAGTTATCTAGTAAGTGGATCACAGGATGCTGGGCTGTGATGTTATCCGTGCGTCTGGGTAAGACTACGCATTAACACAGTCCATCAGGTGACAGATAGTGGACGAAACGCGAGTGAGGGTAGCGATTTGAAGAGCAGAGGGAAAAAAGTGCCAAGGCTCGTGCCGTGGGAAAAAAACCTCTGCGACAGTGGGATGGGTAGTAAGAGCACTAGTGGCTTACTAGCTGCGATAGTTCATGCAAGGTTGGATTTTTTAGTATGGGTATCATGCATCATTACCGTGGCAAGCGATGGCGATGTATCCCAGTTGCTGCAGCCGCTACATTCCTGGAACAATCAAGATCGTTATATAGTAGTGGGAGATCGGCCATAGATCATCTCACTGTGTGGAGGATGTGTGGAGCTTGTCTGCATGCAGTGTACGGTACGGCTTCCCTGCGTGGTGCCAGTTATTCGGCAGTGTATTCCAGCTGGATATCCAGTAATGGCGTCTGATTAACAGGGGCTCACATGTACCGTAGTGTTTGCGTGTGCTTGGCCATAGATGTTAGGCCCTTACAAGTATGTCTTTTGGTCTTTTATGTTTCCATGTATGGTTGTGGTCGTAGTTCCCCAGATTCAGAATAAACGGGTTCTGCGAATGTCTGGAGTTTCTGTATAGTTTTGTGGTGAGTTTGTGGATTACCTCCGTGAGAGTCTCAAGTCGGTATTCCCAGTGAAGGTCCGCGATGCGCGTGTATCGTGGAGCATTGCTTATGATTTTGAGTACTTTGTTTTGTATGAGCTGCAGACGGCGCAGGCGTGTAGGCGCAGCGTATCCCCAGACAGCTCATGTACATGTACCTCGACACCCTTCTGTTCAGTGTGCTACGCCTGTTGAGCATAGGGTAGAGCTGTTTGAGCCTCGCGCTAGCTCGGTTGGTCATGTGTTGTGTGTGGTCCCCCCAGAGTAATTTCCGGTCCAGCCAGACACCGAGGTATTTGACTTTCTCACAGAAACGTATTGGGCGTGCATGTAGAGTTATTGGTCTGCAGTATCGGCGTTTGCGCGGTTGCTTCGGTCTTCTAGTGAACAGAACGGCTTCGCACTTGTCGACGTTTACTCCAACACGCCATTTCTCCAACCAAGGCTCAGACCCTCTGAGTGCAGTCCGTAAGCGTGACGTAATGTTTGATGGTTTCCAATCTTGCGCGAGGATGGCTGTGTCATCCGCGTAGATTGCCATCCTTGTGTTGTGTGTGGTTGGGAGATCGTTTATGTAGAGGTTAAACAGTAGGGGCTCTAGGATGCTTCCCTGGGGTACTCCCGTGTGTTGATTGTTTTCCCTACACGTCAGTGTTGAAACTCCTGTCTGTGAGGTACGAGTGTATTAGACGCACCAGCCCGTCGGGGAATCCCGCGTCGCTGAGTCTGCGAATGAGGCCGTTGTGCCATAGACGGTCGAAAGACTTTTCGATGTTCAGGAACACCGCCCCTGTAGCTTTGTTTATGTTGAAGCCATGTGTTATATGTTCAACGACCCGTAAGAGTTGTTGTGTTATGGATTGGTGATTCCTGAAGCCGAATTGCTCCGGTCTCAGGATGTCACTTGTTATGCAGTGCCTAGTGATGCGTTTGAGAATCACCTTCCCAACAATCTTACTGAACGAGCTCAGAAGGCTGATGGTTCGGTAATTTTGTGGGAGGCTGTGGTCTTTCCCCGGCTTCCTGAACATCAGGACCTTGGCCGTCTTCCAAAAGGCGGGGAAGTGTTGGTGTTTTAGTATTGCATTCGTTATGTTTGTTAGGTATTCAGTAGCTTTATCCGTGAACTCCTGGAGGACAGGGTTTTGAATGCCATCATGACCAGGGGCTTTCCTAGCAGCGGAATGCATTATAGCCCAGGAGACTTCGGCTGTGCTAGCATGTCGAATGTCGTCGCGCGATGGTTGGGCTAGAATGTGTGTAACCTCCTGGTCAGTAGCAAGTGTGAACACTGGATCTGATGGTACCAGGTTCGGTGTGAATGACGCTGCGAGTGTGCGGGCTATTAGTTCTGGTTTCTCTTCCGCTGAGTATGCAGCTTCGTCAGGCCCTTGAAGCGTTGGGGTATATATTTTCTCCCTGGTGAAGTGTCGGGCTAGTTGCCACACGCCGGGTCGCGCGGTGTCCAGCCCTTCGAGTTTTTGGTCCCACTGTTGTGTTCTATGTGTTTTTATTTTATCGTGTATGATGCCCTGTAGCCTGTTAATGTGCTGTTTGAAGTACTGACGCCTGGTGCGCTGCCATTGTCTCCTGAGGCGATTCCTCATTGAGATTAGGCCCAGGATTTCCTGGGGCAGGGCCGCACTGTGTTGTTGTGAGGTGCGATCAGGTATGGTGCCCGTCATTGCGTCCTGGACGGCGTTAGTGAGGGTTTCTACTTCCTCGTCAATATGTGATGTTTCGTTAATTTCGTGTACGGGTGGGATGTGGCTATCGAGCGTTTCCTTGCACAATGTCCAATTCGCACGCCCGTAGTCCAACATCTTGCGTTGTTCCATGTGCTGCAGCTTTCCCTCAATGTATAGTATTACAGGTTGGTGATTTGAGGGCAGATCGTTTTCAACGGCAACGTTGAGTGTCGATGCAATGCCCTTGATGAGGGCCATGTCTATCACGTCTGGCATGTGTCCCCTCTGATCGGGAATGTGCGTCGGTTCAGTCGGCGCTAGTATAATGTAGTTTCTGCCTAGTGAATGTTCGTACAGTTTTTCGCCGTTGGGATTTCGTATGCGTGAATTCCATTCTGGGAGTTTTGCGTTCAGATCTCCAGCGACTATTACTCGCGGTGAGATGTTGAGTAGTGTGCTGATATCGCGTGTTGAGATGCCTACAGGGCTGTTGTATACCGATATCAGTGTGGTGTAGGCTCCGTTGAACTTGACTCTGACGGCCGTAGCCTCGGTTTTTTCCAGTTCAGGGAGCTCTATGTTTGTGTGCTCAATGTCTTTCTGTATGACGATTGCAGTTCCACCTGCCACGGCGTCACCCGGTCGGTCGGTACGATAGACGCAGTAGCCAGGAGAGTTTAATTGTTTGTGCGGTTTAAGCTTAGTCTCGCTCAGTAGCGCGACAAAGATTCCCTTGCGCTCTATGAACGCGGCAAATTCTGCCCTTCTGTTGTGGATCGAGTCTGCATTCCAAGAGTGTTGTGATAGCAGTGTGTATGACAGCCCACTATTGCCCGGGTTCGGCGCTCATGAGCTGGGTGATGAGTGTAGTGACGGCCGTCAGCACCTTGGTAAGGATTTGAACGGTCGTGTGTCGAGGGAATAGTGTTTCCAGTATTCCCCCGGGTGGTGTGTTGGTGTTGGGTGTGGCAGCCTGAGTTGCTGTTGTAGAGTTAACGGCCGCTTGTGCGGGTATTAGTGTGTTGTTAGGGGTGGCATTTGTGTTTATGTTTAGTGACAGAGGTTGTGGCACCTGTGTTACTTCTGTGGTGAGGGGGACGGTAGTGTGTGTTACAGTCTCGATGTCTTGTTGACTGTTTTCCTGTGTTTTATTGGTCTGTTGTTGCTGGGTGGCCTGTTGTGGCGATTTAGTGTTCCCCGCCCTGTGTTTACATGTACGTCTATTCCTCCTCTGGGCTTGGGGTTCTGGGGGTTCTTGTGTGGGTGTGTTTTCCTGTATAGCGTGCGTTTCTTCGCAGCACGTGACTTCCGGGAGTGGGGTCGTCGCATGCGGCGAATAGCAGGGCAGGTTAGGGCAGAGCAGCGCAGCAAAGGTTTTTGTGAACACGGGCGTAAATACAAGGGCGCAGATTGAGGTGCAAGGCAGAGCCGGGAAGTGCGATGCCTGCTTCTGCCATCGCCGCGTAGTGACCGGGGCACAGTTATTTCCTCATTAGTCAAGCACCGATATTGTAAAGGACAATCAAACAAAATGAAGACACTTCATGTTTCCAAGCTTATACTACATTTCGTTATGCAGTTTGAACAAAGGGCAAAGGAAACAGAGATTGAACGTACAAAGATCGAAGACTCAAAATCTGCCAGTGTCCCACTCTACTGTTTCTTCATGTCGATGCACGAAGCAACTAAACGTATGCGACCAACAAGCCAACATTTCATCCGAGGTAAAATATTTGAAGTGATTTCGCAAACTGAGGCATCTCTCCTAGGAATCACAGTCCTCCTGCTCAAGAACTCGAACCACCTCTGAATTACGACGCAACAAGTGCTTCATATCCATCGTGCTCATCGGAAGTCGGCGATTTGTCTCTGACACTTCTTTAGAACTCAGTGGGCGTACCTTCAAGAACATGTTTTTGCTTTAGAAGAAATTTTAGTAAAACATCTCAAGAACATGGAGAGTGTTTCTTCGCTTCCAGTCGGTTTTTGGGCCTTACACACTTCAGGAAACTACATTTCTGCACAAGCTCGTGAACTTCGTGGAATTGATTCCAGTACAAATGGAAATAGTTCTTGAACTGTTTATCGCCAAACTTTTGACGTCAAAGCGAATTCACCATGAGTATTTCTCTTCTTTATGCATCCACTTTTCCATTCTGATATGTGTCCGCCCCCGATAGCTGAGTGGTCAGCCGGCACGATAACTCAGCGTGTTCGGTCCGAGGGTTAACTGCCCTCTGTAATAAAGAAACTGAGTTAATGAATCAACGACGAACTGAAACGGATGTCTTGCGACGTCCGCCCCGAGCAGGTACAACGAACGAAAACGAACAACAGCGCAACAGAATGGCGATCCTAAGGGCCCGGGTTCGATTCCCAGCTGGGTCGGAGATTTTCTCCGCTCAATGACTGGGTGTTGTATTGTCCTAATCATCATCATTTCATCCCCATCGACGCGCAAGTCGCCGAAGTGGCGTCAAAAGGAAAGATTTGCATCCGGCGAACGGTCTACCCGACGGGAGGCCCTAGTCACACGACTTTTTTTTTTTTTTTAATTCTGATACGTTCCGTTTTCAAGTCTACATCTACATCTACATGGTTACTCTGCAATTCACACTTAAGTGCCTGACAAAGAGTTCATCGAACCATTTTCATACTACTTCTCTACCATTTCACTCTCGAATGGCGCGTTGGAAAAAGGAACACCTATATCTTTCCGTTCGAGCTCTGATTTCTCTTATTTTATTATGATGATCATTTCTCCCTACGTAGGTGGGTGTCAACAAAATATTTTCGCATTCGGAAGAGAAAGTTGGTGATTGAAATTTCGTAAATAGATCTCACCCCAAAGAAAACCGCCTTTGTTTCAGTGACTACCACCCCAACTCGCGTATCACATCAGTGACATTCTCACATCTATTGCGCGATAACACGAAACGAGCTGCCCTTCTTTTCACGATGTCCTCCGTCAATCCTACCTGGTAAGGATCCCACACCGCGCAGCAGTATTCAAGCAGAGGACGGACAAGTGTAATGTAGGCTGACTCTTTAGTGGGTTTGTCGTACCTTCTAAGTGTTCTGCCATCAAAGCGCAGTCTTTGTTTCGCCTTCCCCCCAATATAACTGTGTGGTCTCTCCAATTTAAGTTGCTCGTAATTGTAATTCCTAGGTATTTAGTCGAATTGACAGCCCTTAGATTTGTGCGATTTATCGTATACCCAAAATTTATCGGATTTCTTTTAACAACCATGTGGATGGCCTCGCACTTTTATTTGTTTAGTGCCAATTGCCACTTTTCGCACCATACAGAAATTCTCTCTAGATCATTTTGCAATTGGAATTGATCGTCTGATGATTTTACTAGACGGTAAGTTACAGCGTCATCTGCAAACAATCTAAGGGGGCTGCTCAGATTATCACCTAGATAATAACATCGGAATGTCCATTTCCTCTTCCGAATCCGACTCTGAACTAAGATTCATGGGTTAAAAGATACGTTCACAAGGAGGGACTGCCCACTGGAGCAACAAGGAAAGACATGACAAGGCTAAACTGCCTCCCAATATGCGCACACACTGTGTCGCGAAGTGTTTTCTTCGCTTTGCTGCCTGCCCTGCCCCTCGTCAGCTGCTTCGCAATTTGCGCCAGGCTCGAACGAACAGGTAGCGGACTAGCAGCATCGATGTTAACGCGTTCCGATGGCAAGAGCGAGGCGGACAGCTGGCTGCGCACGATAACGGGTTATGCATGTACATCGCTCTGTACCAGCACTACAAGTGAACTGACGCTCTGTTGTCGGACGTCAGCAGCGGTAGGCAGTTCGCGTGTATCGTTCAGATCTCTGACTGGAGGATTTAAACGCTAACGTGTGGAGAGTCAGCTGACATACAATTTTAATCAGGATATGTTGCCTCTCAATACTTTCCGAACTCGACAAGATCACTAAATCTACATCTATACTCCGCGAGCCACCTTACGGTGTGTGGCGGAGGGTACTTATTGTACCACTATCTGATCCCCCCTTCCCTGTTCCATTCACGAATTGTGCGTGGGAAGAACGACTGCTTGTAAGTCTCCGTATTTGCTCTAATTTCTCGGATCTTTTCGTTGTGATCATTACGCGAGATATATGTGGGCGGTAGTAATATGTTGCCCATCTCTTCCCGGAATGTGCTCTCTCGTAATTTCGATAATAAACCTCTCCGTATTGCGTAACGCCTTTCTTGAAGTGTCCGCCACTGGAGCTTGTTCAGCATCTCCGTAACGCTCTCGCGCTGACTAAATGTCCCCATGACGAATCGCGCTGCTTTTCGCTGGATCATGTCTATCTCTTCTATTAATCCAACCTGGTAAGGGTCCCATACTGATGAGCAATACTCAAGAATCGGACGAACAAGCGTTTTGTAAGCTACTTCTTTCGTCGATGAGTCACATTTTCTTAGAATTCTTCCTATGAATCTCAACCTGGCGCCTGCTTTTCCCACTATTTGTTTTATGTGATCATTCCACTTCAGATCGCTCCGGATAGTAACTCCTAAGTATTTTACGGTCGTTACCGCTTCCAATGATTTACCACCTATGGCATAATCGTACTGGAATGGATTTCTGCCCCTATGTATGCGCATTATATTACATTTATCTACGTTTAGGGAAAGCTGCCAGCTGTCGCACCATGCATTAATCCTCTGCAGGTCCTCCTGGAGTACGTACGAGTCTTCTGATGTTGCTACTTTCTTGTAGACAACCGTGTCATCTGCAAATAGCCTCACGGAGCTACCGATGTTGTCAACTAAGTCATTTATGTATATTGTAAACAATAAAGGTCCTATCACGCTTCCCTGCGGTACTCCCGAAATTACCTCTACATCTGCAGATTTTGAACCGTTAAGAATGACATGTTGTGTTCTTTCTTCTAGGAAATCCTGAATCCAATCACAAACCTGGTCCGATGTTCCGTAAGCTCGTATTTTTTTCACTAAACGTAAGTGCGGAACCGTATCAAATGCCTTCCTGAAGTCCAGGAATACGGCATCAATCTGCTCGCCAGTGTCTACGGCACTGTGAATTTCTTGGGCAAATAGGGCGAGCTGAGTTTCACATGATCTCTGTTTGCGGAATCCATGTTGGTTATGATGAAGGAGATTTGTATTATCTAAGAACGTTATAATACGAGAACACAAAACATGTTCCATTATTCTACAACAGATTGACGTAAGCGAAATAGGCCTATAATTATTCGCATCTGATTTATGACCCTTCTTGAAAATGGGAACGACCTGCGCTTTCTTCCAGTCGCTCGGTACTTTACGTTCTTCCAGCGATCTACGATAAATTGCTGATAGAAAGGGGGCAAGTTCTTTAGCATAATCACTGTCGCTGAGGCGGTTCCAGTCTCGATCCTGCACGCCGTTCTGTACAGGGTGTTTCAGCTGCCCCTACCTATGGGTTTTATTCAACCTGCAATGCCATCAAATATGACGTACAAGATTTTGATATTCCCTCACTTGCTACGCGCAAATTACGAGGGTGGAGGTTTAATAGGGGCAACTATTTATTTACAGCTCGTACAAAATAGATACGAGTTTCAAAGTTTTACTGACCTTCAAAGTAGTCACCAGCATTGTGTGTAACCCGTTGCCAGCGATGTGGAAGTCGTAGGATACTCTTAGCAGTGCCAGTTGTGTTGAAAGCTCGAGCGGCGCGGTCTGTTGCTCGACGAATTTGTAGCAGTTCTGAAGTGAATGCCGTGAAGTGTTTCCTTCAGTTTAGAAATCGAGTTGAACTTACGAGGGCTTATAGCAGGGGAGTGCAGTAGGTGGTATAGCACTTAGCAGCCCCCTCAGTCAAACAAATCAGTAACAGCTTGCACTGTACGTGCTTGAGCATTGCCCTGCAAAATTATGGTCAGGTCCTGCAGAAAGTGTCATCACTTCTGTCTATCAGCTGGTCGTAGGTTGTGTTCCAAAAATGAACAGCATAGAGACAGAAGTGATGACACTTTCTGCAGAACATGACCATAATTTTGCAGGACAATGCTCAAGCACGCACAGTACAAGCTGTTACTGATTTGTTTCACTGATGGGGCTGCTAAGTGCTATACCACCTTCTGCACTCCCCTGACGTAAGCTCTGGCGAGTTCAACGCGATTTCTAAACTGAAGGAAACACTTCACGGCATTCACTTCAGAACTGCTACAAATTCGTCGGGCAATAGACCGCGCCGCTCGAACAGTCAACACAACTGGCACTGCTAAGAGTATCCTGCGACTTCCACATTGCTGGCAACGGGTTACACACAATGCTGGTGACTACTCTGAAGGTCAGTAAAACTTTGAAAACCGTATCTATTTTGCACGAGCTGTAAATAAATAGTTGCCACTATTAAATTTCCAACCCTCGTATTACTCCTACATAAAAATGAACAGGGCCTTTTTGTAGGAAATTTAATGCAGCTAAATTTTGTATTGGGATACGTTTTCGCTAGAGGCGATAGTTTTCGAAATATTCAAGAAATAATTACAAGAGTGTCCTTCAGACGCGTTTTTCTTGAATCGCTCGAAAACTGTGGCCATCAGCGAAAATGTATCCCAATACAAAATTTAGCTACATTAAATTTGCTACAGAAAGGTCCTGTTCATTTTTTCTGTAGGACTAATAGTTTGGGCAGAGCATCAAGATAATATGAAAATCTCGTGTGTGGTTTTTGAAGACGTTGCGGGTTGGATAAAATGGTTCAAATGGCTCTGAGCACTATGCGACTTAACTTCTTAGGTCATCAGTCGCCTAGAACAGAACTAATTAAACCTAACTAACCTAAGGACATCACACACATCCATGCCAGAGGCAGGATTCGAACCTGCGACCGTAGCGGTCACGCGGTTCCAGACTGTAGCGCCTAGAATCGCACGGCCACTCCGACCGGCGATTGCATAAAACCCATAGGTAGGAGCAGCTGGATCACACTGCACAGTGACATATGCTCAGCGTGGCGTAAACAGTTCGCTGTTGTAGTAATTTCAGTTTTGACACCGGTGTATATGTGCACCCGAGTCTCATATGCCGGCCGCTGTGGCCGAGCAGTTCTAGGCGCTTCAGTGTGGAACTACGCGACCGCTACCGTCGCAGGTTCGAATCCTGCCTCGGGCATGGATGTGTGTGATGTCCTTAGGTTAGTTAGGTTGAAGTAGTTCTAAGTTCTAGGGGACTGATGACCTCAGAAGTTAAGTCCCATAGTGCTAGGGCCATTTTTAACGCTCATATACTTGTCTTTTTTTTTGCCAGGTTTTATGAGTTGTTATCACCGTGCCCGCTGCTGACGAGTTCCGTGTGGAGCGGTCTGACAGACTCAGTACAAACAGGTGCACAGTTTACTGCTCCGTGGGAACGACGGCTAGCAATTGGCGGTGTGTTCTTTCTTCCGCGTTGGCCCGTCCTCGGCGGGCGCTGGGCAGTTTCTCAGCCTTGGTCCGCCAGCACAGCACAGCACGGCAGGACACGCCGCCGCGGCGGAGCGCGCTTCCGCCTGGCCCGGCCTTGGGCACGAGCCGCAGTTCGCGAACCACCGCCCCCACCACCACCACTTCGCTCTTCTCTACTATGCTCCGCACTTACGTAAGGTGCGAACAAATCCGCCCACACACCGTCTCAGCCGAAGAAACGCCTTGTTCCTGGCAGCGCAATTGTTTTATGCCGTTCTTCCACAGCAAGGAGCCTGTTCAAAAAAATGTCTCTGAGTACTATGGGACTTAACTTCTAAGGTCATCAGTCCCCTAGAACTTAGAACTACTTAAACCTAACTAACCTAAGGACATCACATACATCCATGCCCGAGGCAGGATTCAAACCTGCGACTGTAGCGGTCGCGCGGTTCCAGACTGAAGCGCCTAGAACCGCTCGGCCACCCCTGCCGGCTAACACAAGCTCGGATTCGCTGCGGAGTCCAAACAAAAATAAATGTATCATTATTGATCATAATTACTTCTTAGAGAGGTAATAAACAATTGAGAAGCCACAGAAGGTCTAGAATACTATGAAGCATTCGTTGAAGACTGTAGGCATGTGGAATGGAAATGTAAGTGGGGGGTGTAAAAGGATGAATGGGGACGTTATAAATGAAGAAGAAGCTGTTATAGTGGGGTGTGGGCGTGTTGTTGTTAGTTACCCTCTTGTTGCTAAGAAATAGGAATTAACCCACTTCGTACTTTCATATGTGGTAGCTGATGAAGTTGTTAACATTACTATGTCATCTTTACGTCATATAAATGTCACCACTATAACATGTAAATAAGATTTATAGCATCAAGATTACAGCCATATGTATCAATACTACAGTGCACTCACGTTTGTAATTGTATCTCATCTACCATTAACAAATACAAGGATATCACCACTTCTTATATGACGTTAAAGTTAAATGTGCTGTTTAACATGAAATTTTTTGATTCTTTTATTTACTTAAATGCTTTTATGAACATGACATATTTCACATACCTGTGTTATTTGCACTTATTCCTAAGTAATGTTCCAACACATATAACAGGATTTACATGCCTGATGATACATACATCACAAATATCTCTTCGAACCTCACTGGTTAATTAATGTGTGAGTAGAATAAGTAATTGCACTATACTGTATTAATTCTGGATTCAGGCAAAATTACACAACTTAGAGTTGTCCATATGTTAATTTCACGTACAAAGCTGTGTATTTACCAACTAAATTGTACTTTAAACAACGTCAATGACTAGCTGGACTGCTATATTTATGGATGCAGCGAATATTATCGGGAGGTTTGTTACTGTTTATGTTTACGAGCAGGCAACTTCATTGTACACTAAGATAAACAGGTACTGCAAAGATGTAACAACTACCAAAGAAAATAAATTGTTCCTAAACTTTCCTATCCTACCGGACAATGAGTCCAAAGACCAAAAAAAAAAAAAAGTCACCTGCTTGTAACAGGAATTTCTTTGACCAAGACAATTTGACACTTAGCCAACTGTCATTCAGTCAATATGGTGTACTCAGTAATGAAACAAAGCATTAGCCTCTACCAGAAATATCGACTCATAGACAATGTGTCTAATAGTGTATTTTAATACGACAGTATGCCACCTTCGGCAGTTTATAACACTTGTAAGTAAGCATTACAAATGTGGATTGTTATACTGTTATATCACTTGTTATGTATTTCACTGTTATTGTCTAACCTGCTTTCAGAAAACACTTGATAATGGCACTTTGAAGCCGAAATCATGATTGGGTATGTGTAAATATAACACTCTAAATAAAAGAACAATCTAATGGCGGTACTGACTTTAAAGAAATGTATTATGAGTGTGACCCCGCATTATGAAAAAACTGTTATCATTATGTTCAGTAGTTGTATGAAATGTACAGGGTGGTTATACTTAAACTTTCGCTATTTGAACCAATGTAGACCCAAAACTATTTACTTTATGGGTACCCAACTTTATAGGAGTGATGATCAGACAGTGTGCTGCTGGATTTGGGTTGTTAGTAGTGTTAGTGTCAAGACTTGCCGTTAGGCGCCGGTGCTGGTACGGCGACGTGGGGGATGAAACACAGTTGCAGACAGCCGATATGGGCTGGACAAGGTGAGCAGGTCTTTACTCGTAAAGCTGTTTTCTGAAAACAACAGCAGTAGTGTATGAGTATCGACTCATTAAAGGAATGCAGAGAGGTTCTCTTTACGGACGTGGATCGAAGAATATGGTTCTGAAACTCTAATTATCTGGCGATTTGGCAATTGCTCCTGGGAGAGGCCTACGGCCTATCGCGCCACAACTTGTTGAAGAAGGTGCTGTTGCCGTGGCTGAGAATACTGGACGCCATGTGCGATTTTCAAGCGTCGCACGAGCTGTGTCACGACAGCTAAGCAATCCATGGCCCACCATTCGAAAAGTGCTGCGAACAAATGTTAAATGGTATCCTTATGAACTTCACATTACTTGCTAATTTTTGCCACATGGCGCGAACATTCGAGTAGACTTTGCTCTTACGTTTATTGCAGGGGTTGAAGTTGACGACATCTGGCCTTGTAACATTTTGTCGAGTGGTAAAGCACACGTTATGCTCACTGGGACAGCAGACACTCACTACAGTCGCATTTGATGATCGTCAACGCCAACGTTCATGAAGTTGCCCTGCACAGTGGATGCGTCAGTGTGCGGCGTGGCTTCGCGGCACGGTTCACGATTGGCTGATTTTCCTTTAATGAAGTCGGACCCCAAGCACCAAGGACATGCAGCGTGAACGACAAACGTTGTTGTGATCTGCTTCGCCAATATGTGGTCCCTGGTCTGCGGGAGAGAGGTGCATCGGACTCAACTGTTTTGATGCACAATGGAGCTCCACCTCACATTTCGCGGTTACTCTGTAACACATTAGTATAAAACCGAATCATTGACCGATCGTTCCAAACTACGTGGCCACCAAGATAACCAGATTTGAATTCGTGTGATTTCTGGCTATGGTGTTACCTAAAGGATAAGGTTTATCAACGGGACAATAACATACGTTGGAGGCTGAAGATGAGCAAAGCGAGGGAGCTAGCCAACACCGCATCTGAGATGTTTCGAGTAGCAGTAGAGCAAACTCCAGTGCGGTTGCAAGCTGTTGTGGATGCAGATGGCCGTCACGCTGAGCAACGTTTGTAACCTGGAACGTAAACGTGGTACATAGTTACTAAACGTTTATTCATTTTTTCTGTTTCGCATGTCCTTACAAATATTTCCACAAAGTTTCATTGTCCTACGATCATTCGTTTTTCATGGGGGCCCCCTCAAGTAAAGAAAGTGAGTTACAACCGCCCTGTATATCGCCCCTCATATGGATATGAATGTCCGCCAAAGTAAAGTACCCTGAATTAAAGTGTTTTACAGAAACTGATCGAATGTTCATTATACGTTGTAGCATCTACTCCACCTCTTCCAGAAGTTAAAACTTAGAGCTGTCATCTAGGTTGCTAAAACACATAAAACAAACAATTAAAAAATTAATTACGTAACTTTACGACTACATCTAGGCTGTCGGGCCTCCAGTGTTCCCAAAACGTTTGCCATATAACGACGAAGTTAATATCTGACAGTCATCTTGTTATTAAGTAGAAAGTTATAGTTCTTGAGCCAGGAACAACTAATAAGTGCGTGCCTCAAGGATTAACATAAGCCCTGTTGCTCTTCAGCATACACGCCATCGAACTTTATGAATTATTTGATGAGGGTGCCAATACAGTATGCCGATGACCTGTGCACAGAAACGAAAACAGATTATTAAGGGTTACGTGAGAAAGATAACGAGACCACTCGATGCATTACGCACCTGGGCTAATGAAAATGGTCTTAGATATCAGTAAACAATATAGGTACATCAATCCACACACAATGCAGAACATCAGGGCATCAAAGAGTCGGCAGAGGAACAAACAAACAGCAGGTCAAAAGCTGAGTGAAACACTTGAGATTGTGCACAGCCATAAGTTAAAGGTCGCAAGCACGTAAAGGAAACGCTGGAAAGTAGTGAGAAAGGATCAATATTCCACGAGCTATGTCTCAGTCCTAAAGAGAAGTGGACTGTGCAAATCTGATTATAACGACCATGCAATAGTCAGACCATACGCTGACGGTGGGTGGGAATGCTACGGGTCGGAGATAAAAATCCTATACGCACAAACTAATACAAATAGAATAAAAAGCGCTACGAGTATGCACTAGAGCGATCAAGTCAATGTCCACCAGTGCACTTCTTCTGCAGATTAGTGTCAGAAAAAACTGTTATGAAATATGCGTCATTAAAGCAGTTCAAAACTGTTCTGGACAATGCCTAACGTCCCGCTAGAGGCTAAAGACGGAGCTTCCACCAATAACGAGAGCCAACGTTTGTAGACTTCAAAACAGCAAATGATCCGATTGACGGGAAAACATTACTCAACACCTTAAAAGAATTTAGAGCTGACAACAAATCAGTGAATATCATAAAGACACACTAACAAATACAAAATGAAAATTAATTTTTTAGGTGAAACATCCAATACTTTTGAGACCAAAAACGGTTTAAGACAAGAACATGGATAGTCCTCACTGTTGTTCAGTAGTGTAATGGAGAAGGTAATCAGGGAATGGAGGAAAGGAACATAAGAAGAAGGAATCTTTAAAAAAAATAACATCACTGGGAGAAAAGGGGAGAATCAGAGAACTGGTTTTTTAGCTTTTGCAGACGATCTTGCCTTGTTGCAAGGGGCCTTATGAACTTCCCGTCACTGATTTGATTCATATTGACGGGATGTGCAGGGCACGATTAGGATTTCAACATAAGGTAAACAAGAAGACGCAACTTTTAACCGTTTTAGAGAAAATCGGGTTTGAAAATATTAGGTGGCTTCATAAACTTTACATTGTCGCTTGTATTGAAGAAATCCGCAGCCTAGGGAGTACGCTCTTAGTTTCAAAAGCGCGAGGCCATTGGGTCGAATCTCCCTGCTACTTCTTTTCTTATCTCCGCGTAATTCTAATAACAGGTTTATTATGATTGTGCAAGTTGTCAAAATTTAATGATTCATTTACTATTTTCGTAATCTTTGTCCTGAAAAATGAAGGAAAAAGTTTCGTAAAGGTGTTGGAAGTAAAAAAAAAGAATATGCAAGAACATTTAGTCCAATCAGTATAGTTATTTTACTTATATTGTGGTATCGACATTCGTCATAAGTAAGTAGAATGAGTAAAATACGGAGTGCTTCACGAATCAGGATGATACTGACCACAGAAACATAGAAAACAATAAATGCTGGAAGATACAGCACTTGTAACATACGCTGAATTTTTTTAGTGTGCATTGTTTTTTCACTGTGGGTATTCCAAAACGAATACATTCATAAACGGTTCTCAGCCATCACACAGTTTCATGACGTACAGGTATATCTGTTTTTGGACTTACGTGGGAACGAAAAAAGTGAGTACCGGCAACGAGATTAGATCCACAGATCTCACGCTTATGAAACTAAGCGCTTACTCGCTCGGCTGCGTCATCCTTGTACAAGCAACCGTACGAAGTATGTACGAACGGCTGAAATTTTCAAACTCAATTTGCTCGAAATCTGTTGAGAGTTGCATCTTCGTGTTTACTTGTGTTGAGGTCCTAGTCGCGCCCTAAGCACCCAAACAATATGAGTCAAATCGGAGAGGGCAAGTTCGTACGGTCCTCTTGTTAGCCGAATTTATAGACCGTGCAACAAGTTACTTCCTATGGTCCTCAGTAGGCAAAACCAGTAAAAAAAAAATGGAAGGAACTCCTCAATAGCTGGGTCGTTATCTTAAGAACAAAACAATCTTAATGGCGTTTATATTTTTTATCTAATGATTACAAAAGCGTGAAATAGACTGTTTCGTTAACAAAATAACAAAATAAGATCATTGATATCTCCTGCAACAAAATCGTTGATCTGCAGGGATAACAGGCTGCATTTATGGATAGATTGTGTGACCTTAATGGTAAGCGAGCAACCATTCAGCACTGGTCGCTGCTCCTGCACGGCGTATTGTCAGAACGAAGTATTGCCCTGTATAATCGTCACTGCCTTGACCTTGACCTGCCGCTTTTGTGAAGGTTTCCTGCAGTAATTACCCGCCTTATACCAAAACTTCGAGAAAAGCTGCTACAGTTAAACAACTTTTAATCGGGATTCACTGAAATTATCACCAACCGCACAGGAAAAATATTGGATTTTACTCTGACAAAGTTAGAACCCGGCATCAGGAGTGGATACAACACGGCGAATTGTTTTCATATCACGAATGAAACCACAGAACGGAGCAATGGGTGTGGGCTAGCGTGTTGTCTGGCATTCGTAGATCGCTATAAAGCTGACGACTCAATTTCAATAAAACTTGTACTGACAGTCCATGTGAAATGAGACATCGATTCAACTTATGTTACTATAGCGAAGAATTAATTCATCGATTATACATCTGCATCTGTATGACAACTCTGCAATCCACATTTAAGTGTCTGGCAGAGGGCTCTTCGAGCCACCTTCAGAATATTTCTCAACCACTCTGCTCTCTAATAGTGCGTGGGAAAAATGAACATTTAAATCTTTCTGTACGAACTCTGAATTTTCTTGTTTTATTATGATGATCGTTTCACCCCATGTAGGGTGACGACAGTAAAATATTTTCACATTTAGAGGAGAAAGTTGGTGGCTCAAATTTCGAGAAAAGATCTTACAGCAACGAAAAATGCCTTTAATGTAACAATTGCCAGCTCGACTGGTTTATCACGTACGTGACACCCTCTCTCCTATTCCGCTATAATACAAAACGACCTGCCCTTCTTCGCACTTTTTCTACGTCCTCCGTCACTTCTATCTGATAAAGATCCCACACTGCACAACACTCAACCAGAGAATGGACTAGCGTAGAGTAGGCAGTCTCCTTAGTAGACCTGTTGCAAATTCCGCATGTTCTGCAAATAAAACTCAGTCTTTGGCTTGTCTTCCGCGCAACGTTATCTACGTGATCGCTCCAATTTAGTTGTTCCTAATTGTAATTCCTAGTTATTTAGCTCAACTGACAACTACATCACATTTGTGTGATTTATCGTGTAACTGTAGTTTAACAGACGTCTTTTCGTCCTTATGGCCGGCCGTTGTGGCCGAGGGGTTCTAGGCGCTACAGTCTGGAACCGCGCGACCGCTACGGTCGCAGGTTCGATTCCTGTCTCGGGCATGGATGTTTGTGATGTCCTTAGGTTAGTTAGGTTTAAGTAGTTCAATGTTCTAGGGGACTGATGACCACAGCAGTTAAGTCCCATAGTGCTCAGAGCCATTTTTTCGTCCTTATGTGGATGACCTCAGTAGTTATTTAGGTCAATTGGCAGTCTTTAGATTTGTGTGATTTAGAGTGTAACCGAAATTTAAAGTATTTAAAGTGTTTCTTTTTCTAGTTATGTGGATTAATAATGTTCTAAAACAGTATATGTTCCAAAATCTTATTACAGATCGCCCTCGGTGATGTGGCTCAACAATTCATCCGATTACTCCTACTTCCTTTGCTCAGTGTTTGCGTGAACTGTTCAACTTTTCATTCTTTTGGTACGGATATTTTGCCGAGCGAGCGGTTGTACATGATTGCTAAGCATGGGACTACTGCATCAGCTTACTCTGAAAGGAACCTAACTGGTACACATTGTGGACAGGAGGCCTTGCCTTTGTTAAGTGACTAGCTGACAAACCGGGCTTTGGTCAGGTATTCAGTTTTCTGTAAGAAACAAAACGAAAAATGAATTGCGTTTGTAGTGTAATATCGAAAAAGTTTCTTTTCCATATATTCGGAAAACATATTTGACATTATGTCGGAGACACAGTGTAAGATGATCCTGGACAGTTTTCTGTACGCTGAGTGCAACTGCTACGCGCGTCTTCATAGCCATGTGGATTGCTAGCACTATCGCCTACTCCGCCTCGGTAACTGCGTAGTCAGCGCATCAGATTGCTAACGAAAGCGGCACAGGTTCGATTCCGTTCGGGGACTGGTTGTTGTCATTAGGTTTGTACCGTCATGCTTGACCTTAACCTACAGAGAGAGGTGTACGGGCACGTCCCGAAAGCCAATTACTAAAAAGAAAATTGTTTTCGCCTACAGCCTTTTGCGCTTCGCAGATGAAAGCTGTCAAGAGCTCTCCCAGCGTTAGGGATTTCCTTAAGCTGAGTTGACTCTAGAAGTGACTTAGTAGTAGAAAATAGATGTATAAAACCCATTAGTTAAAACTTCCGGGCTGAGAGGCCGTGGTCGATCTGTAAAACTTCTTCTTCCTGACGTTTCGTTGCCAACTGCGGGCTAATCTTCCGTGGTGAGTCAATGACTTAGCGCATAGAGGGCCCCACCATACGTCACGAGGGGCCGACTGTAAGTCTACCCTGACTAACGTCATTATTTTCGACTGAAGGTAATCGATTGTCACATCGTTGGTGCGAAGTCGATTGCCTTCCTCTTTTCTATTAAAATTATTGTGGTGTTTCTGAATCTCTATAGCTTCCCTGTACATACGTGCATAATAATGCGATGTACAGGCTAGCACGCTCGTCTCACTAAATTTTATTTCATGATCACTGTCTTTAAAAAAAGTGTTCCGCTACAACTAATTTTCGGTATGTCCTAGTCGACAGTTCCTTTTATGTTCGGCTAAGCGGGAATTGACACTTCTTTGCGTTGTTCCAATATAAACCTTCCCACAGCTACTCGGAATTTTATACACCCCAGGCGTTGCTAAGGGGTGTCGTGTGTCTTTCGCCGTTCTTAAACATTCACTAACCTTCTTGGTGGGTCTAAAGATTGTTTCAACTCGAAACTTGCCCAGAACTTTCCCAACATGTCCCTCAATATAGGGAATAAATAGAAGAAAAACTTTTCCAGCTGACAGTTGTTGTTGCTGAATGTTGTCAGATACTTTCGTTGTCGGATGAAGTGCTCGATCTATCTCGTTGTCAGCGTATCTATTTTTCTTGAAAGCCGTTCACAGATGATTTAGTTCATCTTGCAAATAAACTGGCTCACTGATCTTGTTAGCTCTGTCCTCCAATGTTTTAATGACACCTCTCTTCTGCCTGGGATGATGGTTCGAGTCCTTTGGAGGTACGTTCGGTGTGTGTATCTTTTCTGTACACTTTATGCCCTAGATACCATCTGGTCGTTTGATTACTGATACATCCAAAAAATTTAGTTGTCCATTGCTCTCTTTCCCCATAGAAAATTGTATCTTTGGATTAATACTACTTAGGTGCACCGAGAAACCATACAATTCCTCTTCACCGTGATTCCATACCACAAAAGTGCCATTCACATTCCGATACCACCTCAAAGGGCTTTTGCTGGCAGTCTGCTGCGCCTCCTGTTCAAAAAAATTCCATGAATAGATTAGTAAAAGCTGGACTCGAAGGGCTGCCCATGGCCACCCCTTCGGTTTGTTCGTAAAACTCATTATCACACTGGAAATAAGTCGTGAACGGGCAGAGCTACTATATCAGTGGGAAACGTACCAGCTATGTACGAAAGAGCTTCGTCAACAGTAACCATGGTAAACAGGCATACTACATCAAAACTAACAAGATATCACCTGGGCTGACAGTAATATCCTTCAATTTTTCAATAAAGTGCACAGAATTTTTAATGTGATCATCAGTTTTACGAATATGCGGTTGTAGCAACGAGGCGAGATGTCTAGCCAACTCTTGAGCAGGCGATCCAATAGCACTTACTATCGGTCTCAATGGGACATTAGGCTTATGTATCTTAGGTTTAGCGGCGTATGTGCACAATGTCTGCGAAATTAATTGTGAATAGAGTTAGCAACACATAAGTATTAATTTAAATGTCATGCATGATTTATGCTGCTTCACTACACCGGCGATATCAACTTCTGAGTCACTCATGTTGGCAGCCGTTCTTGATTCGGATTCTGGAATACTTACTTCGTGGCCTTTGGTGAAGGAATTTCGGAAAACTGTGTTTAATAACTTCAGTGGTGCTTTCAACGGTAATATTACCGTTGGTATCGCACAGGGAAGGTACTGATTGCGTATTAGCGCTGGGGTACTTTACATACAACACAGAGTTTCGTTGTGGAAACTACAGCTTCCATTGGCCCTCATCAGGACAGTGATAAATTCAGAACTGAAAGGGGGATCATGCAACAACACTCCATACCGCCAAAACTATTCTCAGTAGTTCTACAAGAAGTTTCCAGATCTTTAACTTGGGAAAACCGCAAAGGATTACTAATGACATTTGGTGATAATATTGTAGTATTTACCTGCAGTGCGGATAAAATACAAAAGCGAATGGAAGAAACTGAATCAGCAGGGTTGAAAGGTAGGCTTGAAAATCATTTTCAATTAGACTTAAATAATTTATAACCAACATATAACAACACAAATTGAAAACGATATCATAGTACCTGTGGCTGAAATTTTATATTTAGGAGACTTGAAGACAGCGAGTGGCTAGCCAGGAAAATAAGCAAACAGACGTGTAGAAACGGTCTGGAGTGCCTTTGGTAAATTATGAAGAGTTTCCAAAAGCAGTTTTCCAGAGTGTGTGAAACGGAACTTGTGTACTATCTGTTTTAACTTATGGCAGAGAGTCGAGGTTCGGTGTGAAAAACATTAAGAAATTGAGGTTTCAAAAAATGACTCTGAGCACTATGGGACTTAACTTCTGATGTCATCAGTCCCCTAGACTTAGAACTACTTAAACCTAAGTAACCTAAGGACATCACACACATCCTTGCCCGAGGCAGGATTCGAACCTGCGACCGTAGCAGCAGCATGGTTACGGACTCAGACGCCTAGAACCGCTCGGTCACAGCGGCCGGCAACTGAGGTTTGCTCGGCAAACAGTTGGTAGATGGACACGGGGAATTACTTGGAGAGACGCGAAAACAATCATGTCAGGGAACACACTGGAGTGGAATATGTAATTGTGTGTTAATGGAAATTAGATACAGATGGGTGGAACATATAGCCAGGCGAAGGGATGGTCAATGACCAAGGAAGTCCTCTGCCGGCCTCCAAGAGATAATAAAAGACAGAGACGATATCCTAAGGGAAGATGGGCAAATGACGCTACAAAATACGCAAGAATGGCATAGTTGCAAAGGACGACTAGGGTTTACTGTCCCTTCGACACTGAGGTCATTAGAGGTGGGGCACAACTTTGTACTGTGGCGGTAAACCAGCTGTGTCGTTTTCACCAGAACCACCCTGTGAGGAAACCAGGGAAAATCTCAGTCTAAAGGGCAACACGGGGTTTTGAACGGCCGTCGACCAGCACGTCAGTTCAGTGTTTCGACCACACCGCGTATCGCTCGCTTGACTAGATGCGTCTAGCTGAAGACCGTAAAGCATGGAAAAGCCTAGGGAAGGCTGTTATCCAGAAAACTTCAGTAACTCAATGCTGACGATGAACTGGCATATCTTACAGGATTATTTAGCCACACTCCTGCACTCCTCATCTGATTAGTACACCTACCAATATCTAACAACAAATTTCTACCAGTGTCTGTAACCACTAGTACAATGAAATTGCAGCAGACAGCTGCAGATCCGACTCTGCAGGGGGGCTACTTCAAGTACCTTTCGCGGGAGGACATCCATCTGTAGAACTATCGCTCACACTTTTGCTGAATGGTGTCTCACGTGGGTCATCGTAGCTCCCTACTGCGAGCCTTTTAGAAAGTTTGCTCATCTCCTAATAAGTAGATATTACACTGACGGAAAGTGTTGCATCATGAGCGCTACCAAACTGGTACTTCACTACTTTCAAGTCTGTGGGATATATTTATTAAAAATTCATCCCCATGTAAGTTTATTTTCAGTACAGAAAAGAAGCCACTCCTATAGATGAAGAATGGTATGGCTATTTGGTGTGTATAGCATTACTGCAATTTTTCAAAAATGGTTCAAATGACTCTGAGCACTATGGGACTTAACATCTGAGGTCATCAGTCCCCTAGAACGTAGAACTACTTAAACCTAACTAACCTAAGGACATCGCACACATCCATGCCCGATGTAGGATTCGAACCTGCGACCGTAGCGATCGCGCGGTTCCAGACTGAAGGGAATTTTTCAGATAGAGGTTTCATCACAGCATATCCAGAGAACATACATATGCAGCCTGCCACTATCTTTCCCAGTTTGATAAAAATCGAATCGAGAAATTGGGTCATCAACCCGACAGATCGTACAGACAGTTGGTTGGCTGTATGGCAGTGACTGCAGAACCAGTAGTGATGAGATGAACTCAGGACAACAGTGTGACAGGAAGGATAGGCACAGGTCCTTTCAGAAAGGCTACACGACGAGGAAGTCGTACTATAGCTCAGCTGGCTCTGATGAATAGCCTGATGACAACAGTAGTAATTCGGACAGAGGTTACAGGAAGACTTTGGCCACGAACTTTCGGGAACACATTATTGGAAGTTGGATTGAAGTCTTGAGTAGCCATGCGTCATTTAGCGGCGACACCCATAGACAACAGAGACTTCTACAGTCCGGAGGCAGAGTCAGACGAGACAATGGGTGCCATTCTGTAGTCTTCAGCGAGGAGTGTCGCCTCTTTCGTTGCTGCCAACGTGTCTGTAAACGACCTGGTAAAAGATCACAGGAAGTGCAACTTGCAGCCCATACCACTCCAACTACTTGAATCATAAAGTGGGGAACTATTGGATTTGACAACGGGACTGATTTAGTAATTGTTCAAATGAGGCTGAATGCTAGTCAGTTTTTGGCAGGAATGGTAAACTGTGTTGTCATACTTTCCATGGCCAAGGTGCCAAATGTCATATTCTAGCAGGATAACACAGGTCTCCACACTGCCGTGCACATCACAGCGTTGAGGAATGTATGGATCCTTGACTGGCCGGCCTGGTCCCCTGATTTGTTACCCATAGAGCGCGTCTGGGGTGCAGTGGGAAGACGTATACTTTCATACCTACCTTCAGCCAGCAGTCTTCATGAAGTGACACAGTATCCATTTCAAATATGGCAAAAAGTTCCTCAAGATAACATTCGGAGGGTGTTTGTTTCCATGCCACGCCAAATACAAGAGTGTGTTCGTCGCTGTGGTAGTCACAATCCATACAGATAATGATGGTGGACAGCAGTTCCGAAATGAACGGAAGTTTAATCATTTAATACCCGCTATGTTACAAACGTCTACACAAATTCTGATATATATCAGACTGCTGTTTCCTGGTGTAACGCTTTCCATTTCTATAACTGTAATATCTACACTGCATATACCTATGCCTGTCAGTGCCATAGCCATCAAGCAGCATACTTACTGTGAATATCAAAATATAGTTCATATCCTTTGGTCTAAGAAGTGTTGTTGAAAAATGTTTATAGGCAGACTTAGCGACGAATGAAAAATTGTATCAGGGCTGGGATTCGAATCCACGTCTCCAGCTTACTAGGCAGATGCGCTGACCACTATACCATCCTCGCACAGTGGCTCTGCTTAACTGCATGGGCTACCCTAGCACGTCTTCCTCTTCAATCCAAATTCCCATTCATGCCTCAGCCCACGTGGTATTCCCATAAACTCGGACAGCATTACACAGACTCTCCAGTTGTATTGGAATAAGACCTCATCATCGAACGAAATGGAGGATCCTGCCTGAAACACAGGCATTGACGCTTTAATCAAAAGAAACTACACTGAAGAGCCAAAGAAGTTGGTACATCTGCCTGATATCGTGTAGGCTCCCCGCGAGCATGCACAAGTGCCGCAGCACGACGTGGCATGGAGTCGACTAATATCTGAAGTAGTGCTGGAGGGAATTGACACCATGAATCCTACAGCCCTGTCCATAAATCCGTAAGAGTACGAGGGGATGGAGATCTCTTCTGAACAGAACGTTGCAACGCATCCCAGATATGCTCAATAATGTCCATGTCTGGGGAGTTTAGTGGCCAGCGGAAGTGTTTAAACTCAGAAGAGCGTTCCTGGAGCCACTCTGCAGCAATTCTGAACGTGTGGGGCGTCGCATTGTCCTGCTGGAATTGCCCAAGTCTGTCGGAATGCACAATGGACATAAATGGATACAGGTGGTCAGAAATGATGCTTGCGTATGTGTCACCTGTCAGAGTCGTATCTGGACATATCAGGGGTTCCACATCACTCCAACTGCACACGCGTCCACACCATTACAGAGCCTCCACCAGCTTGAACAGTCCCCTACTGACATGCAGATTCCATGGATTCACGAGGTTGTCTCCATACCCCTACACGCTCGATACAATTTGAAACGAGACTCGTCAGATCAGGCAATATTTTTCCAGTCATCAACAGTCCGATGTCAGTGTTAACGGACCCAGGTGAAGCGTAAAGCTTTCTGTCGTGCAATCATGAAGGGTGCAAGGTGGGCCTTCGGCTCCGAAAGTCCATATCGACGATGTTTCGTTGAATGGTTCGCACGCTGACACTTGAAGATGGCCAGCGATGAAATCAGCAGCAATTTGTAGAAGGGTTGAACTTCCGTCACGTTGAACGATTCTCTTCAGTCGTCATTGGTCCCGTTCTCGCAGGATCTTTCTCGGGCCGCAGAGGGTCGGAGATTTGATGTTTTACCGGATTCTTCGTATTCACGGTACACTCATGAAATGCTCATACAGGAAAATCCCCACTTCATCGCTACTTCGGCGATGCTGTGTCCCATCGTTCGTGCGCCGACTGTAACATCACGTTCAGTCTCACTTAAATCTTCATAACCTGCCATTGTAACAACAGTAACCGATCTAACAACTGCGCCAGTCACTTGTTGTCTTATATAGGCTTTGCAGCGCCGTATTGTGCCTTCTCTGCATTTTCATAAGTGTGCCTATACCAGTTTCTTTTACGCCTTCAGTGTATATGGTTCCAGAGAGCTTTTCCAGTCTCAAATATTTATGATGTATATATGCAGAGTAAAGCGACGATTGATAATTTTTGCCAGGCCAGGATACCAACCTGAGTCTGCTTCTCACTAGGCAGATGCACTAAGCACTACGCCACCCTGGCACAGTGGCTTTGCACACCTGCACGGACTACTCTAGCACCGCTCCCAATACAGTTGGAGAGTCTCTGCAATGATGTTCAAGTTTAGTGGGAATACCAAGTGAGCTGAGGAGTGAATGGGAATTTGGATTGAGGAGGGAGGCGTCCTAACGTAGTCTGTGCGGTTGTGCAGAGCCATTGTGCCAGGGTGACAGGTGTTTGAGAGTTGAAAAGGTCACTGAGACCATGTAGTTTCATTTCGCTGCTGAAGAATCCACAGTCGCTTCCGTTGTCCTATCTTTCTTCAGATAAAAGAATGATCTGTTTCTGATGACCCCTACGTGTACGAGATGTTAAACTTCAATATTTTTTTCTTTAGCGTGTTGGCTTTGGCATTCTGTTTCAGTTTTGCATTGTTGCCCTGATTGCCCAACTGAAATATTTATGGAAGACCATAGCGCATTCCTTCACAAAGTCTTGTTAAGGAAGAAGAGCTTATATTCAGCGCAAGGGAACCGTCTAACGACCTGATTTTAAAGTACACCGGAAGGTAAAGAAAGACGGCAAGAAAATTATCTGATTGCTAGGTAGTGGCACTGGCTCATTGCATCTGCTAGCGGTCTTTTGTCCCAGCGCCTCTAAAACTTGTTTGGAGGCCAGAACGATCACGCCCAGTCACGCAGTTGGTGGATAACGGAACTTGAATTACTCTGATCCTGCTGTCCGTGTTTTGTATATACGGGAACTACAGAAAGAGCAAACGTGCGGTCATCTTGTGGTCAACAGCCAAGTTGTTGCAGGAAAATGTAACAAGTCCTCGGCTGTAAACAGTGAGAAGGAACAAGCTGGTTATTTTGCGTAATGTTTCAACAAAATCTCATAAATAAGTTATTTCAAGTACATCCATTGTGGGTTTTTTTTATTCAGATAAATCATTGTCTTCAAATATTGCTTAAGTGATGACAGATTTTTAAAATCGTAAATTCTATCACAAACGTAATTCTTTAAAATTCTTTAATGGGTAGTTAACATTGTTTACTTCTAAGCAGTTCTGGAAAGTTCATACAATGTAGGCTCAGTTCTTTGTTTACTTCTGTTTCATCACATAAACAATACATACTTAATCGTTTCTATTTCTCTTGAAGTTTTGAATTAGTATCTAAACTTAAGGCCTAAACTTTCTAAGATAATTAATGTATTAATTGAGTGTTCTAGGAAGTTATTCTTGTTTAATTTAGATTAAAACTAACATTTGTTTGGCATGAGGGACAAGTGTATGACTTGCTATAGGATTGTTGTCGGACTATGAGACCAATAAATAAGGAACAATGGAGTAATATAGGCAGAAGGTACAGTTAGTAGACTGGCCTGAAGTATGTTAACTCAAAATTTAATGTATTTATTAATAAAATAACAAGTCTTTTTCAGGATGTGTTTCCAAAGAAAAGAGTCAGAGATAACCAGTTTAACACTACATTTAAGGCATGCATTACCCAGGGCATTAAAGTTTCATGTAGAACCAAAATGGAATTGTATTTGTCAGCCACATTGTCTATCAGTACTGAAATGATGAGGCAATATAAAGTGTACTCTAAGATATAAAAAAGTGATACAGAAATCAAAAAGCATGTACTTAAAATAGGAAAATGATAAATCTGATAACAAAATGAAAACCATATGGAACTAAGTGAAAAGTGAGAGTGGGAAAAGATCAGCTGCCAGAGAAATTACTTGTTTAAGAAATGTGTGGAATACAGTGGATGATCCTGAAAGAGTGGCTAATATGTTCAACAATCATTTCTCAACAGTCACAGATCAAATGGGGTGCCTTGGTTCTGTATAGAAAGCTACAGAGTTCGCGTGTAACACCTTAACTAACAAAGTAGACAAGGTGCATGTTCAGAAAGCGGCAGTGAAAGAAATACAAGAAGGAATAATGTCCTTAAAAATTAAAAACTCTGCTGGAGTTGATAACATTTCTAGCAAATTATGAAATGTTGTTGTAGAGAAATTAGTACAGTCCTCAGCCACATTTTTAATGTGTTACTGGAGGACAGGCTAAAATATGAACTTGTATGACCAATTTATAAAAAGGTAGAAAAGACTGATTCTACAAATTATCGACCCATTTAATTACTCACAGTATTTCTAAGGTACTAGAGAAATTGATCCTAACTGAATTGTTGAGCATATTAGTAAATACAGCGCTCTCAGCAGTAGCCAGTATGGTTTTCGAAATGGGATATCAACTGAAGATGCAATGCATGCATTTGTTGACAATGTTTTGGAATCCATAAATAATAATATACTGACAGTTGGAATATTTTGTGACCTGTCAAAAGCTTTTGACAGTGTAAGTCACCATATTCTCCCAAGTAAACCCAACACCCTAGGAATGAGTGGAACAGTAGGCAAATGGCTTGATTCCTATGTGTGTGGTAGAAACCATAAACTAATCATGGAAGGACTGTATGCTGGCCAGGTGTCTTCAGACTGGGGCTCCATTACCACTGGAGTACTTCATGGTTCACTATTGTGCCCACTTCTTTTTCTAATATTTATAAATGATCTGCCACTATGCACAGAACATGGAAAAATCACCATGTTCTCTGATGGCACTGCCATAGCAGTTAATAATCCCTTGGGGAATGAGTCAAATGAGATAGTAAATAAGGCTTTTGCAGACATAACAATCTATAAAAGACAAATTATGTTCTTTTTTATGAATGTTACCAATGTAATGCATTTAAAAATGGCTTAATATGAGAGTCTAAGTTTGAGTCCTCCAAATTCCAGGGTCTGCATATAGGCAGCAAACTTAGTGGCAGTATCATATTCAAGATCTGAGCAAAAGGTTAAGCTCAGTAACATTTGCCTTGAGAATCATATCAGATGGTAGGGAGATGACTACAATAAAAACAGCATACTTTGGCTATTTCCATCAACTTAAGGCCTATGGTGTAATATTCTGGGGAAATCAACCAACAGTAAGAAAAGTGTTCCATGTACAGAAGCGAACCATTATAGTTACGTGTGGAGTACAACCTAGGCCCTCATGAAGAAATCTATTTAGAAATCTTTAAATCTTTACAGCAATTGCTCAATATATTTTTTCCCTGATGTGCTTTGTTTAAAAAATAGTAACTTATCTAAAACAAATAGTTTGTACCATAATTATAACACCAGAAGAAAACTTGATATTCATTATGATCTAAAAACAAAGAGCATGGTGCAGAAGGGGATTTTATACAGTGGAACCCAGATTTTTAATGTCCTTCAACCAATAATTAAACAACTGGTTGGAAACATACCCAAGTTTAAAGAAAAGCTGAGCTAGTTCCTTCTAAATGAATCTTATTATAATATAGACCAATTTCTAGGCCAAAATGCATAATACCTCCTGAGTATGCTGAAATCTATTTCTGTGGCCTTTGTGTCTAATCATCATTCTTTGTCTATCTACAATGTAATGTAAAACTGAAATGTATGTATGACTGTACACTCATTCAGAAGTCATGTATGATAACTCATATGTTATCTTATCTGTTCCTGTTATTTGTATGATAAGAACAATGAGCTTTAGCACTAAACAACAATTTGTGAAAAACTGGCTCGTTCTATATTCAGAGACGTATTCTCACATGGATCTACAAAACTAGAAATAAATAAATAAATAGGGGTATTGTGAGGATTGTTGCAGTTTCAGTTTTGGCAGTACATAGATTTTCTGTAGAATTTGAGGTAAATTTGAGCTAAATTTCATAGAGAAACTTATAGTGGGGGTTACAACCTTTCCAGATCTTGTTTTGCCTTATCTAGTTACGCCTGAAGGTCAGCAGTCTTCTCCTCCTGTTCCACCATCTTCGAAGATTGGTGCCCTTCAGGCGTAACTAGACAAGGCAAAACAAGATCTGGAAAAGTTGTAACCCTCCACTATAAGTTTCTCTATGAAATTTAGCCCAAATTTACCGCCTACTCTACAAAAAATCTATGTACTATCAAAAGTATGTACTCAGAAACTGTTATCCAATTTAAACTTGCATGCTAACCTGTGACTAAACAGAGCCTAATGAACTGAACTGTAACTGGTCTCAACACAACTTCTCTTTACATTAAATGCGCAACTGAAATAAAACAATCATCTGGCCTAATCAAAATTTCAGCTTACCTTGCATCCTGATAACATGTTGCAGATTTCTCTAAAGCACAACAGCAAACAGGTAGCAGCTAAACTAGATGTCTATTTCCAAATAAATATTCAAACTGTCACATACCACATGGTGCAATGTGGTAACGCATAATGATATCCTTCTTTAGACAGTGGGATGGCGAGAGTAACTATTCCTATGAAAAGATATTACAAGATGGCGATTTTAGAATGAATTATGTGTTCAAAAAGCTCCGCATCATCTTCACACATAACATCAGTCTGAACAATACTATACTTAACAAAGTGAATAGGCATTTGAAAAGGGTACAGTGTTAACAGAGAATTTCTATAAAATCAAATAGTTTAATCAGTTGATGTCTTAATGCATGATGCAGGAAAGTGGGATGGACTTTCTCTCGGTTCTGAGAAAGTTAACTAGCTGACAATAATCATTCATAGCAGTGCAGTGCTACAGTCTTACTTCAATCAACTTCTCCTAAAAAATAATAACATTATTCAAAATTTACGTCCTTCCCGTCTTTCAACATACACATTATTTCATCCCTGCTGTTCCCTCACACAAAAGATACAATCACAAGTCAACACAGCACTACTGAATGCATCCATCACCCACCACACTTCAACTAAAAAGCGAAGTTTGTTTACCAGTAACATAACTTGCTCTCCCTCTGACGTGCACATCAATAACTTAATAAAATCAAAATGACATGTCAACGTTACAAGGTTAAGGGGGAAGAAGGGAAAAGACAGGTGGGAAGGCACAACAGGTTGTAGAAGAAATAGGAATAGGACTTGCTCGGACAGTTTTGTTGTTAATGTGGAAAACAGGTTTGATCTGTTGTCACAGTTGGAAACTGATGAGCCACAAACAGGTGCATGAGTAGATAGGACACAAACTTTCAAAAAGCGTTTGAGAAATAAAATGTTGTGAAGAAGAAGAAAGTTTTGTTGTTGGGTCGTTCACATGGTAAGGGGTTGGACAAATGTTGCAGAATTAACTAGGGTCAGGTTATCAGGTTACAAGTTTTTTTTTTTTTTAAACCCAGTGCTAGTCTGGGTCAGGTGTTACTAGATGTAGGTTCACTTTGCAAAGACTTCACAAAGGAAGACACTGTGGTAATAGTGGGTGGGGCAGGCAACAGCATAAATGGGGAACCTAATTGCTCAACTGGTAAACATAGCCTCAGCAAGGAGACATACTGGTGGTGGACTTGTCTCTGTTCTGAGGCGGTATGATTGGCATCATTTAAACTCTTCTGTTGGGAGAGTTAATTTACAGATGGAACAGCTGCTTGGATCAGGGACGGTGCCTTGTAATGGTGTGGTTCCTGTTGACTCTGTCAGCAATGAGACTATACTAGGCATGGCAATCACCTCAACAGGTGAAGAAAGGGAAAACTGTCTGGGCTAATAGCAAATAACTTAAGGGGGTGCACTATCACATGGGGTAAAGTACCAGTGATTACAAATGAGAGAATAGAAGTTTTTTTAGGGTAGGGAGGGCGGAAATAAGAGATGTTCTGGGGCAGATTGAAAATGGCATTGACATTGATAAAACAGGCAGCCAGAAAGAAAATTTTAATGCATGTATTTCATGTAAACAACCCCTGATTGAAACTGGAAATATTAAAAATCTGACAGAAAAATTAGGTTCGTCCTGTTGCAATTCAGCCATAGCACAAAATCGGTTATTCGTGTTGCATCAGAATATCTGAGGACTGAGGAGTAAGCTTAATGAGACGCCTATTTGTGTTGAAGAATTAGAGTTGAGCAAACCAGTTGATATAATCTGCCTCTCTGAACCTCATGTGACTACTGATATATACATGTCAATGTTACAGGGTTCAGGTTAGCCTTTTACTCCTGCAGAGAAAACGTGGAGATAGGAGGAGTTGCCACATTTGTCAGAAACTGTTTTAATTTCAATAACATTGATATTAGTAAATTTTGCTCAGAGCACCACTTAGACACTTGTGCAACAGAAGTAGTATTTCATAATAAGTCCTCTATAATAGTAAGTATATACAGAGCGCCTTCAGTAAACTTAAACCTCTTCATACAATATCTGGAAGCTCTATTGTCCCATTTGTCACAGTAGAAAACAAGGAAATAATTGTTGCTGGTGGTTTTAATATGAATTTATTCAAAAGCTCTGTCAGTGAACAATTATTGCAATCAGTAACACTGTCATTCAATTTCATTCCTATAATTAACTTTGCAACTAGGGCTTATAAATGTGCTGAGACTGTTATTGAGAATCTCTCTGTAGATAAATTTAGGGAAAAAGTCGTATGACATAACCAATAGTAAATGGACTATCTGATCATAAATGTTGAAACTTGTCAGGATGAAAAAACTATTATATCTGAGTGTGGAATATAATAAATCAGTCAAAAATGGAGACTTTTAGGAGATTCCACAAAGGCATGAATTGGATAGAGGTTTAGAATACTTCTGACACAAATGGAAAATACAAAGCATTCATTAATGAAGTTACTTCCTCATTTGAAAATTGTTTTCCCCAAAAGATAACTCAAATCAAACAGAAGTCTAAAAATAAATCATGGAATAAACAATGAATAAAGACATCATGTGGGTCGAAAGGGAAACTGTATTTTTTATCTAGAAACAGCTCTGATATTAGCATTGTAATACAGTACAAACAATACAGCACAATACTGAAGCAAGAAATCCAGAAATCTAAGCAGCTTTATTATGCGAAAAAGATAATTACATCAGGCAACAAAATAAAAACTACAAGGGATAAAGTGAAGAAAGAGACAGGTGTTGCCAAAATGGAAGAGGAACGGATATCTCTAAAAATAAATGAGACATTGGTAACAAGAGCTAGTAGTGCTGAAAACCTCTAAAACAAGTACTTCGTCTCCTTCACTGCCAGCTTGGGGTTATCAGGTACAGTAACCAGTACAATGGAATTTCTGAGACCAGTCTTTATAAACAACTTTAGTAAAATGGAAAAGACAGTTACGCCTCCCAAAGAAATATCATCCATCATAAAATCCTTAAAATCAAAGTATTCTAGTGGTTGCAGTACCATATCAACGAAGTTACTCAAAGAGTGCTCATGTGAAATGAGTTATGTCTTAAGTTATTCGTGTAATCAATCTCTTTCCAGAGAAACATTTCCATTCTGGCTAAAATATCCTGAAGTTATGCACTCTTTACAGGAAGGAGAATAAAGAGATAGCGTCATACCAATTTCACTTTTGCCAGCTTATTCAAAAATAGTTGAAAAGGTTGTGTTCAAGCGTCTCCTTAAGCACCTGACTGCAAATAATATATTGTCCAAATCACAGTTTGGGTTTCTTAAGCGTTCCGACATAGAGAAGGCTATTTGCAGGTACAGTAAGAATGTGCTAAAGTAATTAGATAGCTGCAGGCATTTTCGGGGATTTGAACATCATCCTCATGAATTCGAGTCGTCTTAAGCATTGCATCATCTTGCTTGGAATCGAGCTGAACTCGCTCTCACCACCTAACGACTTATTCAGCAGAATCAGGTCCTAGTTCATTTGTCACTACTCGGTCGATTGTTAACGCGCTCGCCACCAGTTTTTATCTCGACTTCCTTTCATGTTAATTTATATAAATTTCTTTCCTGTATAAATGAACTCGAGATTTTCTCAGTTTTTGCTACGAGTCTCGACATGAACCCAGGATCGATTTACGTTCTAAAGAATATTCTTGTCGTCTTAGTGGTGAGGGTATTCCCTATCTTTCCTCTTTTCTCTTCTTTGAGTTGGGGAAGGTAAAGAAAGATTAGGGTTTAACGTCATTAGCAACGGAGCACGAGCTCGAATACAAGGAAGGAAATCGGGCCTGTCTTCCTAAAAGGAACGATCACAATATTTTCCTGAAAGGAGTTTGAGGAATTCAAAGTCTAGGTGTCCAGATAGGGGTGATCTGAACTACCGTTCCTCGAATGCGCTTAGGATAGACTGATCGCTTTGGTTCTTTTTCCGTATGTTTACGCTTTTTCTTTCGATATTGATGATGGATTCTTCACACTCTGTGACGCACTATGAGTCTTTTGTCTACACGTTCGGAGAAGATGTTGAGCAGTCTGTTACTGATGCCTGCAGTCTTAGCTTTTGGTATATATGGGATTACCTGCTTTCCTCTTAATGCAGTATTTCAAGTACACTTGGAAACCTTTGTACTGGCGGTACAATTACTTGCAGGGATACACCGATGCCAGGCTTCTATGCTCCGTAGCTTTTTAGTTTCAGTGTACGATAAAACTTGGTGATTTTTATCTCTCAGACTTTCGTTTACGCCAGGCAAACAGTGCGATCTCGACACCAGACAGCGTGACTTCCGCTATGTTTAATACAGGTTGGCGGGAATGGGAATATTTTTACTTGTCCATTTGGTACTTTAACAGTTTTCGCCGTAGCGTTATAAATCTTCCGCTAATTCACAACGTAGCACGTACTGTGAATGAGGTATTTTCAAAAAATTGCTCTAAGCACTACGGGACTTAACATCTGAGGTCATGAGTCCCCTAGCCAGAGTCAGGATTCGAACCTGCGACCGTAGCAGCAGCGCGGTTGCGGATTGAAGCGCCTAGAACCGCTCGGCCACAGCGGTCGGCTGAGGTATTTTGAAGAGATTTATGCCATCGTTGAGCGTCTAAATCAAGAGTCACGTTTCTTGTGAATCTCAGTGTTTCAACGACATGCCGCACGCTGGCCGATCAAGAGTAGCCAAAGCTGATCAGCCCTCAGCCCTGGAACTGCATGTTCATCAATTTAAATTTATTACTCTTACTAAGTTTCTTTAGGTACCGTCACTTAGCTCAACTCAGGAGGCAGGTGTAGCTTATCAAATTTTACTGATGTCGCATTACTCCTCGTATGCCTCTCAGATGACCGATAATAGAATTCTAGCACTTTAAAATCACTCTGTCTTTCCTATCATATTCAGAGCTTAATTTTCTATATCATGTCGCAAACCAAATGTCCTACCTGCTTACTTACAAATAGGTTTAACACCAATGAACATTCAAACTCATAGTTTTAACACTATTATTTCCACAAATTTGTCATATGATTTGGTGAGTGCAAAATTCATACTCAGTTTCACGATAATTTTTATTATTATTACTTTGTGAATTACATAAAAATAATGAAAACTGGAAGTCACTCACATACGAATGTTACTTCAGATCCCTTACTAGCTCATTGTTCCTGCAGTAGAGTTGGCCAACTCCAATTTTTCGTCAACAGATACATTATTCTGTATAGTGCTTTATGCCAGTTCAAAAATCGATGAAAAACCATGCTGTTTCCTAAGTAAGAGTGTCACTTTAGAACACATTAAATCATGTAGGTCTGCACATTTGCCGCAATGGGAAAAGAGCCATGCCGCATCCAATACTCCCTCTCGAGCGGTAGAATTAAATGCCCGTAAGTAGTAGCGTGTATCGCCACTATCTGCCCAGATGAGGACGATTCAACTTCGTATGGAGTCAACGAAACTGTTTGAGGATAGATCCTGATTCATGATCGCTCAATCCCTCCAAGTACTCCCAAATTTATCAGACCTGGGCCAAAACGCTCACGCTCACATTTCGCTCTGTATTTTCTCAATAAGATCCAGGTCAGGTGATTTTTGTGGGCGAGGACAGAGGGCATACAAGAGTTGCTTAAACCATTCTGATACGAATAGGGAGAGAGGAGGGGATCATTGTCTTGCTGAAGGCACGGCTCGCTTGTGGGTTGGAGAGAGCGACGAAACGTATGAACAGGATTGGGCAGCTGGTCCCTGATTCGTGCATCGGTGAGAAACGGTAGCGTATGTATCAGGGGCGCCACATCATCCAGTGTCAACACAGCACTTCGGAGAGGAATTTTTATTTTTGTGTTCGAATTTAAATGGTTCAAATGGCTCTGAGCACTATGGGACTTAACATCTGAGGTCATCAGTCCCCTAGAACTTTGAACTACTTAAACCTAACTAACCTAAGGACATCACACATATCCATGCGCGAGGCAGGATTCGAACCTGCGACCTAGCGGTCGCGCGGTTCCAGACTGTAGCGCCTAGAACCGCTCGGCCACCCCGGCCGGCTTTTCTTATTCGTTATCATGCCTACACCTCCATCACCCCTATTACATTCTGTGTCGATAACGCTGTGCTGACCTCATCGGAAGCCCTGTTCTTCCTGCCACCAGTCCAGTACCTGTCCAACCTGTCCAGTACCCTTTTTAAATTCTCTAACCTACCTACCTGATTACGACATCTAACATGTCACGCACCTAGCCGTAGAATGCCAGTTTTGTTTTTCCTGGTAAGCACATCCTCCTGAGTAGCCCGTCGCCCCCCCCCCCCCCTCCTCCCCCAGACACCCGATTGAGGAACTACTTCACTTCCGGAATTCTTTACCCAGTAGAATGCCATCACCATTTTAACTATACTTCATATACTGTGTTCATACGCGAGAAGCATTGTTGCGCATCTGTGATCAACACTAACTGCACGGGGCCTGGGACGTTGGGCAGTGGGCTGTGACGGTGGCTGGGCAGCTCTGTGGTGGGCTGACGCGGGCCGCCACGCTGCACTGCGCGGCCTCACTCCACGTGTCTCATTCTCTACACTCTGGTCTAGGCAGTTCGAGGAGGAATACATTCGCGTGACATACAACCCATCATGCCTCGTGTTCACCTGTCATTTAAAGCTCGGATGAAGCAAGTCGTGTTCGTAACCCAATTATTTCCTGCGAATATACAGGGTGTTCCATAAAGAGTGATCTGACTTTACAAGTCTACACCTTCCCAAAGAATGAAGATACAAACTTGCGACAAAATTACGAATCGGAGTTAAAAGCTTTTATTTTCAAAAGAGCCATCCGATTTTACAAGGTTGTAGATCTCATTTGGATGTACATACAACACTGCGATCTTCTTACAGTTACGCTTGGGAACAAAGTTTTCACTAATCTCTCGAAAACAGTGTGCTCTCCTGATCAACGACAAACATCGAACGATGGCGAGCATGCCTGGGATTACTTCATCACAATTTTTGTTATGCAGCGTCGCAGTTCATCCAATTTCAGGAGGTACATAGATGTAATCTCTCCCAAACCCCCACAAAAAAATCACATGCCGCGAGATGAGGCGACGTTGTCCAGTGATGAAATGCAATCTCCATCGTTGAAGCAGACCACTATTGAGTAACACTCTTACATGCCGGCCTAAAGTAAGATTTTAGTTTCGATGCTTAAGCTAAAATTTACTCCAAGTTTTATCTTCATTCGTGTAGAGGGTATTGTCACCTGAAGTCATATGAGTCCCATTGTTGGTCGAAAGACTTGAGATGTTATTAATGTAATCATCCGATAGTTAAACAACATCTTAAATCTTCGCTTTTTATACATCAGTTATGTTAGTACTGCAGTTAACCATTGGTTTATTGTAATCTTTTACTATTTCAGAAGTTTTATTTGGGATATCTAGGTTTCAGTTTTTTGACATTCGCACTTGAGGCGACTAAAGTTCAGTTTTATAAGTCACACAATAATCCATATTTATTGAAACACTGCTAATATCGTTCCACTTTCAAGAAATCTGGTTCGCGGTATTTCGCATCAGTACTTTTCCTTCTGACGCGCGCGCTAGCGGGCGCGGGCGGACACACGCACACACACACACACACACACACACACACACACACACACACACACACACACACACAGAGTCACGTAAGCGCAGAATGAAGGTACTGTAATACCTACTGTATTGCCCGATTATGACCAACGAGAAATTACTGTACAGAGAAATTAACTCGCGGTAATTGTGCTACACAGTTATAAGGTATAGTGTTGTAGTTCTTGTTAACATCAATATTGGGAGCATGAAAAGATAATATCAACATTTAGAAAATTTGCTGATATTATCAACATCAAATGGATTTTCCGCCGTGAACGTACACAGCATAGCATTCGTGAAACTGTTGCGTGATGATAGTTATCTTTACTGAAGCATGACAAGGGGACAGCTGCAGGAGCGTGGCCACTGAAGACGCCAGTGCACGGTCTCGGTTCAGTTTACAGTGATGAAAGCTATAGAGAGAATAATTTAAAATTAAGAACAGAATTTTTAGAGGGGAAAATAGTGTAGAGTCAGAGTTCGGCAATTGCAGATCAAAATTATGGTAAATCAGCAAGTAGTTTAACGTCTAAGTACAGCAAAAGCCACGGAAGCTCCGTCATGGAGAAGGCAGTGACGTCAAACTCTTGTGATGAAAAACCTATAAAAAGGCCTGATCGTCATTACTGCCGCCTTTTTTTCCTTGATTGTTTCGTTAAAGGGCGGGGAACCCGTGTCAGTCAGCGAGACAGTAATTAGATTGGACTTTATCGTGTTAAGATTTACGATAAACTGTTAGAATATTACGGAGATTAAAAGTGATGTAGTGTACGATCTTTGACTGTTGGTAGCAACGGAGTATTAAGAGGATTTTAGGGCTTTAGTGCTAGACTGGAACTTTACGGACATATAGACGACAGAAACTCAAATTATCTGCTGATACGAGTGAATTCAGAGGTACCGGTATTCAGATATTAACGTGTGGACTTTTGAAAGTGTCGTGTGCCGTTAGTTGCGAATCTGGACGTAGAGCGCGTGCATATCGGCGTTAGCGGACTATTTAGATTCCTCCAGGCTAGGAACCTTTTAAATAGACGATCATCCATCACCATCTTAATCCTTGAATATAGAGTGAAAGTGAAATACAAGAGTGTTGTATTTATTTCATTTACCTAGTACTAATCAGCGAAGGTTTTACGGAACCAAAGCTATTCAGCAGTAAGTCAGCATCATCTAGCGGAAAGCGTAGGCATTAACTAACACGCTAACTGAAGTGAACGTTTACATGTTTTACGGACTGCTTAATATGAACTTTTGTGACTCTATGACGTCCCCACTCCCTCCGAAAGGTCTTAATCATAAAAGGGGAGACTTTTAGCCGGGCAAATTACTAAATAAAAGCGATATTTACAAGACTCGCAGTAATAGAAAGACACACGGCCCGCACTTCATCGGAGAGTCGTCGCTGTCACGTCGGGAAGTAAAGCCGGAAAACCTACCGACGATACGTATCTACGAGCAGACGTCGAAGTGGAGTACCTAAAAAGGGAACCACAAGAGAGTTGAGGATGCTTCAAACTACATCGAATATTCTGATCTGGTCTCCTCATAAGTTATAAGGGGCGATCAAAAGGTTTCCGTTCCGTTCGGTATGCCAATCAGGCAAAATCGTCGTGGGTGTTGAGGCAATTATCCCATCGACGCTCCAGGTTGAAGATACTCATTTGGTAAAACATCGTGCCCTGCTGCCTGAAGAAAGCCCTAACTGCCTGAAGCAAATCCTCGAGTTACAGGAATCGTCGGGTCCTCAAGCCGTTTTTTAAGGGACCGAAAGGGTGATAATCACGTGGAGACAGATTAGAACTATAGGGCGGACGCACTTGAGTTGGCGTAACTTCGGTGTTATTACGAGATTTGCAATATGGGGACGTCTGTAACCATGAAGCAGCAGCACTTCTTGTCGCACCATTTACAACGGTGGCTTCCGACGGACAAACTGCTCCATACATATTCTTCATTCTCCGATAGATGTCTACCGGTCTTTGTCCTTCAGCAGCTAAGTAAAGAATAACAGCACGTTGGTCCTGTTTGAACGCATTTCGTAATAACGTCGCCGTAGTTCACGTTTCCGCATTTATTGAACGCACGTCGGAAGGACACGAACGTCCCGCTAATCCTTTGCCTACATGTCGGTGTTTATACACTCTCATCGGAGTCGTGCTAGTTGCATATACGCTGCAGCTCCCCCCTCAAACGGAAATTGTATGCTCGCCCCTTATCGATATGCCTGCCCTGTTTCCCAATTGCAATGTTCAAACTGCGAAGGACGTCAAATGACACTATGCTCTGGGTAGCACGTCATCCGGGATAGTTCAGCGCTTGCTATTCGTGATTAGTGGCCAGCATGTAGGCAGGCGCGATGTCTACATTGATAGCTTTACGGCTTGAAGTTCGCTTGGACAGCAAGTCGCTTTTAGTAGGCGAACAGATTTATTTGAGACATTTACTAGTGTTTGATTTACGTAACATAAATGACATTTTTGCAGGAAGCTGGATAATCTGTTGGGTGGTTTACTTTCAAGAGTGTCACAACAGTGGGGATACTCCAGTCGTTCGGTTTCTATAAAGAACACGAGAACGTGAGTGTACTGGTTGACCATCGTTTTCATAGTTGTCGACGCTAGTTACACCATTTCAGTGAAACAAAAAGATCACTCATTCTTGTGAACGTCCTTCCTAAACATATCCATTAACATCTCGCCTAGAGTACTATTAGCTTCCGTGAGCAAACGCTCCGGATGCTTTTAGTACAGACCCCTTGATTCTCGTTATGAACGATTGATCAAATCGCTTTGTTGATCGTTAGATAATTTATCTTTGAACACAGCCTTTTTAATCCGTCTTTTCCACTCATCTTATGCCACCCACTCTCTTTCCCTCTCTTCTTTTTTCTGCATACGATGAATGAATATCCCGATCTTTATCTACCTCAATAATATTGTTTCCCTAGTGTGTCTCAGTAGGCGCCCCACTAACCTATCTCTTCTACTGGTAAGGTTTCTCCTTAGACTAGTTTTCTCGTCATTTCTTTCAAGTGTCTCTTCGTTTCTGTCCACTTGATTCTGAACACTATTCTGAAACAGCACGTTTCGAATGCGTCTGGTTTCTTCTTTCTTGGTTTTCTCGCAATTCAAGTTTCTGTCCCATTCAATACTTTCCTCCGGACGAACAATTTTAGGGACTTTTTCCTTAAGTCATCTAAGGCTTTTGATTGCAGTAGAGGTTTAATGTTGTAGAATGCCTTTTCACTTGCATCAAGCTGCTTATGGTGCCTTAAATTTTCTACCATCTTAGGTACTCTCCGTTCCTAGATAGTATAACTTTTTGATGACTTCTACTGTGTATTTCACAGCTGTAATTTTTCTAATACTCTTCATCTCTTTCATCTATCCTTAGGCCATATTCTGTGCTAAGGAGGCCGTCCATTCCATTCAACGGATAATACAGGTCTTCTTTACTTTAATAGCAGAATTCCGCTAACCTTAGCAAATGGCTCTGACCACTATGCGACTTAACTTCTGAGGTCATCAGTCGCCTAGAACTTAGAACCAATTAAACCTAACTAACCTAAGGACATCACACACATCCATGCCCGAGGCAGGATTCAAACCTGCGACCGTAGCGGTCGCTCGGTTCCAGACTGTAGCGCCTAGAACCGCACTAACCTTAGCAGTGGTATCTCTTTCTCTTACTCTTTAACTGATTTTCCGGAATTTTCTTTCACTCCCTTTATTGCTTTCTCGGCACATGTGATAATCAACAGTGGCGATAAACTGTAATCCTGCCTTAAACGATTCTTAATAGGAGACAGTCTCTCTTGATTTTCCACTTGTATTACACCAATTTGGGTTTTGTAAACACTATGTTAACTGCTCACCTGTCTCTGTGCCTAAGCCCCTCTTCTTGGGATTTCGCACATCATATTCCGCTTTAAATTGTCGACAACTTTCCCAAGAATATAAAATGCCGTGCCTGTATCTTGCGTAAATCACAACAAGCCGAATTCGTATTCTCTTCGAAAATTTCTTTACCCTAAGCTTGTTCTGTAGGTTGCCTAGGAGCTGAAGAATTACATGAGAACATAGACCGACTTCGAACATAATTCACTAGCTTTCATGAAACCAGATTTAGCGATGATCGCTACCAGTTACAGTAACGTAAAAGAGCTTGTATGTCGTATGTTAACCGGAGGCCTAGAAACGGTGGAGACGCCCCTTCGCCGCCGTAGCCGCAGTGGTCCACAGCCCCACGACGATTACCGCAGTCCACTTCACCCCTCCGCCGCCCGCGAACCCGGGGTTATTGTGCGGTTCGGCCCCCGGTGGACCCCCCACGGAATGTCTCACACCAGACGAGTGTAACCCCTATGTTTGCGTGGTAGAGTAATGGTGGTGACGCGCACGTGGAGAACTTGTTTGCGCAGCAATCGCCGACATAGTGAAGCTGAGGCGGAATAAGGGGAACCAGCCCGCATTCGCCGAGGCAGATGGAAAACCGCCTAAAAACCATCCACAGACTGGCCGGCTCACCGGACCTCGACACAAGTCCGCCGGGCGGAAACATAAAAGAGCATACTAGTTTATTTAAAGAACTGTTGCTTGTTTCGTGTGAGATCAGACTAGTGCCCTGTTATCACTGACGGTCAGAGAGGCTCTTGGCACGTAAATTTTACATGGCCGAAGTTCAACTGTCCACTGCTTCTCGTTAACAGAATAGGAAAAGGATAAATGGACAATTTGTTCTCGGTTTCACGACACTGTATTGTGAAGAGTTAAACTTGATCTCCAATTAAAAATGTGAGAATCTTTGTAATTTACTCTTCTTATTACGTAGTTAGATGTATCCATACTTACATATTTATGAGCATATTGCATGGATATCTCATACTTGATGGGAAGACAAAACGTTTATCGGAATGACTGTCGTGCGAATATGTCCTGGAATCTTCGTGCAATTTGTTTTTCGCAGCCGCATTAAAAATAAACAATGGCGCTACAGTCAGTCCGATGAATAGTATACCGCATTACACACCGCGGGGATACACAGCCAACCTCAGTAAGAGGACAGAAAATATAATTAAAAAGTTGATTCACAAATATACTACATGGAATAACAACTAAATTACGGCAGAATGCATCAGTCCTACGCAGTGAGGTGTAATACAATTTAAGTAAGCCGGCCGGTGTGGCCGAGCGGTTCTAGGCGCTACAGTGTGGAACCGCGCGACCGCTTCGATCGCAGGTTCGAATCCTGCCTCGGGCATGGATGTGTGTGGTGTCCTTAGGTTAGTTAGGTTTAAGTAGTTCTAAGTTCTAGGGGACTGATGACCTCAGAAGTTAAGTCCCATAGTGCTCAGAGCCATCTGAACAATGTAAGTAAGCTTTTGCATCACAGAGAAACGTGTGTCTCTGTCGACGTAAATATGAGGGTAATACAAATCACAGAAACTGACGCTTCGATCCATGTAAACAGCCCCACTGTCATTGGATATTTCATGTGATGTCTCCAACATATGATGGCTCTTGGCGCGCTGGCTGGAGTAAACGACAGGAGGCGTGCCTCGTCGCCGCATGATGGACGTCGCGCCGAGTGCAGTGATGATGGGAAGCTAACGTCGACTCCTTTCCGTAGTGCTGGCACCTTTACCTGTGTTTTACGTTTGTACTAAAGTAGAGCGACAAACGTGGAAATACTGGCAGTGCTGTGAGACATACTAATATCTTACAGTTCGTGCCGGTTTTCTCCGCTACTGGCAGCACCAGTAAAATTTGGTCTTCTTATCATGGACAAACAGTATTCTTAAATGACCTCAGCGGCTACTAGGGCAAAAAGTGGGGAATTTAGAGCTACGGCAAACAATTTGTAATAAAGGATCAGCAGGAAATAGCTGGAATTGTATCGTCCTTCGACGGCCAGCAATGAATGTAGTACTGGTCCAAGAGACCAGTGAACACGTCCGTGGCGTGAAACGGTGCCTTCGTAACAAACGGCAGCACATTCTCTCCAACACAGTGGGCCGAGGCCTGTAGCAACGCTGGTCATTGTCGACCATTTTGCAACCCGCTGCCGGAAGTCAGTAAACTGTGTGGTTGCGCATACGTTTACAGGCGACCCAATAGTGTATAGCGGTGTAAGCGTCCTTTATCAGCCGCACAGAGGGAGTAGGACGAGAGGAAGAGGGAAGGGAGGAGGGGGAGGGGAGATAGAAAGATACAGGTAGAGAGAGAGAGAGGTCGTGTAACGTTTCTGAATCTCTGTTTGTCACGCGCAATAATGTCGTTTCTTTATGCTATAATATAACCACCATTCACGTAGTAGTGACAAGAATTAGAATGCACCTATGTTACGTAACTGACTTGGCGCTATATAGTACGTCTTCTGAAGCTTCAACAGCTTTAGAAAACGTTAATGCATTTACCTCTACTAGTCATACTGAAACAGCCACACGTTCAGTTGCAATTGTACTGCCATTATAACTGATGTAGGTGTTATTCACTCCACTTTCGATTGAACAACTCCATGTGGAACATAGAATATGAATTTTTTAAACTTATTCCAGTTATAAGTTCAAAATGAAATACATTAATTACCACATCATAGATATCTTATTTGTTATGGGTTGAGCACATTGCAATGTAGTTGCATGCTGATAGGAGTGGCCCCCCAGGGGGTCCACAACTCTTTTGTGGATACGTGCGTAGCGAGCACGGGACCCCGAGCTAATGTGGCCCTCCTTCCTTTCCGGGCTGCATACCTTCCCTTTCCGCATCCTTCCCCGTCCCCCATCTTCGCCCCCCCCCCCCCCCCCCCCCGTCACCTCTGGCTCTTTCCTTCCCTTTCTCCCCCTCTGGGAGTATGGTTTGTGCCTACGTCCAGAGACGGACGGTCGAAACTGTTACAAATTCCTTGCTTTCTACACTTGCAAGTCTTCGTCCTTCCTCTGTCCCTTTCTTTTCCTTACCTCTTCTCTTTGCCCTTTTCTCCGCTGCGGCGTTTGAGACCCCTCTTCTTTCCTTTCTCTTTCTCTTTTTTCCTCCCTGTGCGTGTCTGAAGGCCGACCCACGCATTTCCATGCGTAGCCGGTGACGGGGTAACGCGTAATTCCCCGCCCCGGGTAGACAGGTAGGACACGTACGTACCCCCTGGTAACGGCCAGGCCCAGGGAGGGGTGATTACACGAGCTGATACCTTCCGAAAGTGCCGATTGGTCCCTCCATCCGTTTGTCAGGAGGTGTGACCTGAGGTGTGAACAATCACCTAAGGCGGGAGTGCCCTCAGAGAGGGCCCCCACAAGGGAGGAGCGCGCCATCGGAGATGCCGGTAATCATGGGGGATTCTTCCGCAATGGTTTCCTCACCTTCCACTATGTCTGCTCACAAGCGTAAGTTCACTGAGTCTCAGCCACAGACAGTTCTTCCATCGTTGCCACAGTTCCTTGTTGTTTCTCAGTCTGACGAAGGTCACGACTTCTCCAAGGTCAACCCTTTCATTATTCAGAAAGGTGTCGACGCAATTGCAGGTCCTGTAAAGTCTTGTTCCAGATTACGGAATGGCACCCTGTTGTTAGAAACAGTCAGTGCCCTCCAGGCACAAAAATTGCTGCGTACTTCACTGCTACACACCTTCCCTGTCCGGGTTGAAGCGCACCGCACTTTAAATTCCTCGCGTGGAGTCGTTTATACACGCTCCCTCGATGGATTGTCTGATGAAGAAATTCAGCAATACCTGTCTGACCAGGGCGTAACAGCTGTTCATAGAGTTATGAAAAGGGTTGGCACGAACATCATTCCAACCCGCACTGTCTTCTTGACATTTGACAAAGTTCAGCTCCCATCGAAAATCAAAGCAGGCTATGAGATAATTTCCGTTCGCCCTTATGTCCCAAACCCTACGCGTTGCTATCGGTGTCAGCGGTTCAATCACACCAGCCAGTCCTGTTCCAATCCGGCCAAATTTGTTACATGTGGCAAGGATGCCCATGAGGGTGCTTGTCCACCTCCATCCCCTCGCTGCATCAACTGTATGGGTGACCACGCTGCTTCCTCTCGAGATTGCCCCGTTTTTAAGGACGAAAAGCTCATCCAGGAAATCAGAGTGAAGGAAAAGGTGTCGACCTTTGCTGCTCGAAAATTATTCGCCAGTCGACGGCCCACCGTGCCTCAGACAGGAAAATACAGCACTGTCCTTGCTTCTCCTCGGCCAACAAACGAGGCGGCCATGCAGACTTGCGACCTCACCTTTAGTGCCACGGTCGTCAGATCGGCCAGCGCAAAGATCGTCCGTTCAACCTCACCACCTTCGCCTGCCCACTCTCTGGCTCACCCTTCGTCGGGTTCTGCTAAATCTCGAGCCCAAAAGTCAGACACCAAGACTTCGAAAAAAGAGCATACTCGTGAAGAGTTTTTATGTACTGCAACTTCCCAACCATCGGTTCCTCCTTCATCTAAACATCATACTTCCAAGAAGGCTACAAAGAAACCCAGTTCCTCTCCTTCTCCGCCAAGGCGTGTCCCATCTAGAGCACCACCTGGCGGAAATCGCCCTCGGCCGTCTTCTGTGTCGCCGAGGCGCACTGCTGGCGGCCGATCAACCGGCCGATCGCTGGTGGCAGAAGCTGCTCCTGAACAACTTATGGATCAGGATCTTCTGCCTTCGGCTGAATACCATTCCATGCTGTCGGTCGCAAGCTCTGAGCAGTCTTTGAGTTGACAGCACCCTTGGTCACATTCCTCCATTTTCTGTTCACCCTATGTCCATTATCCACTGGAATATCCGCGATATTCGAGCCAATCGGGATGAATTGTCGATCCTCTTACGATCCTACATCTTCTGTCTTAAGGAAACAAAGCTGCGTCCCCATGACCGCTTTGTTCTCCCTCATTTTCAGTCCGTCCGATATGATCTCCCCTCTGTTGAAGGCACTCCAGCACATGGAGGACTCATGATTGTTCTCCATGATACTCTCCATTATCACCCAGTTCACTTAAACACTTCCTTCCAAGCTGTCGCTGTCCGTCTTTCCCTTTCCGGATACACGTTCTCTCTTTGTACTGTATACATTCCATCATCCACACCAATGGCACGAGCTGATCTCCTTCATCTTCTTGGTCAGCTTCCACCCCCCTATTTGCTGGTTGGGGACTTCAATGCCCACCACCCGCTTTGGTGACCTCCACATCCTTGTCCACGTGGCTCACTGTTGCTCGACGTCTTCCACCAAGCGGATCTAGTTTGCCTCAACACTGGGGTCCCTACATTTTTGTCTGCCTCCACGACAAATTTATCTCATTTGGATCTTGCAGTCGGTACTGTTCCGCTAGCTCGGCGCTTCGAATGGTTCGCCCTTGATGATACACACTCGAGTGACCACTTTCCATGTGTCCTTAGACTGCAGCCTCAACTGCCATATATGCGCCCGCGACGCTGGAAGTTTGCCCAAGCTGATTGGACACTTTTTTCGTCTCTAGCGACATTCGATGACCGTCACTTTCCCAGCGTCGAGGATGAGGTCACACATATTACCGACGTTATTCTTACAGCTGCGGAACATTCAATACCACGCACCTCCGAATTGCCCCGGCGCGCCCCAGTTCCTTGGTGGAACGAGGCATGCCGTGATGCAATACGTGAGCGGCGACGTGCTCTCCGCGTTTTCCGCCACCATCCTACTTTGGCCAACTGTATCCGCTATAAGCAGTTCCGTGCGCGATGCCGTCGTGTCATCCGCGATAGCAAGAAGCCAAGCTGGAAATTCTTTATTAGCTCATTTAACACCTTCACTCCCTCCTCGGAAGTTTGGAGTCGGCTTCGACGGTTCACAGGCGCGCCCAGTTTCTCCCCGGTCTCTGGGCTCACTGTCGCGCATGATACATTAGTGGACCCCGTCGCAATTTCTAACTCGTTGGGTCAGCACTTTGCTGAGATTTCGAGCTCTTCAAATTACCCGCCAGCGTTTCTCCCGAAGAAACGTGCAGCGGAAGTGCGACCTCTTGCTTTCTCCTCTCAAAATCGCGAAAGCTACAATACTGTTTTCTCCATGCGGGAACTCCAACATGCACTCTCTTCTTCTCCCTCCTCCGCCCCAGGACCGGATGGTATCCACGTCCAAATGTTGCTGCATTTATCAACCCATAGTCTGCGTTACCTCCTTCGCCTTTATAATCGAATTTGGACCGACAGTACTTTTCCCAGACGATGGCGGGAAGCTATCGTCGTTCCTGTTCCGAAACCTGGAAAGGACAAACATCTCCCCTCTAGCTATCGCCCCATTTCTCTCACGAGTAGTGTCTGTAAGGTTTTGGAGCGTATGGTGAATTACCGTTTAGCGTGGCGGCTGGAATCCCGCAGTCTTTTAACACCTGCCCAATGCGGATTCCGAAAGCATCGATCTGCAGTTGACCATCTTGTTGCTCTCTCCACTTATATCATGAACAATTTTCTCCGGAAACGCCAAACAGTAGCAATATTTTTTGATCTGGAGAGAGCATACGATACCTGTTGGAGGACAGGCATCCTCCGCACACTGTTCTCTTGGGGCTTTCGAGGTCGGCTGCCCCTTTTTCTTCGCGAATTTATGGCAGAGCGCACATTTAGGGTGCGGGTGAACACTACTCTCTCCCATACTTTCTCCCAAGAAAACGGGGTACCCCAGGGCTCCGTGCTGAGTGTTGTACTGTTTGCCATTGCCATAAATCCAATTATGGTTTGTCTCCTTCCTGATGTCTCGGGCTCCCTCTTTGTGGACGATTTTGCGATCTACTACAGCTCTCAACGGACCAGCCTTCTTGAACGACATCTTCAAGGATGTCTCGATCGCCTCCACTCTTGGAGCATCGAAACCGGCTTCCGTTTTTCTCCCAGTAAGACCGTTTGTGTTAATTTTTGGCGACGTAAGGAGTTTCTTCCGCCCTCCTTACATCTAGGTCCTGTCAACCTTCCGTTTTCAGACGTCGCTAAATTCTTGGGTCTTATGTTTGACAGAAAACTGTGCTGGTCCTCCCACGTTTCCTATCTTTCGGCTCGCTGTCTGCGATCCCTCAACACCCTCCGTGTCCTGAATGGTACCTCCTGGGGAGCGGACCGAGTGGTCCTTCTCCGCCTCTATCGCGCCTTAGTGCGCTCGAAATTGGACTATGGAAGCATAGTCTACTCCTCTGCTCGGCCGTCTATTCTTCGGCGTCTCGACTCTATCCACCACCGTGGATTACGTTTAGTGTCTGGAGCTTTTTACACCAGCCCTGTGGAAAGCCTTTATGCTGAGACTGCTGAACCTCCGCTGTCCAATCGGCGAGCAGTCCTTCTGAGTCGTTATGCTAGCCATCTGTCTTCCATGCCTGCTAATCCAGCCCATGACATTTTTTTCGACGCCTCCTTTGATGTAGGGTATGCAGGCCGCCCCTCCTCCCTTCTACCACCGGGAGTCCGCTTCCGTCAACTGCTCCATTCTCTTTCCTTCCGCTTTCCTAAAACCTTCTTACAACTTGGGGTACAGCACCGCCTTGGCTCCGTCCCCGGATCTGCCTGCTCCGTGACCTTTGTCGATTTCCCAAGGATGGTACCCCTTCACTTGTTTTTCGTCGGGCATTTGCTGCTCTATGTGCACAAATGACGGACGCCACATTTATTTACACCGACGGCTCGAAAACATCGTTAGGTGCAGGGAGTGCCTATTTTGTTGGCGACACCCCAAATCACTTTCGGCTTCCCGACCAGTGTTCGGTTTATACTGCGGAGCTTTACGCTGTTCTCCAGGCTGTCTACTACATCCGCCGCCATCAGCGGATACAGTACGTTATCTGCTCAGATTCTCTCAGCTCTCTCCTCAGTCTCCAAGCTCTTTATCCTGTGCACCCTCTGGTCCACCGGATTCAGGACTGTCTGCACTTTCTCCACCTGGGGGGCGTCTCGGTGGCATTCCTCTGGCTCCCAGGACACGTTGGTATCTGTGGAAATGAGGCGGCCGATATTGCAGCCAAGGCTGCAGTCTCTCTTCTTCGGCCAGCTATTCAATCGATTCCCTTCGCCGATCTACGGAGCGTTTTATGTCGTCGTGTTGTTCATTTATGGCACGCGCATTGGTCGACACTTCCCCATAATAAATTGCGGGACGTGAAAGCTCTTCCTTGTGCTTGGACCTCTTCCTCCCGAACGCGTCGTCGGGGGGAGGTAATTTTAACTAGACCCCGAATAGGGCGCTGTCTTTTTAGCCATCGACATCTTTTAAGCGGCGATCCTCCCCCACTATGCCCCCACTGCTCTCAGCTGTGGACGGTAAGACACCTTTTAATTGTGTGCCCCTATTTTAATCCGTTACGCTCCCGTCTACCGCTATCGCCTGATTTATCGTCGATTTTAGCAGATGACACGCGCTCAGCCGACCGCGTTCTCAAGTTTATTAGTGCCAGTGAAATGACGTCAGTCATTTGAAGCTTTTTTTGGGGACAACCAACCCCTTTCTGTAGTGGATTTTTAAGCCTTCCTTCTGCTTTTAGTTTCTCCAATTGTATGACTTTCGTTCCCATTGCTGCTGGTTTTCAATTTCGGTTTTTTACTGTTTCCTAAGTCACGGACCGGGCGCTAATGACCATAGCAGTTTTGCGCCCTAAAACCAAAACAAAAAAAAAAAAACAAAAAAAGTGATAGGAGTGGATTGTCGAAGTCATTTTACAATCCGGATTACAATCCCGGAAATTGCTTCGCGAGCTGTAATGTGAAACCGCCATAGTCAATGAGCCGGGAGCGATCTTCAGAACACATTCCGAACTGATTGAGAGCTGAGGGTCGGTTTAAGGCCCAAACGACACAAACTATCATCTGGGGCGCCAAGCTGGGAGAGGTGCAAATGGTGCCTCAGATGTAAGATATCTGTACAGCACTAACCACGATTAGTAGCGCCTGCTTGGGGCGTCAAGTTGTGTGTGTGTTTGGGGGAGGGGGGGGGGGAAGGGAAGGGGGTGCCCAAGTGCGAGATTTGTATTAAGTGCGTATCACAACTCAATTAGTAGCGAAAACTGACACGGGTGAACGTGTAGGAGGGAGAAGAGGGGAGGGAGGGGGGCGCCAAATGATAAGCCACCTGTGTGCTTTAAGCGCTGGAGTTGGGATGAACATAACTAATCTCTCTCTCTACCTTATTATTTGTTCCTCATACTTATTGCTTTATGTATGTTGTAACTTTTTTAGTTCTATAGTCAGCGGGTTTATTCTTCAGTCACTGTTATTTATTACCAAAACGTGAGTTTGTGTCGTGAAACAAATTAATTTTCAATGGTATGATGACACTGTACCCAGATGCGTTACTACGCACTGAAACACAATTCTCAACTTTATAGGTATGAACAAAACCGCGCGCATTTTCTTGGTTTGTCTGCAAATGTCAAAAAGTTTCAACTCAAGTCATTTTAAACAAATAGGTGATAAATCACTGCGTACATGTTATATGCTAAGATCTTACAATGAATGATTACGTGTGATCTAATGTGGTCAGTGGTACGTTGCACAACAGTTCCTGACAGGTGTGCAACGGTCTCGTTATAAAATATGGGTCGGATCAGAACAAAATCTCTAGCCTCTGATGATTTCCACCATCATCGTCTTTAGAAAAAATGAACCATTCTGAATATTATATTTAGCTTGCTTTACTCATAGCTTAGTTCATCTCCATAGGGAGGAGGGGGACGTGGAGGGGATACTAAACGTCTTACAAATCTCTTGAGCGTAAATTTGTTGTACGAGGATGTGCTGAAAAGTAATGCCTCCGACTTTTTAATGTGAAAACTTTTGAATAAATTTTATTAACATTTATTCTCCATGTCTACATATTTGCAGCTCTCTGCTGCTAGAGGACCCAGAATTGTAGCGTGTAACATGGCGTTGTGTAACATAAGTATGTCAGTGCGTGAGAAACAGAGTGCTGCAATAGACTTTCGAATTCGAAGAGTTCGTCCAGAGATGGAGCTCCCTCTCATTCAGCATGACATCGCCATACCACACCCGAGAGCTACGACTTCTTGGGTTCACTGTCATCGATCATCCTCCTTACAGCCCCGTCTTGGCCCGAGTCATTTTCATCTGTTTCCAAAACTTCAAGAGCGCCTTCGAGGACTTCAGATAGTGATAAAGCGGTGCAAGCAGATGTGGGGTTGTGGCTCCGTCAACAAAGTAAAACGTTCTACATTGCTTGTATCAACAAATTGGCCTCTCGCTGGGAGAAATATGTTCATCGCCAGGTTGACTATGTTGAGAAATAAATATGTAGACATGAAGAATAAAGCAGTAGGATGTTACTAGCGTTTGGATTGGATTGGATTGTTTAGGGGAAGAGACTAAACAGCGAGGTCATCGGTATCATCAGATTAGGGAAGGACGAGGAAGGAAGTCGGCCGTGCCCTTTCAAAGGAACCATCCCGTCATTTGCCTGGAGTGATTTAGGGAAATCACGGAAAACCTAAATCAGGATGGCCGGACGCGGGATTGAATCGTCATCCTCCCGAATGCGATTCGAGTGTGCTAGTCACTGCGCCACCTCGCTCGGTAATAGCGTTTGTTATATTTAAAAAGCTTTAAGCGTTTTCACTTAAAAATGCGGAGGCATTACTTTTCAGCACGCCCTTGTAAATACACAACGCCAGATTTTTACACTTAAAGTGCCGGGTGATCAAAAAGTCAGTATAAATTTGAAAACTGAATAAATCACAGAATAATGTAGATAGAGAGGTACAAATTGACACACATGCTTGGAATGACATGGGTTTTATTAGAACCAAAAAAATACAAAAGTTCAAAAATGTCCGACAGATGGTGCTTCATGTGATCAGAACAGCAATAATTAGCATAACAAAGTAAGACAAAGCAAAGGTGATGTTCTTTACAGGAAATGCTCAATATGTCCACCATCATTCCTCAACAATAGCTGTAGTCGAGGAATAATGTTGTGAACAGCACTGTAAAGCATGTCCGGAGTTGTCATGAGGCATTGGCGTCGGATCCCTAGAGATGTCGGTCGATCACGATACGCTTGCGACTTCAGGTAAACCCAAAGCCAATAATCGCACGGACTGAGGTCTGGGGACCTGGGAGGCGAAGCATGACGAAAAGTGGCGGCTGAGCACACGATCATCACCAAACGACGCGCGCAAGAGATCTTTCACGCGTCTAGCAATATGGGGTGGAGCGCCATCCTGCATAAACATCGTACATTCCAGTAGGTGTTTATGAGCCAGGCTAGGGATGATGCGATTCTGTAACATATCGGCGTACCTCTCCCCTGTCACGGTAGCAGTTTTTCTGTCCAGCGCCATCTGTCGGATATTTTGTGAACTTTTTTTTTGTTCTAATAAAACCCCATGTCATTCAAAGCGCGTGTGTCAATTTTTACCTCTCTTTAATACATTATTCCGTGGTTTATTAAGTTTTCAAATTTATACTGACTTTTTGATCACCCGGGATTAAAAACAGCGAGATTAAAATATCATTAATTTTGATTTTTTTTAAAACACTGGTGACACTGTTGTGACCACGAAGGCGCTAGCAGTGAATAGGCTTTGCATGCTGTTACGCACGATAGTCAGACCGAGTAAAGGTGGAAAGGGAGAGTGACAAAATGAGAAACGGCACAGTAAACACCAGAAAGGAGACAACAGATAGGGTAAGGGAAAGTATTCAATTCTTGGGAATTGCGCGCGCAGAACCTGTGAGTCGACAATGTGTGCGATGGACAGCGGTGGGATTGGACTGGTCTTTATAATGGAGACCTGAAGGGGTGAAGGGTGGGGGATGTAGATAGGAGAAGAACTAGAGATATGGTAATCAGAAAGAGCACCGAGATCTTTGAACCAAGATAAAATTCTGAAATGGCAGCGGACAGAACAGTTTTTCACCGGTCAGACTTACCTCTGACTGTGTGCATTAGAACAAAAAAAAAAAAAAAACACGTAGATTAAAGTGGCTAAATGTAATGACAGGATGTGTACGATCATCAAAGGCAACTACGACTATAAACAGAGTAGTCGAAACAACCGGAAGACTGCTTCGTCCAGTTGTGGCACTCTAATGGCTAATGACAACGATCTTCAGTACTACACCCAAATCAGAGTAAGCCGGCCGCTGTGACCGAGCAGTTCTAGGCGCTTCAGTCCAGAACCGCGCTGCTGCTACCGTCGTAGGTTTGAATCCTGCCTCGCGCATGGATGTGTGTGATGTCCTTAGGTTATTTATGTTTAGGTAGTTCTAAGTCTAAGGGACTGATGACCTCAGATGTTAAGTCCCACAGTGATTAGAGCCATTTGAACCAAATCAGAGTAGTTCGGTAAATACTTAACAGTTATCAAGGTGCTTGCGAACCTGAACTCGTATGGCCTCATGATCTTGAAACCCAGCACGACGTATGGAACTCCTTCAAGGAGCACTACGCTGCAGTGAGTGGATGGTAACGAGCCATGCACGAGCGCAGCCTTGGGAAGGCCACCGCCCCTGTGTGTTGCAGCAGTGGACTGCACAACCGGCGTTGGCGGCCTTTGTCACGTTATTGTCTTCGATTTCCGGCGCGAATCGCCGTCATCTCTTGTCATGTATTTGGACTGTACTTTCCTTAATTAATTCCTGAGATAACCATCACAAACAACAAAGGGATTGGGTGTCGCGGTCTAACGCTCCCATTCTGTGTCGACCGTCTGTGGCACGCAACGTATGGTTGGGATATCCGCTCTCTGATGCTTGATCTGCCTGGTAAAACGATGTCACAGGAGCTGAATATTAACATTGCAGCTGCGTTGCCTTGATCTCTATTGTCACTAAGGAGCTGCAGTCTCTTCAGTCTGTTTCTTCTTTTTAGTTTCTCGTTAGTGTTAGGTAATGCTATCCTCATACCAAGGGTTGTCTTGAGCACCACAGTGCAATAGGCGTGTTCCTATTGGAGGAAGAATACCGTAGCCTATTTCCGACCTTTGAACTGACTTTCTCATCCAGTTACAGTGGGATCTGCGGTTTAAAATGGACTCCAAACCGAGGTGCCACTCGGTGTTTTCCACATAACAAACACTACAAGAGATGAAGTAAGTAGTAAATTATTGATAATAATATCATTACTGACGGGGGACTGCACCCGTGACCTTTTAATCCGTAGTCTGACACGTTACGCTTGACAGCGATATTTAAGCACCGTTTTTGCCAAGGAAGGAAGATTGAGTTTAACATCCCGTCGCCGTCGAGGTCATCAGAGACAGAGCACAAGCTCGTATCGTGTCAAGGATGGGGAAGGAAATCGGCCGTGCCCTTTCAAAGGAACCATCCCGGCATTTACCTGGAGTGATTTAGGGGACTCACCGAAAACATAAATCTCGATGGCCGGATGCGGATTTGAACCGTTGTCCTCCCGAATGCAAGTCAAGTGGGCTAACAACTGCGCCACCTCGCTCGGTGTTTTCACCAACTCTTATTCAATAAATAAATCAATTTACATAATCATATCATAGTAGTGGGCTCATTCCTGAGTGAGCTCTCGGCTTGCTGTGCCAGGATAATAAAATAACGTGAAAGTAGGTCTCACGGAACTAAGGCCTTTGACAAGATAGAAATCATAACTCCATCGCATTTCATTTATTCCATCTGTCGCACGCTCCGTTATGCTACTCCTCTTCGATAGTGTCTATGTACTATTTTTCTACTGTTTGTGTCCAAGCTTCTCTGTTTAAAGGTTTTTTTCATTTACTGCATCAGTTAGCGGTTGCTGTTCAAAAATGGTTCAAATGGCTGTGAGCACTATGGGACTTAACATCTGAGGTCAACAGTCCCCTAGAACTTAGAACTACTTAAACCTAACTAACCTAAGGACATCACACACATCCATGCCCGAGGCAGGATTCGAACCTGCGACCGTAGCGGTCGCGCGGTTCCAGACTGAGGCGCCTAGAGCCGCTTGGCCACACCGGCCGGCAGAGGTTGCTGTTGTCTTGTCTTTTAAGTTCACTATTCGTAATTACGATCATTGAATAATGATCCCTGGCAAATTATAAACACCGAGAAGGTAAAGAGGTTAAAGCAATGGAATCGTATGCGGTATTAGTCAACCACAGTATTATTGCACCTGCGAGTGAGGGCACGTAATATTTCCTGAGGACACGCTGAACCACTTGACAGTATAAACACAGCTGTCTTGAAATCATTCACTGCGTGATGCGTTATCCTCAGTCACCATTGTAGGTTCAAATGGTTCAAATGGTTCTGAGCACTATGGGACTCAACTGCTGAGGTCATTAGTCCCCTAGAACTTAGAACTAGTTAAACCTAACTAACCTAAGGACATCACAAACATCCATGCCCGAGGCAGGATTCGAACCTGCGACCGTAGCGGTCTTGCGGTTCCAGACTGCAGTGCCTTTAACCGCACGGCCACTTCGGCCGGCCCACAACTGTAGGTGTTTGCTATAATGTCACCACGTGTTTCCGGTGTGAGACACGGGAGGCAAAGTACAGTAATATCGTGGTCAGATAGTAATGTTCTCCCTAGATTACAAACACTCACATTGCAGCTGTGAAGCTCGGTTTTAGTGGTGCGTCAGAACCAATGGAGTAGTTATACCTGTACAGCAAAGAGTGTTGTCTGCGGCAGGTTGTCATGCCGGGTTCCGCTTGCCAACGATTCTGAACTACAAGGAAAATGTAATTGAGATAGACGATGAGGCGCTGCAGCAAAAGAGTCAGGATTCGAGAAGATATATCCTCTACAGCTGTAATGTAATGGTATCAGCGGAAACTTCTGATGTCACCTCCCACTTCATTCAGTGACAGACAATTGTATGTGTGAAGTGACATGTTAATGAACTCTGACTTCAAACCTCAGAGTATGTAGCGATTTAATTAGAAGAAAGCACTACTCTGATAACGAAATTATTGATAGACTACTGCATCCATCGTTGAATCACGTGAAGACACATGTAAGAAGTGGAAATCATCACATATGGCGTAAGAACGCTACCCACTGACTTCAGTCGAGGAGATGGAACCCCGGAGAGTGACACCAACCTGGACAATTGGGAGCAGACTCAAGTAGTGGACAGACTTGACCTAGACGCCATGAGTGAAAAATAGCGAGTAAGGTAGAGACGTGTGAAGAGACAGTGAGGTAAGTAACAGTTCTGAGACAGAAAACTGAGGTCGAAGACAGTGTTCAGTAGTCTGGATAATTTGGGCTCTCTTTTAAGAAAAAGCTAGACTAGTCTGAGCATTAAGCAGCCTGCAGTCAGTTGTATGGTTTGAGTTTTGTTGTAACGCAAGATCAGTCTATCATAGTGTTTGTTATTGCACAGTAAATTATTCACAACTCCGGCAGTCTTACTTACTCACATATATGACTTCAGTTTTGTGTTTGCTGTTATTGTGGTGTTTCAACATACGAATGGTTCAGTACGAATGATTCATTGCTTGTCGTCAATGGTAGCCTCGTGCCCGGCTAGTGACATAACAGATATTATATCTGTATTTCTGCTAGTATTTACAAGACTGATGCAGCCTATGACCTGTGATCTCAAAAACTGAAAAATTTCCCCACCGCAAGGTGTGCTCTTCGTCTGTTTCCCAGCGCCTCTGCGACAGAGGCACTCTAGCATTCCGAAGGTAAACAGTGGAAGACCTCTTTCAGTCCGCACGCTTGAGACGGAGGAGCGCGTTCTACATTCAGTGCACGAAAACCGTGGAACCAGAGCACAATGACAAGCAGCAGCGGGGGCATAAGTCATCCTTTTGTCTTGCTGTGTCCGCCCCATCGTTACATACATGAAGGCCACAAACGCATTGATGACTAACTGCGGGTTTCTTAATGGCACTTGCAAAAATGTGTTGTACATGCGTTGGATTTTATTTGCTTATGAAGTGGGATACACAAAAGGTCTTTTTGTAATTTTCAACTTAATCATATGTAGGCTGATGGAAATTCCGATGTCATTGCTGGAAGAGTGCACAGTCGTTGTACTGGAGCTCCGTCAGCGGGATCAGCAGAGCGTTGTATGTCTTTCTTTATTACTAGGTTCATTCTCTGCCAAGAATGTACTGCGGTACCTCAGACAATAATTCTTCCAGCAAGTAATATGTTCGTAATGATACTATTCACGATACTATTCATGGGTCCACTGGGGGCCGAACCGCACAATAACACTGGGTTCGATGTGGGGCGGCGGTGGGGTGGGTGGACTGCTGTAGCCTGTTGTGGGGTTGTGAACCACTGAGGACTACGGCGGGGACCAAGCCTCTCCGTCGTTCCTAGGTCCCGTGTTCTATACAATACAATACAATGTTCATGTCTGAGGAGTTTCGTGGCCAGCAGAAGTGTAAACTTAGAAGACTGTTGCTGGACCCACTCTGTACGAATTATGGACGTGTGGGGTATCGCATTATTCTGCTGGAATTTTCCAAGTCCGTCGGTATGCATAATGGGCATGAATGGATGCAGGTGATCAGACAGGATGCTTACGCACGTGTCACCTGTCAGAGTCGTATCTAGACGTGTCAGGGATATCATATCATTCCAAATGCACACGCCCCACGCCGCTACAGAACCTCCACCAGCTTGAACAGTCCCCTGCTGACATGCAGGGTCCATGGATTCATGAGGTTGTTCCATACCCGTACACGCCCATAACGTCTATAACACCACTCACTTAAGTAGTCATAATCTGCCACTGTAGTAGCAGTAGCCGATCTAACAACTGCGCCAGACACGTCTTGTGTTTTATATAGGCGTGGCCGACCGCTGCGCCTTATTCTGCCTGTTTACATATCTCTGTATTTGAATACGCATGCCTATACCCATTTCTATGATGCTTCATTGTAAAACGAATTCTGTAGCTCAGTAGAGTTTTGACAGTTTATTTATATATTTCAGCACATTTATATATTTTACACATATGAACAACAAAGAAGGACGCATAATATAAGGTTGATATAAAATCTTTTGCTTTACGTTTCTTCTAGATACCTTGGTCATCGATCGCAGTTCATCACATACGCCCTTCTTATGATTTGTAGCTCAAAAAAGTAAAAATGGTATTAGAAACCATTTATCGTAGTTTCCATCTTTCTAGTTTTACATAATTTTTTAGCAGTCATTTTATGTTCTTTTCAGGCATTTTAAGACCATTTTAGCCCCTTTTGTCACTGCAGTACCACTACGGGCATATTTTTATAGGTACGTTATGCAAAGACAGTGCGTTATAAAGTTTTATTGGTGAAAAATGCCGACTAAAAGCATGTTTGCTGACCTCAGAACCCTTGCGATGATCCCAGAAACTTTGTTATGTGGTCATAACGTCAGTTAAAACTACATTTACGCGTCAGACCGGATATTACGTACATATTTCACGTGCGTAAGTTCGGTAACTTTGGACCTGTGGATCTCAGTAAGGGGTAAAGATATCGAAAAAAGTTTAGAAGTTCCTAGAGAATAGTGTCTCAATAACATACTGTAAAAATTTCAACGACCTGCCAAGAATAGGAATTCTTGAAGAATTGGTCCTTTTTGCACCCAAAAGTCATTGTTTTTGGGGGTTTTCTCAGGAACCGCCCACGAACAAATGGTGTTTTTATAAAGCCTCTAAGGCCCACCCTAGAACACACCTAATGCAAAAGATCCAACCGATTTGCTCATTTAGCCTGGGCTGGAGGAAGTGTATAATGTTTAAATTTTGATCCTGTACCGTAGGTTAGCTACCGTATCGCGTTCTTCCGGCAGGTATACAAATGGCCGCTATGGCTAGGGCTATCCGCAACACTTGACCCTATCTCTGCGATCAATAGAACCTGAGATATGAAGCCCTGGAAAGTCGCATTTTCACGCGCGGCTTTTTGGAACATACTGGTATTGTGCACTGTCGTGTTCGAACCGATATACATCGTGTAAATGACAACTATTTATGATGATGATGATGATGATGATGATGTTTGGTTTGTGGTGGGCTCAACTCTGCGGTCATCAGTGCCCGTACAAATTCCCAACCTGTACACAGTCCAATCAAGCAACTTTCACCAATGATGATGGAATGATGACGACAGCACAAATATCCAGTCCCTGGGCAGGGAAAATCTCCAACCCGGCCGGGAATCGAACCCAGGATCGCATAATCCAGAGGTAGGATAACTATTTACAACGTACCACAGTGGTGTAGGTCAAGATGAACGAACACGTTGATGTCGGGCATTTGTAGTCTGTCAAGCCAGAAAACAATCTCAAATTGGCCTACAAGAACCGCCTAACTTACAGCACAATCGCGCCGCACGAGATTTTGGATAAACCGTCCCTGAATATTGGAAACCACTTATTCTTGAACTTACAGAATGTAAAACTGACGTTTATGTAAATTTTACCTAAGAATATTGTGAACTCTAACAGCATAAAATAACAACGAAATCCATTTGTTTTTCTAGCCTGATAATATGTAACTATCGCACTTGTGGGGCTTATAATTAAACTTTCGCTACTTGAGAGAGCACTCATGAGGAACGAGTGATCGTGGGACAAAGCGACTTTGCGGAAATATTTGTAAGGACATGCGGAAAAGAGAACAAATGAACCATTAACAGAAAAAATTTTAATTTCCACATGAGAGGGTAACATTTGTTAATTGCGTACCACTTTCACGTTCCAGGTCTCATCTGCATCTACGACAGCCCGGTGTTTGTACGGATACCATTTGACAACTATTGTTCGCAGCACTTTTCGTACGGTGGACCATGGCTTGTTTAGCTCTCGTGACGCAGCTGGTACATTGCTTGACCACACATTGTGTCCAGCATTCTCAGCTCTGGGAACAATAACTTCTTCATTAATTTGTGGCGCAATTGGCCGTCAGCCTCTCTCAGGAGGATTTCCAAATCGCCAGTAAATTCGAATTTCCGATTCATGTTCTTCAACCCCGGTGCGGAAGGAAGACCTTCTCGTATTCCTTTAATGCGTCGTTTACTCGCCAAGAGTAACAGCACTACCGCTGTTGGTTGATTAATACAGTTTAACGAGTAAAGCCCGCTCACCTTGTGCGGATTTAAGTTGTCTCTCTGGAACTATAGTGCACTCTGATGCTTGCACATATTTCAGCACTACGTCCCCGTACCAGTACCGGCGCCTAACGGCATGTCATGACACTAAGACTGCTAACAGCGGAAACTGTGCAGGGCACAGTCTGGAAATCATTCGTATAAAATTGGGTACTCTCACAGCAAATAGTTTTCCGCCTTCACTGGATCAAGTAACGGAAGTTTAATTATAACCACCCTGTAGATCGAATTGTAAACGTAGTCAGTTTTTGCATAACTTTTAACAAAAGGCTTTTTCTCTTCCATTACCCTCACTGGAAAGTTTAAATTAGTAATGTTAAACCAGTGGCGTAAGAGGGCGACACAGTTTTGGAAATCTCGTGTGGTACGCTTGCTCTGTAGCTTGGGTGGCTTGTGTAGGCCAATTTGAGGCTGTTTCCCAGCGTGGTAGACCGCAATTGCCGGCCGGAGTGGCCGTGCGGTTCTAGGCGAGCGACCGCTACGGTCGCAGGTTCGAATCCTGCCTCGGGCATGGATGTGTGTGATGTCCTTAGGTTAGTTAGGTTTAATTAGTTCTAAGTTCTAGGCGACTGATGACCTCAGAAGTTAAGTCGCATAGTGCTCAGAGCCATTTGAACCATTTTCAGACCGCAGTTGTCCTGTACCAAATTCTGTGTCTCGACTTCACCTACACCACTATGGTACGTTATAAAACGTTATTGTTTACACCCTGTAGATACTGTGTAAAGTATATGCTTCGTGTCTTGTTTTGTCTCTAAGGGCCAAGTAATGTCGGAAACTACACATAGAAAAAAAAAAGTTTGCCATCACCTCGGTTTCGAGAGTTTCGGAACCTGTACAGAAAATTGGAATAGAGATCAACATAAACATCATTTCTGCCCTTTTCATTGCTCATGAAAACCACACATTGCATGTTGTACAACCATACAGCCAGACCTTCAGAGGTGGTGGTCCAGTTTTCTGTACACACCGGTACCTCTAATACCCATAGCACGTTCTCTTGCACTGATACATGCCTGTATTCGTCATGGCATACTATTCACCAGTTCATCAAGACACTATTGGTCCCAATTGCCCCACTTCTCAACGGCGATTCAGCGTAGATCCCCCAGAGTGATTGGTGGGTCACGTCGTCCATTAACAGACCTTTGCAATGTATCCCAGGCATGTTCGATAGGGTTCATGTCTGGAGCACATGCTGGCCACTCTACTCGAGCGATGACGTTATCCTGAAGGAAGTCATTCACAAGATGTGCACGATGGGGGCGCAAATTGTCGTCCATGAAGATGAATGTCTCGCCAATATGCTGCCGATATGGTTGCACTATCGGCCAGAGGATGGAATTCACGAATCGTACAGCCGTTGCGACCACCAGCGGCGTACGTCGGCCCCACATAATGCCACCCCAAAAAATCAAGAAACCGCCACCTTGCTGCGCTCGCTGGACAGTGTGTCTAAGGCGTTCAGCCTGACCGGGTCACCTCCAAACACGTCTTCGACGATTGTCTGGTTGAAGGCATATGCGACACTCATCGGTGAAGAGAGCGTGATGCCAATCCAGAGCGGTCCAATCGGCATGTTGTTGGGCCCATCTGTACCGCGCTGCATGTTGTCGTGGTTGCCAAGATGGACCTCGCTATGGACGTCGGAAATGAAGCTGCGCATCATGCAGCCTTTTGCTCATAGTTTGAGTCGTAATACGACGTCCTGTGGCTGCACGAAAAGCATTGTTCAACATGGTGGCGTCGCCGTCAGGGCTCCTCTGAGCCATAACCCGTAGGTAGCGATCAACCACTGCAGTACCCTTGGATGGCCTGAGCGAGGCATGACATTGACAGTTCCTGTCTCTCTGTACTTCCTCCTTGTCCGAACAACATTGCTTTGGTTCACTCCGAGACGCCTGGGCATTTCCCTTGTTGAGAGCCCCTCCTGGCACAAAATAACAATGCGAAAGCGATTGAACACCGGTATTGACCGTCAATGCATGGTTGAACTACAGACAACACGAGCCGTGTACCTCTTTCCTGGTTGAATGACTGAAACTAATCGGCTGTCGGAGCCCCTCCGTCTAACAGGCGCTGCTCATGCATGGTTGTTTATATCTTTGGGCGGGTTTAGTAACACCTCTGAATAGTCAAAGGGACTGTGTCTGTGATACGATATCCACAGTCAACGTCTATCTTCAGGAGTCCTGTGAACTAGGGTGATACAAAACTTTTTTGCCGTCTGTATTTTTCTCGTTTAATGTTTCTGATTGCTTCCCTACTGAAAAAATTTTAATTGAAATATTTTTCATCTGTTTACTGTCAAATTCATGTACAACAGGCTTTTTCTATGACCGGGTGCTCTAGGACCTAAATATGTTTTGTTCAAATGGTTCAAATGGCCCTGAGCACTATGGGACTTAACTTCTGAGGTCATCAGTCCCCTAGAACTTAGAACTACTTAAACCTAACTAACCTAAGGACATCACACACATCCATGTCCGAGGCAGGATTCGAACCTGCGACCGTATCGGTTGCACGGTTCCAGACTGTAGCGCCTAGAACCATTAGGCCACCCCGGCCGGCTTCTGTTTTGTTCTCAGATATTTTGCATTTCTTGTTATACAATACTAGTAGGAAAAATCTTTCCACGCAACCTGACCAATGTGTCATGAAAACAAGTAAACAGTAAAATAAAGATTACAAAAACATTAAATATGTTGTTGTAACATGAGCGACGCGGTGAGAGCTGGCTAACTTGTGTTCTTCTTCTATTCTATTCCATTATTTCTGATCATGTGGAATGTCCAGCACACTTAGGAAAAATGGCTCTGAGCACTATGGGACTCAACTGCTGTTGTCATAAGTCCCCTAGAACTTAGAACTACTTAAACCTAACTAACCTAAGGACATCACACACATCCATGCCCGAGGCAGGATTCGAACCTGCGACCGTAGCGGTCGTGCGGTTCCAGACTGTAGCGCCTTTAACCGCTCGGCCACCCCGGCCGGCACACTTAGGATTTTAGAACTGTACACTCGGCACGGTCAATTGATAATTGACGTCACTGATCCATTAGCGACTTGGTTGGCGGCTGATTTACATGCAGGTGCGTGACGCGCACCCAAGACGACAAGTCGAACCTGAACAGATAGCCGCTCGTGCAAAACGGCCTTTACGGTGGTGTGCTCTGGCGAACCTAGAAAAACAGCGACAGCTGTTTGACGCAAAGGGCGGATGGTTATCACTGAGATTGGATTGTCCTTGCGTGCCGGCCGATGTGGCCGTGCGGTTAAAGGCGCTGCAGTCTGGAACCGCAAGACCGCTACGGTCGCAGGTTCGAATCCTGCCTCGGGCATGGATGTTTGTGATGTCCTTAGGTTAGTTAGGTTTAACTAGTTCTAAGTTCTAGGGGACTAATGACCTCAGCAGTTAAGTCCCATAGTGCTCAGAGCCATTTGAACCATTTGTCCTTGCGTGTTCCTATTTCACATCATTATACGATATGTCCTCTGTACATTAGATTGACTGGAAAAATGTCAGTAGGAGTTCATAGCTTTGAGTTACTCCTTGAAGCGCGTAGTCACGCGCGTCACCTAGAAAGAGTACTATCTACGAAAGTTAGGAGTTTGTCACCCTGCTACGGCACACAGTTTTAACCTGTCGCAAAAGTTCAATGCAGCTTAAACTCAATCAAGCGTACGAGAATGACGTCTCTAAGGAAAGAAACCGAAAGAGATTAAGAGGGTCAAGACGGAACGTGTGGCAGCCTCACTGAGGTCCTCTACCTCCCTCGCCTAATGAAGTTCGCTGACCTGCAGGAGGACCTCACGTCTGCGACGCCGCGGAAGTCGGCCGGTTCAGTAAAACCCAGACTGGGACAGCGGGCTCTCCCCAGGCGCTGAACGGCGGCCACTCAACCCGCGCCGTCGGCCAAGGTCGGCGGTCGCCGGGAGCCAAGCTACGGCGGCTGCTTGCGTCCTCTTTATCCGTTGTCACTTCAGGCATGTGTGTAGCCCGGCATGGCGAAGGCAGAGTTTGTCGCGCAACAATATCAAAAGCACGGTAATCAAGGATCAGAAGTTTTCAGTCATATTTACATTTTGTAAGCTGTGTTTGGTAGTGGAAACATTGCTGTGTTCCTGTATTAATCATGGTTATTGCACTTGTGGCGTCTCTGGCGCAGAGCGCCCTATCTTTGGGAACCTTTTTCTTTGGACTAGCGAGTCTGGCGTGAACTTTCTGTTCGCGATATAACAGCCATTATTGTCGTATGTGCAAGTGTTCAATAAATGTGTATTTCATATCGAAGTGAGCTATCTCTCGACTAATCCCGTGATAACCACACACTAATTTATAAGGAAACTAAGGCGTTTCGAATGGTTGGTATGCCAAATGTGTGCCGAGCAAATAACACCCAGAGCGTTTATAAAATAGCTGTAAAAGCGGTACCTTTAATTGTGATACGCGTAAATAACTTACAGAAATGTTTGATGAAATGCTGAATGTAGTATATCGTCAAGTTTTATTCACTCCTAACACTGTTAGTTTCCGACATTCCCGCTAGGTGGCACGCGCGAATGTTTTTTCCAACAGTCATCATGGAATCGTATAACAGTGCAGCGCAGTGTTGTTTATGGTTTCGTGAATCCAAATCCTCTGCTACAGTTCAGAGATAATTCAGGGGCCTCCACCTCAAAGACAAGCTGTAACACTGCCGAGCTTGTTCAATTGCTGCGTCAGAGAATGCTGGCCGACTCTGACCTAGCGTCCTATGTGATTCGCAGCGTTTCGGGGAAACGATTGTAGGGCTACCAGTTAACAACAGTGTCTGTTTGAGGTGGTGGCTTGGATTGATGAAACCATAAACAACGCAGTGCAGATTCTGCACTATTATACGACTCAAGGGCGGTTGTTAGAATAACTCATTCGCGCATTCAACCTAGGAGGAAAGTTGGAAACGAAAAGTGTGAGGCTGGAATAAAACTTGAAGAAATACTGCATTCTGTGCCGTATCAAACGTTTCTGTAAATTATTTACCCTTGCAAAATGAAAGGTTACTTTTGTATAACTAATTTAAACACCCTGCGAAGTCCCACTATCATTTCAAAAAATCATAAATTGGAAACTATTAGAGGTAGAGTACCGTGGGTTGTTACAAAACGTTTAGCATCTCTCAAAGTTTTTTACTCTTATGCCAGAATTCCAACAAGCACCCTACTTGTCGATCGTGGAACATCTAGGAGATATTCGAGTTCTGTGCATGTACGTGTGAGCACTGCAGCATCAACACTTCTGACTGCGTCATTCATTTGTGCTGTAAGCATAGCAGAGTCGTTGATTGGTGCGGTTTCCACGCGACCCTTAAGGTAACCCCACAAAAAGAAGTCTGCTGGCGTGACATAGGGGGCGTGCAGTGCCATGCCATAGGACCATAGAAATAAGAATAATCTTCACAAAGATTTAAGGTCTCTTACTTTGGTCCAGAATGGTGTCCATTATGCGGGAACGTGCATTTTCGATAGCTTGCCAGCACCTAGAAAAAGTACCGTTTAACTTGAGCCTAAAGGTTTTTTTGGTGGCCAACTCCTTCTTCTCCATTGATGAGTTTCTAAGTAGAACGAACAGATTTGTATATTTTACTAATAATATCAAATAATGTGAGTATTAGTACAATCTGACTTCTGTACAATTTCAGTGAAATAATGTGATCACTGTATATAAGTGTTGTAAAATGATTTTTCTTCTCGATGGTGGATGGCTAAATATATCCTAGAAATTATCACGTACATCTCAGTGTATTGAACATATACATGTTTTGTAACAAAAATGGTTTATTACCGTTCGAATGAAAATATGTTCAAGTTTTTTTTTAGATGTTCCACACCCATGAGGACCATTTCACTTACAAGTTAGTACCTGCGGAAGGTACTTTAGCATACTTGTTTTTCTTTGTAAATGTTTATTGTGTGTTCTTGTTTCTCTGGCGTTTTCTACATCCTGAAGGACCTCCTCACTATGGATGTATTGGAACGAAAAGTGCGTCTAATCTAATCTAATCCCACGACCCACTCATTCGTAGGAAATGTGTAATTCAGCGCATCCCGCACGTTCTTACTCGAATGTGGAGGAACGCTGGCACGCTAGAAGACGATGGACGCCTGCATCTCTTCCATCTATTCGAACGTAACAAGATCAACATTTACCTCCATGGTTTTCTCTGCAAAAAATACCGCCTCATTATATGAATGCGTTGTGTCTGTTCTTTCGGACATGTGTCCCGATGCAGCTAACGTCAATAATTCCTTACCTTTCCTACATAACCATCTCATTATCCTTGTTTTTGCCAATGGTGCCCTACCACATTGGCGTCGATAATTCCGCAGTATCTTTGTCACAGATTTGGATTCTATGTACAAGATGACACATTCTGCCTTCTCGTAGTCTGTTGGCATCACAGGATCACAGACTTTTCCTCACGATGTACAGATTCACTGGTATGCACATCTAAGACCAATGTATCATCACTGGCAATGGAGTGCACGGGAGTCCTCTACAACCTTTGATTTTACACTGATTATACCGTATTGGTCTGTCTATACTTATGTATACTCTTATCAATACCTACACATTTTTTTGTAAGTATGAACCTGGTGTATGGTGAAACCTGAAGCCCAATAAATACAAATAAAAAAAAAAACCTACGCCTGGTGATGTGTTGTGACTCGTACAAGAAGGAAGAAAATGACGAGGGAGGTAAGCATTTCGTAATTTCTTTGAGGTAGCCATATATGGAGTATAGTCAAGTTGGAGAAGGATGAAAAAGAAAGTGATCGTGGCCAGTTTCAATGACTTCACAAAAGAGCGACACATCGAAGAAGGTTCATCGCGTCGTCAACCGATCGCTTCGTAGATGCCACGTGTGTGAGCGAATCGCAGCGATCGGTTGCTGATCGCGTGGAAATCCCAGGCAGTCTGCTGGGTCGCATGCGATTCGTGCTTGCAGTGTGGCTACCCGACTGACTAGCGACAATGTGTGATTATATGGATGCGACGCGTTTCTCCAGTTGTTAAGTGTGCTTGTGCAGTTTTGTTTCGTTTCACTTTGCCTCTGTGGAGAGAGAACAGTACATTAAAAGTTATAGTTATCCAGGGACCACGAACTACTGAACTGGAAGCCAGAGCTGATGTTTATATTCAAAATTAATACAAAATACGTCCTCCGATTTTGCAGTGATTAGGATTTTGAAACTCATGCTATAGGTGTGTAATAGTCACGTCTGATAATTTTGAGTTATTTATGAAACAATTACACCCATAATTAAAGCTTTTAGTTTCTAAACAGAATGACGCGCCATAATATTAAGTGGACAATTTTATTTAAATGTTAGCGACAAATATATTATACTGCTACACTCAAGTCCCTTGTAATTTCATATAATCTAACTCTCCCTCAAACAATGAAAAACTTGACATATTCTGTAAATTAACCCACAGTGCCCCAGAAAATCGTTACAAAACAAATTTAATAAATTACAATCCCCGTTTTTTAATATATTTTTGCAAGTATTCGTGAGGATACGAAGATGAGCTGTGACTGCTGCTAAAAATAGCAGTTCATTTTCCATAGCAGAACTTTTCCACACAATGGTGTTCGTATAACTGGTTGAAATTGCTTGGCAAATGGCTCGTGTGTGGCGGGGTCGATTCCACCGATACTGGATGCGACGAATTTCCGCGCTCCGTCGCTTGTGTGTACGGCCATTAAAGAACATTCCGGTATTAACTTGAAGCAGATGTTTAGATGTCCTGTAGTACTGTTGGCTATTAAATTTTTTGTGTGGGCTTAGTAGCTTAAGTCAGAAAAGTTCATTCACATGATGCCTTACCATAGTACATAGTGCATCTTATTTACAACAGTTTCGCGTAGGTGGCTACGGCAGATGCATTTGTAGAATGAAGCATTGTTTTGTGCTGGTGACGACAGGAAAGGGATAGAGCGAAACCAAAGGCCTAATAGCAACTAGGGGCTCACCGATCTTTGTCAAAATTCGAAAGGGCTACCTACCTGTATAGCGCCGCCACTGTAGAAAGTGTTTGCGGTCATAAGACCGTTAATAAGAACTTTTTAAAATAAAATGGCTATGTACACCTGCACGGACTACCCTAACACACCTCCCACCTCAGTTCCCCGTTTCGTTTGATGCTGGGGTATTCTTGAAAAGGTCTCTGGAACCAAACAGTTTCATTTGAAGAAAATATATAAGTAGTTTCAGTTTATTGAATAACAACTGCTATTTATGTTTCATTTTTTTCAATGAGATATTTCCGCTTAATACATCTTACACCAACATAGCAAAATTGTAGCATTATCTCTTATGCAATTAAAATGCTGTAGGTGACAGTGAAGTAAAGGATTGCCAAAGCGGAATTTGAACGATGCTCATTACGAATACACATCCGTTGTGTTAATCAGTGCGAAACATAGCTAAAATCTTTTGACGTGCTCTTAGAGGAAAACCGCAGGCCGTTTGTACGACTCGTACTTTGTAGTAGCGGAGTTGAAGTATCCACTCGCCCATCCTGATATCCGTTCGCCTTGGTTTCCCGAAATAACTTCTGACTAACGGTTTTTCGTTCATAGGTGACCGCAGTCATGTAGAACTCTTTGAAAGAAATTTCTGCCATTTGACTGTAAATTAGTACTCATACATTTCACACAATCATGATTATACACTATTGGCCATTAAAATTGCTACACCAAGAAGAAAAGCAGATGATAAAAGGGTATTCATTTGACAATTATATTATACTAGAACTGTCATGTCATTACATTTTCACGTAATTTGGGTGCATAGATCCTGAGAAATCAGTACCCAGAACAACCACTTCTGGCCGGAATAACGGCCTTGATACGCCTGGGCATTAAGTCAAACAGAGATTGGATAGCGTGTACAGGTACAGCTGCCCATGCAGCTTCAACACCAAACCACAGTTCATCAAGAGTAGTGACTGGCGTAAAGCCACCATTGACCAGACGTTTTCAGTTGGTGAGAGATCTGGAGAATGTGCTGGCCAGGGCAGCAGTCGAACATTTTCTGTATCCAGAAAGGCACGTACAGGACCTGCAACATGCGGTCGTGCATTATCTTGCTGAAATGTAGCGTTTCGCAGGGATCGAATGAAGGGTAGAGCCACGGGTCGTAACACATCTTAAATGTAACGTCCACTGTTCAAAGTGCCGTCAATGCGAACAAGAGGTGACCGAGACTTGTAACCAATGGCACCCCATACCATCACGCCGGGTGATACGCCAGTATTGTTGTGGTCTTCAGTCCTGAGACTGGTTTGATGCAGCTCTCCATGCTACTCTATCCTGTGCAAGCTTTTTCATCTCCCAGTACCTACTGCAACCTACATCCTTCTGAATCTGCTTAGTGTATTCATCTCTTGGTCTCCCTCTACGATTTTTACCCTCCACGCTGCCCTCCAATACTAAATTGGTGATCCCTTGATGCCTCAGAACATGTCCTACCAACCGATCCCTTCTTCTGGTCAAGTTGTGCCACAAACTTCTCTTCTCCCCAATCCTATTCAATACTTCCTCATTAGTTATGTGATCTACGCCAGTATGGCGATGACGAATACACGCTTCCAATGTGCGTTCACCGCGATGTCGCCAAACACGGACGCGACCATCACGATGCTGTAAAGAGAACCTGGATTCATCCGAAAAAATGACGTTTTGCCATTCGTGCACCCAGGTTCGTCGTTGAGTACACCATCGCAGGCGCTCCTGTCTGTGATGGAGCGTCAAGGGTAACCGCAGCCCGGGTTCCCGGGTTCGATTCCCGGCGGGGTCAAGGATTTTTCTCTGCCTCGTGATGACTGGGTGTTGTGTGATGTCCCTAGGTTAGTTAGATTTAAGTAGTTCTAAGTTCTAGAGGACTGATGACCATAGATGTTAAGTCCCATAGTGCTCAGAGCCATTTGAACCATAACCGCAGCCATGGTCTCCGAGTTGATAGTCCATGCTGCTGCAAACGTCGTCGAACTGTTCGTGCAGATGGTTGTTGTCTTGCAAACATTCCCATCTGTTGACTCAGGGATCGAGACGTGGCTGCACCATCCGTTACAGCCATGCGGGTAAGATGCCTGTCATCTCGACTGCTAGTGGTACGAGGCCGTTGGGATCCAGCACGGCGTTCCGTATTACCCTCCTGAACCCATCGATTCCACATTCTGCTAACAGTCACTCGATCTCGACCAACGCGAGCAACAATGTCGCGATACGATAAACCGCAATTGCGATAGGCAATTTATCGAAGTCGGAAACGTGATGGTACGCATTTCTGCTCCTTACACGAGGCATCACAACAACGTTTCACCAGGCAACGCCAGTCAACTGCTGTTTGTGTATGAGAAATCGGTTGGAAACTTTCATCATGTCAGCACGTTGTAGGCGTCGCCACCGGCGCCAACCTTGTGTGAATTCTCTGAAAAGCTAATCATTTGCATATCACAGCATCTTCTTCCTGTCGGCTAAATTTCGCGTGTGTAGCACGTCATCTTCGTGGTGTAGCAATTTTAATGGCAAGTAGTGTATGTTTCTATCATTCCGCCACTAGCGCGTTTCACAACTGCTGGATGGTAGCTGGTGAGCGTCGACGTGCCGCAATACGTCTCCCCTATGGACCCCACGCACGCCTAATGGGACTTAAGTCGGGCAAACCGGCAGGCCAGCCCATTCGCCGATTTTCCACCAGATCCGAGAGTTCCTCTACCTGGGCTGTTCGATGCGATGCAGTCGAGCACTGTCATCCATAAAAATTAATTCCGGGCCGAATGCACCTCTGAGAAAATGCACATGGGGCAGGAGTACAGTGTCGCCTTAACGTTGACCGGTACAGCCGTGCAACATTATACCTCTCTACACCATAACACCTGGACAATCCTGTGCGGCTGGTCCCGCCAGAGGTTCGAGTCCTCCCTCGGGCATGGGTGTGTGTGTTTGTCCTTAGGATAATTTAGGTTAAGTAGTGTGTAAGCTTAGGGGCTGATGACCTTAGCAGTTAAGTCCCATAAGATTTCACACACATTTGAACATTTTTGAACCTGGACCATCAAAACTATCATGTTCGACAGTGTTCCTGAGTGCATTACCTGTTCCCCCCTCTCGTCACATGATGGTACGTCCAGTACTGTCGAACATAATCGTATTTTTTGGTCCAGGTGTTACTGTGTGGGGAGGCAACACGTTGTCTTTGAACACGGTACTGTCACCACTCAATATTATTGTGACATAGTACTCCTTCACCTAGCGTCTTTTCGAAAAGGCATTCGGCACTGACTTCATTTGAATGGATGACAATGCACGACAGCATCGAACAGCATAGGTGGAGGAGCTTTTGGAACGAGAGGGTATTTGGCGAACGGGCTGGCCTGCCGTTCTTCCCAGCTTAAACCGCATCTAGCACAAGTGGGACGCACTGGGGAGACGTATTTCAGCTCATCCGTATAGCGCCAATGACCATTTAGCGCCGCGTGGTCTGAGGCGCCTTGCCACGGTTCGCGCGGCGGCTCTCCCCCATCGGAGGTGGGGGTATGGCTCTGAGCACTATGGGACTTAATTCTGAGGTCATCAGTCCCCTAGAACTTAGAACTACTTAAACCTAACTAACCTAAGGACATCACACACATCCATGCACGAGGCAGGATTCGAACCTGCAACCGTAGCAGTCGCGAGGTTCCGGACTGAAGCACCTAGAACCGTTCGGCCACTCCAGCCGGCTCCCATCGGAGGTTCGAACCTCCCTCTGGTATGGGTGGGGGGGGGGGGGGGGGAGGCGTTGTCCTTAGCGTAAGTTAGTTTGACTTAGATTAGTGTGTAAGCCTAGGGACCGATTACCTCAGCAGTTTGGTCCCATAGGAACTCACCACCACCACCATTCTTCAGCAGGTGTCGACTGCACTGGTGAAGGAATGGAACGCTCTATCGCAAGAACTCCTTGCCACCCTTATGGCCAGAATAGGAGCACGTTGGAGAGCATGCTCTGCCTTGCGTGGTGACCCAGGCTCTATTAAGAACCATGTCCCGTCATTTACAATATCGAGGGAATCATCACGAATCGCGCTGACTTCAGTGAAATTAATTTGAATAAAATAGTCATTTATTCGTCTCCATCGTATTTCTTTCAGTTATTTCCTCCGCTATACTGTACTACACTACAGCAGTTCTTTCTACAAAAAGATGCTCAAATGTGTGTGAAATCTTATGGGACTTAACTGCTAAGGTCTTCAGTCCCTAAGCTTACACACTACTTAACCTAAATTACCCTAAGGACAAACACACACACACATGCCCGAGGGAGGACTCGAACCTCCGCCGGGATCAGCCGCACAGTCCATGACTGGAGCCCCTTAGACCGATCGGCTAATCCCGCGCGCCTTCTTTCTACATATGGTCTAAGTTTCACTGAGTTACATTAACACTTCGTGTGAAAGTTACTTTCGTCTTTAAGTTTTGCACACTAGCATTTGTTTTTTTTAAGCACCATATGATGGTTGATTTTTAGACAATCTTGCACTATTAAGTTCGTCCATTAATGGATTTTGGTCCAAAAAATCGATTTTTCAAAAATATTATTTTCTTGATCCACACACTTTAATCTAAGTCGTGTGTGAATTTTATCGTTATAGCGGCTTTAAAAATGCCTTTAAATGGTTAAACTGACTAACTCTGCACTGTCGGCCACTCCCACCTTTTCCGACATTTGGGAAACTGCTTGCTTCAGTGGTATTTTTGTCAGTGTGAAGGCTATTTTCTTTCGATATCTTTGGCTGACATCTATATCTCTGGCTGACATCTGTATCTTTGCCTGAAAACTTTCTTGCATGTGGTTTATTTACGTTTTGACAATACTAACACATATTAGTAGGTGGAAGGTTGGATTTGCAAACCTTTACGCGGAAGTCAAGATTTGTGCATAATGGGTGGTGAAAAAGACAGTGAGAAACTGTGATAAGAAAAGCATGCAGTAGCATGCTCTAAAAATTATAGTGGCTCAAGTGGGGGCATGGAGGCTGCTGCGGTTGTGAGGATGTTCTCCAGATCTGAGGACCAGTATGGTGTTAGATATACTAAATACCTTAGTGATGGGGACCCCCCTTCGTTCAAAGCTGTAACAGATAAAAATACGTATAATACAACAATAGAAAAGTTGGATGTATCGGCCACATCCAAAAGAGCCTTGGCGGTAGGCTTCGTCGCTTGCTGAAAGAGAAGAAAGGTGAAGCACTTGAGGATGGAAAACCACTAGGAGAAAAAGGCAGGCCTACTCTGAAAGAAACTGATTCTTTTCAGTTATTTTATGGAAGAGCTATCAGGAAAAACACACGTAATTTAGAGGTAATGAGGCGTGCTGTGTGGGCAATCTTTCTCCACAAGCTATCCACTGACCAAACGCCAGTGCATAATCTGTGTACGAAAGGCAACTGGTGTAAGTTCAACAACAGAAATGAGATGTATTCACATAAACACTCGTTACCAGAACCTGTTATGAATGCAATTAAGCCCACATTCTGGTTTCTTGCAAACTCTGATTTGTTGAGGAAGTGTCTTCACGGAAAGACACAAAATGCAAATGAAAGCCTCAATAATTTAACTTGGTTTAACTAGATGCTCAAAAAGGACATTCTGTGGTCTTGAAGTACTCAAAATAGGTGTCTATGATGCAGTTTTATGTTACAATAACGGAAATAATGGGAGAACTGAAGTGCTGAAGAGAGTTGGTATAGATCCTGGTGTGTTTACGACGAAAGCATTTTACACCATCGACGAGAGCAGGGCCAAGAAAGCTGACAGATCAGTGTCTTACCTGCAAATACATGCCAGACAGATTCGAAGAGGAGAGAAGAAAAACCTGGAGGACGAGGAGTATCAGTATGGAGGATTTTAAAATTGAGGTAAGATTATTACATGTAGAAGTAGGGGCCTATGAGAAGAAAATGTTTGAACCTCATTTTCTCTGTTTCACATTTTTTACATTATTAGAAGCCTTTTCTCAAAAAGTATACGCGCTAATGCTATGGAATTTTCAAGAACTGTTCGCAACGTGTTGCTGTCTCCCTGGAACTAAAAAATACGAGATTGTGCAATTACATTCTGATTTTAGATGATTGTATGAAGAAAAAAAGTTAATTTTGGCTGTGCAAACTTAAAAACCCTGTTAATGATACAGTTTGTACCATAAATTAATAACTGTAGTTCAGTGATGTTATAACCTTCTCAGGACACTACAATAAAATTTTCAGATTAATTGCATGAGTAGAACTTGAATTATGGCTTTTTATGAAAAAGACAGTTTAAAAAAATTAAAAATTCAGATTTCTGGCAAAATATTAATCTTGCTTGTTTGATTATATTTTTCTGTTAAAGCAAAGCTCTTTTGCTATACACATACAAAATTTTAGATTTGTACATTAACAAATATGGCTTTAATGGTTCAGATGGCTCCGAGCACTATGGGACTTAACATCTGAGGTCATCAGTCCCCTAGAACTTAGAACTACTTAAACCTAACTAACCTAAGGACATCACACACGTCTATGCCCGAGGCAGGATTCGGACCTGTGACCGTAGCAGTCACGCGGTTCCAGACTGAAGCGCCTAGAACCGCTCGGCCACAACGGCCGGCTATGGCTTTAATGTTTTTATAGATAAATGTTTACATTTTCCGTTACGTCCCCCTTAAGATATCAAGTTTATTTGCACTAGAGACAAATATTACAATGTAGCCAATAAAAGGTAGATGGTTCATGTATACCGCATTAATCCATATTATTTCTTCTTGATCTCAACTCTGGGGCCGATGAGAATCATTTTGGTGATGTGGAATTTTTCTGCCTGACTCCTCTTTAAATTCTGAATTTCTCACTCTTCTCATGAACTCTTAACAGTGTACCGAGCGAGGTGGCATAGTGGTTAGCACACTGGACTCACATTCGGGAGGACAACGGTTCCAACTCACGTCCGGCCTTCCCGATTTAGATTTTCCGTGTTTTCCTTAAATCACTTGAGGCAAATGCCGGGATGGTTCCTACGAAAGGGCACGGTTGACTTCCTTCCCTTACACGGGCTTGCGCTCCGTCTCTAATGACCTCGTTGTCGACGGGACGTTAAGTACTAATCTCCTCCTTCTCCTTCCGTGTATTTGCGTTGACTGAATCAAATCCCTGTTTCTCAAAGATATCTAATACAGATTTTATTGAAATTAAGTTCAAAGCTGAGGCGAAATGTATGAATCCTAGACGAAATGGTAATTCCCATTCATTACTGCATTTTCATTCGCGATTTGCAATAAGTCAGTTGTAGTATATCCACTCCTAAACGCTCAAAAGAGGAAAAGCCGCTGGACCTGATGGGATACCAGTTTGATTTTACACAGAGTACGCGAAGGAACTTGCCCCCCTTCTTGCAGCGGTGTACCGTAGGTCTCTAGAAGAGCGCAGCGTTCCAAAGGATTGGAAAAGGGCACAGGTCATCCCCGTTTTCAAGAAGGGACGCCGAACAGATTTGCAGAACTATAGACGTATATCTCTAACGTCGATCAGTTGTAGAATTTTGGAACACGTATTATGTTCGAGTATAATGACTTTTCTGGAGACTAGAAATCTACTCTGTAGGAATCAGCATGGGTTTCGAAAAAGACGATCGTGTGAAACCCAGCTCGCGCTATTCGTCCACGAGACTCAGAGGGCCATAGACACGGGTTCCCAGGTAGATGCCGCGTTTCTTGACTTTCGCAGTTTGTTCGATACAGTTCCCCACAGCCGTTTAATGAAGAAAGTAAGGGCATATGGACTATCAGATCAATTGTGTGATTGGATTGAAGAGTTCCTAGATAACAGAACGCAGCATGGCATTCTCAATGGAGAGAAGTCTTCCGAAGTAAGAGTGATTTCAGGTGTGCCGTAGGGAAGTGTCGTAGGACCGTTGCTATTCACAATATACATAAGTGACCTTGTGGATGACATCGGAAGTTCACTGAGGCTTTTTGCGGATGATGCTATGGTATATCGAGAGGCTGTAACAATGGAAAATTGTACTGAAATGCAAGAGGATCTGCAACGAATTGACGCATGGTGCAGGGAATGGCAATTGAATCTCAATGTAGACAAGTGTAATGTGCTGCGAATACATAGAAAGAAAGATCCCATATCATTTAGCTACAATATAGCAGGTCAGCAACTGGAAGCAGTTAATTCCATCAATTATCTGGGAGTACGTATTACGCATTAGGAGTGATTTAAAATGGAATGATCATATAAAGGTGATCGTCGGTAAATTAGATGCCAGACTGAGATTCATTGGAAGAATCCTAAGGAAATGCAATCCGAAAACAAAGGAAGTAGGTTACAGTACGCTTGTTCGCCCATTGCTTAAATACTGCTCAGCACTGTGGGATCCGTACTAGAGAGGGTTGATAGAAGAGATAGAGAAGATCCAACGGAGAGCAGCGCGCTTCGTTACAGGATCATTTAGTAATCGCGAAAGCGTTACGGAGATGATAGATAAACTCCAGTGGAAGACTCTGCAGGAGAGACGTTCAGTAGGTCGCTACGGGCTTTTGTTGAAGTTTCGAGAACATACCTTCACCGAGGAGTCAAGCAGTATATTGCTCCCTCCTACGTATATCTCGCGAAGAGACCATGAGGATAAAATCAGAGAGACTAGAGCCCACACAGAGGCATACCGACAATCCTTCTTTCCACGAACAATACGAGGCTGGAATAGAAGGGAGAACCGATAGAGATACTCAAGGTACCCTCCGCCCCACACCGTCAGGTGGCTTGCGGAGTATGGATGTAGATGTAGATGTAGGTTGTTCCTTTGTTTGATGAAATCGAATGTTTACTTTTTCTTTGTAGTTGGTAGTGACGTTTAAATTTCGTTAAATGTTATATCTTGTAGGGCTGTAAATAGCGCTACTAATACGGATAACTGTCATAGATGAGACAGAAATAACGCCTAAGATATTATAGTACAGTCTGAAGTTACACGAGCTGCGCAATTCACTCGTGTATTGCGAGCGCCCCCCTAATCTAGATAAGGGAGTCGCTTGCTGTCGCTGTCAAACCTTTCCGTATTCTGCTGCTTAACGATGAAAATGTAGGCGAAAGTGTGGAGTGCCTGACATTTAGGCGGGGGTGTTTTATGATAACGTGCAGCGTTGAAAGTTGTGGGTGGGGAGGCGGGAAGAGGGAGGTGTCATGGGGGCTTAGTTACTCGCGGAGCCGGCGTCTGCTCGCTCAGTCCCGGCGCTGACGGTGCGGGAAGCGGACGGCTGACCGCGACACGGCGCCATGGCGGCCTACCGCATAGGTGAGTGGCCGCACTTCTACACCTGTACACAGCAATCAAGCGTATCGTATGCCAAGAGAATATGTACTGCCTACCAGCATTTTACATGTGTCGTATGCTGGGTAATACGTTGGAAAATCGACTGTCGGGTCCGCTACATATACATCCACATATATTCTCTGCAAGGCACTTCAGAGTGCATGTAGGAGGGTACATCGCACCAATATTATCGATTTTCTGTTCCATTCGCGTAATGAGCGGCCGAAAAATGACTGGACAGTGGCTGCATAAGGTCGAAGATACTTTTCCCAAAACCGGCTCTCTAAATTTAAGTAACAGGGCGTCGAGAGAACTACGTCGTCTTTCCTGCAAGGATTTGCCTTTCAGTTCCCCGAGCGCTTCCACACTTTCGTATGGTTATGGCGATCTCTTATTTTCCTAGCAACGCCTATCTGAACTCGTTCGGTATCTTTTTTTATGCCTTTTTGATAAGGACTCAAAAAACTGGAACAGTACCATGGCAATGGTCGCTCTATCTCCTTACGTGTGAGCAATCGCTCTTCCCGCGATCCATATATGAATGGAACGGCGAAAGCCCTGATAATGGTACTGTGAGACGTACCCCCTGCCATGCACTTCGCAGAGGTTTGGAGAGTGTTGATGTAGATGTAGATTTCCATTACAGACGCACTGCGTTTTCCCAAAACGCTTCTGACAATCCTAAGTCTTCCATTCGCCTTCCCTAATACTGATTTCACTTGATCGTCTGATTTCACAACGCCGGCCGCGGTGGCCGTGCGGTTCTAGGCGTTTCAGTCCGGAACCGCGACACTGCTACGGGCGCAGGTTCGAATCCTGCCTCGGGCATGGATGTGTGTGATGTCCTTAGGTTAGTTAGGTTTAAGTAGTTCTAAGTGTAGGGGACTGATGCCCTCAGATGTTAAGTCCCATAGTGCTCGGAGACATTTGAACCATTTTTGATTTCACAACCTTAAACACTTATACGACTTGACGTGCTCAGGAGTGCACCTTTACTCTTGCAAATCAGATACATCTGGGTTCTTTCTCTTTCTTATACACATTATCATACATTTATCTGCATTTAAAGAGACCTGCATTCATTAACCCGAATTAAGAATTTGATGCAGTCTCTTACTATCGCTCACAGCTAATATTTCCTGTACGCAAGAGCATCTAATACTGCTGCTGATCATATATGATAAATTGTCTGTGTACATTGAGAACATTAGAGGTACTGACCCAACCGGATAGACGCGCGTGTTACAACACCGCTTCCGGGACCCAGGGAGGCTCGCCGGACCCGAATCGAATCCGCCCTGCGGATCATCGACGAGGTCAGGTGTGCCTACTAGCCGGGATGTGGTTTTTATATGGTTTTCCCCATACCTCTAGGTGTATACGGGCTGGCACCCACGTCCCGCCTCCGTTACACCATTCGCAAACAATTCGTAAACGATCACAGTTTCACGCGCGTTAACGCTAGACGCAGACAGATGGGGTACACAAATTCTTTCCAAGGAAAAGGGGTGGCTGCTAGAAGGACTTCCAGCCACCATCTGCTGTTGACATTGTCAGTTTCTGATTAACATGCCGACCCCGTGAAGACACGAGATAAGGCAAGGAATAATACGAACAAGATTAGAAATACTATTAACGTTCCATGGATACATCCGATGTTGCTTTCGTTACTGTGAAACATTCGCTTTGAAAAATACCGTAATGTGTTCTATCAGTAATCACATATTTCCAAAGACACTCCGCATCGTCGTATTCCGATCAGTAGAAAAATATGCGGTGCAGTATATCGAACGCCTTTCGGAAATCTCGGAAGACAGAATCCACCTGCTCACCTACTCCTATTATCTACAAGATGTCGTGTATGAATAAAGCAAGCTGTGATTCGCACTACTGGTCTTTCGCGAATCCGTGGTTATTCTTTGAGAGAAGCATGTTGTCTCTACGAACTCCATAATGTTTGAGCTCACAATATGGCCTAGCATCAGCCAGCAGACGGACTGCGGCGGTAATAGTCTGTAATTCTGTGCATCCGAACTTTTACCTTTTCCCGATAATTCCGCAGCGTTCTGAATGTAACATCTGACGCGCCAGTATATCCAAATACCTACTTCACAGTCAAATTTATGATGGATGATGTACAGTGTTTATTAAAACGCCTTGAAATGAACGTTCTCGGAGTAGTAATAATGCGCCTCTACATAATGCAGAACGTTTTGCTTACGTCTCCCACTGGAGATCACTGAGTGTTCCTATGACGCTCGCGGTTTCACTAAATAGAAATGTGGCGCAACTCTTCTTTGAAACTTCTCTACAGGTTCCTTTCATCAGGGTTAGTAACGGTCCAGGCAAATGAACACTGCTGGACTTTCTACGCGTTCTATTCGTAGACGAGTTACACATCTTCAGCACGTCCATCTTAAATCGTGCAGCATGGAAGCCGCTATACAACATGTCCCAGAAGGAATGAACAATATTCAGGGATACGACAGAAAATCAATCGAAGCAAAAAAGTCTAATAAACATGGGCTCTAAAATTCATACCTTAAGAGCTACGATCACTTCGTTATCTGCGATTCTGTGAAGCAAATCTGTTCTACTGCGAGGTCGTAGCCTTGCCATATTTTGAGAGGTGATAGTACGGAACAAAACAAGAAATAAAAGGCCAGTAAACATGGGTTCTAATGTGCATACTTTAGGAGCTGTGAGCACTTGTTCATCTCGCTAAGGTAAACCACATCTCTTCTACTGAAAAAAAGTGCTCATTGCTCTTAAGGTATGCCTGCCGTAGTATGCGTTTACTAGACTTTTTGTCTCAACTGATCTTTCCTGTCATATCCCTGAATACTGATTATCCCTTCTGGGACACCCTGTGTATTCGATGTTTGTAACTGACTGCAGTGACTGATCGCTGGTGATGTAGCGAAACAACATTTGCCCCTTTCAGCACCAATCTGTGTTACCATCGTCTTTGCCGGCGTAAAGGTACGATTCACAGATTACGCGACATCCAGCAGGGATAACCCACTGTTATAGATGAAACAGAACACAAGCAACTGCGGATACGTTAAGGAGCTATGAGGAGACCAGTATTTTTTGTACTGTTTATTAATAAATTTGCAGAAAGTGTTAGCGCCAGTCTTACAGATTTTGCAAGAGACTGATTGTCTGTGATGTTATCCAAACGTTAATAATATTTCTATTTAGTGAAATTTTGGCATTTGCTTCTACATGTAGATGAATAAAAGGTTACGTATTTCACGAAGAGTGTAGCTACATCGGACAAAATAAAAGTCACATTTTGCTTTATTGTCAGTACTGGACATAATAGGTAACAAAAAAAAGGTTCAAATGGCTCTGAGCACTATGGGACTTAACATCTGAGGTCATCAGTCCCCTAGAACTTAGAAATACTTAAACCTAACTAACCTAAGGACATCACACACATCAATGCCCGAGGCAGGATTCGAACCTGCGACCGTAGCAGTCGCGCGGTTCCGGACTGAAGCGCCTAGAACCGCTCGGCCACCGCGGCCGGCTAATAAGTAACAACACTGTTTTTGTTATATCAAGTGTAATCATAAGGAAACAAAAATGAAGAAAGTAAACACATTTCCACTTGATAAACACAAACAAAAAAACCTACAAAAGATTCCACTGCAAGCATTACAGTTTCTTCTCATGTCATCTTGCATAACATATTGTCTATGAACCAATTGACCCTTCCCATAATTGGAGACAGTTTTGAATTTTGTTAGGCATGTTGTTTACGAAATTGTCCACATAACCGTGTACGATATTGTCCCACTCCTCCACAGCAGCCTTTATGATGCCCTGTAGTTTTAGCACGGCTCATGCACTCTCAATGCATTTGAGATCTGGAAAATATGGAGGCCATTCCATCGGACTAGGACCGTGTTCATAAAATTGTGATGATGGAGCCGTGCATTGTCGTCTATCAGCGTGAATCCCGCTCCATTACGTTCACCAAATGGAGTCACACTACGTGCAAGATCCCGGTACTTCGCCCCACTCATCGTGCCATGTATTGGCATAAGCGGTGTCCTGCGGCCACACCTGATTCCACTCCAAAACGTGACCCAACAGCTTTGATGAAGATGGCTGTCTACGATACAGCTAAGGTGTAAACGTTGTCCTCGTTGCCTCCGTACTCGAATATCAATATTTTCAGGGAGGAGACTGATACGGATCTCACTAGAAAAGAGCACTATGTCCCACTGCTGCCCAGTCCACAAAGAGTGGTTTCGTGCCCAGGCGACAGGAGCCCCCCTTTGAGCCCGATTTAGAGGAGAGCCTTGAAAAGTCTTCTGGCACGTAATCCCCGCTCTCCTATAGCTATTTGGAACTGCCGCCATTGTGTTCAGGGTTTCTGCTTGCTGCTACGCAGTTTTCGTTCTACACGCCTGTTGCTTTCCTCCCGCGACCACTTCTGTGACTATCGTCAACTCATCCTGTCGCTAGAAATTTGTTCAAGATCCTAGAGGCCTCACTATGACTCACAGTGAGATTCTCTGCGACTGTCTGGCTCCATTAGAGTGACTGACTGTACGGAACCTCTGCTCCTATGTTATTGTTGTCCGAACCATCTTGAAGCAACACGGCTCTCGTAATGTACTGCGGTGCTTCCAGATGACACGGTTGCCATATATTGCACATACCGCCCTCTCATGGTGTAAACATGGACTATTCGCGTTATAATTACATTACAAACAAATCACTGTATCGATATCGTTATGTATTTCTGGACCACAAAGTTTAATATTAAAGTTTCGGCAATATGCGACTTTTTTTTTTACTACTGTATAATACCCATTGCCAATAGGATTAATAAATCGCAATGTAACCATTCATATCTTACAATAACTGTGTGTCACATTGCAGTAAGATGTGAATTGGAACATTGACAAAGGCTCAGTTGTCAGTGGAGTACAAAGGGAAATCATAACTCAGAAATTTTATTATAAAGCGTTGGTACAATCGATACTAGAACGTCGATCAAGCACGCGTATCAGGCTGCACTGACTCAGAATTTCCAGCAAACGCAAAAAACTGCAGCGCGACTATTTAATTGCTGGTTTAAGTGGTGCGAGAATATCAGAGCTCTTCTAAAAATTTGAAGTGGGAGGTGCTTGAAGAAAGTGTCCTTACAAGGAGCGACTTACGTTGAGAAATCTAAAACTATCCTGCAATCCACTGCTTAGGAAACGCTTCTGTGGCGATGGTAAAGATAATCATTATTCAGTACAGGCAACACTTTATGGATGCAGCCACATTTCTCTCTCATCGCCTGTCTCATCCGTCTCTAACGGTTTAATAACGTCAAGTTGATTGTATCTACTACATACAAATGTAACGAGAGTTTCTTCCTGCACTCTGTGCGTGAACGGAAGAGGAAATATTTTAATATACGTATGATTCGAAATTGTTTTGAAAACCTTAGAGGGCTTTCAGTAGGGATAGGTACAGTGTAGATACCGTTTGTAATACGGATTCCTGTTTCGATTAGGGTGAAACGATATCATATATCTAATTCATGGCTTCGGCTAGTGCCGAAGGGAGACTACATCGCTGTACTTGTGTATGATCTACCAAGTAGTCGTACAGTTCGCTGCATTTGGTACATGGTATCTGAGATCTTTCCGATCAAGTTTTCGAGAGGGAGACGGCTGGCCTGAGAGGAGCCGCATAGGGTATCAGATTTAAAATATCACAATGCAGTCAGAGGAGGTCTGTTAGCGGGAAAGGCAGCGTTTTTTTCCGGATATTGTCTATTTAACCGGTTTCTGATACGTGAAGGATCGAAAAAAATGCCATATTCCAGCATGATAATGAAAGACCCCACATAACTGCTCACACCAGAAAGGCATTGAGCAATGTGCCAACGGCCTTGCCTCGTTGATTACACAGGCTCTCGTCGGATCATCGAAGATGAGCAACGTCAGGTATGGGTAACCGCCTGGGTATGTCACGTGCTACTGGCTGCTTTCTTCGCTTTACCTTTACGGCATAGGAGAGAAGGGGTGGTGGCGTAAGGTCCCTGATCCCTATTCTTCGTTCCAGTGTCCTGCATTACATTTCAAATCTCTCCGCAGTGTCTCACGGAGTGAGTGCATGTGACACTGTTGATGGTGATGGGTTTTACGGATGGGGGCGTTAGGCGTGGCGGCTCGTTTAGTGTCGTTCGAGAGGAGTACACTACATATCGAAGCCGGGTTTTCCACCATCTTCCTTCTCTCACCATCAGTAAAGCAAACAAGACACTCCACTACACACAACCGTTACAGTCACCTACACTTACTGGATTCACTCAAATACATAACCCCCGCCGCGCGGAGTGGCCGCGCGGTTAGAGGCGCCATGTCACTGATGACGCGGTCTCTGCCGCCGGAGGTTCGAGTCCTCCCTCGGGCATGGGTGTGTGTGTTGATCTTAGCATAAGTTAGTTTAAGTAGTGTTAAGTCTAGGGTCTTATGTCCTCAGCAGTTTGGTCCCGTAAGAATTCACACACATTTCAACATTTTTGAACACAATTTTCACGCTTCGTGAAGGAAAGGTGCCAGTGTGCGCGAAGAACAGAAAAACCTTTCCAATTAGGCGGCTAAACCAGTCCTCTGGGATCTCCCACCCAGCCAACCATGCAATACGACTTTACTAGTGAGAAATTTACGGTTCCTTGACTGGTCTGCTCAGTGTCCTGATCTGTCACCCATAGAGCGCGTCTGTGGTACAATGGGAAGATTGAAACCTTCCCGTCTCCTCTATATCTCTTTTGTTAATAACCTTCCCTTCTACAATAACCTATGAAACCTTTCCTTAGGATTTCTGTCTCTTACTTAATAATAACAAATGAAATATTCCCTTTGAAATTTATTCTCTTTCTCAATCTTCGCATACAAATTTAATTGATGCTTATTAAAAGTGATTTTCTGATTATTTCGACGAAGCATAGAATGTGTCGTCGTCGCGGCCCTCAGTCGTTATCTGCAATAACCAAAAACTGTTCCTTGCCTTTTTTACTGTTACTGCCTCGCCATCTGACTGCTACATCGCACTGTGACATGAATATACTTACTCTGGTTTACTATACTCTATTAACTGCTGGTGGGCTGTCATAATAAGTGGCTGTATTTTTTACCAAAGCTGACGTTATTCTTTAATAGCAAAGCTGACGTTATTCTTTAATTAATTTGACTGAAGTTATGTAATTCATAGTTACACTTTTCCTTGACAACAATAAAATTTTTGCAAAGTTTTTACGTTGATGGTTTTTGGGATGGATTATAATCAGTAATGCAACATTGCTGGCAAAAATTAATTATATTCTGAAAACGCTTCAAATATTTACTGTTGGTAGTGAAATGATTTTACAAACGTTCAAATGGGACTTACTTTTTACAATAATCTTACAACTAGCATTGCGCAGACATACCTTCAGTAGTCTTGAGTTTCGCAAAGAAAATAATACAATAATATTAGTTCCTCTTATGATAATAGTTAGTTGATGTCTCTGTACATCCGTTTGTAATCTCTTGTAAATCATAGCTGGTGGCTGGCAGGCACACGGCTCCTCTCAACGTCTCTCTCTTCTGACATGCTACCGACTCACTTCACATCTCACTTACTACTGACTTCCTACGAACGCTAAAGTGCGGTCTCTCCTGCCAACAATGCTTTCTGATGCAGACAATCTCTTCTACCATTGCAAAATGTATCGATGCGCGGTCTCTCCCGCTCTTTTCTTAAAATGTATCCATACGCGGTCTCTCCCGCCCTTTTTAAAATTACATCAATTTGCGGTCTCTCTTGCCAACAATAATTTGGTGCAAACATTCCCTTCTACCACAATTATTTCCAACATGACAAATATTAATTATTCCTACTTAATCCTATTAATAAAATATAAACATCTTTCATAAATTGTGGTTTGACAATAGACAATAGAAATATACACGTCTTACAAGATGTATACTGCACTTCCTGCCAGCCTCCGGCGTGTAGCATTTATGAACTGACCCAGCATTTGCTTCCTGAATGGCAAGAAATTCCTCGACATAACATCTAAACGTTGTTGGGTTCCATGCCACAACAAATACAAGAGTTTATCCATATTCGGGAAGGGAGGGGGGGGGGGGGGAGGTGCGAGAGGCAGGGAGAAGCGTCACACATCGTACTGATGTTGATAATGGACATTACTTCCGTATGAAATGACAGTTCAATCATTTATGTGGTGAAGATGTCTTCAGAGTTTGATAAATGTCAGACTGGCACTTCATGGGGTAATATTTCTAAATTCCGTTAATGTATATCTAATAATGTGAACACCCAGCAGGAAATTAAGTGGCGGTACATAAACATATATTCAGTTTTTCAGCAAATGGGCATTGCTTGGAGTACTGCCCTATGTAATGAACATTCAAATATTCCTTTACATATTAATGATGTGTTCGTGTATGTACGAGTAGAAGTGAGACTTAATTAGGATGTAGTTAATATTTCGTACGTTGTTTTCGTCCATCCATGTATTAGAAACTGATCAAACAGACGACGTCCGGAAAAAAATTCGTCGCTTTTATCGCTACTAGATCTCCTCTGACTGCAGTAACGTGTCCTAAGTTTGCTACAAAGTGCAACCCCTCTCAGACCAGCGTCTTCCCCTCGAAAGTCTCAGATACTGCGTCCCAAACGCAGTGGACTCTATGGCCATTTGGGTGTAGTTCATAAACAAGTACAGCGATGTAGTCGCTCTTCGGCATTAGCAGAAGTAAGGAGGGGCATAAAAACAGGATTTAGAATTACTGCCTCATACTGGCAAGTATTCAAACTCCCCCTAGTAATCTTGAACTCAGGTATGGGTCTCACGAATCTCTGTTTCCTGTGGCCTTTCAGCAAGTCGTCCACGGCCGCCATGGCGTCGATCTGACCACCACATTCAGAAGCCAGACTCATCACTGAACTTTGCAGAGTGCGACTCAACGTCCCAGTTGACTCTGGCTCTACGACGCGCAAGCCTCTGTCGTCAGTGGTATGATGTCAGCGGAGAAGCACGCATGGCAACTCAAGAACTCAATCCAACTTCCAGTAAACTCTTCCCGAAAGTTCGTGATGACACTCTGCCTGTAAACTGTACCCGAGCTCAGCTGTTGTGATCCATTAATTCGTCAGAGTCAATCGAAAAATCCACACTATCTTCTCGTGCTGTAATCCTATCTGAGCCCATCTCGCCAGCGCTCGTTCTACAGCCGCTGCACTACAGCTCTGTGCTATCTGTCGAAGTGATGCTCCAGTGTCACACATTCCAGTCACAAGACTTTTCTCAAAATCCGAAATATGGTGATAAGCTGAACGTGCACGTCCTCTGGCCATGCTGTGTTGCGATCTCCACCTGCTACGTCCCAGCAACGTTAGGTACATCAAATAGCCATGATGCGTTCACATAATTTTTCGTCTGCAGAAATGACATCGTTCTGTATTGAATATAAGCTCGCAAAAGGAAGAAATTTTACTGAACATATTCCACAGGCAATGGAATACTGGAGCAACTGTTTGGTGGCGTTAAGCCTGTGAGTTGATGGAGTAACAGTTTACATTTCCGTCGGCGTAGCGGGTGACTTGTGCTCACATTCACTGAAGTAAGCAATGGTGGTAGCAGTAGCCTTATTCCTGCAGTACGTACACAAGGCTGATTCAGCCCTCTGCAATATGTGAAGGTGTGTTTGACTTTTAGCAATTTACGCGAAGGCGAATCTCCTGCAATATCACGATCGTAATGGAATGTCAGAGACTCCTCATATAGGTGAAACATAAAGAGTTTGCAGTCACGTTTGGCTCCAATTTGCAGCCGTCCGAACTCGGGTCATATTACTGTACTTTGTCACTTGACGTACTTTCTGCTTCATAGTGGGTAATCTTACGCCACAGTTCTCCAGCCACGTCATAATATTTTGGTCTACAAAATATTTCTGTCACTCGTCCTAAAATTTGGTTCACCAAGCAGTTAACCCAATAGATACGAAAGATTTAAGTACTTGATTTTACTTTGTTTCATTTGTAGCAAAGAAGCATATATTCCCATAGACGCTTTCTTATTCATAACTTTTTGGAGATTTTAATGTTAATTTTTATGTACGTTGTTCTGTAGAGTCTAACTGTAAATGTAGACAATAATGTTTACATACTTGAACTTTCCTTGGACTCAACTGGGTTTTTAACATCGATGCAGCTTATGGTTCTGCCTGTATAGAAAGTTCCAGCATAGGCGAAAATCACACTCCGTTTAAAAAAAAAATTAAGATCCGCTGGTTATCGAATACTACATCTTTTAATTGCTCTGCTGATCGCTAGCAATAGAAATGTCATGTATATATATGAAACTCATAAAACAGTTACACAGAAAGGCAAGAATTGTAATCTGGCACCGCTGCTGCGTTTTGGGTTCTCTCCCCTAGATGTGGAGGGCGCAAGATTAATGGGCATGATATTCTTCTCGCTGTTTCTCAAGAGTAAGGGGAAATAACAGGTATTCTTCGTCCTGCAACTCGGCCTATATTTCACTCTTACTCAACTGCAATGACAAATAAACATAAAAGTTTTCTGGGTATGGTGCCGCCTATATTTTCAAATAACTGTCACTGAATAAAACCAAAGTTTCGACCACGGTTGTAATGACTCTCGTCGGGGTTTACAGGTGCACTGTTTCATAGAAAGTCCACTTACATGGTCCTTCCACATTGTACAGTATCACAATTTAAAAAAAAAAAAAATACTATTGATACGGTTGATCTCCTACGGTGGAAGCAGTGTGAAACTTTATTAGATTCCGGAATGAGATTTTCACTCTGCAGCGGAGTGTGCACTGATATGAAACTTCCTGGCAAATTAAAACTGTGTGCTGGACCGAGACTCGAACTCGGGACCTTTGCCTTTCGCGGGCAAGTGCTCTACCACCTTTGTTTTTTACGTTGTGTTTGGTCCTTGCGAACGTCACATGACATCCGTTCAAGTTCGTTTGTTGATCCTTCCATTCAGTTTATTACAGAGGCCAACCAGCTCTCTGACCGTGCCGGCTGCCATCTGAGCTACCCAAGCACGACTCACGCCCCGTCCTCACAGCTTTACTTCTGGCGGTACCTCGTCTCCTACTTTCAAAACTTTACAGAAGCTCTCCTGCGAACCTGCAGAACTAGCACTTCTGTTTCATATCAGCGCACACTCCGCTGCAGAGTGAAAATCTCATTCTGGAAACATCCCCCAGGCTGTGGCTAAGCCATGTCTCCGCAAAATCCTTTCTTTCAGGAGTGCTAGTTCTGCAGGTTCGCAGGAGAGCTTCTGTAAGGTTTGGAAGGTAGGAGACGAGGTACTAGCAGAAGTAAAGCCGTGAGGACGAGTCGTGAGTCGTGCTTGGGTAGCTCGGATGGTGCCGGCACGGAAGCTCAGCGTGTTCGGTCAGAGGGCTGCGTACTCTCTGCAATAAAAAAACTGAGTCAAGGAATCAAGGACCAACTTGAACGGATGTCTTGTGACGTCCGCACAGACCAAACGCAACGAACTATATCGAACAAAATGAAAAAGGATAGTAATAAATGGTTTAAAGCCAACTCACTGACATTAAACTTCGAAAAGACTCACTATATGCAATTCAGAACCTGTAAGAGGTTTCCACCCAGCATATGCATAAAGTACGAAGAAGAGCAGATAGAAGATGTTGACAGTCTTAAATTTCTGGGATTACAACTTGATAATAAATTCAGTTGGGAGGAGCACACCACAGAACTGCAGAAACGCCTTAACAAATCTGTATTTGCAATTCGAGTGTTAGCAGACATAGGCGACGTTAAAGTGAAAAAGTTTGCATACTTTGCCTACTTTCATTCCATAATGTCATATGGTATAATATTTTGGGGTAACTCTTCAAGTCAAACAAAAGTTTTCAGAGTCCAAAAGCGTGTAATACGTATTATTTGTGGAGTAAACTCACGGGCGTCTTGTAGAAACCTCTTCAAAGAACTGGGTATACTAACTACTGCCTCTCAGTATATTTACTCCTTAATGAAATTTGTCCTAAATAATATATCTCTTTTTCCAACAAACAGCTCAGTTCATACATACAATACCAGGAACAAAAATGATCTGCACAAGGACTTAAAAGCACTTACTTTAGTTCAAAAAGGGGTCCACTACTCAGGAACACTCATCTTCAATAATTTGCCAGCAAACATAAAAAATTTAGTTACAAATAAAGATCAGTTTAAAAGGAGCCTGAAAGACTTACTAGTGGCCAACTCCTTCTACTCCATTGACGAATTTTTTAATAGAAACAAATGATGTATTGTATATATTCATACTACGAGTATTAGTATTGTTATTTCACCTTAAAAAAAGTGACATGTTCCACATCCACGAGGATCTCCTCAACACGGATCTATGGAACGAAAAACTAATCTAATCTAATCTAATCAGAAATGGCAAAACGTCGTCTTCACGGACGACTTCCCGTTCTCTGTTCAGCAACACGATGAAAATAATAGTAGGCCTATGTGGAGGCTCCATGAGGAATGAACGTTGCCATCACCTGGAGTGATGGCATAGCCTGTCATTTAGTGTACAACAGGACCACACAGCCGGTAATTTGAAGAGCAATGGCTGCCTTTCTGAAATGTTTAGGCCAGTGGCTGGCCCCTAATCTTGGAAATCTCGGTTGCCTTATCTTTCAACGAGATAATGCGAAATCATATGTTTTCTGCGCTCCCTGACATACCTCCATATAGAGAGCGTTCAATTGCTGTCCTGTCCAAGACATTCTCCAGATCTGTCACCCATTGAAAATGTCTAGCCGTTGGTTGCCGAGAGACGGGCACGCCACTGGTCACCAGATAATACGACTGACGAACTCTGATACAGTATTGGAGCAGTATGAAATGTATACAAAATTAATCAAGTAATCTAAAAAATGGTTCAAATGGCTCTGAGCACTATAGGACTTAACATCTGAGGCCATCAGTCCCCTAGAACTTAGAACTACTTAAATCTGACGAACATAAGGACATCATACACATCCATGCCCGAGGCAGGATTCGAACCTGCGACCGTAGTGGTCGCGCGGTTCCAGACTGAAGCGCCTAGAACGGCTCGGCCACACCTGCCGGCAATCAAGTAATCTATCTCACTGTATTGTCTACTTATTTTACAAGTAAAATTTCATTATTTTCTGTCCTTCTTGGTATTGCAGTTTTAGTGGTCAGCAATGTTTTTAGTGGCCTTGCTGACCTTGTGCTTCACGATCCCTGGCTGGCTTATTGTCTTGGCGTAATCTGTATGGTATTCGGCCATTGCCGATTAGTTGTACTGCCCAAGTCGACAGCAGTGCCGAGGTAACCGAAGGAGGAGGCGCAGTCGTTAGTACACTGGACTCACATTAGAGAGTATTACGGTTTCAACCCGCGTCCGGACATCCACATACGTGTTTTCCGAGATTTTCCTAATTCGCTCCTGGCAAATGCCGGGATGGTTCCTTTGAAAGGGCACGGACAAGTTCCTTCCCATCCTTGAAAAAACTGAGTTGGTGCTCCGTCTCTAATGACCTTGATGTCCATGGTACGCTAAACCTTAATCTCCCTTCCTTCCTCTTCCGATGTAGTCTTCTCCACAGTCGCACTCCATCCTGTACACACCTGCAATGTGTGCAGCGTCTGTCATGTCCTTGCTGGGGCCCAACACATCCTACACCTCACTGACGCTCTCGAAGATGGAATGGACACCAACCTGGCGAAGATGTTTGCCAATTCGGTCACTAAAGTTATCCTTCCTTCCAGCAAACGATATCAAACGTCTCTACAGTTTTATTTTTTAATTGTAATGTAGTGTCTGAACCATCGACAACACAGTATAACAGAAGATCCAGAGGAAGGCCACTGCAGCCATGGCTGAAACATCGACTTTACTGACATTTATTTTACAAAATGAAGCGGCACCATACCCAACAACTTATACCATCTTACTCTGTCTTCAACCGACAGAAAAACTATCTTGTCCATTGAAGATCCATATTAAGTTAATGTTTACCTGCTTCTTTAGCCTTGACGGCTTTCATCGTAAGTAGTCAGTCCCTCCTGGTCAAAAAGTTAATAAATAGTTCTGTCACGATATGTCAACGTGTCTGAGGGAGATTATGTGGAGAAAGTGTCTCAAAACTTTCCTACGACAAACCACACTCGAATGCGGTTGCCAATGTGCCGATTAGCTTGGCTGAAAATAGGATGACACTTGCGCTCCAACGACGATGTTTAACGGTCTTGGCTCCCCATGACATTTTCTATCCCCCATTTGAAAATCAGTTTGACGTTACATACAGTCGAGGAAATTTAAACCAAAACTTGGAAACCTGTAAACAATACCTCGTACGAAGCGAGAAATGTTCTGAGTAGCGTTTTGGTAGCTTGTCCGTGACTTTTTGTTAGTAAATTTTCACAGATTTTCAGATTATAAGGTCAACATTACTTCGGCAGAACATTCTAGTGTTATCGTCTCTGTTAGGTTGATTGCATTTAAACTTACTGTAAATGCCAAAAGCTTAAATAATACAATAAGTAGATTCTCACAATCGCTTTGTAAACATTTTTGTACTTTAAATACTCCCAGAAGCTCAGACAGGCTCGTATCTTCCAACGCATTATTTGCACTGAATGTTATTTGTGTTGAGTGATGGAATAAAATGCTTGCATTAGGGTTCTATTTAGTGAGGTACAAAACTTTGGATTCCTTTTTATGTCTTTTTCCCTTTAAGGCAGTGTGTGGCGAATCTACCACTTTCTGAGAGTCGAGAAACATCTCATTCCGTCGACTGATCCTTTTAATGTTATCCAAGTTTCAACACCATGCTCTCTTCCAAGTTACTAGAACATGGAATCACTTTCTTTTCAGTAGGTATTTCTTACCTTGACGTCTGGTGAAGGAAATGGGCATGGCAGAAAGATGTCAATTTAAGAGCCGCTCAGGGATATGTACACAACAAATACGGGTAAATCAGCACATGTGCACATTCTTGGTTCCACACAGTTATGTACAAAACCGCTTCCGTTTGAGTCAAGATTTCACGTACAGAAGTGCAGCTGTGTTTGACATAGCAAGATGATGCCTAGAGGAAGAGTGCTCATGAACTCTGTTTTTTTTTACTGATGTTCTTGATTCTTATGATGAAAAAACTTCTTTCTATTACTTCCCACTGACTGCTTCTTCTCACAAAGAATACCAGTCCTTCTGTGTAATGTAGTTCCCGGAATTGTGTAAACTTTAGGTACAGACAGCCATATGGATTTATGTGTCCAGTAATAGCATACACACCGGTCTTCGACATCAGTTTATAAACTGGAGCGCCATTGCCTCCAGTGACAAAGAGAATTATATGTGACGGTCCTCCTCGAGGCTCGGGTCATACAGCTAGAGTTGTAGGATGTACCCTCCCCTACACATTCCACAGTAGTTTGAACAGTATAGATGTAGGACTCACAGACCACGCGAATACAGTAAAGCGAATGGACAGACATCTATGAGAACCGATTATGAGGACAACACTGGAGATTTTTACAAAATATAAGAAGAATTAGTTTTTAAAAAATTCGAAAGATTTTATTGTTTTTAAAAATATTTCCCTTTAACATCAGAACGTTTTTCCATTCGATGAAACCAATCCTGAAAGCAATGATGCCTCTCTTCCTGAAGTACTTCAGAAACCACATTTTTGTAATGTTTCACTGCTTCATCTCATAAAAGTTATCCTATGCATTTTATCTTTAATTTTTGAAAACAAAAAAGTTCTCGGTCAGTGATGTATGGTGCTGAACTTTAGAGCATCCAGATACCCAGTTGTTAGGTTTTGTTGAGTGCAATGACACATTGTCATGAGATTTGTTTTCCATTAACTTTTTCAATAATTTGCAATAAACAGACGTTTGAGTATCATTTAAAAAATGATGGCCCACTTAAAGAAATTAACAGCAATCTCCTTACCGTCACTGCGAATTCGTCGAACTTCTGCATAGATTCTGACCCACTGAGCTGATTGACTTTTCTTCTCAGGATTAGAACAATGAATACAAGATTCGTCTCCAGTTTTAAGCTACATCAGAAGTTTCCAGTTCCTCTGCACCAGTCAGTGCGTTGTTGTTTCTTAGTGGGATCAGTTTATGTGGAATCCATCGACAACAAAATTTCCTCATATCTAGCTGTCGTGTTGATGTAAAATGTTTTGAATTTGACTCTTATCAAAGTCAAGTTTCTACCGAATAAACTCCTTTGATATCTGTCGATCTCTTTTGGGCATTGCCTGAACAGCTGCAATATTTGATCAGCAACTTCAGTTCCTGTGTGCCCTTCACAAAATTCATCACTAAGATAAACCCATTCTCTTTTGAATTCGCAGTATCAAATATAAATTGTTGCTTGAGAAGGAGCTTCTTCACAAAATGCATTTCCGAGTCGATCTTGACATTTTTTGGCGTTAATGACGATTAAGAACTGTAAAAAAACATAACCTGAAAATGTTTTTCGGTGCACATAAAGATCTTTAAATAATGATCATTAACAAACTATTAGAATATCTCGAAAAAATTACAAGGCAATCAACTCGCAAAACATTAAGAATTAGCTGTCGAATGTAAACAGAGTCAAGGCGCTCCAAACACCTTCAGCCTCATCCTCGTGTTTGCCGGTGGCTCTGATTGGCAGATGTCAATCAAAGTACGCTTGGCTATCAGGACAGTGCATGAAGCCTGCTGTGACAAAACAGTGTCACATGATCTCTCTCAAAACTCTCTAAGAAGTACTGGTCGTATGTTAAGGCACAGCGTGGCAAAAGAAGGTCAGACATTTGCTGACAAGAGACTGAAACAGACAATAACAAATTGAAGCCCGAAGTGCTGAATTCTGTTTTGAAATGTTCCTTCACAAATTAAAATTAAGAAATGTTTCCAGTATTCAATTGCCGCACCACAGCAAACATTGGTGGTAAATAGAATGTAGTTAGGAATGTTCAAAAGAAAATAAAGTAGCCGTTACATAACTAAGTCCCAGGCTTCAACGGAATATTACTCAAGTTATATACAGTGTTTGCAAGTGAGTTATGTCACGCTTTATGACAATTTCCCGCAGATCCTTGCAACGGGGAAATGTTCCATTGGCTGAAAAAGAAAACACAGATTACCCCCATTAACGGAATAACGCAGCATAAATTTACACATAGTTACCGATATAAACCACTCACCGCTATTTGTAGTAGAGTTCTACAACAAGTTCTGAATTCAAACATGAGGCCTATCTAAAACAGTGATATTCTGCGAGGCAACCAACATGATTCCGAAAACATCGACCTTGCGAACATAGCTCGCGCTCGTCATACATGATATTCTAGGTACCATGGATATTTAGTCTGAAACAATTGGCGTCTGTAGACTTCGGACAAGCTTTTGATTTACTATCAACTCCACACCTGTTGTAGAAAATACTTTTGTGTGGGATGGTTAACCAGGCTTGCGACTGGACTGAGAGCTTCGTGACAGGCAGAACTGCAGCAAATTATTCCAGTTGCATTCCCTACAAACAGAAATGCAGATGGCATGATACACTGTAGTATAATAGTTACAGCAGAAGGACTGATTAAACGCTGTTATTAAGAAAAAATGTGCAAATGCAGTTGTGACTAACTAAACAGCGGAAAAACAAGATCTCTCCACAAAACTGTGAACTCCGAAAGGCAACATGACTTGGAAGTTAATACGTCTAACGAGAAACGCGCATTAGAGCTTTAGAAAGCTATAACTTAACGGAACATACTGAATTCAGAGAACTATTCACATCGCTTTCTGACTACTGCTTTGTTGTGGTTCATCCAGTAATATCGACGATAACAGTCCTATCTGTAAGCGGTTTGTTTAATCAATACAACAGTACCGTGCAGATAGTCAATAAATTTACATTCCTATCGCGGAAGGCTCATTACAAGACATTAGGAAACCATCATCACGAAGCATTCGGAAATTACATAGAATACTGTTTCATATAAAGTAATGGGTTAAAGATATAAAAAGAAAAATTAGGCGGCAGTTAACTAAGCTGGACTTTTTAGAACATTCTGTCGATGAACTCTCTGCCAACCACTGAACAAATGCTCGTCGAGACACTGATTAAAAGGTCGGAGAAAAGTTCAGGAAAACCCTTAAAACAACCCCTCCCGCACTCCCCCCCCCCCCCCCCCCCAGCATCGAATGAAAAAATGGAGTTACGCAAAATCACTCATACAATCCATCTTGTAATACTGGATGGGGGAACGAAATTCAAAGGGTTTTGCCTTCCTCTCATATAGTATACTTCAGATGTCTTGCATAAAAACTGAAATTATAGAAGAAGATAATACGAGATCTAGACTCGACGGTATCTACTTGCCGCTGCTTCTCTGATAAGTCACACTTACATTGGAGCAAGGGCACGCAGATTACGAATGGTAATAACCAATCGGTTAAAGCCGACACTGGTATTTTAGCTCTCAGTAACGGGTATTTTTCGGTATACGTTTCGTCTCGACTCTAACAGGTGTTTTATTCATTTCTTTACTGATAACCGATAAAACACCGGAAATATCGCGACAGGCAAACACATATAATAAAAATTGGTAGTGCATTGCTGAAACAATGTCCCTGTTGCCGCGTGTCGTGGTATTAGGTACACGTGTACATGCAGTGCACCTGGTCTATACAGCAGTTTCTCGCTTTCGTCGCGCCGACATCTGTAGTATTGCAAAATTGTGACAACAGTAATAAATTAAAAACTCAGTATTTCATTCATAGTAAACAATAAGAATAGAAAGTAGCTGAACTTCTGCCGTGTCAACGTAATACGCCTTTATGGGCTTGTAGTCCTTGAAAACAGGCAGACTAACACGAAGAAAAGAGTTCTTCAGCCTTAGTTTTCACACTTTAACACTGACTATTCATAATGTCCAAACAATGGTATGATCCCCAGTTACTAAGTGATTTTTGAACAGTGTTTCAAAAAATTAGAATCAGTAGGAGAATATTGGTGGTTTTTTGTAGTATTCAACTACTTATCGCTTTTCGAGATGCGCAGCGAACGGGGGACGGACTAAGGTTTCTTTTATTTGCCTATTTAATATTTTTATTCTATGTATCTTGAAACTGTGAGAGTCAAAATTTTTCATTTTTAGTTCGATTTCGAGGTTCATCACAGGAAATAATAGGAATAAAAAAGCGAAAATCGGTTATTTTAGAAACTGGCTTTTTGAGCGGTTTCGGGTTAAACTGGCAAGGAAGAAAACCAATGTAACCCAAACCCGGTTGTTTCAGGCCACATGCAGCCCAACAATTATCAGCTGGTTGTCACGGCGTTGATTCTTGTAACTAGCCTCACTGTTCGATGCTTTTAAACTTGCACACTTGTGCAACAACGCAGTCGCAGCGACAAGAGTGGCACGCCGGTCTACAGGTAGACATAATTTAGTCGTCAATAGAATTTCCAGCGACTTCCTAAATAGTTCGTTCAGCTTTTTGTGACCAAGATAAGCGAAAATTTCTACATGTATTTGTGTGAACCTTACAATTATTGATCGAATTAACGTAAGAAAATTTTATAATCAATTTTTGCCCCGAACATTTTTTCCTCTTCATAGACATTGTTGCTAAGATTCATTCTCCGTACTTGTAGAAGATCTAAAATTAATTTTAGAATGGATAAAGGCATACAAAGTAGGAAACACAACGTTGTTGTAATTGTTGGTGTGGTTTGGAGCGCTCAACATCTAGCTCATAAGCGCCATCAAATGTTATTGGACGCATGAGTTTAAAAAAATACTAATAAAATCTTTCTTATACATTGGCTGAAACAAAACTACGACATTCACGATAAAATAATTTTCAACGAAAGATGCAGTTATAAGACAAAACCTCAAAAATTGTGCTAACCAGTTACTAAAAAAGAGCAGGAACCAGCTTCTCTGAAAAAATTTAAAATCTGTGGATGCATGTATGGTTGATCACACATAAAGAGTCACGCTTACAAACTGTACCCATTCAAACACGCAACCTCAATGTTTAAAGATTTTATGTCACCCAAAAGATAAAATATTAAAAAATGAAATGATGAAATGAAACCTTTTGATGAAAATGCTTGGGAATGAATCAGTCACCCTTATGACAGTTAAAATCTACCCTCTAATATCTCAGGGAATGGTCGTGTAACCTCACAGGATTTCAAAATCACTACTACACTCGCCCAATCATCATTTAAAATACAGGGCATGTTCATATGCGTCGAGGAGTCAGAAGTGCATTAGGGCCTACAAGCACTGCAAACGCGGCAGCTTCAGGGTAGCTGGAAGGAAAAACCTTTCTTTTTTTTGCACAGTCGCTGAATAATATAGTTCGCCTTATTTGCAAAACTGTTGCAGCCGTTCCACAAAGAGACACTACGAAAGTCTCCATTTTCAGAATTGCCAGCACTTTATACACCGTTGAAACGAGAAGTAACCTGTCAGCAATCTATATTCACTAAATCTGTTGAAGATTCAGTAAATGCAACACAAATAAGTTTCGAAATATCTCCCGTTATAGAAAAAAATTGCCGGCCATTTACGGACGGAAATTTTGTCAGTTATTATTTCGAGATAGGTGCTAAAAAGATCCGTCCGGAATTCTGTGCACAGGAGATTACCGTAACGTAGGCACTGACAAAGGGCTAATTAACATACTCTGTAATATTGTATTGGATGAGCGGCCAGTAAAATAGTGGAAAATCACTCATATCATAGACATGGGCCTCCGCAGAAATGTTTGCAGGAGGGGCAAGATTCAAAACTTGCTAGTCTTGATGTAACTGATTCGATGAATCTGAATACCTGTACGCCTCGTGCACCAAGAACTAAATTTTACAGGAAGTACAGAAAACATACGGTACGTCAAAAGAGTGATGGTTATCTGTTTAGAATTATTAAAGTCGGTTACTTTGGTAGCTAAATGTTAAGCATTTTTCAATAGCATATGCAAAGTACATGTTTTACTATTATTAACATTAATTTGGATGTCACTTGTTTGATTCGCCTACCTGAATTTATATCCTCATATGATTAAATTCAGGGTATCCAGCGAGCTATGAAATAAAACTAGAAAAAAATTCACAAAAAATTATTTATGGATGTTCCCATGATGTTAGGTTGAAACAGAAAAATAAAAACTGAAATAGTAAAAAAAATTTCTGGAAATTTGTAGTAAGGTCTTGTGGGACCAAACTGCTGAGGTCATCGGTCCCTAAGCTTACGCACTACTTAATCAAACTTATACTAACGTACGCTGAGGACAACACACACACACCCGTGCCCGTGGGGGGGGGGGGGGGGGGGGGGGGGGAGCCGCGCGGGCCGTGACAAGGTCCCCTCAGACCGCGGTGCTACCCCGCGCGGCCTGAAATTGGAAAAAAGTCTGAATGATATCCTGCTGGAAGCCAACAACAATACTGCATTATTGTTTCTAGAAGTGGAGAAATAGTACATAAACTTTAAAAAGGTTTGCTCAACTCTGATGCTAAGTGCAACATTTTGTTTTCTTATAAAACTTCACATCTGTTCACATTAACGGATTTTTTGCATTACTTTCAAAATCTATATGTCTTTAGTGTCGGCTGGTACAATTGAAATGGAATAAAATGTATTTTGAAATCTACATTTTTTGTAGTTAGTTAGTGTGGCTCAGGGCCAATACATGACTATATGAAAGTGAGGAACCTCAAAAAATCATTCTCTGATTGGCCGGCAAAATCAGCTTTTAGTAGGCTAGGACTGCGCCAAGCTAAACCTTCTCTCTCGAGTTTGTCAAATTATTGTGCAGGCATACCAACTGTAACTCAAATCGCAGCTCTGTGCCTACATGTGGTGTTGATTTGCACCCATAGACGTAGAGCAATCCCAATTCTGGATACTTTTTCCCTCTCTTCTAGCGGAAAAGTCGAATTTTCTTTTTCGATTGATGTGTTTGGGTTTAAGTATAGATGTAGGCCTACTCACCTACAATATAGCATGATTGTGTTCTTCAGAGTGTAAAACCTAAAGCAGAATCAGCAAGCCATGGATTCTCTTTTTCCACAGAGAAATGGTAAACTGCTGTTGACCTGTTGTGATTCCATGCGTAAAAGGGCGAGGGCGTCCTAACGCTAATTAGAGACGAATGACTGGTATCATGTGTAGTTGTGTTTGTTGTGTTAGGAATCGGCTGTGGAATCTGTGCCCCAGGGGCTTTTTATCGGCTTTTCTGCAACGTGATAAAGGCAGTATGGGAAAGGGGCAGAAAAAGACAGAAGATATTGTTTCGGCACAGGATGTATAAAAGCTCGTATCCATCTTAACTGCAGATCAGCGCTGAAAACGCAGCCGCGCCAAGGAACTGGCATAATGTCCTGCGGACAGTGAGACAACTAAGAAAAACCGAGATAAATTGTAATTTCTAAAGATGCAGCATTTCCCTTCGTGATCAACAACGCTAAATCTGCAGTTTAGTGGAGTTACTTTTACCATGTGTGAACAAACGTATGAGCTAGCCACTAGTATAAATTAAGCGCCGTATATCTATTCCTCTGAGTACTAGATTCCAATAGGAATCCATAGGAATGTCATTACTTTTGCAGTCTTGTTGGAAGAGAAGCCAACCATTGACAATAGTTATATCGATGAAGTGACAGAAAAATCTCAAATAAAATTTCCTAGGCCTTAGCTGATGAGACCATCTAGAAGGTATACTCACTCCATGATTTTTTTATGAGTTCTAGGACAAGTGACATCAGTCTCCTGCTCATCTTTTTGGTCAAAACATCGTACAACGGTGAGAGGGAGAGCAGATTAAAAAGTTCACGCAAGAGATACTCCTCTGTTATCCAACCATTTTACAGCCCTAATATTTACCCAACAACTGCTGGCATAATCCGTATCACTTCAGGCAGGGGGGTTACCTTCATAGTCTCGGATGTTATTGAATTTAGCATATGTTAAAGTTCAGTAGTAAGCAAGAAATTGTATTTTTTGTTTTCTCCAAAAAAATTCTTGCCCCAAGATACAGGCCTCCAAAGATGACACCGCTAACACCATTTTGTAGATGCGAATTTCGGAATTTTTTTAAAAAATGCTATACCTCTGTAACAGTTCTAGATATTTTGTTAGAGGTTTTTATTTGAAAGATAATTGCTTTATGATTACAATGGTATCCTTTGTTTGGACATATCCGTCAAAGTTCTTGTACTGTCGCCTTTTGGATTCTTTTTATAATTTACAGATTTTTTTTTCCAAAAATGCCAATCCAGGAAAGTTAGATTTCTTTTCTGTTGATTAATGCCATGTAGTCCTATATTCCCTCAAAAGGAGAGCTCACACTTTTAAGTCAGACAGGTTTTATTTTAAAAAATAATTTTTTTTTTAACTTTCAAGGGTAATGTATGTCTTCACTGAAGTTGTTTCTTACTAATTTCCTTGATACAATGTTTATTTCTATTGTCTTTGTTGCTGTTATTTCTTATTAATTTCTTTGTTGCAGTTATTTCTTTTCACTTTCATTATTGCAGATATTTCTTACACTTAGTTGTAGTTTCTTGTCAATTTCTTTGTCATGGTTGTTCATTGCAGGTTTCTGTATTGTAGTTGTTCAGTGCTAATTTGCTTACTGAAGAGACTTCTCAGAAGTCTGAGACCATCCAGTGAATTCTGTGTTTTCGTGAGGAATTTGCCAGTTAACACAGCTGCAGTGTGTTTTGTGAAATGACTGTTTGAAATGTCTTCTGAATGAGGCCACAGGAGAGTGAAGTGTGCTCACTATTTGCATATCCAGAAAAGAGTGATATATAAGACAAACAAAAAAAACAGCCTATGTTCAGCTTGGGAATAAGTGTTCTCATTTGAAGACTGTGTTTGAAAGTGAAGATGTTTCCAGTGACGACTTTTCGTATTCTAAATGTTTTGACAGAATAACAACAATGATAATATCAGAACAAGGTGAAGTGTCCCATTGTGCAGATGATGCAGATTTTGAGTCAATAGGGGAAGAATTAAATACCCTGAATCAGTCAACTACAGAGGTTGGTGTTAGTCCTGATAAGAAACTGTGGTCAGTGCAGTTGAGTCTTAAGCTCTATATATCAGGAAAGTGCAGAGAAATTACTAAAGCTATGGATAAATACACTACAGCAAAACTGACCACACTCTTCAAAGTAGAAATTTCAAATGAACCAAAACACTCTTGCACCTTTTGCCAAGAATTTTTCACAAATATAAATTCAACTGCTAAATATTGTGCATCCTATGGTGAAAAGGTGCAAGTTTTAACTATTATTCCAGAGACATTTTCAAAGAAAACAATTCTGAAACATGTTCCATCAGTATCAAAGTACATGGTAGACAAATCAAGAAATGTGAGGTCTGTAAAAGAAGTCTTTGGAAGACCAGATCCCTATTATGGTCATCCTGTACAACAAGCAGCTCAAGTTCAAATAGTGTAGTCATTTTATCTGGAAGATAAATGGGACTGCTCTCACCAGAGTGCCAACAAAAAAGACACTTCAACTGTAACAGTTGAAGGTCAAGAAGTTGTGAAAATGATGAGGTACATGATTCGCAGTATTAAATAAACTTTTGCAATTTATAAGAGCAACTATACAACTTCACATATTGGAAGATCAAAATTTTATGCACTATGACCTATGTGGGTAGTTCCACACCCACCTAGAGATGTCTGTTTATGTGTGTAATGCATGAATTTTGAACTTTGTGTGGTAACTTTGAAGAACTTACTGAAGGATGTGACATATGACACCTCGGTTGGGCTTTGAAGTCATTAGTAGTCTGTAACGTAAAGCGAGGGACTTGTTTGTTTCAAGACGTGGAGACTGCGCTGGAAAGGGAGAATTGTCTTTACAGACACTTGGCCTGGAAGACATATGAGATAGGTAACCCTGCAGAAATTACATATGCAACATGGGAGGAAAATAAACTAATTAAGAAAATTGTTGCCTGCAATAACAACACTTTGCAGGAGTGAAAGGGTGTGTACAGGCTGAAGAGCTATGTTTAGTGCTTCACTCTGATTTTGCTGAGACCTGGTCTGTAATTCTCACACAAGAAGTACAAGGGTATCATTGGAGTAATGACCAGGTTTCAATTTTTTACAGGAGCGACATATTTTCAAAACAAGGCCACAAGTGTTGCAGTTATAAGTGATGACAAAAAACATGACTCAGCACATGCTTTGCTAACAATGCGGAAAATTTTTGAACTGCAAACAGGGGCAGAGAAAATCATAATTATTTCTGATGGTGCTCCTAGTCATTTTAAAAATCATTACCAGCTGTTTGAATTGAGTAAGTTGGTTGTGCCAACTGACTGGGTATACAGTGCTATTGGTCATGGGAAGCGGCCTTATGATGGTGTAGGAGGCATGCTGAAGCACCATGCTACAACACATAATCTTGCCAGACCAAATACAGCTGTGATTCAGAATACTGAGGATTTTATGACAGTTTTGAAATCTTACACATCCACAGCCCTCATTCTTTTGCCAAAAGAGGAAATCGAAGAATTCCATGAACAGATAAAAGAAGAATTGTCCAAACAAACTACTCCTATGAAAGGAAATCAGAAGACACATTTTTGGACTCAAAGTGATGGGCAAACTCATACTGCACATACTTTAAAGAGCAAGAAAGAATAAATTTCGTTCATTCAGCCAACACCTCAGAGGCAGCAGGATAATATTCAGATTTACAACCTGAGAAGGGGGATGTTTGTGACATCTGTGTGTGACTGGACTGGTGGACTGCAGAGATTATAGACGCCATTTATGAGTTAAACGATATTGTAGTGAACTTTGTGCTACCACATGGACCAGCTGCTGGATACAAGTTTCCAGCTGAAGGACTGCAACAATGTCATCAGTGTTCACTTACTGTTCACAATGTTTGGAAGATTGTAAGTGCTCAAGTTCCTATTGGTTCAATGGGAAAGCATCACTCTTCAAAGGAAGACACTGAAGTAGTGGAACACATTTTTAGTTCATTGACTGGCTGATTTCAATACAAAACAGAGAGCATAGAAGTTATATAAATTGAAACCTTTAAGTCTTTGGATCTTTCACATAAACTTTGGAACCATTTAAAATGCGTGAGAAATGAGTCTCTTACTCATCTTTCAAAACTAAAATTATCTTAAATAAGGCTAGGTTTTGATTTTTATTAGCCTGTTATGTGATAATGTGGTAATAAAACAGGTTTTATGTAGGCCTATGGCAAAAATTTCAGTTGTTCAACCAAAAAGTGGAAGCTCTCCTTTTCAGGGAATGTAGAACTATATGGTACTAATCAACAGAAAAAAACTCAAAATTTTATCGAGTGGTATTTTTGAAAAACAATTTTTTTTCATAAATTATAAAAAAAGCTCAGAACACTCTAGTAAAAGAACTTAGACAGGTAAGTCCAAATGGGAGATTTCTTTGCAGTCATAAAGAAATTATCTTTCAAATAAAAAAAACCAGCAAAATATCTAGAACTGTTCCAGAGATAAAAAAATTTCCAAAATTCGTATCTTCAAAATGGTATGTGCAGTGTCATCTTTAGAGGGCTGTATCTTGGAGCAGAAATTTTTTTGGAGAAAACAAAAAAATATGTGTTACTCTTATTTAGTCCTTCATTTTAACATATACTAAATTCAATAACGTCTGAGGCTATGAAGGTAAAATTTTTTCCTAGCCTGCCTGAATTGATATGGACTATGCCTGCTGTTTCTTCTTCCTCTTAAGAACCACACCCTCAATTTTTCATCTCTCTATCAGATGAAGACTGTAAGATTGGGAATCATTGTAGTTGAATGTTTCCTAGGGATTGGAAACCAGTATTTGACAGAGTCATTGACAAAGCTGGTGATACGTACCAATTGTCAAAGTAAATTTAGATTTTGTTTTCATTGTGAGATAAAACAAAATAAGAGCCAGCTCTAGTGTTAGGAAGGATTGGTTCAGGTAGTACACAACCTGTATAGATCTCAAAATTGTGAAGTAGGTCCATGGTGCCACAAAGGAAAACAATTTATATCCCCAATGATGGGGTTTCATAGGATTGTTCTTGTTTAGAGAAGACGAGCTTTGAAAAGCACAATATGTTCATCAACACAGAGCATTGATTCCGCAACGGGAATTTATTTAAACTCACTTTGAAGAGCATTAACTATTGTGTGGATCTTATAAAGCCTACGTCTGTTGGGCTCATTCTGTGAAGGCATGTGATTGTTGTCACAGAAGTGTAAATTCGACTTCAATTCCTCCCATCTGTTATACGCCATAACATTTGCTCCCTTCTCAACTTGGATGTTTCCATTCTAGTACGTCCTACTGCCAGGTAGACCATAATTGCTCATATAGATACATATGCCATAAACTGCTCTGTTTCCTTCTCTGAGATATTCAGAGGCTTGTTCAGATTTTATTAGTCACTGTACAAGTTTGACTGAGTGGCAATTAAAGTTACAAGGTCCTTGCAAAAAAAACCTTTGAAGTAGTCAATTGGAGACTGAAGTATATGATCATTACCTGAATCCAACAGTGATTTTTTATGTGGCTAGAGCTGTAGAATCTGTAGGGCCACTCTCTTCACCTTCATCTGTGCCGTCATTGGAGCATGCTTCATTGTTTCCCAAAACGAAATAAACTCACTGCTACCTTGTTTTATTCAAACATCACACATTTATAATGACTGTTATATAAGATATAGCCCCAGTCATTTCATCTTTGATGATATTAGGTAACAAATTATTATAACTTTACTGTAAATGTCCAACTATCATAGTTTAATTTAGGTAAATTACATTGTAGAAATAAAAAGCAGAATTCAGTTATCACCAAATAAGGATATTTTGTTCCTTCTGTCGTGGTCAAGGGTGTAATCTGGGTTCCCATCCGAGTTATCCACCAAACTACCTTCACTCTCATCAGGAGGTACAAATGGCGTTGCATTGTGATGTCTTCTTAGTCAACAAAGTGACATCTGAAAAGAGTAAACTTCATTGTCTAAATTGCATGAAGTAATTCTTCAATGCGAAATGTGCCAGTTTTGGCACAGACTAAAAAGCAGTAGTTTTTCAGTATATGTCCACTGTGACAAATTTGGCACAAACCCAAAAAACCTTATAGAATGTAAACTAAGCATGTTTTGCAAATTGAAACTACTGTAATGAACTTTAAATAGACTGCATAAACAACATAATATTTTACAAAAAGCACTTTCCTTAATTTTTGTTTTTACAGCCATAAAATTTGAGGTTATGAGCAGCACATGTTTATCTCAGATGATGGAACTGCTCACTGACTGTAGTTCACTAAACTGCCACCAGGCAACAGCACAATACGGTAAATGGTTGAAAATAGTTCCAGGTACGGCTCAATGGGCCAGTAAATTGTTGCTTTAAAATTTAACATTAAATACCTGTATAAAGTGGTTATGTGCCAAACATGGCACACTGGGCAATAAGATGTTAAAGATTACTGTAAGGTACATAGAAGATTTTGTTACAAGCGATAGGTGCCAACCTTGCAACGAAAATTTAATTTATGTGTTTTTGTAGGTGAGGTAACAAAGGAACAAGGTCAGGGTACGAATCTTATTTTATCTTCATTTTTAAATGGTCTGAGTTGTTCTTATTTTTGCATTGAGGTACAATAAAGGGAGACAGTGCTAAAGACTTATACAGGATCTAACCATTGAGTACACTTGCCCTATGACTCTAACAATGTCGTACGTTGCTTTTAAGCAGGTGCCACCACGAGATGCCTCAAAACATAATACTCTGATTCATGAACAATGGCAGCTTTTACCTTACCCGCTGGTGGTTGAATACCAAATGCTTTTACCATTTAACCAAGAAACTGCAGCTTACAGAACTGAATCTGTTCTTAATTTTTGTGACTTCGCTGATTCTGGTGACAAAATTATTCTAGCTGGAAAAAATTAATTTCACAATTTTACTGTATGGTACAAAAGTAAGATGGGTCACTGTTAAATCAAGTAGTGGTATATTTAATGTACGGTATTGTATTGCTTTGAAGCAAACTTTTAGTTAATATCTGTAGATTTCTTGAAGGCAGGACATTTAAGCAAGCTATAAAATATTCATTAATATCGATATTTAGGCAAGAGGCATAAATACTGAGAGACAAAGTATTTAGGCTTATTGTTTAGTGCCTGTAAGAGAACAACTTCATTATTATGGGCTATGCAAAACACTTATTTCTCTCTTAGGAAATTAACTGAATATTTATTGACACATTATTTGTTCAAAATGTGTTAAATCAGGGCTCCATATATCTGGATCAACAGAAGTCTGCCATGCTCATGTTTTGTTCCCGGCCGCTGCGAACATTAACGATTTAATCATACAGTACTCGTGTTTACTGTGGCTGTTACGAACTCATTGTCATGCAGTGCTATGCCAAACCAGTAAGCATATTTATGGTGCCAGCACTGTGAGACAAAAGCATGTCTTATTCTCCTGACCCAGCCTCCCTCCCCCCCCCCCCCCCACCCCACCCCTCATCTGACAATGTGCTGGGAGTCAGTGGATAGAGCTTACTTTCTCTGCTCGACACAGTCCCTTGAGAATTTGTTCAGGATGTTGTCAGCGATCTGCATGAGTGGCACCAAACCTTCCTATTGAGCATTTATGATATCTTACTCATGGAAAATGATTAAGGAACCACACTGTATGTTTAGCAGCAGTGAAAGTTTAAAACAAAAATGAAATAAAGTTTCATCAGCTGTTTTGCCACCGGTCTCTGTTAATGTTTATTAGTACCATAGGCCCTGATACTCATCTCAGCAAAAGCCATGTACCGGCAATACATCGGCAGTAGAAAAGCACTTCTGGTCCTCCTAATCATAAATTTTTAAAGAAATGACACACATACAGCCTTTGTAAATTTCAAATAATAATTTGTCTGTTTCCTGCGACTCTTATAGGTAACTGGGACAAGTTAGAAGCACTTTTCACTACCACAACAATTATAACAATACAAACCATCATGTGCTTGTAAAATTTGGCCACAAGCCATGTCATAGTGTTCTTAGTTGTTTACATTATTCTGTGGAATTGGGCACATTTTTTATTTACATTTGTAGTTTTGTTGGCATTGCACACTTTCAGTGTATGCTCTTCCCAACATCTCAAAAATTTGTTAACACGATTACTATAGAAGTTTATGTCATTACACTTTTTTACATCAGAAATTAAAATGCACCCACCAGCTATGTGTTCAACACTTCTGTTGGGTTCAATTACTTGTATTTAATAACTTTATCACAATGTATCCGTAGCCAGTGTGAAATAGGTGGCACATCTGTTGTATGCTGACCAAAAAGAAATGCGAGAACCATTGTGTCAGCTGTGTGAGGATTGTTTTAAATAGAATCCAACTGATTTTGCTCAGTGATATGTTTCTTTGGAGAACATTGTGTTACAATAGTTAGTGGGAGCTAGTGCAACAGCACCAAAAAAAAACAAAGGCTATTTAAACTACTGGAAAGGTTACAGCTTTCTTCTTATTAATTGCTTTGCTAATGGTAAATACCTGGAAAGTACCACACTGGTCTTCTATGCCAATTAAACTACTAAAAAACTGACTTGCTTGGTTTTTGTTGGTCTGCTCTTTATCCAAACACTTTTGAGCATGGGAAATGGCTATGTACAGTTGTGGACAAAACGAGCGAGACCCCTCGCCTTTTTGTTATGCTGATCCACATAGCTTTAAAGTCTGCTACACAGCATAACGGGCAAGGCGACGAAGTGCTACCAACATACTATGCAAGTTCTCTTTGCACTGGAGAAACTCGCGCTTCGAAGACGCCACAGCATCGTCTGCCACCACTTCGTAGGAAACGAAATACCTCAAGTATAAGCCAATGTGTTTTATTCGCATATCTGTGAATGTGACTTGGATCTAAAGTGTGGTTATGTATAGTATGTATGCTCAAATTGCGAATCTAACATCATAAATAAAGACAAGGGGAAATGAATTAGGTGTCCTTACTCTTCCGTAACATCAAATATATTGTAGTTATTCTATTTTAAATGAACTGCGCAGAAAATCATTCACCAGAAGTGAATAACTTTTTACCAACACCAGATGATATAAACAGCTTGCCGGCGTGGGTTAGCCCTGTGTTCAACGGCGTCATATCGCAGACCGTGCCGCTGCTTGCGCCGTCAGTTCGAATCCTTCCCCGGGCATGGATGTATGTTAGGTTAAGTAGGTTGAAGTAGTTCTAGATTTAGGGGACTGAAGACCTAAGCAGTTTGGTCACATAGTACTTAGAGTCATTTTTTGACCTTTCGCATAAATTATCTTCACATAAACAGTCACATCTTTAGATTGCGTTGACATAGCTCACTTTTTTACATCACCAAGGTACCGTATACCGCAGGAAGTGCAATACATTTCCGCTTATTACATCCGCCCGTACTCGAGGTAAACTGGTTTTATGCGTTGGGTAGACAGATATTCGGTCAAGAAACTGAGACTAGTAGGGTTTCATTTTTACCTATTTACGTGACGAAATCCTAACGACAAAATTAGCTACCACAGTTACTGAAGATGAGGGCCGCATAATAATTTCCCCTACTCTTTATTCGAAATGTTCCAGTTGCAGTCGATACATCAGCATATTAATCGTTGCTACGCTTTCGATCCAAATGACGTTTACAGGAATGCAAATAAAATCCATTTGCCTATACACGTGGTAATTCAGATCCCACAATTAATGCCACCATGTTTTAGATGTGCAAGCATTTCCATTGCTAGCTACCTTAAGGAACACTTCGGCTAATTAAAGTTTTCTGGCTGTGGCACGTCTAATGGAGAATTCGAAACATTGTAGAATACGTTTATTTCCTGGGGTGGTGCAGAATTATCCTACTAAATTTACTGGCTAATAATGGTTTTTTGTTATTTTGATAAACATCCCAAATGATTGTCACATAAGCGGTGACATAAAGGTAGACAATTCATGTTTTTGAGTCTAGAAAGCTCTATGCAACAGAAACTGCAGATCATTTTGCCATTTTCATTGCGAAATTGCAGGCTTATTCATGTCTGGGGTAATATTAGAGGGCTGTTTGCCTGGGTTGTCTGCTAGCGTAGTGAAAGGCGTATGCTGCTGCAAGTGAGCTCTGGTTTGTTTTCGGTTCTAATCTCGATGGAGGTAGATAGACTATCAGTAAAGGAATTTTAAGAAATTCTCGTGCCCCGAATACGTTTTATTGCCACCTATATTCTGTACCGGCGCCCTGTGGATGTCAATATGAAACTCTTATAGAATTTCATGCTTGTTACTGCCTACTGTCAATAACTGAATTGACTTAAGTGTGGCACTGAATGATTTTTAACTGAATTTCGTTATAAATCTTCATGCATTGCTATATTTGCACACTTTCATGGTAGGTCAGCAACGGTAATCCAGTATGACTGGTCTGAATATTGACACAGACCATTTCGCGGCCGAATGCGCATAATATTTTGCTAATTCGTATCGGTATGGGGTACTTTGTCTTACTAAAACAGTTATGTCATCTCGATAAGCTGAAATTCATTTTTAATAGTACAGTTCTTACTAATTAGCGTTTCTTCTTTCATTTATATCTTATATTTAGGTGTTGTGGTTAACACACTAATCAGCATTAATATAGTCTTACACATGATTGAAAACAGTCTGACAAATTTCGGATAGTTTTTCAATTTTACGCCTGTGCATAGTATGTTGGTAGCAATTTGTCGTCTTGCCTGTTATGCTGTGTAGCAGACTTTAAAGCTGTGCGGATCAGCATAACGAAAAGGCGAGGGGTCTCGCTCGTTTTGTCCACGACTGTACATTTATATGTGTGACCTGCTTCATCAGTGCATGGATGGGACAGTATGCTTGCATACACTCTTGAGCCTAGCAGTATTTCTTGCAGAGGCATTTCAACCTTAGTCAAGATGGTTTGTCAGTACAGGAAATTGTTGTCTGAACTGACATACTCCACAGTGAAGCCCATTTGAACATTCACTCACTGCACAAAATATTGAAGTTCTACCTCCTGCAGTCAACAACACCAGTTAATCACAACTATCGACAAAGTATTGATTGTTACTCCTAGGAGAAAGCAACAAAACTGCACTAAGGTGGCAAAAGTCATGGGATACCTCTTAATATTGTGTAGGACTTCCTTTTGCCTGGCATTGTACAGCAGCTCGATGTGGCATAGACTCAATTAGTTGTTGGAATTCCCATGCAGAACTATGAGCTCTGAGCGCTATGGGACTTAACTTCTGGGGTCATCAGTCTCCTAGAACTTAGAAGTACTTAAACCTAAGGACATCACACACATCCATGCCCAAGGCAGGATTCGAACCTGTGACTGTAGCGGTCCCACGGTTCCAGACTGAAGTGCCTAGAACCGTTCGGCCACTCCGGCCGGCGAACTACATGCTTTTGCTGCCTATTTAGCCATCAATATTTGCCAAAGTATTGTCAATGCAGAATGTTGTGCACGAACTGACCTCTCAATTATGTTCCATTAATGTTCAACGGGATTCATGTTAGGGGATCTGGGTGGCCAAATCATTCATTCAAATGGTCCAGAATGTTCTTCAACAAATCACGAATTACTGTGGTCCAGTGACATGACATCATCCTTTGGGAATATGAAGTCCATCAATGACTACAAATGGTCTCCAAGAAACTAAACATAACCATTTCCAGTCAGAGGACCCAGTCCATTCTACATAAACACAGTCCATTCCACGGCCCACACCGTATTGAGCCACTTCCAGCTTGCACAGTGCCTTCTTGACAACTTGCATCCCTGGCTTCGTCATTTGAATCCTACCATCAGCTCTTACCAACCGAAATTGGGACTCTTCTGAACAGGCCACAGTTTTCCAGTCACCTAGGGTCCAAATGATATGATCAAGAGCCCAGGAGAGGCACTGCAGGCAATGTCATGATGACAGCAAAGGAATTCGCGTCAGTTGTCTGCTGCCATAGCCCATTAATGCCAAACTCCATCACACTGTCCTAACAGATATCTTCATTGTATGTCTCACTCTGATTTCTGCAGTTATTTCACACAGTGTTTCTTGTCTCTTAACACTGACAACTCTATGTAAACGCTGCTGCTCTCAGTCATTAAGTAAAGGCCATTGGCCAATGTGTTTTCTGTGGTGAGAGGTAATGCCTGAACTTTGGCATTCTTGACACACTCTTGACACTGTGGATCTCACAGTATTGAGTTAACTAATGATTTCCAAAATGGGATGTCCCAAGCATCTATCTCCAACTGCCATTCCACATTCATAGTCCTCTAATTTCTGCCATGCAGCCATAATCATGACGGAAACCTTTTCACATGAGTCACCTGAGTACAAATGACAGCTCCGTCAATGCACTGCCTGTTTATGCCTTGTGTACATGATACTGCCACCACATGTACATATGCATACCACTATCACACGACTTCCATATCTCAGTGTACACACTGCCTTTCTCACAACATCTGGGAAGACTTATGTCCACCAGCGTATTATACATCTATCTCTACCCAATCAATGTGGCATCTGGGCCTCTATTGCAAACAGCAGTCAAGCCCCCAGCAACATAGTGAGGAAAGGGAACACCTGGAATGGAACCTGCATCAGTGGCATGAAATTTTCTTCAACTAGTACATGTTTTGTCTGAAGCACAGTCATCATCAAGGAAGAGTGTGGAGGCAACCACATACCAGTGCACATCTCAGGCATACAGTCTCACAGGCTCAGTAGGATAGTAGGTCAGTGATGTTTTGGGCCCATATTGTGTACTAATGTCAGACATTTTTTGTCACATTTCAAAGATAATTTGATGGCTGTGCAGTATTACAGCAGGCTCCTGCAACCTATTGCTTCTCGCAGGGACTCTGTTATCCTGTGTCGGCTCCACATCGGCCATACATACCTGATGCACGGCCATCTTTTGCGTCAGGAGGATCCCCCCTTGTGTCGGCGTGGGTCCCGGCTGACGGTCGCCCACATTTTATTGGAGTGTCCCCGACTGCGCACCCTTCGGCAGTCTTTTAATTTCCCGGGCACCTTGCCTTTGATTTTATGCGACGATGCCTCCATGGCTGACAATGTTTTACATTTTATCCGTGCTAGTCCTTTTTATGGATCCGTTTGGGGGGTCCTCCACTTTTCCGTTTCTGTGTCTTTTGTCCTCGCGTCTCTCCATATTTGTTGCTGTTTTGGTGTCTCATCGGATGGTTGACTCTTTCCCTTTTCTGTTGTCGTGGTCAGTCAACCAGTCTCCGGCCATCTTCTTTTCTTCTATTCCTTTCTGTCTGGTGTTCGTCTGTACTCTTCTTTTCTGTAGTGTTCGTTGCCTAATTTGTGTTCTTTAGCACCTGGGGGGGGGGGGGGGGGCAATCTCCTTCCCCTTGGGGTTTTATCTGCTCTGCGACTTTGTCTCGCTTGTTTTTGGAATGGGGGACTGATGACCTTAGCTGTTTAGTCCCCCTTAAACATCCCAAGAACCACCACCACCACCTCTACAATCAACATTTTGGCACTACGCTCATCTTGCAAGACAATATTGCAAGATCACAGTGCACCCATCTCATGAGTACCTTCTTGTAGGAGACAGGGATCAGCCGATTGAAATGGCCTGTGGTACCTGCTGACATGACTCCAACTGAGCATCATTAGGACTGGTTGAAACTTGAAGGAGTCATTGCTGGAACACTCCTCATACACTCTTTAACTTGGGAGTGCCGCCATGGAAGACAGTAACATTTTTTTTTTTTGCGTCTTGATTACAGCATGCCAAGGATGATACCAGCAGATTTTGCTTCCAGTGACATGCAAAGATGTGCACTTTCAAACAGACTGTCTCAGTTTTAATTTTTGGTTTCTCTTTATTTCACAGTAAAGTTATATTTTTTCTCATGAGGCTTATTCTTCCATTCCCTGCTCTCTTTGATCTAAGCCTGCATATGTTTGTAGATCTGCAAGTAGCTCCAAACTTTTTTAAGCAGTCTAGGTATGAACATGTAAGGGGACATGCCAAGATTGTCAAAGAATGAAATAATTTTTTGTCAGGGCAATACACCTGCCAATAAATGTTCTTTGGTAATAGGAACACTGGGAAACTTAAAGTACTTATATATTGTTGGAATATTCACACTATTCACCAGATTTATGCCCTCTAGTGCATACCTAGTCCTGCATCTAAAGAAATTTGTGCCACAAAACTGGTGAAATATTCTCACAGAAACAACATTAGGCAAAGAATCCTTCATTATCAAGCCAGGAACTTCTTACCTTGCTCTTTTAAGCCTCTGGGTAGAAAGTCATTTAATTACCTCAATCATAAACATATTTCTCAGACCTACAAAATAGCAATTACTGCATTTCACCCATCAATAATTAATATAATGTAAACAAAAAAATGATATATCCATCTGAGAAAAAGTTAATGTCTTTATTCTGTTGATTAACAAAGTTACAAAAACAACTTGTCACTAAGAAACTTCCTGGCAGATTAAAACTGTGTTCCGGACTGAGACTCGAACTTGGGACCTTTGCTTTCGCGGTAAAGTGTTCTACCATCTGAGCTACCCAAGCATGACTCACGCCCTGTCCTCACAGCTTTACTTCTGCCAGTATCTCGTCTCCTACCTTCCAAACTTCACAGAAGCTCTCCTGCGTACCTTACAGAACTAGCACTCCTGGAAGATAGGATATTGTGGAGACATGTCTCAGTCCGGTACACAGTTTTAATCTGCCAGGAAGTTTCATATCAGCACACACTACACTGCAGAGTGAAAGTCTCATTCTGGAAACATCCCCCAGGCTGTGGCTAAGCCATGTCTCCACAATATCCTTTCTTCTAGTAGTGCTAGTTGTGTAAGGTTCACAGGAGAGCTACTGTGAAGTTTGGAAGGTAGGAGGTGAGACACTGGCAGAAGTAAAGTTGTGAGGACGGGGCGTGAGTCTTGCTTGGGTAGCTCAGATGGTAGAGCACCTGCCCGCGAAAGACAAAGATCCCAAGTTCGAGTCTCGGTCTGGTACACAGTTTTAATCTGCCAGGAAGTTTCATATCAGTGCACACTATGCTGCAGAGTGAAAATCTCATTCTGAAAACTTGTCACTATTTCATTGGCCTATGTCTTTTGTAACTCTTTTTCAAGGTCGAAATAGATTCTCCCATATCTTCAGTACACTGAAAGAGTGAAACAGTAAAGAGGGAGACCCTGTATATTTTGAGTATGAAGCAGAGAAGAGACATGTTGGGAATCATCATTTGTGTAGGAATTAATTTTATTGGATTCTGATATGTCCGCCGATGTGGACCCAAGGAAAACCACCCAGGCAGTAAATATTGCAAACTGTATTACACACAACTAAATGATCTTCTCTGAGGGGAGTTAAAGTCGAACATATTAACTTAAAACGAGTTGTTTTTAGAATATTTAATGAACAAGATAAATAACAGAAGGCTGAAGGTGAATAAATGACTCTAGCCTAAATTGAAGTCACACAATAATTCAACACAAATCACTTCTGAAGAATGGAGAAAACAAAAATAATAGCTGCAGGCTGAAACTGTCATAGTAAATTGGATGGTGGAACTTTTGCATCACTAAGTGCATGATTATCAGAGTGCATTAGCCATGCACAAATTAAAGTCTTGAGGGGATGAACAAATGTTAATGTCCTGAAGGAGTGCACAAAAGTTGAAGTCCGGTGTAGTGCTAATTAATGATTAGAGAACTGTTACGGTGCAGGTGGCCATGTCTCTGTGATGTAGAGGCCAAGGTGGCAGCTTCTGGATGGCAAGGTTCATGCGGATGGCGACAGCATCATGGTAGTGGCTCCAGAGTGACATTCTGATTGTGGGAATGCTTTTTCAATTGGTACCTGGCCCAGGAAACTGGCTGTTAGTGAACTCACACATTTTGGCCCAAGTGTTGGTCTAAGTACTGCCTGTACACTAGGATGCAGCTGGTATTATTTTCAGTCACACAGCCTGTGGAAGAGAAAAGGTTCACAGGGCCAGTGACCTCTGGCAGCACTTGGATAACTGCGTGGTGACAGGATGGAGCATGGCCCTCTCATGTCTGTCATCTGCAAAGAGTTCCATTGCCTGTACAGGCTCTCTGTGTTAATGACTGCTAGATGAGTAGGTTCAAGGCCTCAACACAGCAGATTCCTTTCATATAATTATAGCAACAAGGTATCTTGAGAACTGTTTTAGTTGTTATTTTATATAATATAGTGTATTAAGTTAGGAGAAGACTGAGTTTGAAAGCTAAATTTTTATTTATTTATGACATGTATTCACTATACAGGATGTAACAGATAAATTGCACTAATCAGCTGGCAGCCTTTGAGGCTGCTGCTTAAATAAAATTAAAAATGTAAAAAAGAAACATGTCCACTGAAACTATGAAGAATATTGAAAGAAATAAACAAATAAGTTATCAAAGTTTACTTTCCAACAACTGTAGCCACCACTACAAATCTGCATAACCCAGAAAAACAGTAGGTATCTCACAAAAATATGTACTTGTATGTATTCTGTATCATGTTACTTAGTATGCTGGAAAAGAAAACATGACTTTAAATGTGTCTTATGTGATCCAACATATATATTATTCCACAAGTCAACCATTTTTCTCAACATATACTAAACCCACAGGGAAGAATGAGGTACTGTTGTTAGAAAGGTTTCTTAACTGGCTTTTGACACTGCATACCCATGTCGTATTAAAACTTATTAATTGTGGACAAGATTTTTAACTGGTTTCTGACACTGCATACCAATTTTGCATTAGAATTTATTAATTGTGGAATATTTTAACATAAAAGAGACATTTAATTATCATAGGCAAAAGGGCATCATGGATGCCCAGCTTCATACCCATATTTTATGAAGCTACTTTATTAATCATGAATAAGGGATTCCCATTTCATATAGTCTTATTACAAATACCATTTTATTTATTTTAAAGTAATTATTACGTGGATAATTTATATACGGCATTGTCATACATGATAACAGTGACCACTGTTGTAATCCATTATCTCTGCTCATCGTACAAATTGGCTTTTCTAAACGAATATACTTTCCAAAATGACTAACATATTTGTCATTGTCACCTTGAACTATGATTTACCTATTGCCACTATGGCCTAACATGCTTACTGTAACTGAATTTTGTCCAAAATTATTATATACAAGGGATGTTTCATAGGTTCATATTTATTATTTCACATTGCTCAATTCTTTTCTAAAAGTGTTTTCTGGTCATTCCCACAACAACCCTTTCCCAATGACTACATTTATTTATAACCTTAAAAGTGTGAAAGTTTCCCAAGCGTCCTCTGCTTACAAGTAATGCTCAGCTGACTGACACCAGGAAAACTGTTGTAATACAATGGATAAACTTAACATTGAGGCGTAGAGCGCCATAAAAATTGATATTTGTTCTATGCGTAAGTGTGCTATCTTTGAGGAGAGGGCTTTGGAGAGCATGTTGGACGCTAACAGCAGTTAGCCTCCGGACTTGTATCTGTGTAGACGCTAAGTGTGAATAAATCTGTATATGAGAGAATTCTAGTTGTTTACCTACAACTATACCATATTCCCTCACTGGTGACCCCGTTTTTGTGTAATACACGTCCGAGTTACCGCCTGAAGGTTATTTACGCACCTACCACGTCGGGTTTCTCCGCGATCGCGAGGGCCTTTGTTCAGCTCCAGACAATGGCCTTTCAGCATTCACCGCTGCCCGGATTCCTGCAACATCTTTCCAGCACTCCTGCCGTCGTAGTGGACATGCCTCAAGAATCTTCGGAATCCTTCAGCCAGAACATGCAGTGGAATTCATCGAGTGCCGCCAGTTTCTTCCAACTGCCAATGGTCGTGGACTCTGGCTTTGTTAGCCTGGACCTTCCCACGTGTTCTCCACAGAGTGTTGGTCGGAACATTTCTACTCCTGTGTCGAACACACAATTCAATACAGTTCGTGGTGTCGAACGAGATTTTGCTACTTTGGAAAATCCAGTAGTAAATTCAAACTCGAATCAGTTCCCGCCACGTGTGTATCCTTCCACGCCGTCTAGTCAACAGGTGTTCAATACTCGCCAAACAGCAAATATCACGCCGAGTGTGCATCCTAGTGGACGTGTGTGGGATCCTTGTGTTGCTTCTAATCAGGTCAACAATTCTATGCTGGATAGTAATTACTCCGACATCTACAACCAGCCCCACCACTCATGGTCGAGTGAATACTGTGTGCATAACGGACATTCACCAGCGTACTTAAGCACTTGTGGCTTCTACCACGTCAATGAGAATGCACATTTTGACTACGATCCTCACACTGTTCGAGCGTCCGTCGCTTCTCAGCCGCCCCCCCATCGTCAAGTGAATTTGGCGATTCCCGCATTACGGGACGCCAATAATCCGGACTCGCAATCTTCTGCATGCTCTACTTCCGCCCGAAGTAATAGGCGCACCTCCTCAGTGACTGCAGTGCCGAATCTGTGAAATTACCAGACTACAAACCCACTCACCCGGAGTTCTGGTTTAACCTGGTTGAGCAAACATTCAATGTCTGTGCTTTGGACGACGATGCACGGTTCGCCTGCCTCATGAACCATCTTCACGACCGCGTCAATTTAATTTATGATCTGGTCAAAGCACCCCACCCCTAGCAGGGAAGTATGCTGTGGCGAAACAAACGATACTCGAGCGCGTCTCTAAAACAAAGAGAGAAAATGTGCGACAGCTCATCTACGAAGAGCGTCTTGGCGACAGGTCTCCGTCCCAGCAGTGGCGGTGCATCCGTCTTCTCGGCGATGAGCAAGTTATGCCTGATGACACGCTTGCAGAAATCTGGACTGAAATGCTGCCTTTGCCTGTCCAGACTGCAATCTCTCCCTATGAAGATAGGCCAGTAAATGAACGTTTACGCGCCGCCGACAGAGCATACTCCGGCAGGCAACGTGAGCTCCGTGCACTGCATTCTGGATGTGACCGCACTAAGACGCTTTCTGACGCCACGCCCTTGTTTGGTGCTGCTGATAACAAGTTTTTTAAACTAGCCGCCCTGCCTGCACCTTCAACTCCTCGCAAAGACAGTGCATCGGCCTCTGTGGAAGACTCTGGGGCACATAATCCGTCACCTAGCAACTACCCACAAGGGCACAGGCCCGCCCAACCTTACTGTTTGTTCCACGCGAGATTCGGGGAGCAAGCTCGCAAATGCCAGTCACCGTGTTCTTACCCAAACTCTAACCGCAGGTAGGCTACGGTGCCACCTCCTGCGATGTAAACAACGGGCACCATCCCACGTTGCACTTCGTTTCGGACAATAACAGTAAGTGTGGTCGAGTCTATATTCGCGATTTACGATCAGGTGTATGTTTTCTGGTAGACACTGGCGCTGACGTCTCTTTGCTGCCGGTTCGCCTAGCAACCAATAAAGTGCAACCACAGAAAACAGTACTTCGTGCAGTGAACTTGTCTACCCTACAGTGTTTGGGTTCCACTTTGTATACAGTGAAACTTTCGCCCGAGTGCAAGCTGGAGTTGACGTTTCTAGTGTCAACAATTGAAGAACCTATTCTCGGAATTGATTTCCTCAAGCACTATCAGTTGTCACTAGATTTTGTGCAAAATACTGTGTTTTACCCCTCCCTTAACAAACATATTCCTTTCGCTTCGCCTAGTGACAGTTCGGCTAACACTAAACACGTGTGCTGTGCTAAGAAGTGTGTAAACCTATCCTTGGAGCTGCAATCTTGGACAAACAAGTGGCTAGTGGAGTGCGCCAAGTCTTCTAAGTTGCGGATGGAACGTATGGAAATGCTGCTGCATCTCTGCGACATACACCACGAGTTGGCCTCCACACAACAACGCCTCGTGGCACTACAAGCAGACGACTCGTCGGCTACAGACAAGGTCAGTCCGTGCCAATCTGGTGTTCCCGTGCCCGCGCACGTTATCGACAATATTGTGAACTCTGTAAACTGTGTTAGCACCCCCTTTTGTAATGATAGGGTATGCCCGAGTGCTCATGCTCCTTGTGTTCCGAATGGAAAATTAACTTGCCAAGCTTGTGGCAATGAACTACGGCCATCTGCAGTCCGGCCACGCCCACTCGTGCCTACAGCGCTCGTAGCGGCATGGCCCGCTACCAAGAACCAGTGTACCAACCTCGCCCATGTTAACACGTGTGCGGCCTTTACGCAGCCTACGAGCGGGTGGCACACCTGTACTTCCGTGCCCTCAGCGCCACAGCTTGGCCCGTCCGCCACTGCCTGCTCCGCTTCACGGACATCTGACTATCGTGCCGCGCCACGTATTGCAGTAGTCACTAACGGCACAGTTCATCGCTTACGTCTAACCGATGGGCCGCCCATATCGCAACGTCCACGCCGCCTCAAGCCGGAATTTATGAAAATTGCAAAAGGACAATTGGACGATCTGTTACAAAAGGGAATAATTGAATGTTCTTCCGGTTGCTGGGCTAGTCCTATCCTGTTTGACCAAAAGAAAGACGGTACTTGGCGTATGGTCGGAGACTATAGGCGTTTAAATGCCCGCACCATCATTGATAAATATCCGGTCCCACACATCGCAGACTTCAATCATGCGCTCGCAGGTGCAAAGTACTTCTCTGTTTTGGACTGTAAGCATGCATTTCATCAGATTCCTATGGCTCCGGAGGACATTGAAATGACTGCCATAACCACTCCCTTCGGGCTGTTCCAATACAAATTTATGCCGTTTGGGTTGAAAAATGCACCCCAAACGTGGCAGCGTTTCATCAATCAAACTTTATCCCATCTAGACTTTTGTTTCGTATATATGGACGACATATTGGTTTTTGCTTCTACTTTAGAACAGAGTGAGGAGCGTTTTCAAGTCGTGACAGATATTTTAGCAGCCGCTGGTATTGAACTGAACAATAAAAAGACTCAATTGCACCAGTCATCCGTCACATTCCTAAGTTATGTTGTGTCATCGGACGGTCTGACACCACCACAGGACAAGATCAAGCCTGTTCTCGAGATGCTACGCCCTCAGACCTACAGGGAATTATGCAGGTTCATCAGAACAGTTAATTATTACCGGAAACATTTGCCAACCGCTTCTGCGGTGCAGGCTCCTCTCACAGATGCTCTCGCTGGCCCACAAACTTCTGGCACCCGCCAGGTACCATGGACACCAGACATGGACAAGGCATTTAATGAACTCAAACACTGTTGGCCTCCGCTGTCACTATTGCTCACCCACAGGCGGACACCACAATGTTTATCACTACTGACGCTAGTGACAATGCTATCGGCGCAGTACTGAGTTAGACATACAACGATGTTACGACCCCCCTGCAGTTTTTCTCAAAAAAGCTAAACAACGCGCAGAAGAAATACTCAGCATTCGACAGAGAACTACTTGCAGTTTACGAGGCCATAAGACACTTCAGAACTGATGTTGAGGGACGAGATTTCTATGTGCTCACTGATCACAAGCCGTTGGTTCCTGCCATAAAAAATCCTGCGGCTGATCCGCCCCCACGACCCTTTCGTCACATCGATTACATCTTGCAATTTACAAATGACATTCGCTACATCCGAGGAGCGGACAATGTGGTCGCTGATTTTCTCTCGCGTGTTGGTGCTGTCACAACCTTAATTGACTTAACGGACCTACCTCGGTTGCAATCGGCAGACCCCGATACCATGCAGTTAATTTCAGACCACAGCTCCTCTCTCCAACCGGTACGCTCTACTTTCCCTGGCATATCTGACTTAGTGTGGTGTGATGAATCGACTGGTACGTTGCGGCCATTCATTCCTAAGCCCCTTCAACGCCAGGTCTTTGACAAACTACACACATTAGCACACCCCAGTGTCAAAGCCCCCACCCGTCTGGTAGCTGAACGGTTTGTCTGGAGAAACATGCGCCGTGACTGTCAGTCTTGGGCAAGGGCATGCATGGTGTGTCAACAGAACAAAGTTTCCAGGCACACTTCTCCACCCCTTGGCTGTTTTGCCCAACCTCCAGGCCGGTTTCACAATGTTCATGTCGACCTCGTAGGCCCTTTGCCCCCCTCCGAGGGTTTCCGTTACTTGTTTACAGCTATTGACAGGATGACTCGGTGGGCTGAGGCTGTGCCTATTCCGAACATTACCTCTGAGACAGTAAGTCGAGCATTCTTAGATTCGTGGATCTCTAGATTTGGCTCACCTGTTTACCTCGCCACTGACCAGGGGCGACAATTCGAGTCTTCAGTTTTCTCTGACTTATGTGAAATGTGTGGTATTGTCGAAATTCATACTTCTGCATACCACCCCCAAAGCAATGGGCTTGCCAAGCGATGGCATCACACCCTGAAGTCTGCCCTGCGTTGCCATGACTCACTATGGACAGAGGCACTGCCCTTCGTGCTTCTTGGCCTTCGTGCGACTTTCAAGGAAGACCTCAAGGGGTCCATAGCCGAGTTTGTATATGGCCAACCTCTGGTTTTGCCTGGAGAATTAGTCACTCCGACCCCACTTCCACAGCCCTCTGAACTCCCTTCACTTCTCGAGCGGGTGCGCTTGCACTGCAGCAAAATTCAGCCGCCACCACTGGCTGCTCATACACCGCCGCGCGTGTACGTACCGCGCACACTAGACTCTTGTGAGTACGTGTTTCTCAGAGACGACTCAGTCAAAGCCCCACTTCAGTCGCCCTACACAGGTCCTTACAAGGTCGTCAAACGCTCTGAGAATAACATGGATCTCCTCATAAAAGACTCTGTAACCACGGTCTCACTCAACCGAGTGAAACCAGCTTTCATTGAGCCTCAGGTGAACCTCCCTGATTCTGCCCCTATTTCTCCCACTCCTGCTTCGAGCGGCCATCCATCTTCCCACACCATGCATTTGGGTATTGATTTTCCACAGCGTGTTTCTCTGCCGAGCACTGCTCCTTCTCCGCGTTCATCTAATTCGAGTGGCCAATCTTTTCGGGGCTTCACTCCTCACAGCCCTCGCAGTCGAACTGCCAACCACTCGGATTCTACCATTGTGTTACCATCTTTGTGTGACAGCTCTTTGTCACGCCGTTCAACCCACGTTGGCTCCTCGTTGCCTTCGGTCATGCTCCCTCGTCTGTCAGCTGATTGCCCGAGGTTGTCTCCTGCACAGTCTAGTGCACCTGCCACCCCCCTCTTAGCAGATGCTTCCCCCTGCCATGGCTTTCCCACACCTCCCTGCCTCCCTACCATTGCTCGTACAGGTGCCATCCAAGAATTCACAACACATGTGCACCCTGATGACATACATAAATTATCTGTGGTCGTAGATGGCGATACAGTGTGTGTGGTACTCGCATGTGACAATGTTGAGGGAGGAAGTGCAGAATCTCGTGTGGTGCACCGCTTTAAATTGAGCAGAAGTGCTGCGTGTGGCAATTTGCGTGCCTTTGTTAGGCCTTCTGGCAAGGTGATTCTCCGCCTGCCGGCTGACGAAGTGCTACACCTTCACTCCAGGACGGGATGTCGTCTTCAGCCGCTGGCGTCGCTTGCTGACATCACCGCCGACGTACCGGGCTTCACCCCCCGGTCTCCTACCAGTTGACCGCTTCCGCCTGACGCAGCTACAACTATACCATATTCCCTCAACATCATATGATCCAAGCATGCTGTTTCAATTGACAAGAAGACAGTTGCATATTAAAAGTATATTTTTGATCACTGTCAACAAATCACAGGAACAAACACTTTATAGAGTATGATTGTGTTTACCAAATCCCGTCTTTACACATGGACAGTTGTATGTAGCCTTTTCAAAGGTAACTAAATCAACTAACATTTTTGCATTCCTTAAAGAAAATGAAAAACAAAAAGTACATGAGGATTACATTCTCACATCAGATATCATTTACACCGAAGCGTTGTAATGCTCTATAAAGAATTTTGTTCAGAATTATGATCATGGAAATGTTTATACAAGGACTTATCATAAATTAAGAATTATCATTTCCAGTTGTTCAGTTATTATTAAAGATGTTTTATCACCATTCCTACAACTATCCTTTTTCATTGGCATCTCTCATTCCAAATACTGTCATTATTTAGAGATATAAAAGCTCAAAAGTTTCATATGGATCCCCTTGTCTGAAGATTACTGCTTAATGATATCTGCCATAATAAAGACTTGTGAAGCCTTCATGGAGAGTCAATGGAGGTGGCTAAGAAAGTCATCTAGATTGGTCTGATATAGTGTCAACTTTTCTGCTGCTGCTTCAGACCAATGAGCTTTTGGAATGGGTGTGAGTAGTCGTGAACACAGTGGGCAGTGACCTCTGTTATGCTGCCCAATTCTTCTCAGGGAGATGGTCTGCCACATTGTTCTTCATCATTCACCACGTCTGACCACAATGGAAGTGTCTGTGCCACTCAACCACTGCATCATAGAATGTGGCATTGTTTCCATACATGTCCATCAACTCAGCATGGATTTTAGAGCATTTTTCCACTTCAAATGCAGAAAATGAACAGTCGTATTATACTCCACTTTGTCAGTTGGCTGGCACTGTGTTTTTGTGCCCATAGCATCATTTTGAGGTACTGTGGCAGTGGGATTTCAATTTTTAGTAAGACTGCAGATGAGTACCTACAGACACACAAAAAATTAATCACAAAACTTTTTTTTTAAAATGATAATTAGACCTTTATGACTACACCTCATAGTTTTCATTACTCCCAATGTTTATTGTGGGTGGTATCTTCCCAAGATACATTCCTTATGTTCTGGCTATAGAAGAAATCAATATTTTTCTTTTTTAAAGTTCAGGTTCTTCATTGCCTTTGTGTGTTGCAGTTTTATATTTGCTGTGTATGTTTAACATAATGCATTTATGGTTTTTCTAACAAAATATCTTGTTGTACTTTTCAGATATAATATTATGTGTTTTGCTGGCTCAAATAACTAACTGTCAGAGACAATGGGAAACCCTTATCAGACACTGGAGACCACGAGATGCTATGGTAGATGTAACTAATGGATTTGGAATAGCAATTATTCAGGTCAGTATTAAGCAGACTAAGCCTCTATAGTCAAAATTAGGATAATGTTGTAATTTAATCCATAAGTAAAATACACACACAAAAAATAATTCTTAAGATTCAACTTCTGCTTGGGTTCTTGGTCCCTCAGTGAACTATAACCAAGTGCATATTT